>NC_072379.2:37997500-38602500 GCF_028885625.2 Pongo pygmaeus | reverse complement strand
CAGCCAGCCAGCAAGAGTAAGTATCTTAAAGCACTCACATTTTTGTTTATCTTTACAGGAAAAAAATAGCCCAATTTTGATTTTAAAAATACAAATGTCTAATACTGATAGCAAGCATGTGATATGACAACTTTGGGTTCTCTTTTACAATAGCCTGCTCTTTGAGGGATGTAGCCTAAGTTGTCAGAAAACCAGAGTTCTGGAAACCTGTGGCATTTTGTGCCACCCTAGAGTCGTGTGTCTTTGGGATCCTTTTCGGTAAACTGCACTGCAGTGTTACTGGCGGGTCTTTGTTCTTAGAGCTCCCAAGATGGTGGCCGGCTGCTGCCAAGATGGTGGTGAGCTGCTCTCAAGATGGTGGCAAGCCTTTTGTTCTCTGACCTCGGGTTCTTGGCCTCATGGATTCCAAAGAATGGAACCTTGGGCCATGCGTGAGTGTTGTAGCTCTATTAGAAGCTGTGGGTCACGGAAGAGACCCTTGGAACCCAGCGAGTAGTATTCAGCTCCATTAGGAAGAACCCGGGCACTTAGCTGCGCAGGAACAATGGCGAGCCTCTAGCCCTATCGGGAGCGTCAATGGGTGCCTTGCTGGATCAGAAGTGCAGCGGACACTGTGCTGGATCCAGAGAGGTGGAAATTAGCCACGGGTCTGCAACGGAGGCGATCAGCAGTGGTGGACGGTGAGCAAAAGCTCAGCTCAAGCTGGAAGAAACACAGACCAGAAGAGTGTGCAGCTGCAAGATTTAATAGAGTGAAAACAGAGCTCCCATACAATGGGAGGGGACCCAAAGGGGTTTGCCACTGCCGGCTCAAATGCCTGGGTTTATATCCCGATCATTGTCCCTCCCCCTGTGCTCTCAGGCAATAGACGATTGACTATTTCTTTACCTCCCACTTTTAGCCTAGTTGGTATTTTAGTGAGCTCTCTTTACTACCTGATTGGTCGGGTGTGAGCTGAGTTACAAGCCCCATATTTAAAGGTGGGTGCGGTCACCTTCCCCAGCTAGGCTTAGGAATTCTTAGCCGGCCTAGGAAATCCAGCTAGTCCTGTCTCTCAGTAGGACTGACCACATCCTCCTGATGTAGAAATAGCAGCCTATCCCAAGGGATTCTCATTAAAGACAAAAGGCACTAGGTAAAGCTAGAAATACATGAAATCCTAAATTTCTATGTTCAATATTGAGTTATGGGGAGCCATCGTTCCCATAATATTTGAAATGTCTAAGAAATTTCTATTTGTGGACATGCAAACTTTATCTCCAAAACCGCCTCTCTTGGATTGAGAGGTAAAATGAAAAATCATTTCAGGCCATTTCCCCATTTTTTGGCGTGAAAATAGGACTACCATAGATATATTTCCAAGTGGTTATCTGGTGTTATTGAATGTTCTGCCATGGTCACAATGCAGCTTTTGTCTTCAGGATTGGTTCCCTCTGTTGTTTAAAATGAATATGCAGGGTGGCTCACACCGAGGTGGGTGGATCACTTGAGGTCAGGAGTTCGAGACCAGCCTCACCAATATGGTGAAACCCCATCTCTACTAAAAATACAAAAATTAGCCAGGTGTGGTGGTATACGCCAGTAGTCCCAGCTACTTGGGAGGCTGAGACTGGAGAATTGCTTGAACCCAGGAGGCGGAGGTTGCAGTGAGCTAAGATTGCACCGCTGCACTCCAGCCTCGGCGACAGAGCAAGACTATCTCAAAAAAAAAAAAAAAAAAAAAAAAGAATACTCTGTGCTAACAGAGGTTACATCAAAGTCGATGAACTGAGCAAGAAGAGAAAGTCTTAGAAGGGGAAGCAGGAGACTGGGGGCACTCTTGCAATGCTGCCTGTGCTTGCAAGAACAGAGCAGGGCAGGTAGCCTCAGGTGAGAGTAGAGCCCGAGTACCCCAGGCAGATGTGGAGGGATGGGTTTCCTGAGCACCCTTGACCCTGAGCTCTGACTGAGGGGTGCCCAGTAGTCCTGCGGCTACTGGACTCTAAGCAGCTGTGCACCTTCTTGCAGCTGAGAGCGGCTCCTGCTCTAGCTGGGTGCCCCGAGCCAACGGTTAATTCTGGGGGGAGGTGGGGGCACTTCATGTCTCTGGGGTGCTCCTGGAGAGCCTTACCTCAGGCATGCCCCTTCCTCCCATACCCACACTGCCACATGGACTTTTTCTTCCCTTCCTTCTGCTTTTTTCTTCCAGACTGTTGGTACCCCTGTCCCTTTGCTGTCTCCTCTCACCCCATATGTCCTTATCAATTGTCCAAGCCTTCTAGTGATGATCTACTTCTGGGACCTTCAGTGTTTTCCATCCTCCTGGGAACTTGTCCTCCTCTGGACCACAGACCACCTGCTCCAGATCCTGGGACAGGCAGAGGATGTGAAGAGTGGGAAGCTCAGGAGAAATCCTTCCTTCACTGAAAATCTGGGAACCCAGGAGCTACAACTTAACACGCTTTTTTTTTTAATTGTCCCTCCCTTTGTTATTTTCAACGCTTATCTGTCTCTGTGGGCTTTTTCCTGCCGAGACCATATCAGAAGTGGGAGGCCTGGGGAGAGGTGCCGCTTCTCACACCTGTGCTCCCTGAGAAGCTCAGCCACGCTTGTGGCTTCTCTTACTGGGTATCTGCGGCCACCTTCTAAGCCTGCATTTCCAGCCTCTGACCGCTGCTCCCTGGCCTCTTCACTCGCTCTCTCAGAGGCCCCCAGCTACCTCCTTCAGGTGCTTTGCTGCAGTGGTGCCCAGGACCTCACTCCTCGACCTTGCCCTTGATGCCCACTTTGCAGCTGGGGCCTTTTTTCAGCATCCGGGGGCCCTGAACAAGTACAAGTGAGGAGCAGAACATGGGGGTGCCCCTGCAGCCCCTCAGACACTGCATGGGGGGTTTGTGCTGCCGCGTCAAATTTGAATCCAGTGTTCTTCCCTGTTCAAACCTGGTTATGTGTACAGATGGTACCTTCAGGGATCGAAAGGCTGAAGCATTCCAGTGCCTTTGGATGCCCCTCCTGTATGCGCTGTGTGTATGGGAAGACTGGTTGCTAGTTTAAATACCCACATTAAAAATGACCATCCAACAGGAAACAGAGCATGCTATTATTATTTTAAATGAACATGTTAAATGGTAAATGTTTAGGGGTGTTTAGCTATTTTAAGGGGTCAAAGTGGTAGATGCTTTCTAAAAGAAATAATTATTTTATAAGGTATGTTTTATAAATTCATATTTTAGTACATCTCGTTTTACTAACGTTGAGAACTTGTGATTTCTGAGTGGGCCTCCTGATCCTGGGATGCAGGCCCTGGACGGGTTGGTGTGTTGTTTAGCAGGCACAGGAGGGAAGGGCCCATCTGTGTTTTCAAGGAAGATGGGTAGTGCTGATGTCAAGAGAGACGGAAGAGAAAAGAATAAGGGAGGGAGAGAAAGAGAGGGAAAGAAGAAGAGGAAAAGAGAGAAAGAGAGCAAGAGAGGGAGAGAGAGGGAGAGAGAGAGGAGAAAGGAAAGAAGGGAGACAGTGAGAGAGGGAGGGAGACAGAAGGAGAGAGGGAAAGGGAGAGCCAGCGATGGAGATGGAAGGAAGGGAGGGAGTGGAAATGGCTCTGAGCACCAGGCTGTAACTGCTGTCTGTCCCTGCAGAGTGCGGGCTGTCTCCATGCCGGATTACATGGTTCATGAAGAATTTAACCCCGATCAAGCCAACGGTAGCTATGCATCCAGAAGAGGGCCCTTCGACTTCGACATGAAAACAGTTTGGCAAAGAGAGGCTGAGGAACTTGAAAAGGAGAAAAAAAAGGTGACGGGAGCCCATAAATAGACGGCAACTGCATCCGCTTTGCTTCTGTGGTCCCGAGTAATTAAGTGCTGTGATGTTAGCTGCTGGTGGTGTCTTATGTTGCTTGTGGCATCGGCCACGTGCTCTGTATTTTAAGTTTGGATCTACTAAAAGGCAAGCAGCCACCATACTATGGTCTTTCTTTTTCTTTTTATGAATAATGTCTTTAAGAGGTAAGATTCTTTTTTGCTAAATGATTTATAGATAGTTAATGCTTATCTAGAGGAAAACTGGCATAACACTTCTTATCTGGCAAATATAGAAAAGGAATTTTATATTTAGTCATCCCATTTCTGAATATTTTCATTTATTTAAGTATTAAGAGTTTTCTGGAATACTCTTTGTTGATAATAAAGGAAGAGAAGATGAATTCTCTTCTTCTGTATGAAGTCCCAGTGGTGTATTTGATCACAAAGGAGTGACTGGCCGTGCAGTGAAGCCTTTTCAGAGGATGTGTATTTTAAGAATGCAATGGAGAAAGTTGGAAGCAATCTTGAATTGGCAGCTCTGTTGTTGAGAAGTCTTGATAGGAGGCCCTTCTATCCCCTTTCCTTGGTGCTGGAAGGAACAAGAGCCAGGCCTTCAGCTCTGCCAAGGGCTCAGTGTTGCCCGGGGCATCAGCACCAGGTCTCAGATTAGTCTCAGTTCTTCCAACGTTGGGGTTTGTGAGTGAAACGGTGAAGTCCACATTACAAATAACAATAGTGTTTGATACTAAGAATAAGAGTGAACACCGTTGTCACCTGATGGGTGATCATTTTGAACAATGAAGAGACTGGATGTGTCTCAGCGTAGGTGGAAGTTGTTGCGAACTATTTATGCCTGATTCCTAGGCTGTTGCCTCAACATCTTGGTTTGAAGGGAAACCCCTCAGTTTATTTTGGGGACTTGAGTAGCTGAACACCAAGTGGAATGTCAACTGGCTGCAATGGGCCACATGCTTTTTCTTTAAGATCTCCATGTCCAGCTGTGATTCAGATTTTGGGTTGTTTCCGTGATCCGTGCAAAGGCATTGGAACTTTTATTGTTGTTTTTTTGTTTTTGTTTTTTATTTTTATTTTTTATTTAGAGAGAAGTTCTCGCTCTGTCACCCAGGCTGAAGTGCAGCAGCATTATCATAGCTCACTACACCCTCGAACTCCTGGGCTCAAGGGCTCCTCCTGCCACAGCCTCCCGAGTAGCTAGGTCTACAGGTGCATACTACCATAGACACTCAGCCAAAATGGACCATGTTAAGAATCAGATCTATCTCTTAGTGTTGTGCAAGTGACCAATTACACTGAGCTACAATCTCTAGTGATAAATGAACCTTTGGATATTAACCATGGCTACAGCTCGTATCTACAGAAATCTTAAAATGCTAAATGCTGTATCACTCTCAAATCAAGTGGGGTTTTTAAGTTAGTACCCATTTACAAAAGGTGTGCTAGGGGCTGCACAAAGTTCCTGAAGCCAGCCCCTCACTATGGGGAAGGAGATAGGATGACAAGGGGTGGTGGTTAAAGACACACTTGCTGAGTATTTAACAGGTAGAGGGACATGGTGTCGGGTAAGGTGCAGGGGATGAGCACCACATCGGGATGGGCTCTGATTTCCCTAATAAGACAACACCATCACCACTTTGGTATGAAGGTCACCTATGAGTGATGATCACATCATGGGCGTGGGCCAGCTGACAAAGCGCTTCCTCAGCTGTGCCCTGGCCCCACACGGGACACATGGTGGACACTTGACAAGACTTAGGGCACATGTGTTTCCTGTTGGTTACCAGCATTCATGGGGGGTCTTGCTCACCTACAGGGTGATCGGGGGATCTTCTTTCCTTTTTTTGAATAGCCATCTTTTCTTCCTATAATTGTTAGCAATACCTCCGTGGATTTTGTTTGCTTGGTTTTGTTTTTTCCAGTTTTCCCATAGCATGTATTTCTATTTCTTTTAATAAGATATAATTTACATAGAGCGAAACCCACCTTTTATAGAGAACTGCTCTCCAGGTTTTGACTAAGGCGTCCCTTGTGTACCACCACAGCCATCAAGGAACATATAGCAGTTCTGTTGCCCCCAGCATTTCTACCCCTCTTTGTAGTCAGCCCCTCTCCTGCCCCTTGCAAGCCCCGATCTGTTTTCAGTCTTTATAGTTCTTCCGGACAGAGCAGGAGCATCACCATCTTGGACAAGCCTCTCATTCTAAAAGTTCACCTTAATAAAAACTGCCTAAATCCAAGGGGCATCAGCCTAATGGCTAAGGTCAACACGACCATGAACCACAGGTAACATCTTCAACCAGAAACATTCCAAACTCCTCCCTGACCAGAGACATGGCAGCCCCTAAATAAGCTCCCTCCAGCCAAGAAGATGCCAGGCCCGAGTTAACCCCCCTCCAGGCTGAAAGATACCTGCCCCAAGATAGCCTCCCCTCCTCCCAGAGAGATTCCAACCCAGCCATGAACTTCTCCACACACATAAACATTCCAAGCTTCTGATAAGCCCCCTCACCCCAAAACTGATATATACTTTTAGTCTGTAAGAGAAAGTGCTCCTGACCACAATAGGCCAGGAGCACCTCTCAGGTTTTAACTAAAGAAAACCTGTCTTTGACTGCCAAGCCGCATTTCGTGTTTCTTTCCTCTTTCTTTAATTCTTACACTTCCTTTTCCAGAATGTGAAATCAATGGAATCATACGGCGTGACATCTTTCCTGCTTGGCTTCTCCCATGTGGTGTAATGCATTTACATTATGCATCTACATTACTTACGCATGGCCGTGCTGTTCTGAGTATCAGTAGTTCATTCGTTTCTGTTGCTGAGTTTCATTGGTTGATCATGACACAATTTGTTTATCCATTCGTTTGTTGGTGGACATCTGGGTTGTTTCCAGTTCTGGGTGATTATTACAAAAGCGTACAGGTGCTTTTCATCTGGGTGTGGGAAGTTCTTTCAGGACCAGGCTCTTAGTTGTTCATTGTTTTTCCTCCTGAGCAGATGGCATCTTTACTCAAATATAGCAACTGCTTTTGAGTTAGTGATAGTCCCTTTTACATAACTATTTTGTTGAATGAGATTATTGCTGAATTATATTTTATTGTGACCATTTACAATGACCACATTGAAAGTCCAGTCTACAAGCTTTGTACCTTTGCTACCTTTAGTGAGTTTTCTTCTCTAGCTGTTGAATGCTTTCCACTAACTCAGGGTTTTGTGTATTTCCTCACACAGCTGAAGCTACCAGCCATTGACTCAAAGTATCTGAGCAAAGCAGGCACCCCACTTGGCCCTAAGGACCCTGCAGGAAGTAGACTCTCCTTCCCCCCCATGTAAGTACTTGAGCTACGCCCGCGCTGTCTGGACTGGGTTTGGGTTTGGCCTTCCGTCTTTCATCGGGTGATGACTGCGCCAGTGACAGAATCCACACAACTTCCCGAAGCCCTGTCTGCGGCCTGGCCTGGCTGTGCCTGTCGCCTCTTCACTGTGGTTTCTGTTCCTTCCTAATGTCATTTTGCCCCTATTGAACACATCTGCCTTTCCAGGTCACGCTTGCTGCAGGTTGGCAGTGTGGAGGCTCTGCTTCTCCATCAGGCTGTGCCCTGCCTGAAGCACCACCCCCCCCAAGATACCACCCTCACCACAGTTCACGGGGGCTGCTTGTCCTGCATGTAGGGGCCACCAGGTCCTGACGTTTCTGTGTCCAAGGCCTGAACTGAGGTGTCCGCACCTTGTAAGCATGCTGGCTCTGTTTCCAGTTGGAAGATATAGCAGGCACACTGACATTTGCTGATGCTCCAGTTGGGAGAGTGAAATCCCTGAGGCCTTAGGTGTTTTCTTACTCTCCCAGAATCCAAGTTTAATGCTAGGATAAATGTTATTAATTACCTGACTAATTCTTCAAACAGCTTCTTGTCTAATGGGGAAAAAATAATCAGATACATTGCATTGTGACAAATGCCATGAGAGCACCAAGCTCAGACTGATAGAGAGGGAAATATACATGTATTCATATGTGTTTTTATATATGTAAGTATATATGTATACCTAGACATGTATTTATAGATGTGCAAGAGAGAGAGAAAATGAAGCATTAGGAATGGCCTTGATAACAAAGTGATTGAACCCCTCCTGGGTGCAAGAAATCCTCCCACCTCAGCCTCCCAAGTAGCTGGGGCTATATGCATGCACCACCACACCCAGCTAATTTTTTATTTTTTGTAGAGACAAGGTCTCATTATGTTACCCAGGCTGGTATCAAACTCCTGCACTCAAACAATCCTCCTGCCTCTGTCTCTCAAAGTGCTGAGATGGAGGCTCAGAGAGAACGGGTGGTGGGCTCCTACTGCTCGAGCTGAAAGCTCACACTACATCTACCACGTCAAACTGCCCTGTCACTCTTCAGTGTGGGTCAGGATAAGATATGTGAAGACACAGTAGATGGTGAAAGGCTAAGCTAACATCAAGAAATGACTGGAGACAAACCTGTGTAAGAGAGTAAAATAGCAGCAGATAATCATTGATAAGAACAAGAAAGAATGAGTAAGAAAGTAATCATTTCTCTTTTTTGGAGATGGAGTCTTGCTCTGTTGCCTAGGCTGGAGTGCAGGTGTACGAACTCAGCTCACAGCAGCCTCCATCTCTCAGGTTCAAGTGATTCTCCTGCCTCAGCCTCCCAAGCAGCAGGACTATAGGTGCCTGCCACCACAGCTGGCTATTTTTTTTTTTTTTTTTTTTTTTGAGACAGAGTCTCACTCTGTCGCCCAGGCTGGAATGCAGTGGCACAATCTTGACTCGCTGCAAGCTCCACCTCCTGGGTTCACACCATTCTCCTGCCTCAGCCTCCTGAGTAGCTGGGACTACAGGTGTCCGCCACCATGCCTGGCTAATTTTTTGTATTTTTAGTAGAGATGGGATTTCACCATGTTGGCCAGAGTGGTCTCAAATTCCTGACCTCAAGTGATCTGCCTGCCTCGGCCTCCCAAAGTGCTGGGATTACAGGTGTGAGCTACTGTGCTCAACTCCCTCCATTCCTTCCTTCCTTCCTTTCCTTTCCTTTCCTTTCTTTCTCTCTCTTTTTCTTTCTTTCTTTCTCTCCCTCTTTCTTTTTTCTTTCTTTTTCTTTCTTTCTTTCTTTCTTTTCTTTCTTCCTTTCTTTCTTTTCCTTTTCTTTCTTCTTTCTTTCTTTTCTTTTCTTTCTTATTTCTTTCTTTCTTTTCTTTCTCTCTCTCTTTTCTTTCTTTTCTCTTTTTTCTTTTTTTTTTTTGAGACGGAGTCTCACTCTGTTGCCCAGACTGGAGTGCAGTGGTGCGATCTTGGCTCACTGCAACCTCCTCCTCCCAGGTTCAAGTGATTCTCCTGCCTCCGCCTCCCAAGTAGCTGGGACTACGGGTGTGTGCCATCATGCCCAGCTAATTTTTGTATTTTTCATAGAGACAGGGTTTCACCAGGTTGGTCAGGATGGCCAGGATGGCTTCGATCTCTTGACCTCATGGCTGCCTGCCTCGGCCTCCCAAAGTGCTAGGATTATAGGCGTGAGCCACCGCACCTAGCAGGCTTTTTGTTGTTGTTGTTGTTGTTTTGTTTTGTTTTTAAAGGTAGTTCTGAGCAATCCATTACTATGAGGAAGGATATGGTGTTTTCTTAGGAAGGCTTCCCTGTGAAATACTAGAATTATTACTAATTCTTAATTGACTATCACAAAGAAAGATTTTGGAAGCTGAACTAAACATGCTGTCATCCCTGTACAAGGGATACTTTGACATGCACTTGCTATGCTTAAAAATGGAGACAGTGAGACAGAGACGCAGAGGGAGAGACAAAGGGGCAGAGAGGTAGAAGGAGAAAGAGAGAGGGAGAGACAGAGAGAGAGAGGTTTGTTAGGTTTAAAGGGACAGTGACACCTCCTATTTGGTGTGTTCATGGAATACTGCTTCTGCTTTATCATTAACCCTTGTACTTAAGTTTCACATTACTTTTACTCTTTTTAAGGCCTGGTCAAAAAAACAGTTCACCTACCAATTTTTCCAAACTCATTAGCAATGGATATAAGGATGAGTGGTTGCAGCAGCAGCGAGCTGACACAGACAAGAGGACCCCGAAGACCTCCAGGGCATCAGTGTCGTCTCAGTCCCCACGAGACCTGGAAGGTCCCCAGGATGCAGCCAGGCTCCAGGACGCAGAGGCTCCTGAAGGTCCTGAGGACGCCCCAGGTGAGGCACAGGTGGCCATCTGCGTTTACTGGAGGCTTGGTTAATTGTGATGCAGCAGCTGACGTTCTTATCACATGATGCGTCTCATAATGAGAAATGAGTAACCCAAAAACCATGTGAAAACGCCCACAGAAGTACTAAGGTTACAGATAAGCAAGAGAGTAATACATGTTTCGCTCTTTCCTCTTTATTCAAACGAATAGCGGAAGTCATGACTTTTGGGGTTTTACATTTTCTTTTATTTGTCAAAAATTTTGATAGTCCATTTGATATAACAAACAAATAATATACCAAATAATATCAACTTTTAATCTTCCAGATCCAAAAAATGTTGACGCTAAAAGGACTTTTGCATAAGCAGCCGGTACTTTTTGAGATCACTTCTTAAAAAGCTTTGAAAATAAGTCAAAATTCAAACTTAAAATTACTCCATTATTGGCATGTCTTAAGCTTTGAATAATTTAGAACTTTCTCCACAATTAGATGTTCAAAGTACTATATTAGTTTTTATTTATTATAATATTTTATTTTATTTATGTATTTTTTGAGACAGAGTCTTACTCTGTTGTCCTGGCTGGAGTGAAGTGGCACAATCACAGATGACTGTAGCCTCGACCTCCTGGGCTCAAGCGATCCTCCCATCTCAGCCTCCCAAGTAGCTGGGACTATAGGCATGCACCACTACACCCAGCTATTTTTTTATTTTTCATAAAGACAAGGCCTCACTATATTGCCCTGGCTGGCCTCAAACTCCCGGGCTCAAACAATTCTTTTGCCTCTGCCTTGCAAAGTACTGAGATTACAGGTGTGAGCCACTGTGCACAGCCATTCATTTTTATTTTTAATAGTACAGAAATAATTCATCTTATTTTTTCAACACATCTATCTTAAAGCCTATTGAGCATTATGTTCAGTATCCATAGCTCTATTAATTATTGACCATTTGCTTCTGGGAAACCTGTTTTTACTCTTGAGGCTTGAGCTCTTTGATTAAGAGGAAAGATGGCGTGTTATACCTCTTCAGACATTTGAAGTGTTTGGTGTGGTTATTTGTAAGTGAGGTCACCGCTTGCCATTCCACACCCTGTTCCTTACTGTATTTGTTGAGCAAGATCTGCCACTTATTGGCCAACTCTCTCCTTTATTATCCTGGAGGATGAGGCGGTGACAAGTTCATATTCAGTGTTGTTAAAAAGCGCCCTATTGGCTGAGCACTGTGGCTCATGCCTGTAATCCCAGCACTTTGGGAGGCCAAGGCAGGCAGATTACCTGAGGTCAGGAGTTCGAGACCAGCCTGACCAACATGGAGAAACCCCGTCTGTACTAAAAATGCAAAATTATCTGGGAGTGGTGGCACATGCCTGTAATCCCAGCTACTCGGGAGGCTGAGGCAGGACAATCACTTGAGCCCAGGAGGCGGAGGTTGCGGTGAGCCGTGATCGTGCCATTGCACTCCAGCCTGGGCAACAAGAGGGAAACTCTGTCTCAAAAAAAAAAAAAAAAAAGTGCCCTATTGAACTTTACAATGTCAAGAGTGTTTTATGACTTATTGCTGTTTTAAGTAATACAGAATTATTATTAAATCTTTAAGTAATTATGACTTCTTTTAATACTTGATCTGTTTCATTAACCTGAACATCGAATGGACTTTTTATTACAGAGTCTTCTCAAAGTGAGTATTTATAAAGCAACCTGCACCAAAACACAAAAAGTCTTACACAAAAAAATCGATGGACATAGTCCTGCAATCTGAGACTACAGCCTCTAGGCAGCCTGGAATATCCTTCTCCAAACTGCATGCATTCTGACTACAAAGCCTGTGCCATGTATGCTTTAAAAAAATCAGAGTTCCAGAAACTTAAGGAGAGCAAAAAGAGGATCACTTACACAATTACAACAGGATTATTATTCTTTTTTTTTTTTGAGACGGAGTCTCGCTCTGTCGCCCAGGCTGGAGTGCAAGTGGCGCGATCTCGGCTCACTGCAAGCTCCGCCTCCCAGGTTCACGCCATTCTCGTGCCTCAGCCTCCCGAGTAGCTGGGACTGCAGGCGCCCGCCACCATGCCCGGCTAATTTTTTGTATTTTTAGTAGAGACGGGGTTTCACCGCCTTAGCCGGATGGTCTCGATCTCCTGACCTCGTGATCTGCCTGCCTCGGCCTCCCAAAGTGCTGAGATTACAGGCGTGAGCTACCGCGCCTGGCCTATTATTCTTTTATTCATGTTACACAAGCAAAAACATACTTTAGTTCATAGACACACATTGCATTACTCCTCATGTGAGAGTCATACTGGAAAAGATAAGTAAGAAGCCATCGGAGACTCCAATTTATTTTTTAGTTTACTTTTTATTTTATTTTTAATTGACAAATAATAATTGTATATAACTATGGGGTACAATGCGATGTTTTGATATATGTAGAAGTTGTGGCATCATTAAATCAAGGTAACTAAAATATCCATTACCTCAAATACTTATCCTTTTTTTGTGGTGATCACACTTAAAATCTGTTCTTTTAATGATTTTGAAATATACAATATATTATTATTAACTTTATTCACCTTGCTGTGAAATAGATAATTAAAACTTAACTCCTCCTGTCTAAGGGAAACTTGGCACCCTTTGACCAACTTCTCCTCTTACCCCATCAACTACTGCCCCATCCCCAGCACCTGGTAACACATTCTATTCTACTTCTATGAGTTCAATGTTTTAGATTCCATATATGGTGCAATTATACAGTATTTGTCTTTCTGTACCTGGCTTATTTTACTTAGACTAATGTACTCCAGGTTCATCCATGTTGTCACAAATGACAGAATTTACTTCTTTTTTAGAGGCTGAATAGTGTTCCATCGTGTGTATACCACATTTTTTTCCTTATTCATCTGTTCATGGACAGTGAGGTTGATTCCATAGCTTGGCTATTGTGAATAATGCTGCAGAAAATTTGGGAGCACAGATGTAGCTTTGTGACACACTGATTCCATTTCCTTTGATATATGCCCAGCAGTGGGATTGCTATATCATACGAGAATTCGATTTTTAGTTTTTTAAGGAAACTCCATAATGTTTTCCATTATGGCTATTCTAATTTACATTTCACCTTCAGTATGTAAGGGATCCCTTTTCTCCACATTATCATCAACACTTGCTTTTCATCTTTTTGGTAATAGCCATTTTGACAGGTGTGAGATGATATCTCATTGTGGTTTTCCCTATCTCATTGCATTTCCCTGATGATAGTGATGTTGAGCTTTTTTATATATACCTGTTGGCCATTTACATGTCTTCTTTTGAGAAATGTCTATGCAAGTCCTTTGCCCATTTTTAAATTGGATTATTTGTTTTTTTGCTAGTGAGTTGAGTTCCTTATACATTTTGGATATTAACCCCTTATCAGATGTATGGTTTCCAGATATTTTTTCCTGCTCTGTGCCTTGTCTTTTCATTTTGTTGTTTGTTTCTTTTGCTTGCAGAAACTTTTTAAGGTAGTCCCACTTATTTTTCCTTTTGTTACCTAGGCTTTTGGTGTTCTGTCCAAAAAATCATTGCCCAGACCAATGCTGGGGAGCTTTTTCCCTATATTTTTTCTATAGGTTTAGCATCCCAAATCTGAAAATCTGAAATCAAAGGAAATACTCATTGGAACATTTCGGATTTTGGATTTTTGGGTTTGGGATGCTCAACCAGTAAGTATGCAAATATTTCAAAATTTAAAAATAATTGAAATCCCAAACACTTCTGGTCCCAAGGATTTCAGATAAAGGATACTCAACCTATAGCAGTTTTACAGTTTCTGGCCTTTTGTTTAAGTCTTCATCTATTTTGAGTTGATTTTAGTATATTAAATGAAATGAAGATCCAATTTTATTTCTCTGCATGTGGATATTCAGTTTACCCAGCATCATTTATTGAAGAAACTGTCGTTTCCCTCATTGTGTGTTCTTGGCACCTTTGTTGAAAATTAATTGACTGTTAATGTGTGGGTTTATTTCTTGGCTCTATCCATTGATCTATACTTCCATTTTTATGCCAGTATCATGCTGTTTTGCTTACTCTAGCTTTGCAATATATTTTGAAATCAGATAGCATGATTCCATATATCTGTTATTTTTTTTTTTTCTGTTTGCTCAAGATTGGTTTGGCTATTCAGAGCCTTTTGTGGTTCCCTACAAATTCTAGGATTTATTTTCTAGAAAATATGTGAAAATGTCATTGGAATTTTGATAGGGATTGCATTGAATCTGTAGATTGTTTTGGATAGTATGGACATTTTGACAGTATTAATTATTCTGATCCATGTACGTAGGCTATGTTTCCATTTATTTGTGTCTTCTTCAATTTATTTCATCCATGTTTTATAGTTTTCAGTGTACAAGTCTTTCACCTCCTTGGCTAAATTTACTCCCAAGTATTTTTTAATGCTATTGAGAATGGGATTGTTTCCTTACTTTCTTTTTCAGATCATTTGTTGTTAGTATATAGAATGCTACCAATTTTTGTCTGTTGATTTTGTAGCCTGCAACTTTACTGAATTTGTTTATCAGTTTTCACAATTTTTTGGTGGAGTCTTTAGGGCTTTCTATATATAAGATCACATTGTCACCAAACAGAATATTTCACTTGTCTCTTTATAATCTGAATGATTTCTATTTATTTTTCATGCCTAATTGCTCTGGCTAAGACTTCAGGTACTTAGTCAAATAGAAATGGTGATAGTGAGCACCCTTGTATTTCTCCTGATCTTAGAAAAAAAGCCTTCCGCTTTCACTGGTGAATATCATATTAGCTGTGGGCTTCTCATGTATGGTCTTTATTGTGTTGAGGTACGTTTCCTCTATGCTTAATTTGTTGAGAGTTTTTATCATAAAAGTATGTTGAACTTTGTCAAGCACTTTTCCTGCATCTATTACGGTGATCATATGGTTTTTGTCCTTCATTCTGTTAATGTGGTATATCACATTTAATGATTTGCATATGTTGAACCATCCTTGCTTAGCAGGGATAAATTCCACATGATCATGGTTTATGATCTTTTTAATGTGCTATTGAATTTGGTTTGCTAGTATTTTGTTGTGAATTTTTGCATCTATTTTTATCAGGGGAATTGGCCTATAATTTTTTTTTCTTATAGTGTCCTTGTCTGACTTTGGTATCAGGGTAATGCTGGCCTCATAAAATGAGTTTGGAAGTGTTCCTTCCTTTTCAATTTTTTTGGAACAGCTTGAGAAGGGTTAGTATGAGTTCTTCCTTTACATGTTTGGTAGAATTCACCAGTGAAGCCATTATGTCCTGGGCTTTTCTTTGATGGGAGAGTTTTTTGTTTTTTTTTTTTTTTTAACTGATTAAATCTCCATACTCATTCTTAGACTGTTCAAATTTTCTATTTCTCCATGATTCAGCTTTGGTGGATTGTATGATTCTAGGAATGTATCCATTTCCTCTAGACTATCCAATGCATTGGTGTATAATCCTTCACAGTCGTCCTTTGTGATCCTTTGTGTTTTGCAGTATCAGTTGCAAGGTCTCCTTTCTTTTCTTATTTTTTTCAGTCTTTTCTTTTTTTTCTCTCTTAGTCTAGCTAAATATTTGTCAATTTTGTTTACAATAAAAATACTACTCTTACATTTTTTATCTTTTCTGTCTTTCCTTCTGCTAACCTTGGGCTTAGATTATTCTTCTTTAGGACCTCAAGTTGAATATACAAATGCAGCAGGTACAGAAGATCACCTTCATAAGATATGATAAGCATTTATTATTCTGCATTGTCTTAAGAAGATAGAATTTACTTCACCATTGACAAAATATTACATATTACCTGATCAAGGGACGATCGTTTGGCATTCATATAAATGTATAAACTTTATATTGCAGGTGTGATGTAATCTTTGTGTTTATATTATCAGCAAGATCTGTTTAATTTTGAAGAAACCTTTTAACGTTTCAAATTAATGAAAGCCTAAATAAGCAGCATAGCCCCTAAGAGCTGGAAGAATCGTCATGTGGAGAAGAGGATCTGCTCTGCTTAGTTTCTGGATAGCTGAGGCGGGGGTCACTATGAAATGCCTGCTCCCACCTCTCAGTATCTCTGATGCCAAGGCTAGTGCTAGAGTTTTTGACAACCACACCCTCTCCACTGTCAGTCTGACCACTATTTTCCTTCCTGTATTTCATTTCCTCTTCTTTTTTCCTATTTCCCCTGCTGTCCATCATGGTTTTAACTTTATAAGCAATAGGCAATTTAGAAAGTGCCTTTTTTCCTTCCAACTAGACATCTCTCCACTTAGAGTGTGTTGCTATAACTTTCTGGAGACTAATCTTGTCAAGGCTTCTTATTTTATTTTATTTTATTTTTTTGAGACAGGGTCTTGCTCTGTTGCCGGGCCTGGAGTGTAGTGGTGCAAGCATGGCTCACTACAGCCTTGACATCCTGGGTTCAAGTGATCCTTCTGCCTCAGCCTCCCGAGCAGCTGGGACTACAGGTGCATGCTACTATGCCTGGCTAATTTTTGTATTTTTTTAGGGACGAGGTTTCACAATGTTGCCCAGGCTGGTCTTGAACTCCCAAGCTCAAGCAATCCACCCACTTCAGCCTCCCACAGTGTTGGGTTTATAGGTGTGAGCCACCACGCCCAGCCTAAGGCTTCTTCTTAATATTTCTTTCCCTCCATGAGACACAAGATTATTATTATTTCTTTATTGCAATTTTTTTCAGCTGTCCTAGATGTTTTGACATGCCCTAAAGCTGGGCATTAGGAAACTGGTACACTACTGTACTTTGAGAGGGTCAACATTAATGAAGATTGCAAAAGGCCTGGGAGCAGGGACACGTGCCATGCCGAGGCTGACAGACAGCCTGAGTTGCCCCTCTTCCCTACTTGCCTTGCCCAGGCTGTGCTCATACTATTTATTTAATAATTCTTATCAGTGTGCTTATGTCAGCAGAAACCTTCCACCATACACAGGCAAAACTCATGAATTGAACTGTTTCCAATGGGGCATTCTCTTCTAGTCTACCAGTGCAAAAGTTGTAGTCTTGTGTTTCCAATGTAAGATTTATGCCAGGATCATAAGCTCAATTTTTATGTAGACTCAGAAATAATCCTTATTAATAGGTACAGAACTATGTGTTTTCTTGTATTTAAAATTAATATTTTTTAATTTACAGAAAATGTCATCTTTGTCTACTCATTTATTTACTTTGTGTTATAGGCCCAGAAGAATCTGTATCTGCATCAACACCAGCAGAGCTCAAATAAATCCTGATGCAGTATGTATTTAGGATAATTTTTAAATGGCCAAGTATGACATGACTGTATTATAGCTATATTTCTGAGGCTCTTTTTGCATTTTATTAATATAGACTCTCATTGAATAATTTACCTTGCAGCAGATTGACATTGCTGCATAGAAGGGGCAGGTGTTGGTTTTTGTTTCTTGCATTTCTCTGGGATGTGAAACACATGGCTAACAAACACAGCTAAGGCCTCTGGTACCCTCTGCCCTGCTGGCCTGGTGATGTCCCAGTGTCTCAGAACCAATCACTTGCTCCTCCTACTGTATGAACCACTCTTAGCGGGCATTGCTACTGGATTCTTAACTAGAGAAAACTTACAGAACAGGCGTTAAGCCTTTTCCAATATTTGGTATTGTAGTCTTCATAGAAATCATTTCGAGTGACAAAAAAATTTAATTCCAGAATATGGTGATACAGTTTATGTTAAGAAAAATATTTTAATTTATTATGCCATGAATTTATAAACATTTAATAGAAAACATTGTAACATTTGCTGTTTTTAAATTTTTGCTATTTTTTCACAAACTGATATTCAAAATATTAAACATTTGTTATTTTGTATAAACGTTTAAGTAAAAATATGCTGTTTTAATATTTAATTTAGTAGAATTAACAAAAACTTTTTAATACTCAAACTGAATTACCTTGTTTTATAAATGTTAAATTGTTTATATTTAAGTAATTAGCTTAAAAATATAGTTCTATGTTTTCTACATTAATTGATTAGTAAAATAATAATTTTATGTGGGAATGTTTTCAAAAAGCCAAATAAAGCCACAGATATTTTAGCTTCTTTCCCAGAATAAACTTATCATGCATTTGCTTACCTAAAATTTAAGTTTCAAATTAGTTCTCTATATGAGATACTTAATCGAGCATATATATTTGTATTCATTGATCAAACTGATATGCTACGGGAGAATGTATGCAATGTGTAAAAAATGCAAATGGCTGTATGCATTGAATAAAAATAATATACAATTATAGTAAGAAGTTTGTTTTTTCCCTTTCCTATTCTCTTCCTTTCTCTATATTCTCTTCCTTCCTTACCTCATTCCCAGACACCCCCACCTTAAAAAAAAGTCATCAGGAACAGATATCAATAGTGTAGAACGCTTCAATTCTCTGTTTAGATTATTATAGTAACAGAAACCTGTGGTTTAGGAAAAATGGGGACAAAATTTGGAGTAAGGATCAGTGATCAAATTTAGGCTCCACCTACAGTAGCCAGTGTCGACCTAAACAACAAGCAGAGAGGCTGTCTGAAAGCAAATGGTATTTATCTGGGAATGAGGCAATTCAATGGAAATATAGTAAACCATGCACATATAGTAAACTGCGCACATATTCGTGGAGGTCAAGGAAGACAAAAATAGGGAGAATTACATAATTGTTTTGACATAATTATCGTTGACTATAATGATCAATAATGAGGGTGATGCCAGTCCAGGTTTGAACAGGCAGTGGCTGAACAGATGTCCTCACAGAAGTATTTTTTTAACGTATGGTTGCAATACCCTTTGTTCAAGGTTGCAGTTTTATAGAGTCTTTTGTGATAGCTTTTGCTATTCTGTGCAATTCCAACTATATGGCATGGTGGGAATGGTAAAACTATGGCTGCAGTAAAACTATCACTGATAGACGGAGATTAGGGAGGAGGAACGAATAGATACAGCACAGAGGAATTTTAGGCCAGTTAAACTACTCTCTATATAATGCTACAACGGTGGAAATATATCATTATAAATTTGTCCAAACCCACAGAATTTATAACACCAAGAGTAAGCCTTACTATAAACTATGAACTTTGGGTGATAATGGTGTCTCAATATGGGTTCATCAGTTGTAACAAATGTATCACTGCTGTTCCAGGTGTTGATGGTAGGACAGGCTGTGAGTGCTGAGAGGAAAAGGAATATGGGAACTCTCTTCTTTCTGCTCAATTTTGCCGTGATCCTAAAACTGACCCAAAAAGTCTATTAAAAATAAAAAAAAAATAAATAAGATAATGCCCTACATGTCATAAAAAAAATAAAAATTACAGTGTAAAAAAAGCAGGTTGGGCATAGTGGCACATGCCTATAGTCCCAGCTAGATAGAGGCTGAGTAGAGACTATTGCTTGAGCCCAGGAGTTCAAGTCCAGCCTGAGCAGCATAGCGAGACCCTGTCTCATAAATAAATAAATAAATAAACAAATACTTTTATAAAGCAGAAAGTGTTGGGTTTGCTGTCTGCAGTGCTAAATGATGGGATATACAAGTGGTTATATCACATCCCTTGAGTTAAAGATTAAAAAACAACAGATCAACTTAGGTCTAAAGGACAAATCAGCATTAGTAACATTTAAAAATGAAAATAAGGGTGCTCACCTCAGCAGCACTTATACTAAAAATGAAAATAAGGAGGAAAAAATATTTTCAAGTCTTTTTGTCCTTAGAGAGCAAAGCTCAGCAGCTTTGACAGGCTCTCACACTCTTAGTTTAGATTGCATGTGGGAGCTCTTTGTGAAACAATAAAGAGGCTGTCTGTGCAGTTTTAACAAGTACAATAATGTGCCACAGAAATTCTGATTCAGTAGCAAGCTCTTCAGGTGGTAAGACATGAACCCTCCTTTGAGACATACTGCCCTATAACCTGGGTCAATGCAATTTTGAATTAAAAGATTTTGTTTTGAATGTGCCATGTTTTTATGGGGTTACTAAAAGATTTGCAATAAAGTACAACTTTTCTACCCAAGAATATCCTAATTTCTTTGAAACTATCCATTATGTATTAATATGTAGCTATTCCTTTCCTCATGAACTATAGATGTACAATTATTTTAAAACTGCATCTTGGGGACTTTCTAGTAGTTTAGATAATTATAACCATCTAAGCTAAATCTCCCCACACATCATTTAAAAATTGAGCAGATCAATTAATCAAATTGAGCAGATGTACCAATCTTTGTACATCTATAATATAAAGACAACCACCAATGGCCCATTTCTTCAGCACAATTAGAAAAGGAAGGACACCATAAGCTTAAAATGACCTGTAAATAGACAAACATAAACTTCCAGCAGAGTCATTTCTATAGCTCCCACCACACACTTTACTGAAGATGAGGGAGGACCCAGAAAGACTCCAGAAGGAGAAGCGAGGGTGGAGGTAAAACTACTTGCAGAAGGAAAAGTCCCAATTATGTGGGAACATAGTAAAAATGCATGGTGAAGGGGAAATCGAAGTGGAGAAAATGGAAGATTCTATCAAACAACAGTAAGCCAAAAAAAAAATGGAAGGACGCACCATCCCTCCCCTGTACCTATGAAAACAGCCACTCAAGAAAAAAATCTTTACATCTCACTACTGATAGAAGATGGCACATTTGAATTGTATAAATCATCCCAATAGCCAACTCTATTCACAAAATAAAATATATTAGAAGTCTTTATCTATTAAGAGTACAATAAGACAAAGGCAAAAACTGAGAATAAAAATATTTCGGCTGATAAAAATTTTCTCCAAGAAGTTAACAGTGAAACACCTCTATTGCAACACTTCTCAAGCAAGCATTTAGAGATTTTAAAAATGTATAGACAATAACAACAAACATATACTCTGGCTTGGAAATTTAAAAACTAAGAACAGAAATTAATTCCATCCTGTAAAAAAAAAGAACAAATAAAATGTGAGTTTATTTAATTTCAAGAAGAAAAAGAATCAAAAGAAAAATTCTATCAGAAATAAATACTGTAAGATGCCCCAAGGAGAACAGATTCCAATAAAAATGTAACATGGGTCATTGAAGAAAAGAAAGAAAAGAGCGAAGAGAGTGAAAATGTGATGAAATAGGATTAGTGGGAAATTTGTTGAAATGGAAGACAATGAAAGAAGATTAAACATATGTACAATTGGATTTTCTGAAGAAGGAAAAAGCTATACACAATGGAACAGAACTAATATTTATAACTGTAACTCAAGAAAATATTTCAGAAATAATACTTGAATCCACCTATTGGAAAGATCCACAATGTACCAGGAAAACTTATCTGTAACAATGTCAAGACATACCCTAATAAATTGTAAGATTTTATTGTAAATAAAATATCCCCAGGTCTCTAAAGATCTAATAATTTACAAGGTCAAGCAAAATTATCCAGCATAAGATTTCTCAAAAGCAACATGCAAGGCAACACTGAAGTAGCATTTTCAAGAAATTCAGTGAAAGAACATATCAACCAAGCCAAACTGTCCCTCAAGTATCAAGGCTATAGTAGAACAGTTTCAAACTTGTAAGAATGAGCCTTTTCTGAAGCAGCAGCTAGAGGATGAGACTGACTCAGCTAAAAATGACTGAAGAAAATTCAGCAAAAGGACCACTGATGAGCACTTAATATAGTTAATTATGGACCTAAAACTAAAATAAAAGCGGGGAAAACATGAGAGAGTAATATATAAATGTTCTATGTTCTGACAAACCAGAAATAACATAACTAAAATTTTAGAAAAGGAGAAGATAAATCTAAAATAAACCCTTTGGTGGATACATCATACACAGTACTCAAAGAATACCATTAGAAACTCACAAAACAGATAGTAAAAAATTAAATAAGAAATAAATAAATAAAATAAAATAAATAAAATAAAACAGAAATAAGGGCACTAAGAAAGACATAAGTTAAAAAAATAAAAACAAATAAAACATTACAGAAAGAAAAATAGTAAATATAATACTCATAATAATTACAATAATGTGACTAAATTAAGACTACACCTGTAAGTCATATCAATAAATGTAAACGAGCTTAACGCATCTGTTAAAATATTTTCATTTTGGTTTACAAAGCAAGACACAAATGTCATATGCTGGAGACATGAGACACAGCTGAAACAAAGGATTCAGAAAGGCTAAAAATGAAATGATGAGCAAAGGCATACCAGGAAAATAGAAATAATAGAAAACTCAGGTAGCAATATTTATGTCATACAAAGTAAAATTCAAGCAATAAACATTACATGAGACAAATAAAGAACTTTTTAATACTAAAAGCCAAAGTCACGGAAAAGACAGTACAGTTATGAATATCTAAGTATCAAGTATAACAGAGACCACTTTTATGAGGCAGGAACTACAGGAAATGCAAGGAGTCAACTACTAATAGGATACTTTAACACATCACTCTCAGTGCAATTCAGATCAACCAGAAAAAGTTAAGAAAGGTTATAGAAGGCCTAAGCAGTGTAATCAATATGATAAGTCTTACGGATATATATCAAAAGTTAAGATGCGATAATAGAATGTATACCTTCAAATGCATGCACAGAATATTCACATAAATAGTTGTTATACTGGGACACAACAATGTAGAAATGTGCAAATACTACTCTGACCACAGCTCAATAAATCTGGAAATTAATCACAAAATCAATAAACTTAAAAAAATTCCCACCAGGAAATTTTTGAAAACCTGCACAACTTATATTTAATGCCCTTGATGAAAGAGAAAGTACTAACCTAAATTACAAAATTTCTAAAAATAAATATAATAAAAATACTCCTAGTAAGGACCTATGAGAACTAGACCTAACACATATATACAGAGCACTACACCTAACTACAGCAGAATGCAAATTCTTCTCATGTGTACTTGGAACATTCTTCAGGACAGAGCATACATTAGGCAACAAAATAAGCCTCAAGAAATCTAGCAAGATGGACATCATACAACGTATCTTCTCCAGCCACAATGGACTGAAACCAGAAATTAATAACAGAAAAACTGGAAATTTCACAAATATGTGGAAATTAAACAGCACATATGTAAGTGACCAGTTGGTCAAAGAAGACATCACAGGGAAATTAGGAAATAGTTTGAGATGAATGAAACAAGAGCACAGGATATAAAAACTTATGGGGGCCAGGCTCAGTGGCTCATGCCTTAATCCCAGCACTTTGAGAAGCCGAAGTGGGTGGATCACCTGAGATCAGGAGTTAAGGCAAGCCTGGCCAACATGGTAAAATCCCTACTAAGAATACAAAAATCAGCTGGGCACGGCAGTGCATGCCTGTAATACCAACTACTGCGGAGGCTGAGGCAAGAGAATCGCTTGAACCCAGGAGGCAGAGGTTGCAGTGAGCCGAGATTGCGCCACTGCACTCCAACCTGGGTGACAGACAAAAAGAAAACAGAAAACAAAAACAAAAAACAAAAAAACACTTATGGGATGCAGTGAAAGCAATGGTCAGAAATTATAAATTTAGACAATTTAGAAATTTTCATTATAAATTTAGACAATTTAGAAATTTTCATTATAAATTTAGACAATTTAGAAATTTTCATTATAAATTTAGAAATTCATAACTCCTGACCACTGCTTTCACTGCATCCCGTAAGTTTTTTTTTAAAGTTTTTATATGTTGTATTTTTTTAATGTAAACAAATACATGAAAAAAGAATAAAGATCTCAAATCAGTAAGCTACCTTTACATTTTGAGGAACTATAATAAGAACAAACTGAACCCAAAGCTAGCAGAAGGAAGGGAATGATGAAGATTAAAGCAGAAGTCAACAAAATAGAGAATAGGAAAAAATACAGACTCAGTGAAACCAAAGTTGGTTCTGCGAATAGATTAACAAAGCTGACAAACTGTTAGCTAGAATGATGAAGAAAGAAAGAGAGAAAATTCATATTACCAAAAAAAAGAAATGAAAGTAAAGACATTGCTACCAACATTAAAGAAATTAAAAAGGATTATAACACTATGAACAACCGTACTCCAATAGAATTAGATAACCAAGATGAATGGGCAAATTCTTAGAACACTCATATTACAAAAAGTGACTCAAGAAGAAATAAGAAAATATGAACAGATCTATAAAAATTAAAGATACTGACCCAGTAATCAAAAACTTCCCAATAAAGGAAGTAGTCTTCACTAATTACCAGTTATGAACAACAATCTTTCTCCAGCTCTTCTAAAAATCGTAAAGGAAGGAGTACTTCCTAACACATGAGGCCAGCATTACTTTCATCCCAAAGTCAGATAAAGGACATTGCAAAAAAAGAAAATTACTATCCAATATTCCTTATGAATATAGATGCAAAAATCTTTAACAAAATACTGTCAAACTGAATCCACTAGCATATTAAAATAATTAAATATCATGACCAAGTGGGATGTATCCTAAGAATGCAAGGCTCGCTAAATTAATCAACCACATTGAGGGAATGAAAGGAAAAAAAAAACATAATCATCTAAATTCATCCAGAAATGTATATATAGCATACATCCGCAATATATCCAATATCATGGTAAACACTCAACATACCAGGAATTGAAGGGCACTTCCTTAACCTGATAAAGGACATTTATGAAAAACCTGCAGTTAATATCAAAATCAATGATGAAAGGCTGAAAGCTTTCCTTCTAAGATCAAGAACCAGATAAAAATGCCTGCTTTTGGCTGGGTGCTGTGGCTCACGCCCGTAATCCTAGCACTTTGGGAGGCTGAGGAGAGTGGGTTGCCTAAGCTCAGGAGTTTGAAACCAGCCTGGGCAACACGGTGAAACCCATCTCTACTAAAAATAATAAAAAATTAGCCAGGCATGGTGGCTGGGCGCCTGTAGTCCAAGCTACTTGGGAGGCTGAGGCAGGAGACTTGCTTGAACTCGGAAGGTGGAGGTTGCAGTAAGATGAGATCGCCCACTGCACTCCAGCCTGGGGACAGAGCGAGACCACATCTCAAAAAAAAAAAAAAAAAAAAAAAAGCCTGCTTTTGTCACTTCTATTTCAACAATGCACTGCAATTAGGGAAGGAAAAAAAAAAGGCATACCAACTGGAAATAAAGAAGTAAGTAGAATCATCTCTATTTCCAAATGGTTCTACAGTTTGAGTGTTGGTGTCTCCCTACTCCAAATTCCCAATTAAGACAGTATTTAGAGGTGGGGACTTCAGGAAGTCATTAGGTCATGAGGGCAGAGTCCTCATAAATGAGATTAGTGCCCTTATAGAAGAGGCTTGAGAGAACCTGTTTGCCGCTTCTGCCATTTGAAGATGAAGCAAGAAGCCACCATATTTGAAGCAGACAGTGACTCCTCACCAGACACTGAATCTGCTGGCCCCTTGATCTTGGACTTCCCAACTTCCAGAATAGTGAGCAATAAATTTCTGTTGTTTATTAATTAAGAAGTCTAAGGTATTTTGTTATAGCAGCAGGAACAAACTGAGACAGATGGAATGATCTTATACAGTGCAGTATACAGAAAATCCTAAAGAATACACATACACACACAGACACACACACCTATTATATGGCCTATGGCCAATAAATGAATTCAGCAAAGTTGCAGCATACAAAATCAATGCACAAAAATCACTTGCATTTCTATACTCCAACAATGCACAATCTGAAAAGGAAATTAAGAAAACATTTCCATTTTCAATAGTATCAAAAAGAATAAAATACTTAGAAATAAATTTAAACGAGGAGGAGACTTATACACTGAAAACTACAAAACGTTACTAAAAGAAATTGAAGAATACAGAGTAAATCCAGAGACATCTGGGGTCATGGATTGGAAGACTTAATATTAAGATGGCAACACTCCTCCAAACAATCTACACACTTAATGCTATACTAATGGAGGCAGAGTGGTACTGGCTTAAGGAGAGACATATACACCAATGGCATAGAACTGAGCATCCAGAAATAACGCCATATGCCTATAGTCAGTTGATTTTAAACAAGGGTGTCAAAACCATTCATGGTGAAAGAATAGTCTGAAGTTCTAACCCTTTAACTGTACCTTGGTTTTTCCTAATCCTGAAGCTAATCTAAGGGCTCCTAACCAAAAAAGGCATCTCATTATCGTATAAATGACACTCTTTTTCACTCTGGAGATTCCACAGTTTTTAGAAGTTGTGTGCCAAAAACCGAAGAAAAAACCCGAGTATCTTTTAAAAATTATAACACAGTATATCTGGAAAACCCTAAAAAATAAATAACAAAACTAACTCAGACTGTAAGATAAACCAGTGTTATTGGCATATAAGATCAATATGCAGAAATCTGCAATATAAATTTTTTAATTGACAAAATCATATATATTTATGGTATGCAACATAATGCAAGTTTTGTATACACAAACAATGACCATTTAGATGATAAAATGGTAGAGAAAATTCCATTTACAGTAACAAAAAAGTAGACTAAATATTTGGGAATAAATTTATCAACAAGCAAAATCTACATGAGAAAAAATTTTAAAACACTCCAGAAGACACAAAAGTAGTCTTGAACTAGACATCCCTTGCTTTAGCCAGGATAGCAACATTATAAGGATGCCAGTTAATTTATAAATTTAACACAATCCCAATAAAAATATGAATAACCCTTTTAAAGTCAATACTAAAATCCCTACAGAGGCCAGGCTTGGTGGCTCACACCTATAATCCCAGCACTTTGGGAGGCCAAGGTGGGTGGATCACCTAAGGTCAGGAGTTCGAGACCAGCCTGATTAACATGATGAAACCCCGTCTCTACTAAAAGTACAAAAATTAGCCAGGCATAGTGGCAGGCGCCTGTAATCCCAGCTACTCAGGAGGCTGAGGCAGGAGAATCGCTTGAACCTGGAAGGAGGTTGCAGTGAGCAGAGATCGTGCCATTGCACTCCAGCCTGGGCGAGAGAGTGAGACTCCCTGTCAAAAAAAAAAAAAAAAAAAAAAAAATCCCTACATAAAAGAAAATATGCAAGAATAGAATGAAAACAGTTAAAAAGGAAAATCTACTAAACAGTTAAAAAGGAAAATCTACTAAAACAGTTAAATCTATGAAACAGTTAAATCTATGAAAACAGTTAAAAAGGAAAATCTACTAGGCCTACTAAAAAGTAAAACATACCAAAAAGCCTTCATAATAAAACAGTGTGGTTCTGGCACATGAATGACAAACAGATCAGTGGAAAAGATGAAAAAATAATACAACTACAGACATAGGTAAATATGTGTATAATGAAGGTGGCATCGCATATCGACCGAGAAAATAAAGTTTTTAATACATGGGACAAGTATACAGCCATTTCGATAGATAAAAAGAGAAAAAGAAAATTCGATCCGTACTTCACACCATACACAAGCAATACTCAGCATGGACACTGAGAAGCACGTCATCAGTTATGTGGGGCCAGGCTACAGCTGCAAGCTCCCCATCTCTCAGTCAAGTGGGAAGGACAACAGCATTGCTAGGTCTTCTTCCAGTTCTGAGAAAAGGGAGTCAAAATTCATGAAACTTGACACTTGGGTCTCTGCCATCCCAGTCTAAACGCCCTGGTGAGAGTTTAATCTGTACACGATGGCGACCGCGAGTTAAGACACCAGGTGCCATCTGGAGTGTGAGCTACCTGCAACCCTTCAAGGGAAAGTAGGATTCAGATCCACTTTTTAGATAAAACAGCGGTTCTCAGAGCATGTTCCCAAGGGTACTTGGGAATACCCAAGACCTGTTCAGGAGTCTGCTAGGTCAGAACAATTTTCATAATAATTTAAAAACTGTATTTATCTCTTTCTCTTATTTTCTCCCTATATTCAGCAGTGTTTACTGTACTATATGACATATGATTCTATTTCAGATTAAATGCAGAAGCAGACCTGAGAATTCAACTGTCTCTATTAAGCTGGATCGTGAAGGAATTGGCAAAAATGCAGAATTATGCCACTCCTCACAGTTTTTTTGTTTTGTAAAGATATAGTTATGTTTCATATACATGTCATTTACACTAATATAATGGGTTAATTATTGTTACTTTAAAATAAATTAATAAGTAAATAGGCTAAATATATTCGTTTTAATTTCTAATATAATAAATATCAATAGCTAAATACCTACATACACATTTCTTTGAAGTCTTCAGTGATTCTTAAGAGTGTAAAGGGGTCCTGAGACCAAAATGTTGGAGGTCTGCTGAGTTACAGCAACTCAAGAGAGGTTAAGTGACTTCCCTGCTATCACATAGCATGTGTCAGACAGATGTCTGTCCACCTCTGGACCTTTATGCGCTTTCCTTTCTTGGTTTACTGTGTTCCAGCCTTTGCATTACCCCATATGATACATGCAAATTGGATGCCACCTTTTGAAAACCCTTACTTAAAGAATTTTATTTTCATTTGGTGCAGTATTTGTGCTTTGCCAGTGGAGTATAAAACACTTATTCTTTCCACTCACTCAGACCTGGGGCTGAAGTAGTTTACAGGACAAGGACACCAAGCTCTCCACTTAGGATGTTACCTAGAAAGGCTTTCTGATATCTCAAGGTTGTGCAAGGGAAAGCTAACACCATCATTTCTTTTGAGATAGACCTGCTTTGGGCAGCCATCTGCCATGGGGTGAGGTGGTGTGGGACACAGAAGGCAACAGGGGAGAAGTAAGCAGAAAAGAATAAATGTCCGAACTGCTTGGCAATGCACAGTGTATATTACATAGCATACAATGCACAGTGTATATTACAGTGCACAGTGTATATTACAGTGCACAGTGTATATTACAGTGCACAGTGTATATTACATAGCAATGCACAGTATATTACATAACTGTATATCACAGTGTATATTACATATTACATTACATACACACAGTGTATAATATATTACACAGTGTATATTATTGTATATTACTCAGTGCATATTACAATGCACAGTGTATATTACATATTACACCGTGTATATTACATGTGCAAAGGTGTGCAATGTGCAGTAGAAAGGCACGCACTTTCCCTCGTGCCACTGCACTCCAGCCTGGGTGACAGAGCGAGACTCCATCTCAAAAAACAAACAAACAAACAAAACAAAAAACACACAAAAAACCAGAAAACTACAACCCAACTATATGCTGTTTATAAGAAACTCACTTCACTTACAACACATGAAAATACAAAATGGTCATGTACCATGTAATAATGTTTCTGTCAATGACAGAGCTCATATACAACTGTGGTCCTATAAGACTACAATACTGTATTTTTAATTACATTTTCAGTGTATTATATGTTTAGATACACTAATACTTACCATTGTGTTACAACTGACTGTGCTATTCAGCATAGCACTATGCTGTACAGGATTGTAGCCTAGGAACAATAGGATATACCATATAACCCAGCCTAGATATGTTAGGTATACCATCTAGGTTTGTAGAAGTACGCTCTGTGCTGTTTTTACAATGAGGAAATTGTCTAATTGTCTAATGGTGCATTTCTCAGAATGTATCTCCAGCGCTAATTGAGGAATAACTCTACATCAAAATTTGTGTGATGCAGCTAAAGCAATGCTGAGAGGAAAATTTATGCCCATATTAGAATTGAAGACAGGCTTCAAATCAATATTCTAGGTTGTCACCTCAAAAAACTATACAAACTATACAAAGTATACAAACTATACAAAGTAGCAAACTAAGCCCAGAGAAAGCAGAAGAAAAGAAACAATAAAGCTCAGAGCAGAAATCAATAAAGTTGAAAATAGAAAAACAATAGAGGAAATCAATGAAACAAAAGTTTGTTCTTGAAAAAAATCAATAAAATCAACAAACCTCTAGCAAGACTGATAAGAATAAAAAGAAAGAAGATACGAACACCAATATCAATAATGAAATAGGGAATACCACAATAGACATCACAGCCATTAAAAAGATGGTAGAAAAAAACACTAGGACCAATTTTACCTTCATAAACCTAGTGATTTATAAGAAATAAATGAATTCTTCAAAAATCACAAACTACCAAAACTCAACCAAGATGAAATACACTGCTTGAATTGTTCTATACCTATTCAAAAAATTGAATTCATAATTCCTCACAACTTGGAGGTTTTCCACATGGTTTCAATGGGAAATTCAACCAAATGTTTCAAGAATTAACGCCAATTTTACACAATTTCTTTTAGAAATTAAAAGAGGAGAGAACCGTTTTCAACTTATTTCATGAGGCCAGTATTATCTTGACGCCCAAATGAGATGAGCACAGCATAGAAGAGGAAGACTGCAGACCAATATTTCTTATAAATTTAGATTTTAAAATCTTCAAGAAAATATTAGCAAACAGAATTCAAGAATGTGTAAAAATAATTATATCCAATTACCAAGTGAAATCTATTACAGGTATGCAAGGTGGTTCAACGTTCAAAAACCAGTTAGTTTAGTGTAGTTTGCCATGTAAATATGCTAAAGAGAAAAATCACATGATTCTATAAATTCACACAGATCATTTGGCAAAATTCAGCATCTATGTATGATAAAAGCTCTTAGCAAATTAGGAATCAAGAGGGACTACCTCAATTTGATAAAGAACATCCACAAAAAACCCTACAGTTAACATATTTAATAGTGAAAGATGAAATGCTGCTTTCCTCCAATGACCAGAAACAAAGCAAGGATGTCCACTCTCACCCTTCTTATTCATCACAGTACTGGAAGGCCTAGCCATTGAAGCAAGGGAAAAAAACAAAATAAAAGCCATACAGGTGGGAAAGGAAGAAATAAAACTGTCTCTATTTGTAAATGAGATGACTGTCTATGTAAGAATTCCCAAAGAATCTACAGAAACACCCTTAGAACTAATAAGTGAGTCCAGTAATGTTGCAGTTTAAAAAACCCAGACATACAAATAAATCACTCTTCTATATACAACAATGAAGATATAAGAATTGAAAATTTAAAACACAATGCCATTTATGATCACTCCAAAGATAATGGACTGCTTAGGTATACACTTAACATTATGTGTACAGGACCTGCCTGTTGAAAATTACAAAATGCTGATGAAAAAGTTTTTAAAAGACTTACATATATAGAGAGACATACTGTGTGGATTAGAAGGTGCATCATAGTAAACATGTCTTTTCTACTGTTAAAGAAAAATATTATTCATGACACTTATTAAAGATAGTAGAGAGGTTTTATTCAGGACTTTTGCAATAGATATAGGCACCACTGTGATGGGTTTTTACAGTAGGAGAGAGAGATTGTGAAAGCATATTTGCAAACAAATATGACAGTGAGAGAAATCTAATATGGCTGACAACATCTTGCTTCTAGTCTCACAGGCTGACTGTCTTCACTCATTCCTGCACATAGGCCAAGCTAACCACAGGAGGAATTTAGTTTATAGTGTAAGCTGGAAACAAGGATAACAATAGCACTTCCCTAAAACTAAGCCCCTCCTTGCTCAGGGACTCAAAATTAGTGAAATGCCATGGAATTAGGATCATGGGAGGGACCTGAAATCTGCTAAAATGTAGGCACCGTTTCTATAATTCTTTACTTCCCAGGAGTCATGTGGCCAGAGGTCACAAGATTGGTGACTTCACCAATTGCTCCTGTAGATAACATCACTATTGTAGAACCTAAGATTGGTCTTTTGAGATGGTTTTCAGATTTTTGCCTTCTGGCAACCAGCTGACTTCATCTGGAGCCATGACTCATGGCTCTACCAGGCATGTAGCCCACACCCAGAGGCTGGCTCAATTTTTCAATCAGCAGCACCGATTCCCTAGCCCCCTGCCCACCAAGTTATCTATAAAAACTCATCTCTGAGTTTTCAGACTGATTTGAGTGATAACCCCAGTCCTTCTGCTCAGCTGCCTTGCTTTAATTAAACTCTTTCTTTACTGCAATACCGTGGTCTCAGTGAACTGGTTTTGTCTGTGCAACAGCTGGGACGAACCCATCAGGTGTTACAGCTGGGTTCAACTCCTAATACAAGGATAAGTGGGAATTTACAGCCAAGGAGCTGTACAGGGTCAGTAGATAGAAAATTACTAAGAGGAAACATCTAGGCTAAGGGGATTCTGGCTAAACTGAATCAACCTACTTGCTGAAGACAAGGCAAGGTGATAAGGTATCTAGGGCAAAGAATTAGAAATCTGATCAGATATCAAGCATAGGGGACTTTTGCTAAATTAACTCAGCAGGATTATTGCTAAAACTCAACTAAGTGGACATAGACTAGGGACTAAGGACAGATCAGGTTCTAGTCAGAAAGGGGACTCAGAGGAATCTGACTCAAGCTTGGTCAAAAAAAGAGAGGCTTAGTCACTACCCAAATTGATCTATAGGCTTAATACAATCTCTATCAGAATCCCAGTATGTTTTGTTTTATTTTATTTTTTCGCAGACATAGATGTGTGTGTTCTAAAATTTGTACGAGCTGGGTGTAGTGGCTCACACCTGTAATCCCAGCACTTTGAGAGGCTGAGATGGGAGGATCACTTGAGCCCAGGAGTTTGAGACCAGTCTGAGAAACATGGTGAAATCCTGTCTGTATAAAAAAATTAAAAAATTAGCTGGGCATGGTGGCACACACCTGTGGTCCCAGCTACATGTGAGCCTGAAGCAGATGGATTACTTAAGCCCAGGAAGTGAAGGCTGCAGTGAGCCATGATCACACCGCTGTACTCCAGTCTGGAAGACAGAGCAAGACCCTGTCTCAAAAAAAAAAAAAAGCATATGGAAAGGGATAGGCCTTGGAATAGCTTAACATCTTAACAAAGAAGAATCTAACAGGAAAATCACTCTACTCTATATTAAAGCCTAGTACGGTGAAGAAAAGAGTACAATATCGACAGAAGAGGGACAGACACATACACGACTGGAACAGAATAGAAAACCCAGAAACAGACCCACACAAATAAGCTCAACTAAACTCTGACAAAATGCCAAAGCAATTCAATGGAGAAGGATAGCCTTTTAAATGAATGGTCCTATAGCAACTGGATATACACAGGCAAAAAAAAATAAAATAAAAATAATCTTCACCCAACCATCACACCTAAAAACAGACCATAAACTTAACTGTAAAGTAGAAAACTATTAAACTTTTAGAAAAAAACATAAAATGAAATTTTCAGGATCTAGGGCTGGGAAGAGAGTCTTGACAACAAAAGCACAATTCACAAAAGGGATGATATATGAATTAAAAATTAAAATCAAATTGAAAATTAAGGCCAGGCACAGTGGCTCACGCCTGTAATTCCAGCACTTTGGGAGGCCAAGGCAGGTGGATCACTTGAGGTCAGGAGTTCAAGACCAGCCTGGCCAACATGGTGAAACACTGATTCTACTAAAAATATAAAAATTAGCCAGGCATGGTGGCGGGCACCTGTATTCTTAGTTACTCTGGAGGCTGGGGCAGGAGAATAGCTAGAACCCAGGAGGCGGAGGTTGCAGTGAGCTAAGATCACGCCACTGTACTCCAGCCTGGGCAACACAGTAACTTTGTCTCAAAAAAAAAAAATTGAAAATTTTAAAAAATGCTCTATGACAGCTCAAATATATGAAGAGGATAAAATGACAAACTAAAACAGGGAAAAAATATTTGCAAACATATACTCAACAAAAGACTGATATGTAGAATATACAAAGAACTCTCAAATCTCAACAAGAATAACAACAACAACATCAACAGAAAACCCAAACCATTCAATTAGAAAATGGGGAAAAGACATGAACAAATATTTCACCACAACAGATATACAGATGTCAATAAGCATCAAAAGATGCTCAATATCGGCTAGGCGCAATGGCTTACGCCTGTAATACCAGCAGTTTGGGAGGCTGAGGCAGGCGGATCACGAGGTCAGGAGATCGAGACCATCCTGGCTAACATGGTGAAACCCTGTCTCTACTAAAAATACAAAAAATTAGCCAGGCATGGTGGTGGGCGCCTATAGTCCCAGCTACTCAGGAGGCTGTGGCAGGAGAATGGCATGAACCTGGGAGGCAGAGCTTGCAGTGAGCTGAGATCTCGCCACTGCACTCCAGCCTGGATGACAGAGTGAGACTCCATCTCAAAAAAAAAAGCTCAACATCATTAGCCACCAGTAAAGGCAAATTAAGACCACAAGGAGACATTGAAACATCACTGCACATCTATCAGAATCTCTAAAATTTAAAAAAATGACAACATTAAATACTGGTGAGGATGCAAAGAACCTGGATCTCTCATAAATTGCTTGTGGGAATGTGAGATGGACCAAGGATACCACTCTTAGGGACCTGCAGGTCTCCCACCCTTCAAGCATAGCAATAAAGGAAAATCCTGAGTTTCTTCAAGGGAAATTCTAGGCACGTAGCTAGCCCTGAGAAGTACATAAGCAACCTGATAAGCAAGAAGGTAATAGTAGCTTAGAACAATAGCCGAGGAAGCTAGAATCACAGGATGTTTGGTTCCCCTATAGAAGGTAAAGATAATAGCTTCACATATGTCCCTGAGTTGTTTTTCAGGAACCCAGACCCCTACCAAATGGATCTGCTAGCACATAGACCTCAGATAAGGGGAACTGGGGACTGAACTCTTGACTATCATTCTTCATTCTAAATTTCTTACTGAGGGGTCTGGAGGAAGTCACAGCCATGAGCCAGAAGTAACATTCTTTGCTGACCCCAAATTTTAAAACAAAGCTTCTCTTCTCTAGCCAGTTGGAAATCAGAATATCTCTGAATTAACCTGTGACCGGAAAGCCCCCATTTCATAGCCCATCCTTTAGGCCAAAACCAATGTGTGACCTCCATGTATTGATTTAAAATTTTTCCTGCAGCGTGTGCTTTCCTGAAATTACCCCTACCTTAAAAACCCCTTACCTGGCCGGGTGTGGTGGCTTGTAATCCTAGCACTTTGGGAGGCCAAAGCGGGCAGATCACCTGAGGTCAGGAGTTTGAGGCCAGCCTGTCCAACATGGTGAAACCCTGTCTCTACTAAAAATACAAAAATTAGCCCCGCATGGTGGTGGGCACCTGTAGTCCCAGCTACTCTGGAGGATGAGGCAGGAGAATTGCTTGAACCCAGGAGGCGGAGGCTGCAGTTAGCTGAGATTGAGCCATCACTCCAGCCTGGGTGACAAAGCAAGACTGTCTCAAAACAAAAACAAAACAAAACAAAACAAAGCAAAGCAAAACAAAACAAAACAAAACAAAACCCTTAGCTGACAGGCATGAGGGAGCTCAGGACTTAAGTGTGAGCTGGCTGATGCTCCTTACTTGGTGCCTACAAACCTCAGTGTGGATAACTGGTCTTCCCATGCCAGGGGAGTGGACTCTATTTCAGTTAGATAACAGATATAAAACATTATAGCCACTCTGAAAAATAGTTGGGCAACTTCTTATAGAACTAAACATGCAATTACCATACCACTCAGCAAGTGCACTCTGGGCATTTATCCAAGAGGGAAGAAAAGTTGTTGCTGAGTTGTATGGTAATTGCATACATGAAATTTCTTGCCAGCTTTATTCTTAATAGCCTAACACTGAAAACAGCCTGGATGTCTTTCAACAAGTGAGTCGTTAAACTATGGCACATCACACCATGGAATATGGCTCAGCAATAAAAAGGAATGAACTACCGATACACATAACATGGGTGAATGTCTGAGGAGTTATATGGAGTGAAAAAAGCCAATTCCAAAAGGTTACACACTGTATGTTTCCATGTATGTAACATTCATGAAATGGTAAAATTTTAGGAATGGAAGACAGATTAGTGGATGCCAGGCTTAGGGTTGGAGTGGGTGAAGGGGAATTGGGGGTGAGATGGGTGAGCTATAAAATACCAAATGAGAAATCCTGAAACTGCTGAGGATCTTGACTGCGATGGTATCACACTGTGACAGAATTTTTTTTTTTTTTTTCCTTGAGACAGAGTCTCGCTCTGTCATCCAGACTGGAGTACAGTGGCGTGATCTCGGCTCACTGCAAGCTCTGCCTTCTGGGTTCAGGCCATTCTCCTGCCTCAGCCTCCCGAGTAGCTGGGACTACAGGCACCCACCATCACGTCTGGCTAATTTTTTTTTTGTATTTTTAGTAGAGACAGGGTTTCACCGTGTTAGCCAAGATGGTCTTGATCTCCTGACCTTGTGATCTGCCTGCCTTCGCCTCCCAAAGTGCTGGGATTACAGGTGTGAGCCACCATGCCTGGCCTCACTGTGACAGAATTGTATAGAACTAAATCTAGCAAAAAATGAGTACAAGAAAAACAGGAAATCTGAAGATTGGTGGATTATGTTAATGCCATATCCTGGGTGTGACACCCTCCTATAGTTTTTCAAGACATTACCTTTGAGGGAAACCAGGTAAGGACTACAAGGGATCCCTCTGTGTTATTCCTTAAAACTTCATAATCAATTAAAATGCAATTTAAAAAATGCAGGGGTCAATGGGCTAGAATTTCAGGAATAGGGCTCTAGAAGAACTGGGGTTCAGGGAAGGCTATCTGGGAGATGACCTTTACGTTGAGACCTAAATGAGGAAGGAAGAGAAGATGCCTGCAAGGTGAGTGAACACTGAGTGGAAAGGCGTGGAGCAGCAGCAGGACATGTTCAGAGAGCAGGAAAGGAACCCGTGGGGACAGCTCAAGGCACCTGGATGATCTGACAGCACTTGTCCTCTCACAGACTCCTGGACATTTCCACACCACATGCTTTTTGGCTTCCTAAGTTGGATTCCAGCACTTCCAGAAAATGAACAGTGAACCCCTTAGTAATTTATATCACCACGCCTTTAAGGGTCATCTCTGCCAGGGGTCCCCAATCCCTGGGCCATGGACCAGAACCAGTGCATGGCCTGTTAGGAACTGGGCTGCACACCAGGAGGTGAGCAGGGGGTGAATGAGCAAAGGTTCGTGTGTATTTATGGCCACTTTTCATTGCTCATGTTATCACCCAAGCTCTGCCTTCTGTCAGATCAGGGGCAGCATTAGATTCTCATAGGAGCATGAACCCTATTGTGAACCGTGCATGTGAGGGATCTAGGTTGTACACTCCTTATGAAAATCTAATGCCTGATGATCTGTCACTATCTCCCATCACCCCCAGATGGGACTGTCTAGTTGCAGGAAAACAAGCTCAGGGCTCCCATTGATTCTACATGATAATGGATTGCATAATTATTTAATATTTCATTATATATTACAATGTAATAGAAATAAATTAGCAATAAATGAACTGTGCTTGAATCACCCTGAAACCATTGCCCCCATACCCCCACGTCTGTAGAAAAAATATCTGCCAAAAAAATTGAGGACTGCTGATCTATGACAACATAGATGTAAGATTTAACCAACCTGAAGTTTTTAAAAAAGCAGCAATATAGAAGGTATCTCAGGGCACTGAATAGTTCTTTTTTTTTTTCACCAGTCGAAGTTTAATAATTTCAAGATGTATTGAGAACAAAGGCAGAAAACACTTAAAATGATAACAATTCTCAAACTCAAAGTACTGTTTGTAGACATCAGATGTAATGAGGTCACATCACTTTAAAATGTTATTAAATAATTAGCTGAACAGGCAATATTCTAAGTACTTTACAAATATCAACTGCTTTAATCTTCTTAAGAACCCTGGGGGAGAGGCACTAATATTAATACCATTTACAAATGAAAACACAGAGACAGACAGATTAAGTTAATTTACCAGCTGTCACACAGCTAATAATAAATGACAAAAGTAAGACTCAAATTCAGCAATCAATGGTTGGATCCCCTGCACTTTGCTGCATCTCTGAATGACTTCTGAGGCTCCTGTAGCCAGAAAGGGGCAAAGCAAGGTATAGAATAGAGATTTGACTTCCGTTGTCTCATGCTCTTTCCATAAAATCATCTGGTCAGTTCAAATGTTCACCTAGTGTTAGAAAGACTAAGAAATTCTATGTGGTGGACTAGTCAATTGTCACAAGCAAAAACAGCAAGAGAAATATAAAGTATTCCTGAAATCACAACTTTATGTGATATGATTAAACTGTGATATACGTTTAAATACCAACAACAGAATTCACAAACTAACATATAGAATAATTTTAAGTGAAGTGGCTCATTTTGGGTTAACCCCTTGCAATCAGCTCACATGATATGAAAAGGCAATATAACCACAACCCAAATTAAACCAAAGAAGAGCTTTCACTGATATGAAGCATTGTTTTTTTTTAAGCCGCACTACAGCAACCACACCCACACAAACAGAACTGACATATACTAAAGACTTTACCAATAATTAGCAATGAAAATATTCATGATGTCTTCCAGCAATTTAAAGATACATCTTCTAAGACAAACAAACAATAATAATCAGTGTATGTGCAGCCTTTAAATAGTGATTTCATCTTTATGAAAGTTATAACCTCAACCTTTTAATGTTGTGTTTTAAAAAAAACCATACATTTACACTTCCCTACCAATGAAATTTGATTTTTTAAAGACTATAGTTAAAATTTCTATGCTATTTACAAGGTAGGATAATAGTTTGACATTAAGTTAATCAAAAATATTATGTGTTCTCAAGCATCTGTAAATTAGAATATTATAGGCTGAACATATTTGTAGAGAATTCAAATTACCATTATTTTATTAAGAACATTAAGTGAAACTTGAAACTTAACACATGCTAGGTCTTTACTTGTAATGTATCACTTAACTTATACTGAGTATTTTAGCAATTACATTTTTATTTCCAGCAGGTAATCAAGAATACTGATTTTAGTGGCGTTGGTGGTAGAGTGGTGATCACAGCTGCCTTCTAAAAATGCTGATTTTTATTTATCTTATAAATGTGCAAAACGTTTTGGAGAAACAAAAGCAAATTTGAAGTGAGCAAAACTTAACAGTTAACACCAGGTTACATAGCTGGTTAATGGCAGTCCTTGAAATACCTAGCTCAAATCTCAAAATCAAACAATTGCATGGGGTAAGAAATAGAAAGCTTTCTGCTCCTTTGTTCTGTTTGTTATGCTGCTTCCCATGCCCAGAAAACATGCAGGGAACCAAGATAATGCATTCCCAGAGCTGCCTCATCAGAAAAATGAAAAAGCTTTACCTTGTCTTCAAAATGGCTGGTAACAGTACAGCCCCAATTTATTCATTTTTCCTTATGCTTGTTCTCTCCCCTACCGGGTACACATAAATACTGCCTCTTTTTAAAAAAATTAAAAATCTGCAATCCTTTTAATCCTAGGAGCTATACTAGTTTAGAAGTTTAAAATAAAGACGTAATGAGGAATTTGGTGTCCTAACACCATGAATCATAGTGATACAATAGCAATATCACCTTTACGATGAAGAATACCTGAGACGAAGCCTAGGTAAAGGAAATTGCAGGCCTGTATTGAACACACAAGTTTCAGGCTACGGTTTAATTAGTGAGTCAATTTTCTGTCTCCAGTACATTGACACACCCAAACCTTAAAGATATGTCACACTCATTACCTAGCCGGAAATCAAGACAACTGTAGGGCAAAACTAAACTGACAGTCACTAGAAAAGTGATGATGTCTGATCACCAGTGGCACCTCATTTTCCGACCACATTCTCCTACCTAGGGGTACAAATGGGATACAGTGAGAAGAGGGAGCAAATAGCTTTACCTGGCATGTGACATAGCAAGCATAAGGAAACAATAGTAGATTAAAACTATACGCTTACCAGCCATTGTGAAAGCAAGGCATCAGACTTCATTTTTCTAACAAGGCGGCTCCAAGAATGCCTCCTCCTAGCTCTCTGCATGTTTTCTAAACATAAGCAGCAGAATAACAAACAGAACAATGAACCAGAAAAGCCTTCTTTTTTTTTTTTAATTTTATTATTATTATACTTTAAGTTTTAGGGTACATGTGCACAACATGCAGGTTTGTTACATATGTACACATGCGGCACTGAGTAGTTCTATATGATGAGTGAGAGTTGGCGGGAAGAATCTCACTTTTTATATTTTGGCAAGAATTTGCTAATTTGAATACATTTTTCCCTGACCCCAACCATCCTGCAGAACCATATTATTCCCTTGGGTAGACGAGGAGGCTGGCTCAGATGGTTTTTGGTAACTTGCCCAGTCATCAGCTAGGTTGCGGCATGGCCAATGACCCCTGTGTCAAATCTCATGAGGAAAATATCTCCATGGGTCATATGGCATGCTGAGTCCAGTTCAGAAATGAACCCTTATTATTCCTGGGTGGAATTTGTGAAGAATTTCAGTCCGAGATAGTGGTTTAGAGCAAAACCAGTCAGGTAGAAGCCTTTCTGGAAAACTGGAGAGCAAATGGAGCTGTGTGGCAGCAAGGCATGAGACAAGGGTGTTTCCTAGATTAGATGGTTCCAGAGGCCCTGCATGAGAAATGCCACATCCTGCCAGCACCACCTCTCCTAAAGGTGAAGACTGAGAGGGCAAGAACCAGTCAGCCATTGGCATCCGTTGGGTAGCTGGCTGTGACTCCTAAGTGTTTTGTATAAATATCTCATGGCCTGTATCTTTTCTGTAAACATGGATATGCCTGTGAAGCCTCCGGGCAGCTGGAATCCTGTGGGAATCCTCCACTTCCTTGGAGGCTAGCCATTGACTGTGAGGACTAAGCTCTGACATTTTTTTTATCTTGCCCAAATTCTTATCTAAGGGGTCTGGGGAGTCATGCCCTATAAACGATGAATTCTCATGAGATGGGATTTATTTAACCCTATATATCGTGACTTACTTTCCAACCTGACTCTGGCATAACATTACGAGACAGGGAAGAAAATAAAAATATTTTATCCCAAAACATGTTTCTTTGCCATATCTTGAAATGGCCCTGCAAAGCTGTCCTTTGTGGGGGAAATTTGCATCTGTAAAAAATCTCTATTAACATAGCTAGAGCTTTTTCTTCCAGGCTCTCCCGATTTTAAAGAGATTAACTGGCCGGGCGGGGTGGCTCACGCCTGTAATCCCAGCACTTTGGGAGGCCGAGGCGGGTGGATCACAAGGTCAGGAGATCGAGACCATCCTGGCTAACACGGTGAAACCCTGTCCCTACTAAAAATACACAAATTAGCCGGGTGTGGTGGCGGGTGCCTGTAGTCCCAGCTACTCGGGAGGCTGAGGCAGGAGAATGGCGTGAACCTGGGAGGCAGAGCTTTCAGTGAGCCGAGATCGCGCCACTGCACTCCAGCCGGGGCAAGAGTGTGAGACTCCATCTCAAAAAAAAAAAAAAAAAAAGAGAGATTAACTAAGTGTCTAGCACCTTTTATTAAAGATCTGAATAGGAAACATTTGTCATCTATTGTCTCTAAGGGCAGCCACTATAAGACTTCAAAGAACCTTGGTCTCCACAATCTTTTGTTTTAACCTGGACATTTCCTTTCTATCAATCCAGGTCTTTAGACAAACTCAACCAATTGTAAACCAGAAAATGTCTAAATTTACCTATAGCCTTGAACCCTGCCCCCTACCCCGCTTTGAGTTGTCCCGCCTTTCTGGACCAAACCAATGTATTTCTTAAATGTATTTGATTGCTGTCTCATGCATCCCTAAAACGTATAAAACCAAGCTGCACCCTGACCGCCTTAGGCACATGTCCTTAGAACCTCCTGAGGGCTGTGTCACGGGCCATGGTCACTCACATTTGGCTTAGAATAAATCTCTTCAAATATTTTACAGAGTTTGACTCTCTTTGTTGACAACTAGGGCCAGCAACCTGGGAAAGTGATGGCTCATCAGACTGGACTCGGCTGCCAGGGGAGTGGGCCTGCCACTGTGAGCCTCTCTGAGCTGGGGGTGGGTCAGTGGACTGAGTAGCTCTATATGATGAGTGAGAGTTGGCGGGAAGAATCTCACTTTTTGTATTTTGGCAAGAATTTGAGATCTCAGGGGTCTGAGTAATGCTGTAGTCTCACCACAGGCCTCAGGGGAGTCAACTTCTGACCTGGGGGCCTGGTCTGGGTTTGTGGTGTCTGAGTCATAGTTCGTGCGACAAAAGTACGTGCTCCGGTGTGGAAAGCAGGCAGAGGCTTTTCCACTCCATTCTGTCTCACCGACAATGAAAATGCTACCTGTGACCCACCACATGGGTTTCATGACCCACGAATGGACCAGGCAGCTGTTTAGAAAACACTGCGGCTCAATTTCTGCCCTCTCTGAGGGGTGTTCTAGAAATCTGTATGGCTGCTGGGTTGGAAAGAAAAGAGCAATTGCATGAGCAATTGGGAAGTGAGGACAAACAGAGAAGAAGCCTCAGCTACTATCTCTAAAATATCATCTGAGAAAGAAAACAAACAAACAAACAACAAACACATTTCTTTTCCTGAGGAAGGTGAGCCTTTAAATTATCAGGCCCAGAGAACATTTAGAACGGAACAGCAGTCATGGCTCACTCTCCTTTCAGCTAAATGGTTACCTCTTGAAGCCACTTGCTTTGTGGCTCTAGACTAACTGAGGCCAATTAGCCATAAGATGCCATCCACCCTATAGTTCAACACTGTGTAGCCAATCACTAACCAATGTTATTTCTGTAAACCAATGAGGATTCCTGACAACTCTGCAATCGCCCCATCTCCTGAGTTGTTCTTTTTTCTTTAAAAACTTGAGCCTCCTTTTTGTTCTTGGAGCACTCCCCACGGCAACTTGGAAGTGTGTCCTGGGCTACAGTCCTCAACCTGGGCACAAATAAACTCTCTATGTTAATTTTGTCTCATCTTTCTTTTAGGTAGACACATTAGCTTTGGGAGAATTTCAGATAGTTTGAAGTTATTTAGATTTGGGAAACCTGAAGGGCAGTGGGGTGTCACTACCTGGTGTGGCCTGGCCTTCAGCCTCTCAGCCCCTTCCCTCCCCACCTCTCAGAGCTCAGGGCCAACTGCATCTCTGAAAGAGCCCAAAGACCCTGTTGAGGAGCAGGGGAATCCTGGCTGAGCCTGCAAGCCCTGGGTCTCTTCCAGACTTTCCTGCCTCTAGCAGCTGCTGGTCCAGGTGGCCATTGGTGGGCTGCATTTGCTCTCTGCTTGCAAACATTGATGACACAGGTATTTTGGGTGTGGTTTAGTAGTGGCCCAACACAATTTTGTTTCCAGTTTGTCACACTGACAAGGTTTTAACCTGACAAATGTTAAACACAAATTATAGGAGGCCATTGTTTTGGACTAAGCTCTTGCCCTAGGCCCCAAAAGACAAGACTAAAAATAAAAATAAAAATAAAGTCACCCATGCTAAAGTTCCAGGTCACCAAACTTACTGGAAAGGGGTCCTGATCCTGACCCCTAGAGAAAGTTCTTGGATCTTGTACAAGAAAGAATTTGGGGTGAGTCCACAAAGAAAAGTAAAAGCAAGTTTATTAAGAAAGGAAGGGAATAAAAGAGTGGCTACTTCATAGGCCGAGCATCCCCAAGGGCTACTGGTGGGTACTTTTTATGATTATTCTTGAATATGTGCTAAGCAAGGGGTGGATTATTCCTGAGTTTTCCAAGAAAGGGGTGAGTTATTTGGTTATTCCCCCTTCCCTTTTACAATGGAACACTTAATCCTAAGAGTTGTAGAGTCAGGAAATATGTCAGAAGGGGTCGACTCACAGACTCTTCATCTTGAATAGGAGTTGGGTAAAATGAGGCTGAGATCTGCTGGAGTGCATTCCCAGGAGGTTAGGCATCCTTAGTCACAGGATGAAATAGGAGGTTGGCAGGCTGGTGTCACAAGATACAGGTTACAAAGACTTTGCTGATGAAACAGGATGCAGTAAAGAAGCCAGCCAAAACTGGCCAAAACCTGCCAAAAACTAGCAAGGTGAGGAAAACTACCTCTGGTCATCCTCATTGCTCATTATTCGCTAATTACAATGCATTCTCATGCTAAACGACACTCCTACCAGCACCATGACAGTTTATAAATAGAATGGCAACATTTAGAAGTTACCCTATATGTTCTAAAAGGAAGAATTCCTAGAAAACTCATGAATAATCCACCCTTATTTAGTATATGATCAAGAAATAACCATAAAAATAGCCAACCAGCAGCCCTAGAGGCTGCCCTGCCCGTGGAATTGCCATTCTTTTATTCCTTTACTTTCTCAATAAGCTTGCTTCTTTCACTTTACTCTGTGGACTCACCCTGGCCCCAAATTCTTTCTTGCGCAAGATCCAAGAACATTCTCTTGGGGTCTGGATTGGGACCCTTTTCTGGTAACAAAACTAAAACTAAGTTGTTAATCTACCTTCAGAGAGAGAGAAGAGCCAACTTCCTAACCAGGCCAGTTTCAGTCTTCAGTCTGAGGCAGGAAAATAGGGTCTGGAGGCAGGGAACATAAGGCCGATTCACACTTTAGCTATGACAGGAAATAGCCTCTGCGTAGGCCAGGTAAATGACTTTGTAACTTTGCATCATCCCTTTCATTTACATAGCGTGTGCCCCAAGCAGAGGATATTGAAACTCCCCAAAATTCTGGAATGGGGACTTTGAGCCCCTACGCTCAGGCCCGCTCCCACACTGTGGAGTGTACTTTCATTTACTTTTTTTTTTTTTGAGATGGCATGTCACCGTGTCACCAAGGCTGGAATGCAGTGGCACAATCTCAGCTCACTGCAACCTCTGCTGCCCAGGTTCAAGTGGTTCTCCTGCCTCAGCCTCCCAAGTAGCTGGAATTACAGGCACCTGCCACTGTGCCTGGCTAGGTTTTTTTTTTTTTTTTTTTACTTTTAGTAGAGACGGGGTTTCACCATCTTGGTCAGGCTGGTCTTGAACTCCTGACTTTGTAATCCACCCGCCTCGGCCTCCCAAAGTGCTGGGATTACAGGTGTGAGCCACTGCACCTGGCCGTACTTTCATTTTCAACAAAACCCTTCATTCCTTCCTTGATTTGTTTGTGTGTTTCACTCTTGTCACCCAGTATGGAGTGCAATGGCGCGATCTCGGCTCACTGCATCCTCCGCTGGGTTCAAGCAATTATCCTGCCTCAGCCTGCCTAGTAGCTGGGATTACAGGCACGCGACACCACGTCCAGCTAATTTTTTGCATTTTTAGTAGAGACGGGGTTTCACCACGTTGGGCAGGCTGGTCTTGAACTCCTGACCTCAGGTGATCCTTCCGCCTCGGCCTTCCAAAGTGCTGGGATTACAGGCGTGACCCACCACTCCCAGCCCAACCCCATGTTTTCTCAGGAACTGGAGTTCCCTTTAGGAAGCAAGTAACAGAAGTGCTGGGCTGCCCGGGCCGCTAGGTCGTCTTCTTTCCCAGGCTCTGTGCTCTCACCAGAGTGCGCGTTCGGGAAGCAGGGAGAGGACCAGGAAAGACGCCTGAGACGGAGAGTGAGCACCGGTCGGGGGCAGGCAGGTCTGGCCGCTGGGGGTCAGAGTGCAGCGCCGGTTTGAGGCAGTTCTGCCACTTAGCTGCGACTCTAAATGAATGAGTCACTTCCCCTCCTCGGGCGAGCTCCTGGCTTTGCCACAGCAAGCGGGAACTCCCAGGATCAGGAAGGTCCCAGAGAAACTCCCCAGGGGGGAAGCCGAGGCCGTCCAGAGAGTTCCAGGGTACACACAGTGACAGTGCCAGCTCCACATTCCCGACCACTGGGCCAGGGCTGGTTCCACGTTGTCATTTCTCTCCGCTGGTCCCAGCCGCGGGGCCACCTCCAGACAGACAGACCGGGGATCCTGCCCGGCGGCGTGACCTTGGGTTAGTCCTAGAGCCGCTTCTAGCCCGGTTTCCTCCGCCCCAGACTAGGACCACGTGGGTAAGGAGATTTCCTCTGTAGTAGGGGCTGTTTAATGAGTAACAGAACTGGCTGCTGGTTCTTAACAATTGCCCAACTGCTCTGCAGAGGGAAGAAGCAATTGCGGGCGGAGGCTCCCGGGACCTTCGCGGGAGGGGGGAGGGGAGGGCGGTGGGGGAGGCGGGGCCAGAGGGGCAGAGGAAGGTGGGGGCGGGCGGGGCTTGTCTGCGGGATGGCCCAGGATGCGGTCAGCTGAGTTCGCCGGCCCAGGGCAGGCGGGGCGGGAGCCAAGCGGTAACCCCCGGGCAGGGTGGGGCCGCTCGCAGTCTCCCTATGAGATTCACCTCGCAAGTGGTTCCCATTCGAGTGGTCCGGCGCAGAGATCCGCTCCCCGCCGTCCCGCGAGCCTCCCGAGAGCCGTCCCTTCGTCCGGCCCTGGAGCATTGTGTTTGTCGCCGGTGTCGCAGTGCGAGGATGGCGCCGCGGGTGTAGCGGGTCTCTGCGCAGGCCGAGTGGTGAGTCGCCCGGGGCCGGGCTCCCGCCGTTCTCTCTTCCCAGGAGGCTAGCCCGTCCCCTGCCTTGGCCACGTGCCCATTTACTTGTAGGGGCGGTGACGGAGGCTCTGGTGCACCTTGGCTGTCAGCTTCAGGGAAGGAGCAGAGAGCGGCCCGGCGGGCGCGCGGCCGGGAGGTTCTGGGGCTGGTGTGTGCGGAGCGAGGTGGGCGTGGGGGGAAGCGCGCGGGCGGGATGTGCTTCCTCGGGTCCACCCGTGCCTACCTCTCCCACGTCCCGGCGACGGAGCGCGCGGGGCTCCGGGCGGGGAGCCCACCGGGCCGAGGGGCAGCAAGGGTGGAGGCAGAGCCGGCAGGGTCAGGTCCCGCAGGGCGCAGGCGGGCGCTTCTCGCAGCCCAATCCCGGGCGGGGAGTGCGGGAACCCCTAGAACTATGCTGGGAGCCCCAGATAAGAGGAAGGAGTTGGTGGCTTCAGTGACGAAGTGATGTTTTGTCCCCACCGCCTTTTAAAGGGAGAAGGGGGTAAAATTTCATTTGGAGGATGATTGTTACGCGAGCTTTCAGAGTTCAGATGGAGTCAAGTGGCCATCGAGTCAACATTTAACAAAATGTTACCGCATAAAATATTGACATCGAGTTATCTGGCAGCTCCGCAGAGAAACTTAACAGGCATATGCGTTATATGACATAATTTGCAGGGGGAAGGGGGTTCCTTTACGATTCTTTTATATGGCAACCTGTTCTTGGACCTGGTAGGGCCCAGAGAAGCGAGGAACTCCGCAGCTCGTCGACACGTCTCGTCTCCTGTCCCAATTCAGGGCTTGGTGAGGTGACTCGCGGTCGCGGGTGACTCGCCGGCAGCCTTCCTGCCCCTGCCTGGAACGCCTGGAGCGCCTCCCACTGCAGACGTCTGTCCGCCTCCAGCCGCTCTCCTCTGACGGTCAGTTTCAAAGAAACACAGTCTGGGATCCGGAGTAGAAAGAGGCCGTTTCCCGTGAAGGCCATAGAGGCAGTTTCCAGGCGCCTGGGTGACCTGTCTCTGCACTTCCCTCTCTGATTCTCCATCCCTGTTTCCTTTCCCCACTGTCCCCTGCCTGGCCTTTCCTTGGCTCATTTTCTACCTTCCTGGGGTCTTCTGGTTAAAAAGACCATTGGTTCCATTCATTGGCTGTCACCGCGGGTCTTTAAAAAACTTTGTGACTTCCTTGAATAGAAAGAATGTCTTACTCTGGATTTCTACAAGTGCTGCTGAGCCATTCCCAGGGCAGGCCTTTGTCTCTCCCGCCTTTCAGTTTGTTTGCCCATCTGCATTTTGGCCCAAGCTTTCCCCACTTCTCAGCTGCTCTTACATTATTTCTTTTTTCAGAGGCTACCCTGACCTTCTAGTCTTCTGCATTAAACCTCATCACAGCAGACCGTTTTAATTCAGCACAGGTTTATCGAGCACAAATTATATTCTTGGTTCCAATACTTTTAGCACTGGTGGGCCATTCATGTTTCATTTAAGAAGGATAAATTAGTGTTTCTTTACATGGGCTTTTTGTCAAAGTGGAATTTTGTTGACTTTACTGATCTTAAAATTAATGCAAACTTATTGTAAAAACAAACAAACAAAAAAACCCAAAAACCAAAAATCAAATATATAACAGAAAATGAAACTTCTAGGTTTTCCTCTTCCCTAAAGATAAACAACAAACATTCTTCTTCCATCTCCTCTCTCTCACACACATTTGCTTTTGAAATATGTTCATTCAAAAAAGTATTTTAAATGTTTACAAGCTAAGCTTTTATGCAAGTAACTTACCAATCTGAGTTTAACGGGTTAAAACTAAAAAAAAAAATCAAAAACATCTTCAGTTTTTTTTTTTTTTTTTAAGTAAGATGGATCTGGCTGGTAATAGGTAGGGAGCCCCAGGTGATCACCAAAAAGGCTCTTCCTTGGGGAGCCAAATCCTAAGCCAGGTTTAGGATTTCCCTGGGAGGTAGAATTTGTAGCCCAGGTGAAACCAGCAAAACTCTCCTGTTATGTGGGGAGGGGAGCGAAGAGCATGGCTTTCTAGAGAGGTGAGAGAAGACTTGTTGAGAGACTGAATTTCATTTCCTTACAGAAGTTGCAGAACATTGTGGTACAATGTTAGGAGAAAGGTTTTCTAAAATCAGCGCAGTCTGACATCTTCCTCAACACCAGGGTCTTTTCCACTGGAGCACTGCAGACATCTGCAACTTTCTCTGCCTACATGGGTGTGGTTAAATAGAGCCTCCCTGAGTGCAGGGCTGAAAAGTGGAGAGAAGTTAGTTCTTGGGACACTCACACCCAGGAGGGGGGATCCTGCAGGTACTAAGATTGCAAAGGGAAAGAGAGAGTGAGGCTGGTCCTGGAGCCCACTAGGAAGGAGCCAGCGGAAGGCAGTGACTGGACAAGGGAACTGATTTCTCTGCTGATGTGGCCTTGGTTTCTCTGGTTCAGAGTAAAGAAAAGCAACCAAACCTAGAGAGAAACATCCTTACTCTACAAGGCCAGACGGGAAGTTCTGTCTTTGGCTTGGTTTCCTTTTCTACAAATGGGGTTGGATTCTCTCTGGAGAGCTTTCCGGGGGCCACTCAGCAGTCTCTGATTCAGTGGGATGTTCTCAGCTGCTGGCCCAAGGGAGCTCACCTCTTAGCTCTTCCCCTGCCCAGTTCACTTGGGGGGCTATTCCCTCCCATTAGCTCCCTACCTCTAAAGACAAAAATAGCAGCCTGGAGGGGGCAGAGTTTTAGGGGAGGTTGTAAGAGGGCACATTGTTCAGAGGAGCCACTCTTATGGGGGAATGTTCCTGCCCGACAGAAACTGGCCCTGGGGATCAGGACTCTGCCTGACCCTAAACCCTCCTTCCCTCAGTCGGTAGGTCTGCTTAATGGATCCTGAAGAAGGCCTGAAATCATGACCAGATGCCAACGCCCCAGGATCCTCCTGTAGTGCCTTTTGATGAGAAGCACTGCCCTGGCTTCTCTCTCCTGCTTCCACATGTGTAGGGAGAGGTAGCTCTGCCTATTCATGAAGCTTCATCCCTACACTGTCCTTCATTTGGCCCCTGGTGAACTGGGGGCCAAGGTGTGATACCTCTTTTAAAACTCATTCCCTTCACACTGGTGTTGTGACTCATGCCTATAATTCCAGCTACTCGGAGGCTGAGGTGGAAGGATCACTTGAGCCCAGTAATTTGAGGCGACAGTGAGCTGTGATCGCACCACTTCACTCCAGCCTGGGTAACAGAGTGAGACCCCGTTTCTTTTTTTTTTTTTTTTTTTGAGACAGAGTCTTGCTCTTTCACCCAGGCTGGAGTGCAGTGGCATGATCTCAACTCACTGCAACCTTCATCTCCTGGGTTCCAGCGATTCTCCAGCCTCAGCCTCCTGATTAGCTGGGATTCCAGGCATGCGCCACCACATCCAGCTACTTTTTTGCATTTTTAGTAGAGATGGAGTTTCACCATGTTGGCCAGGCTGGTCTTGAACTCCTGACCTCAAGTGATCTGGCCTCCTTGGCCTCCCAAAGTACTGAGATTAGGGGCGTGGGCCACTGTGCATGGCCCCCTGTTTCTAAAAAATGAAAAATAAAGTGTTGAATTAAAAAAAAAAAGTCAACAACACCACACCTTATTCCCCTTCTTAGCTCTCCTTAGCTGGACTGCAGTAGGCTGAGATTTCCAAAGAAGTGTTGTGTAAATGCTAAGGGAGAATGAAAGCCTGGTGGAGAGATTTAAGGCAGCAACTGGAGGGAACATTTTTCTCCACACCCAACAACTGTAGTTTTCCCTGGCATTCAAAATTTGATGGAAATGATCACTATATTATGGTAATAATAAATCCCATTCTCCAAAAAAGGGACCTTTTGGGTTTTAGCTTGGTGACAAGAGACTGCTGAGTTATGAAGGTGAGAACCGTGTGGAAACAACTGGCTTGACCTCAGGAAAGCAGCTCCACTTCACAGACTCCTACTGATGTCTTTATGAGCCTTGGATCATCCCATAGACACAGTGCTTCACTCTCCTCCTCTCAGCATGAATCCTGCCCACTCTACAAGACTTTCCAGGGAGTTGGGGCCTGGCCATTACAGGGCATTCGGGGATTTGTTGCTTTATTAACTGAGTTCAAAACGTGAGTCTCACCCTCCTTCAAAGAGCTCTGGCAAAACCCTGCCCTTCTCCACACAGAGAAGTGGTCTTGGGGGTTTCTGACTACTGACCCCTAGTAGAATAACTGCAGGTTCGCCACGTTTTCCTTCATGGGGCTTTGCAGTGGAGGTGGGGCCGTGGGCTGACTCAGGTCAGCCTCAGTCCGTCTCCCTCCTATGGTGGTCCCCTGTCCCCGCTGCTCCCCCTGGAGCTGATACCTTTTCCCCATCTTTGACCCAATTCTTCCCGGGGAGAAGAGTATCTGAGATTCTAGAAAAGTGAGGCAGAGGCCGGGCGCGGTGGCTCACACCTGTAATCCCAGCACTTTGGGAGGCCGAGGCGGGTGGATCACCTGAGGTCAGCAGTTCGAGAACAGCCTGGCCAACATGGTGAAACCCCGTTTCTATTAAAAATACAAAAATTAGCTGAACGTGGTGGCGTGTGTCTGTAGTCTCAGCTACTCGGGAGGCTGAGGCAGAAGAATTGCTTGAACCTGGGAGGCGGAGGTTGCAGTGAGCTGAGATGGCACCACTGCACTCCAGCCTGGGTGACAGAGTGAGACTCCGTCTCTATTAAAAAAAGAAAAGGGAGGCAGAGAGGTGTGGTGTGTTGGGTCAGTGAGTCTTGACTTGCTGGGCTGGGAAACTGGAAATAAGGGACAGGTTCTTGTTTTGTTTTGTTTTGTTTTTTGAGACGGAGTGTCACTCTGCAACCTCTGCCTCCCAGGTTCAAGCGACTGTCCTCCCTTAGCCTCCTGAGAGTAGCTGGGATTACAGGCGCCTGCCACCACACCTGGCTAATTTTTGTATTTTTAGAAGAGATGGTGTTTCACTGTATTGGACAGGCTGATCTTGAACTCATGATCTCCACCTGCCTTGGCCTCCCAAAGTGCTGGGTTTATAGGCATAAAGGGGACAGGTTCTCTGGAGGTGTGAGGTGCCTGTCCACTTAGGCTTTTGGCACATTTTCAGCACCTCCTCTCTGAAACTAGCAATGCTATAAACACACATACACACTCTCCTCTCTCTCTATTTCTCACACAATTCACACACTTACATCAGGTGTGTAAGGAATTCCACTTCATTGCACTGACTTTCTACATACTAGTGGGGCTCTGTGCGACCTTGGTTTCTACTGAGTGGATTCACTCCATTCTGTGATTTTTTTTCCTTAGGGTCCTGCCTCAGTTGACGGAATGGCGGCCACAGGAGCCAATGCAGAGAAACCTGAAAGTCACAAGTAAGGCTCCATTTCATTCCAGGTTGGGTTGGGTGGGGTTGGGTTTTTATAGAGCATATGTTGTGCCACACATTTTTCTAAGGACTTGACATATATTAACACATTTGATGCTTGTGAAAGAGACTGAAGCCTGGAGGGATTAATGACTCAGGAGGTTCGTAAATTAGATGGTTAAAGACCTCCGGGGTCGGGCGCTGGAGTCTCAGCTCTTGATTCTTAGGACATGTTGAACTAATAGTATTCCTGGTATTTTCAGTCATTGACAGCCAAAATGCCTTGTCCCCAGTTTCTGGAGCTCCCCTCCTTCCTCCTCCTGCCATGGCTTGAGGTTGAGGCCCAGTAGGAGGCTGGTGGGGGTGGAGGGGAGTGGTGGAAATGAAGGCTGGAGAAAACAGGGCCGGCACACCAAGTGCCAGGCAACTCAGTGAGGGCTTCCTCCCCTTTCCTCTCTTCAGTAATTATTTTACCCTCCCTTGTTTTATCGTCAGCTATTTGCTAATCATGTTCCACTTGCTGAAAGGCAGTCAGGTGTAGAGCTCAGGAGTACAGTCTCTTAGGAAGGATGTGACATTGGACTTTGAATGGGGTTACTGATGATACTTAGTTTATACTGAGAGTATTAAATGAATTGATATGTGCTAGCTATTAATAATTTCATTTCTACCCCAAGTCGAAAGCCTTCCATGAGTGGAACTGGATCTTACTCATCTTTATGTTCAGTACACCCAGCACAGGATGCTTGGCTGGTGCGAGATTCAGCCAGCATTTTCTGGAGCCCTCCCACTTCCCCTTCCCCAGTACCTCAGGCCCCCGTGTCTCACCCATCTCAATCTCTTCTTGTCTCCACATGTGCTGGTCCTAAGCTATTTGGGCAAGTTTATATAAAGGTTGATACTACTTTCTCTTCCCTGCTGATAAACTCCTGGAATCAGAAGCCAGTTTTCATTTCTTTCTTTTTTTTCCTTTTTTTCTTTTATTGAGACAGGGTTTCTCCCTGTTACCCAGGCTGGAGTGCCAAGGTGTGATCTCAGCTCACTGCAACCTCCGCCTCCTGGGCTCAAGTGATCCTCTCACCTCAGCCTCCTGAGTAGCTGGGACTACAGGCATGCACCACCACACCTGGCTAATTTTTGTATTTTTCATAGAGACAGGGTTTCACTATGTTGTCCAAGCTGATCTCAAACTTCTGGGCTCAAGTGATCTACCCGCCTCAGCCTCCCAAACTGCTGGGATTAAAGGCATGAGCCACCGCACCCAGACAGTTTTCATTTCTTTCATTTCATATATTTCTTTTACATAGTAGATGCTCAATGAATATTTACTAGATGAATAAAGTGATAGAATAAAGCAGAATAAAGTCACTTGAAATTATGTGTAGACTAGAGAAATATTTTTTTCCAAGTAGTATGTCTGACTTGTTATTTTAAAATCCTTCAAAAAATAAATTGGGGCATCTACTGGTTCATTATGGTACATGTTAAATTTACTTTTTAAATTTTACTTTATTTTTTATTTTTAGACAGTCTAACTCTGTTACCTAGGCTGGAGTGCAGTGGTGTGATCAGGGCTCACTGCAGCCTCAACCTCCTGGGCTCAGGTGATCCTCCCACATCAGCCTCCCAGGGAGGTGGGACTACAGGTGCATGCCACCATGCCTGGCTAATTTTTGCATTTTCTGTAGAGTCAGGGTTTCACCATGTTGCCCTGGCTGGTCTTGAACTCCTGGGCTCAAGTGATCCGCCCGCGTTGGCCTCCTAAAGTACTGGGATTACAGGAGTGAGCCACTGCACCTGGCCAAATTTTCATGTTTTAAAATCATTGCCTGTCTTCACGGTTACACCCTATTTCCTTCTTCTTCATTTCTCAGAATCAAGGAGAAAAGACAAGTATTTTATTTTGAAATATGTGACAAAGTTGTCTTAATCACATCCTGTTTTGTTATTTTGAAGCATGACTCTTAGCCCTTCTATGTTGTACTCTGTGTATTTGTAACGTCCTGAAGGAGGAGAATGGAAATGTTACTTACGTGAAAAATAGTTGTCACTGAAGGATCCTAAAATACTGTGGGGTGTGCAGATCATCAGAATTTCAGATTGGCCTAGAGATCAAAAAGGCTTTCTGAGAAAAGTTCAAGGATGGTCCCTACCACACGTGATTCTAGATTTGGTCCCTTGAAAAATGGCCTTGCCCCACATCCCAGAGTAGAATGAACCCTGATTCTGGAGACCCCCCCCATAGCTTGTCAGGAAGAGGTGGGCTTAGGGGCAGGCGGGTGTGGCTCTGTACTTCAGGCAGACTGCTATGCCTTCCTGAGCAGGGTTTTCAGCAGATTCACTAGTGTAGTCAGCACAGTCCCTGCCTGCCCATACAGGAGACAGTCACCTAGCCCCCTGTCCCCTTATACAAAGATCTCCCTGTCTCTGTGTATAACCCTTTGTACTTATGTTTTCTGTGTCAGCCTTTCTGAAATGTTCAGGTGTGAGCTCACCTGGGCCCCACTCTAGGGGAATTGACGGGAAGGAACATTTGACAGGCATGAAAGGAGGAAGCAGTCAGGTATAGGCCATCAGTGTGTTTGGAGCCTGGGTGTCTGCTGTTGATGAGTGCCAGCTAGAAATAGGGATTTGATAGATAAAATAAATATAAAACAGGCTGGGACCATCTCAACCTTATTTTTCTTGTCTGTGGTGTGTTACGTGGGATTCAGAGACACATAAGATGTGGTCATGGCCTCCAGAAATTTTTGTTGCTGGAGATAAAGTTATTACATTAATTATGTATATCAGTATTAAAATATAGATAAGGTGTAACAAGCATCGTGTAGGGAGAGAATGGACAATGTCTGTGAAGGGGGTGCATCCCTTATTTAACAGTTATTTCCAAATCCGTGGCAGCTGAGACCCTGCCTTTCTTGTACCTTTTTCTTTTCTCATGAGTTGGATTGAGGAGGAGACATGACCAGGGGGTTCAGGGCAGAAAGTCAGACTCAGAAGGAAGAAAAAGAAGTCCCCAATTGCTCTGACATCAGCGTCCCATGTCTGCCTCTGTTTCCTGTAAGCGAGCCCACCCATCTCTAGGACTCAGAAGGCATACATTGTTGAAGGAGCTATGTTTGAGGCTGGCTCTAAGGGACTTTGACAGGCTTGAGGGACTCATCTAGACCTGGGGCATTTGTTTTGTAAGGAAGGTTTTATTGGAACACAGCCGCACTCACTCATTTGTGTGCTGTCTGTAGTTGCTTTCACATGCCTACCGTGGACTTGAGAAGTAGCGGAAATCATGCAGCCTGCAAAACCACATGTATTTATTATCTGGCCTTTCATGAAGAAAAGTTTGCTGATGCTTGCTCTAGACCAGCATGCGCCACGAGCACATTTTCTAGCAGATAAACAGATGTCTTATCTTGTCACTCCTATTGGATATTGTGCTGGAGAAGTGGTAGCTAGTGTAACAAAAACAAAAACAAATTGAAGGTATGCAGATTGGAAAGGTTATCTCTGGGAGGTAGGATTAGAGGTTGTTTTTCCTTCTATTTCTGTTCATGTTTTCTATGGTAAACGTAGTAGTTTTAAAATAAATTCAAGTTTATACATTGAATGAACTCGATTAGAGGAGCAACTGGCTATACTCCCTACTCCTTGTATGGGTAGATCGAACATTTCCCTCTGCGTACTTTTGTGTGCTCTTCTGATTTCATCCCTATTGCCCTCCAAACAGAGCCATGGGAGCAACAGGGGTTAAGAGGGGGAAGAACAAGGGGAGGCAAGTGGGGACCTTGGCAATGTTGGGGTTGTCTTATCTCTGGGATCTGGCGCTGTCTTTCTCCCACCATGAGCCTCGTGTCTGACATAGGGCACTTCTGTGATAACGCCGGCTATCGGGCACTGATGTTCTATAAGCCTTCCACTTTCTTGTTTTTTAACAGTGATTGCCCCGTCAGACTTTTAAATCCAAACATAGCAAAAATGAAAGAAGATATCCTCTATCATTTCAATCTCACCACTAGCAGACACAATTTCCCAGCCTTGTTTGGAGATGTGAAGGTAAGAGGCCAGGTGTTGACACCTTGGAATTTGTCTGAAGATCAGCCTCCCCCTATATTATGCAGGTAGACCAACCCACAAATGCTTGAGAGGCCACAGCTGACAGGTTTATGAAGACATAATGTTTATCAAGTTTTTGCAAATTTTTAACTTTCAAGTATGTGAACTAGCAAGTAAAACTATACTAAGTAGTGCCAAATTGTTCCCTAATTCATCTTTTGCAAATTTAGTGCAGTCATGCATTGCCTAATGCTGGAAATACGGTCCGAGAAATGCAGCCTTAGGTATTTCATCATTGTGTGGACAACATAGAGCGTAACCACACAAACCTAGGTGGTAGAGCCTACTGCTTGCCTGGGCCATATGCCTCTAGGCTACAAACCTCTATAGCATGTGAGTGTCCTGAATACTGTAGGCAGTTGTAACACAGTGATAAGCATTTGTGTATCTATACATATCTAAACATAGAAAAACTACAGTAAAATCATGATATTATATAATTTTCTGGGACCACTGTTGTGTATATGTGATTCCTTGCTTACCAAAACATCGTTACATGGGGCATGACTATGTATTTGAAACTATATGTAAAATAAACTTCCTAATGCTTCATTGAGAGAAGAGAAAGATGTAAAAATTTCCTAGGGAAGCAAAGGGTAGTAAATAAAGGTCATTGTATCTTGTTTGTAATATAAGATACATATTGATATTCTGTTTAGTTAATTGCCTTTAATGTCTTATTTTGCTTCATGCAGCTTCCAGTTAATTTTTTCTACAAAGTCTTAAGTCCCTTAGTTCTGATTTATCTTAACATAGGACTTTGAAATGTCTAATGGATAAAGATGAACTGACATATAGAATTAAAAATCAAAATATACCAGGACGCTAGAATCCAGTGCTGCTACATGGGATCATAATTAAACAATAGTGTTATGTCTTATCAATCATCCTGTTCTTTGATAGTGTTGGTTTCAAACTGTGGACAACTTTCCATGTGCTTTTAATTCATTAAAATTTCATTCATCCTACTAAGTTAATCCATAGTGATTTTTATTCCAGGCTGTAGAATTTTCTGTTTTATGTTTAGAGAATAATTAATAATTCTTTTCTTTTATCTTCAAACTCTTTTTTTAAATTTTTTGAGCTGGAGTCTCACTGCCCAGGCTGGAGTACAGTGGTGTGATCTCAGCTCACTGCAACCTCCCCCTCCCGGGTTCAAGCGATTCTCCTGCCTCAGCCTCCTGAGTAGTTGGGATTGTAGGCTCCTGCCACCATGCCTAGCTAATTTTTGTATTTTTTAGTAGAGATGGGGTTTTACCATGTTGGGCAGGCTGGTCTGGAACTCCTGACCTCAGGTGATCTGCCTGCCCACTCCCAAAGTGCTGGGATTACAGGCGTGAGCCACTGTGCCCAGCCATCTTCAAACTCTTTAAAAACTTACTCACTTAAAAAATTTTTTTTTTTTTCAAAACCAACATTTTCTTACAGGATGTTCTGCAAATTAAAGTTTTTACTTCTCTGAGAGAGACCCACCCAGAATAGCTATCACTACCTGAGCCTCCTCTAGGCTTCGGCTGGCTCTTCTCAAGCATTGGCTGTTTGGCACTCAAGTAACCAGGCGAGAGAGCGATCAGTAGCCCATTTTGTGGGGCCCTGGTAACACAGAGGGACAGTGAGGAGTTGCTCCCTCTGTTTCAAACCCAGGCTGTCTCCACAAGCCGCCTTCTACATGACGGAGGGAGGCCGAGGATGCACAGGAATTACCTCCTCAGAGAGAGCAACGGTCTGGATTCCTGCGTTTGTGGAGCTGACTGCCTTATGATGCTTGGCCACCCACCCTGAGCACTCACCAGGGGGCCTTGTTAAAGCAGATTACTGGGCCCCTTAGATTCAGCAGGTCCTGGTGAGGCCAGTGAACTTACATTTTTAGCAAGTTCGTTGGTAATACTGATGTTGCTGGTCTAGGGGCCCCACTTGAGGACCTCTGCTATAGACAGTGCACTAATGGGGGTCTCTCTTCTCTGGCTGCAGTTTGTGTGTGTTGGTGGAAGCCCCTCCCGGATGAAAGCCTTCATCAGGTGTGTTGGTGCAGAGCTGGGCCTTGACTGCCCAGGTAGAGACTATCCCAACATCTGTGCGGGAACTGACCGCTATGCCATGTATAAAGTAGGACCGGTGCTGTCTGTCAGTGTGAGTACCTGCCTTCCCTCGTGCTCATTCTCTAGGCTTTGCAACCCCCTGTGCCCCACCCCTCTGCACACACAGACAGCTGGTCCCCTAACACCTGTTTACTGTAAATGGTTGGGAGCAGGGTGAGCCCACAGTAGCTGGGATTCAGAGATTATTGAACCCAGGCTATCGTCCTTGACGCTCAGTCTCCAGGGGCGACTAAGTACACAAATGCATATACACCGCTGTCTGTCTACACAGTGTGAGGGTGGCAGGTGCAGGGAGTTAGGGTGCTTGGGGTATAGAGGAGGGACAGTAGGGGGTGCCCTGCCTGGAGCAGGATGGAAGGAGAGCCTCAAAGTACCAGGCCTCTAATCCCCTCTGCCATCTCACAGTGAGTTACTTCAAAACACATTTTGATTTAGCAATGAGCATGGTGAACACAGAAATCTCTAGATTCTACCATAGAATTCTTTTCATTTTTCCGTTTTGATTTTGTCAGGAGCAATATAAATGAACAGCTGCAGAGTAAGGAAAGGGAACCCCTTTTGTTGAGATGTGCACCCCTACCTCTCCAGTCAGCTGATGACTCTAGCTATGTCAACCAACTAGAACACATCGGGGAGCCAAGACATTATTCAGTTACTGATAATTTGTGCAAGGCTTTCCTATGTGTAAGGCTCCGTGACCGATTCTAGTAGGGATGCCTCCACTGTATGGCTCTGCCACAGGAACAGCCCCTGGAAAGTGCTGAGTCCATCCAGGGAGAGGCATCATGGAAGTTGTGACAGTAGCGGGGGTGCTCTGAAGAGGAGAGCAGGAGAAGGAGGTATGCAGAGACCGCAAAGAGAGGAAAAGGCACCGGCAGACAAGATCAGCAAGGCATCCTCTGTCCAGTGGGCTGAGGAACCAGCTGATTACTTAGTTTGTCTGAAGCAGAGGGTGTAGGGAGAAAAGAGAAAGGAGATAAAACTTTAACCTGTGGTGGGGTGTTGGAGAATAGGGTGGGTATTTATGCAGGGCTTCAAATGCTAGAAGGAGCTGTTTGTTACCTGGCAATAGCAGACTGCTGCTTCCCTGCTGAGCCCCTGGGTCCTCAGCTGTTACCTATTTGACAAATTGTGTCGATCAAATGGGATTTTGTCTTTGACAGCTTTGCATACACTTTAAAGTTTCCCAAAGTGTTACTACTTCTTAAGTTTATATTTAAAAAGTTTATCTTTCATCACTATGTCAATGGGCATGTTAGATTGAATTACATCACATGAAACATCAACCACAACATTGACAAAGTCACAACCTTGGCTTAACACGGGTGTTTCTCCCTGGTTCCAGCACGGTATGGGCATTCCTTCTATCTCAATCATGTTGCATGAGCTCATAAAGCTGCTGTACTATGCCCGGTGCTCCAACGTCACTATCATCCGCATTGGCACTTCTGGTGGGATAGGTAAGGTCTGCAGAGGGGCCTCTTGCCCTATGAATGGATGAGGGACTGGGGCATGCCGAGGCAGCTTCTACATGGTGTGGGATTAGAGACGAAGAGTTCCTTTCTTGGCTTTGTTCAAGGGAAGCTTGTTAACAGGAGGTGTGAAAAGAAGCTTGTTTTGTTGTTTTTGTCCAACCTGTTCTCCCAACCCGCACCCTAGAGCTAGGCAGCAGAAGGGCACCACACCATGCATATGGGGGAAACTCATCCTTTTGTGGTTACACAATTTGTGCCTTCTTGTCTGCTTGATTCTCTCTTATTCTTTCTAATCCCCCTTCTTCTTCATTCTCTTCTTTCCTTTGCTTACTTTTCCTCCTCCCTAATCCTGCAGGGATTTGAAGCACCTTATGAGAAAAGCCACAGGAAAATCAAAGGGGGGAAGAGAGAGGCGCAGTATGAAACTCAGATAAGTGTCCTTAAATTAGCTTAAAATATCCCTGTCCTCAACAGGGACATTTTTTTTTGTGTTTAAAAAACAAAGATGGTTGGCCGGGCGTGGTGGCTCACACCTGTAATCCCAGCACGTTGGGAGGCCGAGGCGGGTGGATCACAAGATCATCCTGGCCAACATGGTGAAACCCCGTCTCTACTAAAATACCAAAGATTAGCTGGGCGTGGTAGTGTGCGTCTGTAGTCCCAGCTGCTCTGGAGGCTGAGGCAGGAGAATCGCTTGAACCCGGGAGGCGGAGGTTGCAGTGAGCCAAGATCGCGCCACTGCACTCCAGCCTGGCAACAGAGCGAGACTCCATCTCAACAACAACAACAACAAGCAAACAAACAGAAACCCCCACAAACATGGCAAAGAAAGAATGAGATTTAATGAGAAAGCAAAAGCTAACAAATTGTTGAATTGTAAGCCAAAGTCTGTTAGGCAGGTTTGTTTTAAATACGTGGTCTTGCTCTCTGGGGTTCCAACTCTGTGCCATTCTTTCTGCTAAAAACTGGGTTCTAGTGATTCCTGCCCCCACCGAGGTGTTCAGAGCTCAGGGAAGAAGCCTGCATGTGCCCCAGAAAAAGTTGAGCTTTGACGCTGCTGGCCAGGCCCGTGTGTACTTGTTCCGGGCTGTCTAGGGCCTGGACTATCTACGATTTATAGCAATTCTAGAATTTAAGTGTCCTGATCTTGAAAGGGGCCTTGCTTTAGACCCAAATCTTTTGAATATGTTATCTTGTCTCTTTTATTTTTGTTATATAGAGAGATTGATGCATAAACTCTGTGTTTGTTTGACCGCAATTCCAAGTTTAGCGAAATTGTCCGTAGGACAACACACCAACGGCCATGAGCTGTCTCGGTCCTGCAGGCTTAGTCTCCACTGCTGCCCACCTGACACTCACAGCTGTGCATAGCATGCTGGCCTCTGCCAGGAACTCTAGTGAATGGTTCTTGAGTTCTTGCTCTGGAGTGATTTTTAAAACAATGATCAGATAATTCTGGAGGGAGTAGTATAGATTTTGAATTTTCCTCAATTGCTCTATAAAAATGGAAAGAGCAACTAGGGTGCAAAACCAAAAACCCCTGGACACAGTTGATAATAAAAGGTGATGCGCTATCCTCACAAACCCCAAAGTATGAATGGATGGAGACAAAAAGCCTCAGGATCTGGTTGTGTTGGCAGCTGCTCGGGGGAAGCTCAAGGCGATGGACAGACCTGAAAACAAGAGTCCCAGGCACTCCTAGGAAGGTGCAGGGGGACATGGTGAAGATGGCAGCTGACACTGGAGGGGGCCTGTGCATCCCAATGTGAGTGATGCTGGAATTCCAAGGGGCTGGAACACTCCAGGCCCTGTGGGTTCACCAAGGCATCAGCCAAGCTCTCCTCTAGCTCCAGCCCCAGTGCTGGGAGAAGCTGCTGCAAGGAGACTCTGAATTGCCCAGAACAGCCGCAGGAGTTGCAATGGAAAGAGGAGTTCAGATACATGTGGGGAGCAAAGCAAAGGTCTTTGCAATCGGCCATGTTTTTTAATGTTTCATGAAAACAACTGACTTGGGAGCTCTGGAAAAGATCTGACTTCTTGTTCCCTCCCACATGTTTAGGAAAACCAATTTTGCATTAAAATAAGTATCAGAAATGGATCATAGTTATCTTAGTCCCTGCAGGTTGATAGACAAGATGCCATTGACTGGGTGGCTTATAAACAATAGGAATTTATCTCATAGTCTGGAGGCTGTGAAGTCCAAGCTCAAGGAGTCAGCAAACTTGGTGTCTGGTGAGGGCTAACTTTCGGATTCATAGAGCTCTGTTTTCTCCCTGTGTCCTCACATGGCAGAAGGGGCAGGCAGCTCTCCGGGGTCCCTTTTATAAGGGCACTAATCCCACTCATGCAGGCTCCACCCTCATGACCTAATCACCTCCCAAAGGCCCTGCTGCCTAAAACCATCACCTTTGGGGTTAGGATTTCAAAATCGCCTATGAATTTTGAGGGGGAAAGCAGCATTCAGTCTAGGTCCGTAACAATGGTCAAATCCCATCTAAAATTATTATAACACAAAGAATAAGGAGCAGAGTAATGTCCCCACAAACAGGAAACTACTCCAGGAAGGCACGCCCAGAACATAGAAACTGGACCCTAATAATGCATCAATCTGAGAGGAAGGCCAGGTAGGTCAGGAGTTGGTCATAGCTCACCTGGGTTTAGGGTGTGGGTCTTCATTATACTGTTCTAGTCTGCCTTTTGCTGGTTTACTTTTCAAGTATTTGCCTGAAATCTTAATATTAACAAGGTATGAAACAGGGATCAATGAAACACATCATGGTATATGGTTCAGTGACAGATGACAGTGGGAAATCGCAGTGAATGGAAGCAAGAAATATGGGACAAAGTACTTGAAGGTTCCTGGCCATTTTTATTTTATTCTTTTTTTTTTGGAAATGGAGTTTGCTCTTTTTGCCCATGCTGGAGTGCAGTGGCGTGATCTTGGCTCACTGCAACCTCCGCCTCCTGGGTTCAAGTGATTCTCCCACCTCAGCCTCCCAAGTAGCTGGGATTACAGACACCCGGCACAATGCCTGGCTAATTTTTGTATTTTTAGTAGAGATGGAGGTCTCACCATGTTGGCCAGGCTGGTCTTGAACTCCTGACCTCAGGTGATCTGCTCATCTTGGCCTCCCAAAGTGCTTGGGATTACAGGTGTGGGCCACTGCACCCAGCCCTCTATTTTGTTTTTTGTGCCTTTCTCTTCCATAGTGTCCATAATGATCATGCATTAATTACTTTCATAGCTTGAATGGGAAAATGGGTCACTGTGTATTTGAGAACAGTACTGGATGCTTCGTGTTTGGATGTGTGGGTGGATCTGCTTCTTTCTTCTATATGCTCTGCTGTGTGCTCCCTGACTGCCCTGCTTTTATTTTACTTCGTTTTACACCCTGCATATCTCGATGTCTGCTTTTTTCCTCAGGTCTGGAGCCCGGCACTGTGGTCATAACAGAGCAGGCAGTGGATACCTGCTTCAAGGCAGAGTTTGAGCAGATTGTCCTGGGGAAGCGGGTCATCCGGAAAACGGACCTTAACAAGAAGCTGGTGCAGGAGCTGTTGCTGTGTTCTGCAGAGCTGAGCGAGTTCACCACAGTGGTGGGGAACACCATGTGCACCTTGGACTTCTATGAAGGTGAGGCAGCGGATACCAGGAGGCATCTTTCAGCCAGGGAACCCTGGTCCGTCCCCTGAGCCTGCCTTCTCACTGTGGGCTGGCGTTTCCACTTGCCAGGCTGCTGTCTCAGTTGCACTTCTCCCAGAGTGGTTGTAATGACCAGTTTGAGTGGACCTAGGCAGGACCTGGCTGGGTCTTGCTTGTCCCTGTGTCCTTCTGGGCATCAGTGGCGCTGATGTGTTGTAGGAGCTTCTCACATGCATGTGGTTCTCATGTCTCCATGTGTGCCTCAGGGCAAGGCCGTCTGGATGGGGCTCTCTGCTCCTACACGGAGAAGGACAAGCAGGCGTATCTGGAGGCAGCCTATGCAGCCGGCGTCCGCAACATTGAGATGGAGTCCTCGGTGTTTGCTGCCATGTGCAGCGCCTGCGGCCTCCAAGGTAGGCGGCACTTGATGGGCCTCGGCGTCCCCTCCTCCCTTCACTTCTGCTCTCCTGGAGCCCCTCACTGGGGCCCCTCCTCCTGGGGCACCCTGATACCCATTTCTGGCTTCTGTCTCCCCCGCCCCCAAGTCACTTTCTGACATATGTGTTGTCCCCACAATGCTGTGTTCAATGTCTTTTGATTGTCACATGACAAAATGCAGGATTCTCAGTGACCTTGTATAGGAAAAATGACAAAAAAGGTTTTGCTGCCCCATGAGGCTGCCACCAGGTCTATAAAAAACTCGGCTTTCAAAGCGCTTTGGCTTTCTGAATTGTGGTTCATCTACCCTCAAGGTACTAGCCACCCTTGAAGGCCAACTCACAGCTCTGCAGAATTCCCTCATCACCTCGGCCAAAATGTGCCTTTCAAGGTGGTGCTTGCAGCCCTGAGCTGCTCCTGGAATGGTGAATTCCTTTTGGAAGCAAAGGCATGAGAATAAGGGAGGGACAGGGCAGGGTGGCGTCAGAGAGGGAGGAGCCTTCTGAGCCCCTGGACCAGCGCCTTTCTCTCCCGCACTCCATCCTCCGGCCTCACCTGACTGCACGGGCAGCCTGGTTTCCTGAGGAGGCAGAGAGGCTGCTCCTCAGAGCTCGTAGGTTCTTCATTCCGTCCCTGTGAAATGTTAGACCCCCGGCACCTTGCCTTGATGTGGTCTTTGTCTTTTGCAGCGGCCGTGGTGTGTGTCACCCTCCTGAACCGCCTGGAAGGGGACCAGATCAGCAGCCCTCGCAATGTGCTCAGCGAGTACCAGCAGAGGCCGCAGCGGCTGGTGAGCTACTTCATCAAGAAGAAACTGAGCAAGGCCTGAGCGCTGCCCTGCACCTCCGCAGACCTGCTGTGATGACTTGCCATTAAAAGCATTGTCCAAAATCCCCTGTTGTGTGGACTTTGAGCACACTTTACACAAGAATCTAGAAAATCAGATCGCGATTAAGAGACAGAGAATCTTGGATTAACCGCATGGGAGATGTTCTTCCTTTTGAAGTTTCATTGGAGCATTTTCAGTGATGTTAGCCTGATTTGGGGTTTCTTCAAGAACATTCTACCAAATTTTTGTACTATTTCTAAGGAAATTTTTCAGACTTTAAAATTCTAATGGTAGTCAGATTTCATGTCACTAAACAAGAAATCTGACAATAGTGCCAGGAAAGTAATTTCCTGATACATTAAAAAAATTCCATGCACCACTTGCAATGAGAGATGACTGAAAACCAGTGAAGCAGACAGCAGGGGTGTTTGGGAAATTATGCATACCTAAACAGGCATATATACACAGTTTCCAAATTATAGTCACACATTCCCAAAACCATCCACACCAGCTTAATCACACGACAGTAATCCTCCCACCCATTGTCCGCACTGCTAGTATCTTGATCCAAGTACCTAGGGATGGGAAACGGGACACCTGGGCTCAAGATAGCTTGTCCTGTTGTTTTTGTCCATGGCTTGTCAGCCTTGCAGTCATTCCTGGCCTCACACTGACATTCCCAGACTCCGTGTCTCTTAGCTTCCTTCTGGGTTGCACCTTATAGTGGAGGGGAGAATCCAGGGTGGCCCCTCTGTCTGTCTCGGGTGAGTCTGGCAGCAGCTACTTCTTGGGCAGGCCTAGGTCCCCAGCTCAGGGGCAGTTGGGTCTTGGGTCTTCGCTGGCTTGTGGGTTGTCCAGGCTCCTGGCTGACTTCTCAACTCTCCCCACATCAGTGTGGCCACTTTCTTGGTATTATTGTTTCCTGTCCTTGAGTTGGGCTTATTTCCTGGTGGGCTCTGAGGGACACTCCCACGCTCAGGGGCTCTGCTTAGCAGTTTGCTGTGTGACTTGGAGTGGCGCAGGGAGTGTGTGGGGACCTTGGTGTGGGTGCATGTGTGTGGTCTGTGCACTCTTTAATGTGCCTTCCCTGTGATTCTGAGATTCAACCCAAATTGAGGGTCATTCAGCATCTACTGAGCCCACATGCCCTTCTAAGTGCTAAGAGCAAGAGAGACCCTTGTCCCAATCAAGAACTTCCTTCCCTTCCACCTTCTCAAGCTGTAGGGTCTGTAATACAGATTTGCGTAGGGTAGAGAGTGAATCTCCTTCCATTTCTCCCTCAGCACTTCTTGGTCCCTTTGTTGAAGCTGTCCAGGAGAAATTGGAACCCTCAAGGAGACTTCAGGGTCCTGGGATGTGGCTGTGCAGTCATCTGTGCACCCAGGGCAGTATGCTAAAGGCTCTGCTCCTGGCTTCTCACTCCAGCACGAGCTGCAGGGGCTGGACTTGCTACTGTTGTGTGCTCATCTGTCTCCAAATTACCAAGTGCCCCCAGACTTCAACTGGATATCACCATGCCCCTGTGGGTGCAGGACCCAGTGTGGGATAGCCTTTCTATTCTCTGACCAGCCAGATGATGTTTATCACCAGGCTCTGGGGCAGGCTGAGGATGCAGGTGCGGACCATTGCCCCGGGTAGTAGGGGACTTGCAGGTTAGTTTCTTTCACACCTCAACCCAGGCATGTGTGGCCAGGTGGGCCCGCCACTTCCTAGGAGGACATCTTTGGTAAAGCAGAGAAAAAAAACCACACAGAAATAGAATTTAAGGCTAAAGAGGAGGCTGCTATTAGTAAGAGAAGGGCTAGTTTCTTTTTGAGGTGTTTTGTCTCTGCACTGCCTGGAAGTCTGTCTCGCTGGGGGAGCTGTCACAGAGCCTGTGGCCTGAGCGCCCTCCTCCGGGACAAGGCAGAAGGTAAAATGACTTCTGAACATGAGATTCTTTCTACAGGTGTCAATGGCCAAGCTGCAGCTATTGGCACTCCACTGCCCTCTGCTGGCTATGTGAGGTAGGGCACATCAGCCACCCCAGGTGGATCTCTGTTGATCTAATGGGGCGACATCCCTGACCTTACAGGTGAACCCTACAGCTCCTGACATCCAGGAAATGCCGGTTGAACAACACATCTTATTCTGATTGAGTAAACATAATAACTATACTTATATGACAACTGAACTTGTTGGATTAGTTTATGTCGGCCTAAAAGGAAGAAGCTGAGGCAAAATTGGTAAAAGTAGAGAATTAACTGGGTCCAAGCTTGAAGACTGCAACCCAAGAACATAGATTCAAGTTCCCCTGAATGAACATTCTGATTAGCAGCACTTAAAAGTGGATTTTTAAAGGTAAAAGGGACAGGGAATGGGCTGATAACACAGCTGTCTGCCAGGAATTCTCATTGGTTTACAGAAATGATATTGATTGATGGCTACACATTGTTAAGCCATAGAGTGTGGGTTATAGTGTTCAGTGTGGCATTATTAGGTTAATTTATAGCTACTTGTGGCAATAGCAAGCAGTTCCAAGAGATGAATACATAGTTAAAAAGGAGGAGTGATTGATGTCTTTTTCTTGAGACAAGGTCTTGCTCTGTCACCCAGGCTGGAGTGCAGTGGTGCAATCATAGCTCACTGCAGCCTCAACCTCCTGGGCTCAAGCGATCCTCCCACCTCATCCTTCTGAGTGGCTGGGAATACAGGTGTGCGCCACCACGCCTGGCTAATTTTTGTATTTTTTTGCAGAGATGGGGTCTTGTGTTTTGACCGGGCTGGTCTTGACCTCCTAGGTTCAAGCGCCCCTCCCACCTAGGCTTCCCAAAGTACTGTGATTAGAGACGTGAGGCACTGTGTTTGGCTTATTGTCCCATTTTAATGTCTCTCTGGGTGTAATAATTTGAAAGGTCTCAAATTCCTCAGATGAAAGTTATTTTCTTTCCTCATTTGGCTACCAAGATGTCTCTGGAGCCGACGTTATAAATGTCCTCACATGCGTGTTACTTGAATTCCTCGGGAGACGACGAGAAACTTGGTCCCCTTTGTCACCCCACATTGGCCACTCTTTGACTTTCAGGCCCTTGTGCCACGCTGGTATCATTGGCCTGGTCCCCTTGTGGGCTCTTCCCACAACCCGGGCACTGGCCCCTTCCTCAACCCCTCCTCCATTCCCAGCGCTGGTGATAAAGACTCCTCTGAGCAGGAATATAATGACGGCAACACGGTTCACTTTCGGTGCTTTCAGCAAGGCAGAGAGAATTAGGAACATAATTGGGATTGTTCTGATGGAACTAATTACCCTGGATTTCAAAAATAGTTGTCAGCGAGTTCACTCCATGTTTTCCTCTAGTGCAGTCCTTAAGTGATATGCTCAGAATGCCTCCCACTAATGTGAAAAGAAAACTTTAATAATTATCCAGCCCTTTGTAAATTGGAAAATCAGCACGTCACTAGTGAGTTAGTCAAGAGTTTACCTCGGGAAGCCTGCCACACTCTCACGTAAAAGGTTGGGCTTTGGTGTCAATTGCGGAGGTGGCCACGCTCCTCCTGCTGCCTCCTCGCGGTCCAGTCTCATCACAGCGATGACAATGTCACCCTGGCCAGAAACAATGAGATGATGGTTTGTCTTTATAAATGACAATAGGGACAGTGGAATATGTTAGAGCATGAACTGTGCGTCTCCCATACCTTTATCCTTAAGCCTAGCACTAAGCCACGTTTCAAAGCCAGGTGTCGATCATGTATTATCTGGTAATTCAACTCCTCCCCATGGGCTCGTGTGGAGAGAACTCATGTGGCTCAGGAGACGTGGACGGGAATGTTCATAATAGCAAAGGCCTTGGTAACAAAAGCCAGAAGTCTCCAAATATCCATGTGCCAGAGAACGGATGCATAGAGTTTGGTGTGCTCAGATGACGGAAAATGGACAAAACTTAAACAATATCTTGTTTAGGATTACGTGTGTTGCATGGCAAAACTAGGGGGAAAAACTCCACCAGGGATTGAGAAAGCCCCAATTGAGATCAGGAGTTGCCTCTGTTGGGAGGCAGGGTGCATTTGGGAGGAGGGAGGGCCCCCAAGGTCATCAAGGATGTTCTGTTTCCTAGGTTAGGAATGACTTTCACATTGGGGTTTCTGGGTTCCATTGCAGCTTACTCACATTTCAGTACTCCTTGGTATGTATGTAATAGCAGAATATCATCTAATTAATCACCACCCAGGCATTAGGCTCAACTTAGAAAATAAGGAAGCAGTGCTAGTATAAGGAAATAGTACTGCTCTGCTGGTGCTTAGTAGTTTTTCAGTTACCATGTACATGAAGGAGAGTGATTTCTGACCAATTTTCACGGAGTAGGATCAGCTCTGCAGATGTGAGCTTGTAATGATAGCTCATATGTATTGAGCCATCCTTGTCAGACCCCTTGTGTGGAACTTCCATCAGTGATCCTGCCTGGCCCTCTCCCCATCTGTGTTATCCCCAAATGCCAGATGAGGACACAGCCTGGGCTCAGGTCTGGGTGAGGGTTGGGACTTTGCGGCCACAGTGTGTTATTTACATATGTGCACACATACACACCTGTGCGTTTCCATGCACATTCATGCATACATTGTCATTCATGCACAGCCATGCAGAAGTTTACTTACTAGGAAAAGAGTAGCACTCAGTTCTCTGGACTTCACAAGGAGAGGAGAACGCAGGTATGAATGTCAGTCCTCGGCATCCCAGTGTAGTCTGTGCTGCGGTGGGGTGGGGTGGGGTGGGGGCTGGTAAGAGTTCTCCTTTAGGGTCTCTCTCAGTGAATGTTTTGTAGGAAGAAAATTTTAAAAAGGGTAAAATCATGACTGCCATACAGAAATGAAATGAACATGTGTGTTATGGAAATAAAGCCATCCCGCCAGTGGTAGGCCTTTCCATGTCCAGTCTAGGAGAGAGAAAGCCCCAGTTATGTGTGCTGAGACTCCACGTGTGCGGGAGGGGACTATGTGGAGGGACTCTTACATTACACAGTGAAGTGGAGGAAAAATGAGAACTTCCCCCAGATCTCCTTGAAGGGTGACTGGATGATCTTGTGACAGTCCCTGCGTGCCTCCCGAGGGCGCCTGAGTTATTTGGGTGCGTGTGTTCCCAGTTCTAGGCGGCAGAAGGCCCTAGACCTTGCATTATAAAATCAAAATCTCTCACCCGGCTGATTCTGGAGGCTCTCTAAGGAGGGAGGAGGGAAGCAACTACCTCCCGCAAGAAAGGTTCATCATTTTATCCTTATACATGGAAAAGAATTTTTTTGTTTTTGTTTTTTCAGACAGTCTTATTCTGTCATCCAGGCTAGAGTGCAGTGGCGCTATCTCAGCTCAGTGCAGATTCTGCCTCCCAGGTTCAAGCTATTCTCCTGCCTCAACCTCCTGAGAGCTGAGGCTACAATCATGTACCACCATGCCAGGCTAATTTTTGTAATTTTAGTAGAGAGGAGGTTTGGCCACGTGGGCCAACCTGGTCTGGAACTCCTGACCTCAAGTGATCCACCCGCGTGATCTGCCCGCCTCGGCCTCCCAAAGTTCTGGGATTATAGGCATGAGCTGCTGAATTGCACTCACCATGAGGGAAGCTGGCAGGTGCTGTGACCGGTTCTCAGAGGCAGTCCCAGTGGCAGGAGTTCACACGGAGTGAGGAGCATGAAGTACAGATGGAAGCAGAGCCAGCCTCTCAGCAGGGCCCACAGGGGCAGTCAAGCCTCTCCAGGCAGGACAGAAGTTCTCTACAATTCCCAGGGTTGCAAATAGCTCCTGTGGAAGGGACGCCAGAAGCCCCGCAGAGTCACCTTGCAGAGTCTGGACAAGGCAGGGTTCCCTGCAGGACCCCATGGCTTCCCTCTAGCGTGCTGCGGCCAGAGGCAGAAGGACGTAGTGGTGGACTGCCTTGCTGGCAGGTTCCCAGGCCTGCCTGGGCAGGTTCCTCCCTTCATTGAACAGCAGTTTCCTTTCCTACAAAATTCCATGTACCGCACAGGGCTCTTGTGAAGATGGGATGAGGTCACAGGTAGAGGAGCATGGGTGCGAGGGGCTCATGAACAGATTTAAACTCTTCCCCAGATAGCTGAGCTTGGTGCCATTTGCCCTGGGGCCTGTTTCTGGCTCACATTTTCCTCCTATGGCAATAGTTCCCTGAGGCCAGTCCAGTCTCACCTCAACCTCAAACACCCCTTGTTGTGCCTGGCCAGTTGTCACCTGTTGTCTGAGGGCTGCGCCCCTGCATCCCTGCCTTCCTTCTCACTGAGGACACAGCGGGTCCCCTCTTTCTAGTCCCATGCAAGGATCACTCCTCAGGGATAGCTCTGGGCTTTGGTTCACGTACCCCACACCCTGTCCACACCTGGCTGGCCTCTGGAAGGTGAGCTTCTCACTGGGGACAGGATACAGGGTAGTGTGGCCCAGGAAGGACACCTAGTCAGGGAGCTGAGGAGAGGGAGGTGGAGGTTGGGAGAGAGGCCGGACAGGCAGGATGGAAACTGTGTTGGTCCATTTGCACTGCTATACAGAAATACATGAGACTGGGTCACTTATAAAGGAAAGAGGCTTAATTGGCTCATGGTTCTGCAGACGGTGCAGGAAGCATGGCCCTGGCATCTGCTTCTGGTGAGGCTTACAATTATGGCGGAAGGGAAGGGGAGCAGGTGTGTCACATGGGGAGAGAAGGAGCAAGAGAGACGGGGGCAAGTCCCAGATTCTTTTAAACCACCAGATCTCATGTGAACTCACTCATCACCAAGGCGAGGGCACCGAGCTATTCATGAGGGATTCACTCAACACTTCCCACCAGGCCCACCTTTAACACTGGGAATAACATTCAACATGAGATTTGGAGGGGACAATCATCCAAACTACACCAGGAACAGTACTTGGGGATGGTTCGTGTGTGTGTGTGTGTGTTTGTGTGTGTGTGCTTGTGTGTGTGTTTGTGTGTGTGTGTGTCTGTGTGTGTTTGTGTGTGTGTCTGTGTGTGTGATCAAGGTGTGGGCAGAACTGGTTCCTTTTGAGGCCTCTCTCTTGGGCTTGCAAATGGCTGCCTTCTTGCTGTGTTCTCTATTGTCTTCCCTCTGTACGTGTCTGTGTCCTAATCTCCTTTCTTATAAGGACACCAGGCATATTGGATCAGGCCCAACACAATGACTCTGTTTATTCATTCATTCATTCATTTATTTTAAAAAATAGAGATGGGGTCTCAGTGTGTTGCCCAGGCTGGTCTCGAACTCCTGGCCTCAAGTGATCCTCCTGTCCCAACCTCTCAAAGTGGTGGAATTACAGGCATGAGCCACCAAGCCCAGCCCCAATGACTCCATTTAAATGTAATCACGTCTTTAAATACTCCATGTAGACCACAGTTGCATTCTGAGCTCCTAGGTGTTAGGACTTCAATACATGACTTTTGGGGAAACACAATTCAGCTTATAACCAGAAGGAGCTGGCACGAGGGCCTTGTGAAAACAGAGGCACATAAATATTAATAGTGTTGATCCACTGTCTTGGATGTAATACAGATACGTCCAGCCCTGGTCCCAAAACAAATGACCTTCAGTCAGAGGTAATTTTTTAAGTGTGCATTTCCATAGGAGCAACCAAGGTGTAAGAGCAGGTTGCTCAAAATTAATCTGGTTTTAAAAAATTCTACCCACTTTGCTTTTCAACTAGAACATCATGATCCTTCCATATCACCTTTCCACTAACTGTGTTGCTGCCACTTACCAGGCCACCTATGTGGGCTGGTCACCGGTGGACACACGGCTGAGATTGCCTGTGTGGACTGGTCACTGGTGGATGCAGGGCTGTGATTCCCCCTGTGTGGGCTGGTCACTGGTGGACACAGGGCTGCGATTCCCCGTGTGTGGGCTGATCACTGTTGGACACGGTGCTGTGATTCTCCCTGTGTGGACTGGTCACCAGTGGATGGGGGATTGCGATTCTCCCTGCGTGGACTAGTCAATGGTAGATGTGGGCCTGTGATTCCCCCTGTGTGGGCTGGTCACTGGTGGACACGGAGCTGTGATTCTCCCTGTGTGAGCTGGTCACTGGTGGATGTGGGGCTGTGATTCCCCATGTGTGGGCTGGTCACCAGTGGACAAGAGGCTGTGATTCCCCATGTGTGGGTTGGTCACCAGTGGACAAGAGGCTGTGATTTCCCCTATGTGGGCTGGTCACTGGTGGACATGGGGCTGTGATTCTCCCTGTGTAGGCAGGTCACTGGTGGATGTGGGGTTGCGATTCCCGCCGTGTGGGCTCGTCACTGGTGGATGTGGGGCTGCGATTCCAGTGCTGGGTAAGCAGATGCTTAGAGAGCTTCAGACCCTGGCACGGGTGATGAAGAATGACAATATGGCAGAAGACGAGAGAGGGTTCTTTTGGGAGTGGCTACTTTAGAATGATTGTTGGGGGTTATGATACCCACTTGGTTGTGGGGGGAACAGGAACAGGAAGTCTGTGGCTCCAGCAGAGGAACTTGCCAGATACATGCCAGAGGAATGAACGTGGCATGTGAGAAGGTCCCAGTGAAGGGAACTAGTGGTGTGGCATACCTAGTGACTCTGAGCTGCTGAGAGGAGATTACACAGATTCCTGTAGATCACACGTGTCCCTGTAGATCACACAGGTTCCTATAGACAGAACAGATCTCTGTAGACCACACAGGTCCCCGTAGACCACACAGGTCCCCATAAATCATACAGGTCCCTTTAGACAGGATAGGTCACTCTAGAGCACACAATTCTCTGTAGACCACATTTTCTTTTTTTTTTTTTAAGTTCACTGAAAAATGCATGCTAAAAATATAACCAAATTTTATAGCAGGAGGAAATAAGTGAAACCAAGTAAAACCAACTATCATAAAATTGAGAAAATATAGGCAGCCAAAATAATGGAAAATAGCATTTTTCGTGGTGCTGTCACATTTTTCATTGCAAATCTAAGAACTAAATCAATGTCCAAGCAATCACTTTTATGAGATTTCCATCAAGTTATATTTATTCATCTTATTCTTCAAATCGAAACTGTAATAAAAGCAAAACTTGCTAATATTTTTATGTGTATTAAAGCAAATTTGACAACGTTTCATATTCTGTAACTTGGCTTTGGTCGTTATTTTGAAAATTACTTTCCATATTTTTCTCACAGGGCCCAAAAGGCAATACTGGCCCAGTGGTATGGATGTCTCCATGTTTTCTGTCATTTAGGATATAGATCTTTGTTCAAGTTTGAAAAAAAAGAATCAGGAAAGATGGCCTGCCTTCTTAGGTGTTCATCAGTTAACATGTTGGAGGTGACAAGCAGGCCACCAAAGAAATGCCAACATCCATCCTTCCCTCCCTCCCTCCCTCCTTTCCTTCCTTCCTTCATTCCTTCCTTCCTTCCTTTTTTTTCTTTCATTTTTTGAGACAGAGTCTCACTCTGTTGCCCAGGCTGGAGTGCAGTGGCATGATCTTGGCTCACTGCAACCTCTTCCTCCTGGGTTCAAGCGATTCTCCTGTCTCAGCCTCCCGAGTAGCTAGGATTACAGGCATGCACCACCACCCCCAGCTAATTTTTGTATTTTTAGTAGAGATGAGGTTTCACCATGTTGGCCAGTCTGGTCTTGAACTCCTGACCTCATGATCTGCCCGCCTCGGCCTCTCGAAGTGCTGGGATTACAGGCGTGAGCCACCCAGCCTGTTCTTTATTTTTAAGAGGGATTAGAGCTGATGTTGTCACTGCCCTTGAGGTTCGCCTCTTCCCATCAGTGTGTTTAAAATCATCCTGTGATGGAAGACGGCACACAGAAAGCTCTGATAAATGGGACAGTTTCTTTTAATAGCTCTCTCAATGATTGATTCTATTTTAGGTAGACTGTGGAAGATAAATACTGACTGGAGAGAAATTCCTTAACATATCTGCCACCTCCCACATTTTCTTTATCCAATCTGCTATTGAGGGGCACCTTGGTTGATTCCATGTCTTTGCTACTGTGAATTGTGTTGTGATGAACATACGAGTGCATGTGTCTTTTTGGCAGAACAATTTATTTTCCTTTGGGTGTATACCCAGTAATGGGATTGCTATAGGTTGAATGGTAGTAGGACATAGGAATCTTTTGATTTCTATCTCTTTGGAAATCTGTTTCCTGACATAAAGGAGCAAATTGAAGATAATGTAATTGGATACAGGTCAGCCCTTTGATATCACTTGGGCTGCAATCCAATTCTTTGAGGAATTACAAACAACTGTCCTTGTCTTATAAATTGAGCCTTTACAAAAACAAAAGTGTGACTCTGGAAGCAATTCAAAACTCATCCATCTTACTTCCCAACCCTCAAACCTCCTCTATTCACCTGGAGATGCATCAGGTACTGTACAGTCAGGACACTGGAAATGTAGGCATCCTGCATTTAAGAAAAGAGGAAGAAGTTTAAATAGTTGTAACCTAAAACTCTGATCATAGGCAAATGTGCTCCAGAACTTTTTCTTTGTTTTTGCCTTTTCTTTTTTTTCCCCATACGTTATTGGGGTACAGGTGATGTTTGGTTACATAAGTTCTTTAGTGGTGATTTGTGAGATTATGGTGCAGCCATCACCCGAGCAGTATACATTGTACCCTATGTGTAGTCTTTCATCTCTTGCTCCCCTCCAATCCTTCCCCCCAAGTCCCCAAAGTCTGCTGTATCATTCTTATGCCTTTGTGTCCTCATAGCTTAGCTCCCACATATCAGCGAGAACATATGGTGTTGGTTTTTCCATTCCTGCAGAACTCTTTCTTGAAGAAAACGTCCATCTTTTCTCTGTGCCACTGCGGTGTAAATCTTCTGCTCTGTCTTCTCTTGGACCCAAAAGCCATCTCTTTGAAACTTCCAGGGAGTTACAAACTTCCAGGAAAATTACATTCTACCCCCAAACGCAAGGGAAACAAAAGTGGGGTTAGGGGAGGCTATTAAGAAAAAAACTGGCAAATAAAAATTCCTGAAGGTTTCTTCCACAAATATTGGTAAGAAACTTTAGCCATCTGAGCAGATTTGTCTCATCTTCCAGAAACAACTTAAATTCAGCTATTTTTAAAATATAAACTAGCAAGTTTTGTGTTATTGTATTGTAAAATTTTAAAACAAAAGCTATATAATCTCTATTTGCATCTGTCTGTTTATATATGTGTGTTTGCATGTATGTTATGTAGTATGATATTTTTCTACCTTTGGGTGATATGAAATTAATATATAAAATGCCTTAAAGGCATTCTATTTAATTAGCTTGAATAAAATAAGTACTTACATAAATTTAGTATTCTTTTTTTTTTTTTTTTTTGAGACGGAGTCTCGCTCTATATCCCAGGCTGGAGTGCAGTGGCACGATCTCAGGTCACTGCAACCTCTGCCTCCTGGTCCCGGTTCAAGCAATTCTCCTGCCTCAGCCCCCTGAATAGCTGGGATTACAGACACGTGCCACCTTGCCCAGCTAATTTTTGTATTTTTAGTAGAGACAGGGTTTCACCATGTTGGCCAGGCTGTTCTTGAACTCCTGACCTCATGATCCGCACGCCTCGGCCTCCCAAAGTGCTCACAGGCTTGAGCCACCGTGCCTGGCCAATTAAGTATTCGTAAGACTTTCGGAGGTGTAGAAACGAGTCCAAATGTTTCTTTTTTTAAGTTCACATAATCTGTGATAATCTTTGGTAAAGAAAGTTTTAAGATTGCTGACAAAATAAAAACACGGTTTCCAGAGCTGTTAGCATTAAACATAATAAAGACATACACTATTTTTCTACCTAGTTTACTAGTCAAACAAATATCTCTATTAGATGTTTAAGATTACAAAGCTATAAATCCAACCTAAGAACAACATTAAGAACAAATTGCTTGATGCATGTTAAGTGTGGCAGTGAGGAAAACAAATAGAGAAGAACCATATATTTGCTGTTGTAATTTCCTTGCTTCTGTGATTTTTTTTTTACTACTTGCCTGATATGTCAACAACAAAAAAGTTAAATAATTTAGAATGATGGGTACTTTTGTTTAATGTCTCATGAAATTTTCATGAGCAGTACTGGTGGGAATAGGCCCCCAAAATCTGGCCATAAACTGGCCCCAAAACGGGCCATAAACAAAATCTCTGCAGCACTGTGACATGCTCGTGATGGCCATGATACCCACGCTGGAAGGCTGTGGGTTTACTGGAATGAGGGCAAGGAACACCTGGCCTACCCAGGGCGGAAAACCACTTAAAGGCATTCTTAAACCACAAACAATAACATGAGCGATCTGTGCCTTAAGGACATGGTCCTGCTGCAGATAACTAGCCGGAGCCCATCCCTTTATTTCAGCCCATCCCTTTGTTTCCCATAAGGAATACTTTTAGTTAATCTATAATTTATAGAAACAATGCTTATCACTGGCTTGCTGTCAATAAATACATGGGTAAATCTCTGTTGGAGGCTCTCAGCTCTGAAGACTGTGAGACTCCTGATTTCCCACTCCCCACCTCCATATTTCTGTGTGTGTGTCTTTAATTCCTCTAGCGCTGCTGGGTTAGGGTCTCCCCGGCCGAGCTGGTCTCGGCACAGTACAAATATAATTGTTAAGAATAAGTAAATTACATAAATGTAAGTGAGATTAAAAATGTACAAATGAACTATTCAGCAATGATTATGTTTTATAATATGTCTGCCTGAAAACACTTTTCAGTCTTTTGGTAACTTGCAACCTTAAGGTTATGCTAAATTAAATTAAGTCATTGATATTCATTAACTGTCTGGGTCATTCCTAAATAAGATAAACTATTGAAATGTTAATTACTAAGCAGAAGTAGGCACTTATAAACCTTGTTTTTATGTGATATAGAGAGGGTAAATATATTCAAATTTATTAATAAACAAGAAATTGTAATATGAAGAAATAGCAAATAGCTACAAAAATGAGAGGAATCCTTTTTTAAAATTCAATTTAATTTTTAATTTTTTAATTTCAATAGGTTTTGAGAGAACAGGTGGTAGTTGGTTACGTGGATAAATTCTTTAGTGGTGATTTCTGATATTTTAATGCACCTGAGCAGTGTACACTGCACCCAGTGTGTAGTCTTTTAACCCTTACCTTCCTCCCATCCTTCCCCATAAGTCCCCAAAGTTTGTTGTGTCATTCTTATGCCTTTGCATCCTCATAGCTTAGCTCCCACTTATAAGTGAGAACATACAATGTTTGGTTTGCCATTCCTGAGTTACTTCACTTAGGATAATAATCTCCAACTCCATCCAGGTTGCTGTGAATGCCGTTATTTCATTCCTTTTTATGCCTGAGTAGTATTCCATTGTGTGTGTATGTATATATATATATACACCAAATTTTCTTTATCCACTTGTTTATTGATGGACATTTGGGCTGGTTCCATATTTTTGCAATTGCAAATTGTGCTGCTATGAACATGTGTGTGCAAGTGTCTTGTTCATATAATGACTTCTTTTCCTTTGGGTAGATACCCAGGAGTGGAATTGCTGGATCAAATGGTAGATGTACTTTTAGTTCTTTAAGGAATTTTCACACCGTTTTCCATAGTGGTTTTACTAGTTTACCTTCCTACTAACAGTGTAAAAGTGTTCCCTTTTCACCACATCCACGCTGACTTCTATTTTTTTTGATTATGGCCATTCTTGCAAGAGTAAGGTGATACCACATAGTGGTTTTCATTTGCATTTCCCTGATAATTAATGATGATAAGCATTTTTTCATGTTTGTTGGCCATTTGTATATATTCTTTTGAGAATTATCTATTCACCTCCTTAGCCCACTTTTTGATGGGATTGTTTTTCTCTTGCTGACTTGTTTGAGTTCCTTGACGATTCTGGATATCAGTCCTTTGTCAGATGCATAGTTTGTGAAGATTTTCTCCCAGCCTATGGGTTGTCTGTTTACACTGCTGATTATTTCTTTTGCTGTGCAGAAGCTTTTTAGTTTAAATAAGGCCCATCGATTTATCTTTGTTTTTGTTCCATTGGCTTTTGGGTTCTTGGTTATGAAGTCTTTGTCTAAGCCAATGTCTGGAAGGGTTTTTCTGATGTTATCTTCTAGAATTGTTACAGTTTCCAGTGTCAGATTTAAGTCTTTGATCCATCTTAAATTGATTTTGGTATAGGGTGAGAGATGAGGATCCAGTTTTATTCTTCTACATGTGGCTTGCCAATTATCCCAGCACTATTTGTTGAATAGGGTGTCCTTTCCCCGCTTTATGTTTTTGTTTGCTTTGTCAAAGATCAGTTGGCTATAAGTATTTGGCTTTATTTCTGGGTTATTGATTCTGTTCCACTGGTCTATGTGCCTATTTTTATACCAATACCATGATGTTTTGGTGTCTATAGCATTGCAATAGTTTGAAGTCAGGAAATGTGAAGCCTCCAGATTTGTTCTTATTGCTTAGTCTTGTTTTGGTGATGTGGGCTCCTTTTTGGTTCCAGCGAATTTTAGGATTGTGTTTTCTAGTTCTGTGAAGAATGGTGATGGTATTGTGGCGGGAATTGTATAGAAGCTGTAGATTGCTTTTGGCAGTATGGTAATTTTCACAGTATTGATTCTACCCACCCATGAGCATGGGATGTGTTTCCATTTGTTTGTGTCATCTATGGTTTCTTCCAGCATTATTTTTTAGTTTTCCTTGTAGAGGTCTTCCACCTCCTTGGTAGGTATATCCCTATGTATTTTATTTTATTTTATTTTTTTGCAGCTATTGTAAAAGGGGTTGAGTTCTTGATTTGATTCTCACCTTGGTCACTGTTGGTGTATAGCAGTGCTACTGATTTGTGTACATTGATTTTGTATCCTGAAGCTTTACTGAATTCATTTATCAGATCTAGGAGCTTTTTGGATGAGTCTTTAAGGTTTTCTAGGTATAAGAACATATCATTGGCAAATAGCAACAGTTTGACTTCCTCTTTATTGATTTGGATGCCCTTTATTTCTTTCTATCCTCTGATTGCTCTGGCTAGGACTAGCAGTACTATATTGAATAGAAGTGGTGAAAGTGGGCACCCCTGCTTTGTTCCAGTTCTCAGGGGGAATGTTTTCAATTTTTCCCCATTCAGTATAATGTTGACTGTTGTCATAGATGGCTTTTATTACTTTGCTAAGGGTTTTAATCATAAAGGGATGCTGGATTTTGTCAAATGATTTTTTCTGTATCTTTTGAGATAATCATGTGATTTTTGTTTCTAATTCTGTTTATGTAGTGTATCATATTTATTGACTTGCATATATTAAACCATTCCTGCATCCCTGGTATGAATCCCACTTGATCATGGTGGATTATCTTTTTGATGTGCTGTTGGATTCGGTTAGCTAGCATTTTTTTTTTTTAGGATTTTTGCATCTAGGTTCATCAGAGATATTGGTTTATGGTGTCCTCTTTTATTCTGTCCTTTCCTGGTTTTGGTATTAGGGTGATACTGGCTTCATAGAGTGATTTAGGGAGAATTCCTTCTTTCTCTATCTTTTGGAATAGTGTCAATAGGATTGGAACCAATTCTTCTTTCAATGTCTGATAGAATTCCGCTGTGAATCCATCTGGTCCTAGATTTTTTTATTGGCATTTTTTTCAGTTATCATTTCAATCTTTCTGCTTTTTATTGGTCTGTTCAGTTTGTTTCTTCCTGGTTTAATCTAGGAGGGTTGTATATTTCCAGGAATTTGTACATCTCCTCTAGGTTTTCTAGTTTTTGTGTGTAAAGGTGTTCATAGTCGCTTTGAATGATCTTTGTATTTCTGTGGTATGGGTTGTAATATCGCCCATTTCATTTCTAATTAAGCTTATTTGGACTTTCTCTCTCTCTTCTTTTCTTGGTTAATCTTGCTAATGAACTCTCAATTTTGCTTATCTTTTCAAAGAACCAGCTTTTTGTTTCATTTTTCTTTTTTATTTCAATTTCTTTTAGTTCTGATCTGATTTTTGTTATTTCTTTTGCTCTGTTTGTTTTGGGTTTGGTTTGCTTTTGTTTCTCCAGTTCCTTGAGGTATGACCTTAGATCATCTATTTGTGCTCTTTCAGACTTTTTGATGTAAGCATTTAATGCTCTGAACTTTCCTCTCAGCACCACTTTTGCTGTATCCCAGAAGTTTCGATAGGTTGTGTCACTATTATTGTTCAGTTCAAAGCATATTTTAATTTACAACTTGATTTCATTGTTGACCCAGTGATCATTCAGGAGCAGATTATTTAATTTCCATGTATTTGCATGGTTTTGAGGATTCCTTTTGGAGTTGATTTCCAATTTTATTCCACTTTGGTGTGAAAGAGTACTTGATATAATTTTGGTTTTCTTAAATTTATTGAGACTTGTTTTGTGGCCTGTGATATATATGGTCTATCTTGGAGAATGTTCCATGTGCTGATGAATAAAATGTATATTGTGCAGTTGTTGAGTAGAACGTTCTACTGTAAAAGGGCCCATTTATTCTAGGTTATAGTTTCAGTCCATTGTTTCACTTTCTGTCTTGATGACCAGTCTAGTGCTGTCAGTGGAGTATTGTAGTCCCCTACTATTATTGTTTGTTGTGTGTCTCATTCCTTAGGTCTAGCAGTAATTGTTTTATAAATTTGGGTGGTCCGGTGTTATGTGCATATATATTTAGGATTGTGACATTTTCCTGTTGGACTAGTCCTTTTATCATTATATAATGTCCTTCTTTGTCTTTTTTAACTGTTGTGGCCTTGAAGTCTCTTTTGTCTGTTATAATAGCTACTCCTACTCCCTTTTGGTGTCTGTTTGCATGGAATATCTTTTTTACCTCTTTACCTTACATTTATGTTGGTTCTTATGTGTTTGGTGAGTCTCTTGAAGACAGCAGATACTTGGTTGGCGAATTCTTATCCATTCTGCCATTCTGTATCTTTTAAGTGGAACATTTAGGCCATTTACATTCAATGTTACTATTGAGATGTGAGGTACTATTCTATTCATCATGCTAGTTGTGGCCTAAATATCTTGTTTTTTTTTTGTTGTTTTTTTTTTTCATTGTGTTATTGTTTTATAGGCCCTGTCAGATTTATGTTCTGATGAGGTTCTATTTTGGTATATTTTGAGGTTTTGCTTCAAGATTAGAACTCCTTTTAGCAGTTCTTGTAGTGCTGGCATGATAGTGGCAAATTCTCTCAGCATTTGTTTGTCTGAAAAAGACTATCTTTCCTTCATTTATGAAGCTTAGTTTTGCTGAATACAAAATTCTTGGCTGATAATTGTTTTGTTTAGGGAGGCTAAAAATATGACCCTAATCCCTTCTAGTTTGTAAGGTTTCTGCTAAGAAATCTGCTGCTAATCTGATAGGTTTTCCTTTGTAGGTTACCTGATGCTTTTGTATCACAACTCTTACAATTTTTTCTTTCATCTTGACATTAGATAACCTGATAACTATGTGCTTAGGTGATGATCTTTTTGTGATGAATTTCCCAGGTGTTCTTTGAGCTTCTTGTATTTGGATATCTAGATCTCTAGCAAGGCCAGGGAAGTTTTCCTTGATTATTCCCTCGAATAAGTTTACCAGACTTACTTAGCTCTTTTCTTTTCTTTTTTTTCTCCTTTCTTTCTTTCTTTCTTTCTTTCTTTCTTTCTTTCTTTCTTTCTTTCTTTCTTCTCTTTCTCTGTTTCTCCCTTCCTTCCTTTCTCCCTTCCTTCCTTTCTCTCTTTCTTTTTCTCTTTCTTTCTTTTTCCTTCCTTCCTTCTTCTCTCTTTCTCTTTCTTTCTCTCTCTGCCTTTCTTTCTTTCTTTCTCTCTCTTTCTTTCTTTCTTTCTTTTTCTTTCTTTCTTTCATCTCATTCAGTGGCCCAGGCTGGAGTGCAGAGGCATGATCTCAGCTCACTGCCACCTACACCCCCCAGGTTCAAGTAATTCTCATGGCTCAGCCTCCTGAGTGGCTGGGATTACATGGGCCTGCCACCATGCCTGGTTAATTTTTATATTTTTAGTAGAAACACTGTTTTGCCATGTTGGCCAGGCTGGCTTCAACCTCTTGACCTCATGTGATCTGCCTACCTCAGCCTCCCATACTTAAATTTTTCTTCTTCCTTGGGAACACCAATTATTCTTAGGTTTGATCATTTAACATAGTCCCAAAAACTTCTTGAAGGCTTTGTTCATTTTTAAAAATTCTTTTTTCATTGTTTTTGTCAGATAGGGTTAATTAGAAAGCCTTGTCTTCAAGCTCTGATGTTCTTTCTTCTACTTGTTCAATGTTATTGTTGAAACTTTCTAGTGTATTTTGCATTGCTCTAAGTATATCTTTCATTATCAGAAGTTGTGATTTTTTTAAATTTATGCTATCTATTTCTCTGGAGACTTTTTTCATCCATATACTTTATTATTTTTAGATTTCTTTATGTTGATTTTCACTTTTCTCTGGTGCCTCCTTAAGTAGCTTAATAATCGACCTCCTGAATTCTTTTTCTGACAATTCAGAGATTTCTTCTTGGTTTGGATCCATTATTGGTGAGCTAGTGTGATCTTTTGGGGGTGTTAAAGAATCTTGTTTTGTCATATTACCAGAATTGTTTTTCTGGTTCCTTCTCATTTGGGTAGAGTATGTCAGAGGCAAAATCTGGGGCTCAAGTGCTGCTGTTCAGATGCTTTTGTCCTACAGGGTGCTCCCTTGATGTAGTGTTTCTCCCCTTCCCTAGGGATAGGGCTTCCTGAGAGCTGGACTGCAGTGATTATTATTGCTCTTCTGGATCTAGCCACCTAGAGAAGCTATCAGGCTCCAGGCTGGTACTGGGGAGTATTTGCAAAGAGTCCTGTGGTGTGATTCATCTTCAGCTCTCTCAGCTGTAGATACCAGCACCTGCTCCAGTGGAGGTAGCAGGGGAGTGAAATGGACTCCGTAAGGGTCCTTGGTTGTAGTTTCGTTTAGTGTGCTGGGTTTCTCGAATGCTGGTTGTGCTAGCAGTGAAGTTGTCATATGGGCAGATTCAGGACCTCCGGTTTTCCAGGATGTTGCAGGTGGTGGAATTAGCTTCCTTTTGGTTGTTTTCTCCTTTCTTGGAGCAGGAAAAAATAATTTTATTCTGAAGGAGAATGACTGGTTGTTCTAGAATAGGAAAGAAGATAAAAACCAGACAAAAACTGAGAGGATATAAAAAATAAAAAAGGTTGTAGAAAATTTGCAAAAAAGGAGTTTGCATGGTCGAGCTGCTAAGATTGAGTGGATTTATCTATGAGTTAAAAAATGATAAGTCTTAGGGTCAAAAGGATACTAATATAAAACTAAAATGGCAATTTTTTTTCAGATTGTTAGTCTGCTCTTGATAAATTGTGAAAGTTTTTTTTTGTCTTTGAGTAATCTCCCTGGAAGACAAATATTTTTGTGTTTTATTAAAAATAATTTTCTGTGCTTCTTGTCTTTATCAGGTCTTTAGTTACCTAAGAAAACTGACTCTTCTCAATATTAAAAAAAGCTAGCTTTTTTTCTCACCTATGTAATTGTGTATATTTGACTTTACAATATTTTATTATCACTTTATTTAAATAGATAGCTAAGTATTATATAATAATAATCTGAGATTATCTCCTAGGATCTGTGATCCTAATTAAGTATTAAAACCTTTTGTTTTTTTTTACATCTCAAAATCAAATTCTAAATGTGGCCTTTTCTTTTTTTTTTTTTTTACCTTGAACTAACTTTGATCTTTTCTCGGGGGCTCCTGGAAAACCTTAAAATATTTTTTTGCTCTTACAAAAAGATATATGTTAAACTACTTAGGCTTACTTGGTAGTTAAGTTACATGGAAAACATTGCCAAATAAGATGTGATGTTGAATTTTCTTTAAGTTATATTTGTATAGATATGTAGTATTAATACAAGTGTTTCAGAAATTCTGTGAGGTCAACAAAAATTTGTCAATATCCTAGCTGTTTATGACAGTCAACCATAATGTTATCAGGTGACTGATAAGGACCTCTCTGATGGCCCATAGAACCTCCTTCTGCAATAAACATACACCTGGAGTGAGCTGATAAAGAGAAGATGAGGCTTCCTCAGGATTTGAATTTTATAATGATCTAAATGGAGAACCTTTGTTTAAAAATCTGTGACTTTAATTTAATAAAAATGAAGTGTCCAAGCAGTCTCTTAAAATCTCTTGTGTAATGATTGCTTGTGGGACTCTGGAAGTATTGTTTTAAATTGCCTATGTTGTGAATATATTGTTATCCTGGATTCTTTCTCCCACATCCCTAAGTTGACATCTTCATAGTCGTGCTTGAACTTGACCATGAAGAAGCAAGGAAAAATGAATATTCTCTCCAGCCACTTTCTAGAATGTCTGCAGGTCATTTGTTTCTAAATGACTTCAAATACCACTGCTGGTAGGAAAACTCTTACATGTAAACAGGTTTCTCCACTGCAGAACTTGTTAGTAGAACTTTTCATCTGTGAAATTGAAATAGAAATTGGGACGTACCACTGATGACTAATTAACAGCTGTATCCAAATAGGTTGGTGTGAACTTGGAGGAAGGTCATCAAGACATTTGTGTGAAAAAAAATCTGAATGTCTGAGGCTAGCTTAATGCAAAAACTGGTAAAAGCAAATGCACTCATAGATTTCCAGAGCTCTACTGTTAGTGTGCAAAATGTAAACTGTTACTTTTTAAGTGTGTACAATTGTGAAGGTGAGAGATTCAGAGCTAGAGCATATCTCCAGGTATGAAGCTTGCATATGACCAAGACAGAATGTGATCCTTCTTCAACCTGAGGGAGATATTGAGTAGAGGCGAGGCAGGTTGGATGTATTTTTCCAGATTCAAAACAGAAAAGATTCTGGTATCCAGCAGATTTTGGTTCAGGGTAGAACTTTAATAACAGGAAGGAATGTTCTTTTCTTGACATCCACTCCTTTCTTCTTCCCTTTGTTGAGGAGTCTTTGGTAAACAATCCAAAGAGGTAAACTGTATCAGCCCAGTGATATATCAATGAACACCTTCCAGAGGTCAATAATATTATCAAGATGAAAAATGTTTGTCTTGAATTTTTGGTTTTCTTTGAAGAATCTGAAGAAATAAAGTATCTTCCAGAGATTCTGTCAAAAATCTGGGAGTGAGTCTCTGAACCCTAGGGGTCTCACACTGTTATCGACAATAGGTTGGATCTGAGATCCTGGCAGGACGGTAAGGTCCTAGGGAGAAGAAGAGGGATATGAGAAATAGGGAGCACCAACTTTAAATAATAAGGTTCAGAAAATATGATTAAACATCCAAGCACAAAGCCTGAGGATGGCCACTTGGGAACACCAATTCCAAACCAATGGAATCAGCATTCCAAAGTGGAGAAGTTACGGTTTCACATATGGATTAGTCCATTTTCACACTGCTGATAGAGACATACCTGAGACTGCACAATTTACAAAAGAAAGAGGTTTAATACATATGTAACTAACCTGCACATTGTGCACATGTACCCTAAAACTTAAAGTATAATAATAATAAAATAAAAAAAAAAGAAAGAGGTTTAATTGGACTTACAGTTCCATGTAGCTGGGGAAGCCTCACAATCATAGCTGAAGGCAAGGAGGAGCAAGTCACATCATATGTAAATGGCAGCAGGCAAAGAGAGAGATTGTGCAGGGTAATTCCCATTTTTAAAACCATCAGATCTCGTGAGACGCATTCACTATCACGAGAACAGAATGGGAAAGACCTGCCCCCATCATCTCCCACCTGGTCCCTCCCACAACATGTGGGAATTATGGGAGCTATAAGGTGAGATTTGGGTGGGGACACAGAGCCAAACCATATCAACTTATGTAGGCAGAGACAGAGAAATTTTATACTTTCCATACAAGACCAGTGCATAGTTACAGAGATTTGATTGGTTACAAATTGCTACATTCCAAGGAAGATTATTACTCAGTGAGGAGGGGTAGTGATCTGAGGGAGTCTTATCTCTGGTGTTGTTTTGTCTTCCTAATTATTTACAGGAAAAAAATGAGCAGACTGTATAGACATATCCCCTTAAGGGTCAGAATAATTTAACGTTACGACAGCTTTAAGTACAATTATTTAATTTCACATTTTCCCATTTTCATTAAGATCTTTCAAAGAAAGTATTGTAGATAAACTCAAATGGTTTGGGCTCCTTTTGTGTTCAGGAGTTTAATCTCACATCACTAGGAAGGCTAATCCTTAGAGTGTCATGTCTCACAGAAGAAGGAGTTTGTCAGGCTCTAAAGCTGATGGGGTATAGGCTGAATTTAAAGCAACATAAAGGAAGTGGCTTTGAGACCTGAGTCAGGCTGCATGGCTACAACTTCAATTAATGCAATTCTTTGAATGACAATTATTTTAGTTTTTTTCAGTTGTGCATTGACTACATTGTGAAAGAATGCCTCAGCAGCAGTAAAGACAAAACAAAACAAAGGATTATAGTTTTGAGAACAAGTAACCACCCAATTCCTCAAGATCCAAACCAGCTGCTCAGCCAATCTTTTAGAGAGGATGTTAGATCTGAAAGGTTAGTTTTTTGGGCTTTCATATTGTTGATTAAGTTAGTGATGATCTGATTCATTTGGGATACAGACATAATACTCAGTCTTTATGACAGCACAGGTTTCTCCTTGGGCTGCAGTGAGTATGTCTGTAGCCCTTCTCACAAGAGCAATGTCATTGTTTAATTACGAGATAGCCATGCAGCTATCATCTAGGGCCTCATTTTATATAGTTGGTTAGGACTTCTACATGCCAAATGGCGTACTCAATACACAGTTGGGCAGAAAGATGGAAGCTAAATGATCATACTGATGGGATATGGAACAAATCCATTAACATTATAAATGAGGAAGATTTGCAGGCCTTGAAGGAATATGAACTGCTCAACCTTGTGCCCAGGCATAACCCAAAGAACACCGTCCTAACCATCCTAGGGGTAAATGTAACCACAGGTTGGTGCCACACAGCCAAGATACAGCCATTTAGAGCTAGCCAATAAATACCCACTCGCTGTGCCCATTCAGGGGCATGTCAATCAGTACTTTGTGATATACTGATGTGGTTAGACATTTCCTTGGTTGTCCATCCCATATCTCTAGTGCTATTGAGCCATGTATCTTTGGTGTGATTCTTTCATTCCCAACTTAAACCTGACCAAAAGAGGAGGTAAGCCAGCTAAAACGGTCCCAAATTTGTATTATACTATCCCCAAATTCAGTTGCTTTATCTCTCAGTTGGGTCAGTGCCAGCATTAAAGCTAACAAATTGGTCTCTTTTACTGAAATGCTCTTCCCATGTGCTTTGCTTTGTATAGTATTATTAACAGGCCAGTGATGCACATCATCCTTTGTCATGCTAGTATGAAGCAGTGATCAGTGTTCTTGAGAAACATGGATATATTTCTGACATTCTATCTAATCTTGTCTTTGGAAAGGAGATATCCACCATGGTAGGCAGAACCACTGGAGAGGGGCATGAGGCCACACACCCAACAAGTATTTTTCTGTAATCTGCTAGCACAGTCCTGAGCCCACTGCAAGAAGAGGTTTGCTATGGGCAATAACTGTTGATAGTGGCAAGAAAGCCCAAGAACTAGGGACATAAAAACAAAAAAAGAAATTTAGTGGGAACTTGCAAAGAAAGATATTCTCCATCTACTAACAATTATTAATGTTAAGCATTTATACAGATAAAGGGCTAGTCCAGTGTCTTAGGAAAGCTGTCTATCTCAGATGTTGTCTTTTTCTCATTCTTGTTTGTTCTGGAGAATTTTTTAGATCACCAGTTTGAGACAAAGTTCAAATTGGTGAAGTGGCTTTCTTTTTTTCTTCTTTTTTTTTTTGAGATGGAGTTTCGCTCTTGTTGCCCAGGCTGGGGTGCAATGGCGTGATCTTGCCTCACCGCAACCTCTGCCTCCCGAATTCAAGCAATTCTCCTGCCTCAGCCTCCCGAATAGCTGGGATTACAGGCATGCACTACCACGCCCAGCTAATTTTTTTGTATTTTTTAGTAGAGATGGGGTTTCTCCATGATAGTCAGGCTGGTCTCGAATTCCTGACTTCAGGTGATCCACCCACCTCAGCCTCTCAAAGTGCTGGGATTACAGGCGTGAGCCACCGTGCCCGGTCGAAGTGGCTTTCTTTAAATGGGCGACATGAGTCAATTCCTTTTAGCTTAGTGGCATGAGGATTGGTTGGGAGCACCTGATAATTCCCTTTCATCTTGGCTGGAGGAAGTCTTTTAAAAGATCTTATTTCCAATAGACAAAATCTCCTGGTTGAAATCCATGGTCCTAGAATTTTTCATCCTCCAGGAGGTCACTGTGGAAAGAGTCTTTTACTAAATTATAGTTTCTAGTTGGCTGCCTTATAAAGCTGTTGCAATTATACAACATATTCTCTTTTAATATCATAGATTCACAGTTTTCTGGAAATAATTTCATAGGTCTGCCTGTTATAATTTCAAATGGAGACAGTTGGTGTTTACCAAAAGGGGTTGATTTTAGGCAAAGTAAAACCAATGGAAAAGGTTTCAGACAAGGAATTCTACAAAGCTCAGTAAATTTTTGCGAACTGAGTTTTGATTATTCTCTTTGTGCTGAGGGTTAAACTCTGACCTTTTTTCTTCTGTTGTCCAAATTCCTACCTAAGAGGTTTGGGGAGTCATGCACTGCACACCGTAAAGTCTCCTCAGAAGGGCTTATTTAACATAGCCTGCTTTCCATCCTGACTCTGGCATAACATTACATGACAGATAAGGAAAGAAATAAAAATATTTTAACTCCAAATGTATTTCCTTGCCATATTTTGAAGTTATCCTGCAAAGTCATCTCTTGAAAAACCTACGTTCTGTAGAGAATCCCCTTTTCCTTTCCAGGCATTTTTCCTGATCCAGGAGAGAATCAGCTAAGAGTCTCGCACCTTTTTAAGTCTGATAAGAATCATTTACAATCTATTCTCTTTGAAGCCCACTACCTGGAGGATTCATTTGCATAATAAGAACCTTGGTCGGCTGGCCACAGTGGTTCACTTTGGGAGGCTGAGGTGGGTGGATCGCCTGATGTCAGGAGTTCAAGACCAGCCTGACCAATATGTTGAAACCCCATCTCTACTAAAAATACAAAAATTAGCCGGGCGTGGTGGCACGCGCCTGTGATCCCAGATACTTGGGAGGCGGAGACAGGAGAATCACTTGAACCTGGGAGGCTGAGGTTGCAGTGAGCCAAGATTGTGCCACTGCACTCCAGCATGGGTGATAGAGCAAGACTCTGTCTGAAAAAAAAAAAAAAGGAACCTTGGTCTCCACAACCCCTTATCTTAACCCAGACATTTCCTTTCCATTGATCCTAGGTTTTTCAATAAAGTCTTTTAACCAATTGCTAATCAGAAAATATTTAAATCTACCGATAACCTGGAAGCCCCACACACTCACCTTGAGTGGTCCCGCCTTTTTGGACCAAAGCAATGTACATCTTAAATGTATTTGATTGAAGTCTCATGTCTCCTAAAAATGTATAAAAACTAAGCTGCACCCCAACTGTTAATGGTGGAGTGTCTCCAGGTACTTGGCATCTTGAACAAAGAATTGGACAAAATGCACAAACAAAGCAAGAAAGGAATGAAGGGTTTTATTGAAAATGAAACTACACTCTACAGTGTGGGAGCAGGCCTGAGCATAGGGGCTCAAAGGCCCTGTTACAAAATTTTGGGGAGTTTCAATATCCTTTACTTGGGGTACGCCCTATGTAAATGAAGAGGATGAAGTAAAGTTACAAAGTCATTTACTTTGCCTACACTCTATGGAGAGGCCGTTTCGTGTCATAGCTGAAGTGTGAATCGGCCTTATGTTCACTGCTCCAGACCCTATTTTCTTGCCTCATCTCCGCCGCGAGAGATGTGATGAACCCAAAGCCCAAGGTCCTGAAGTTTTGTTGTAGTGTGGATGGCAAGGAAACTCTCCAATGTTCTCAGAAGATCCAAACCATAAAAAGCCTTTTTACCGGTGAAAATACACGCAGCATAATAATCTACTGTTATAACATCAGCCCTCTTGCATGAGAAAGCTTTGCAACCAGAAAACATGCATTGAAAATAACAATCAAATGAAATCCCTTTATAACGTTTAAATGGCCTACCAGGTATTTTCTTATCTTTTTTTTTTTTTTTTTTTTTTGACAGAGTCTTGCTCTGTCGCCCAGGCTGGAGTGCAGTGGCACCATCTTGGCTCACTGCAAACTGCACCTCTGGGTTCAAGCAATTCTCCTGCCTCAGCCTCCCAAGTAGCTGGGATTACAGGCATCTACCACCGTGCCTGGCTAATTTTTGTATTTTTAGTAGAGAGGGGGTTTCACCATGTTGGCCAGGCTGGTCTTGAACCCTTGACCTCAAGTGATCTGCCCGCCTTGGCCTCCCAAAGAGCTGGAATCACAGACATGAGTCACCATGCCTGACCAAATGTACGTGAAGCTTTAATTGTTTTCCCAGGAATATGGGGTCAAGCATTGGTTATAAAGTATTTTAAACAATTTCAGTGTCAGCTGGCTTAACATGAAAATCTGACAAAGTATTTTCTTGGTATTTAATTAATTTTTGGGTTAGTAGTAGCTTTATACAAGGAAATTTGGTTATTTCTGTGGTTTACAAAAACATAATAACCATAATTATAATTGATAGCATATACTATTTTAGAAATCCCATATAATTTTGGAACATATGTTAGATTATTCACAAAAATATAACCTAAAGAAGATTGAACACCATTTTGGCAATCCCACGTACCTAAACATGTCAAATAATCCTGTATACCTCTTCTCTATGTTTTCAGGGCCCTCTGATCCATCCAGAAAGCCAGGCATTAGGAGAGACAATTTTGAAACTGAAATTTTATTTTGGAATTCCATATTACCATAAATCATTTATTTTGCCAAAATGATGACTCAGAAATTATAAAGGAGCAAAAACCTTTTATAACCTTTTACAAAAAGAGCACATTCTACTGTTTTTACATGCCTTGTAAGTGAAACTGTTTGTAGTAGTCTTAAATGCATGTTACAGTGGTGACTCTTAGCAATTTTAACTTTAGTGTAAAACCTAGTAAGTTATATTCTGATAAGGTTTGACTCCAGTATAGCTGGGGCATGGCCAACCCCACATGTTCCTAGGCCTTACCTAGCTGGAAAGCAGGTGAGTTAAACAATTTTCAAAAGCAAAAAAAGCAGCCTATGACCTTAAAGCATATAGCAAACCTAATATTTCAACATAATTTAGACCACATGTTTACATTTTGAAGACAATTGTATTTTACCAATAATCTTTAAAACCATCATTTTTATTTTTATTTTTTATTTTTTAGACAGAGTCTCACTTTGTAGCCCAGGTTGGAGTGCAGTGGCATGATCTCAGCTCACTGCAAGCTCTGCCTCCTGGGTTCACACCGTTCTCCTTCCTCAGCCGCCCCAGTAGCTGGGACTACAGGCGCCCGCCACCATGCCTGACTAATTTTTTGTATTTTTAGTAGAGATGGGGTTTCACCATGTTAGCCAGGATGGTCTCGATCTCCTGACCTCGTGATCCACCCGCCTTGGCTTCCCAAAGTGCTGGGATTACAGGTGTGAGCCACCACACCCGGCCCTAAAACCATCTTTATTTCCCAAAGATTGTTAAAGTCATGTAAGCTAAAAGGCATTACATTTTCTACATTTCTGACAAAATATTTGATTTAAGCTCTTATTATTATTAAACCAATTAATTTAAAAGTTTACAGAGGGGATAAACAGTGACTTTTTCTTTATATTTAATCAGTTTGCACAGACAGATTCTATGGCCTCTTTAGGCCAGAAACTGACTGGTGAGAAATTCTTACCCTTTTGCTGGCATGCCAGGTTTCTGGGTTCTCTCTGCCTGAGTGGCCCTGGCAGCCCTGGCAGCCCTGCTTGACTGTATGCAAACAAACACATTGTCATGAATTAAGAATATTCACGAATAGTTTACAAATGTTGGAGAAATTAGGCAGAGGGAGAAATATGACTCAAATTCTATTTATGAAAGTAAATTCAGCCCATTTAAAGTATCAAGAAGCCTAAAATCCAAGAAGTTAGTTTATAGCTGGTGTGCTCCATCAATTCCTGCAGCTTAACAAAAGTAGCTTATGAATTCCAGGTAAATGAAATGAATGATGACTTGCTGGAAATGCCAAGGAAACAAAATAACTATTCATAGAACCAAATAAAAGCCTTCTACTAGAAACTAAAAAGCATCAGGGTTTTATATATATGGATACACAAGCAAAGCCAGAGGAGAATAAACAGCAAATGAATGAAAACTAGAAGCAAAAACAAATAAACAGAAAACCAATCCTAAATTTTCCTACTTAATTTATCCTGGAGGCTACAGTGTTACCTAGGGCCCCCCAAAACCCACATAATGAATATTTTATTCCTGATACACAATTCAATACCGTTAAGTTCACCAATATCATTATATTTCTGTGCAATCAAGAAGATGGATTGCTTGAGGTCAGGAGTTTGAGACCAGCTTGGCCAACATGGTGAAACCCAGTCTCTACTAAAAATACAAAAATTAGCTGGGCATGGTAGTGTGCGCCTGTAGTCTCAGCTACTTGGGAGGCTGAGGCAGGAGAATTGCTCGAACTTGGGAGGTAGAGGTTGCAGTGAGCCGAGATCGAGCCACTGCACTCCAGCCTGGGCAACAGAACAAGACTCTGTCTCAAAAAAAAAAAAAAAAAAGAAAAAGAAAAAGAAAGAAATCCTCTTTAGGCGCATGACCAATAAGTACTCTAACACTATCCACACAAAACAGTAACCATAGTGTGAAACAACGCAAGCGTGTATGTGAAATTTGGCTTTACACTAAATCCGGCTTCATGTTTAACTATATTAAAGAATTGCCAAACTGCTGATGCATTGTACAATACTTTTTATTTTATTTTAATCAAGATTAAGAGATTTAATTATGAAAATGCTAATTAGCCAAATGTTTCCAATTCTTTATCAGGTTTTAAAGAATATTTTATTATTTAAACTTTTTCCACATCTTTCTCCCCCGCTTAAAAATTCCTTACTACATTGTTTCATAAATAACCTTTTCAAATCTGTAATTTGAGCTAACTTTTAGATAACTTCTGACTAGGCAAAATTGTTTTTTTTCACTAATAACCCTTTCTGGCACATTTTGTACACAGAATTATGTGTTAACTAGAATTGTATCCCTAGTAACCTAAAACTTTAGCGAAACTCTAAAAAGCAAGAAATCTTGAACTATTAGATATGGGCATTTATAAATAAGAACAATTCCACAACTTTAGAAACATATTTCCCTACATTACAACACTTTCTTAATTGGAAATGACCCAGATATTAAATGAGTGTTAAAAATAACTTTAAGATTTTAATGTACACAAAAAGTTTACCTAAAACATTTATCCCATTCACTGTACTTAATTTTTTTTTTTTTACTTTTAACAAGGGAGACATGAGATATCAATCAATATATGTAAAATGAACATTGGTTCTGTCTGGAAAGGCAGGACAACTAGAAGCTGGGAGGGGGATTAGGGCTTCCAGGTTACAGGTAGGTGTGAGAGCAACGGTTGCATTGAGTTTCTGATGAGCCTTTCCAAAGGAAGGAAGCAGATATGCATTTATTTCAGTGAGACTGTGAATAGCTTGCTCCAAACAGCTACCAGCTTGAATTAACACTGACATTTTAAAATATTTAGCAAAGACAAACATAAAATTCAGACAAAATGTATGTTGACAATTCTGAAGGCATTTCTATATTTATCCCACCAATAATTTTAAAGCTAGCTTGTTTAGTAAAGGTATACTTTAAGTCACATGAATTTGAAAATTGCTTAGACTTATTTACTTAATTTATGAGTGCTCTTTTACTTATAAGCCAATTTGGCAGACACAACATGTGTACAACAATTAGTATACATACAAATAAACACATCTAGACATGTATACACATACATAAATGAAGATCCAATAGCTTGGAACCTTAGCCATGAGATAGCAATACAAGCTTGCCGGTTTTACTTTGCCCCAATAGATAATCCAATGAAGGCTGTGAGCCAAAATTTCAGATAAAGCAGTCTCCATGGCAGTTTGATTTTTTTTTTTTTTTTTGAGACCGCATCTTACTCTGTCACCCAGGCTGGAGTGCAGTGGCATGATCTCAGCTCGCTGCAACCTTGCCTCCCAGGTTCAAGCCTTTCTCATGCCTCAGCCTCCTGAGTAGCTAGGACTACAGGTGCCCGTCACTATGCCTGGCTAGTTTTTTGTATTTTTAGTAGAGATGAGGTTTTATCATGTTGGCCAGGCTGGTCTCAAACTCCTGACCTCAGGTGATCCACCCACCTTGGCCTCCTAAAGTGCTTGGATCACAGGCATGAGCAGTGATTCCAGTGGCCTGGCAGTTTGATTTTTAAAGGCCAAACTTCCCCAGACTCCAAAGAGTACTGGGGCCAAACCATGCCAAAGGAGGGCGTCACACGTGAACTAGGCCCCATGCTTAGAACGGCAGCACAAAAGTCTGGATACATGCAATGCTTATTCCACTTTTCATTCAATAGTAAACTCCAGATTCCAAACAATGTTGGAGCCAAACAGCATTGCAACTGTGAGAGAAAATTCTAAGGAGGGTTAATACTAGACCTCAGAACTTCTGATGAGAGCAGCCCCTTTGGGCAGGCTGAGGTCTGCTGGACCCCCGGGATCGTCTTCCTGTGGGGCCCAATCTTAGAGTTCCAGACATCTCTGGCCTTGGGTGGGTGCCACATGCAGGTTTTCCCCGCCAGAGCCTACTATGAGCTTTATAAGAACAGACATGAACTGTAATGTGAAGAACTGGATGCTGGGTGGGCCTTTTTGTTCCTCAGCCAGTTGAGTATGATAAGGGAAAAATTTAGCATAGGAAAAGAACGTTTACGTCCCCTGAAACATGTGCGAGTTTGCTCCAAGCTGTACCTCATGTAGGGATCAGGGACCATGCGTGGAAAATATTTTTAAAAAGTCCTTCCCCCTTCGGGGCAGGGCAATTGTAAATGGCTGCTGAAAGACCGAAAAAGAAAGAAAGGAAAAAAAAAAAAAGAAAGAAAAAGATCCAGGTTCCTTAAGCCAACCAGGAGGTGGCAGTCAGGCTTCTCCACATGGAAACCCCTTAGTTTCACTGGCCACGGCCAGAAACCTGCAGTTGCTTCCATGTTTAGGTGCTGCCCACTAAGTGTCCCAAGTTGGAAAGGAAAAGAGAGAGAGGGAGAGAGAGAGAGAGCCCCTGTATGGAGCAGAAAGGAAAGGGAGAAAAATGAATCCCAAACTTTGGGCTTACATCTTCCTCCTGGCTGGCTCAGCAAAATATGCTAATGGTGGAAGGTGTCCAGGCTCTTGATGTCCTCAACAAAGAATTGGACAAAATGCACAAACAAAGCAAGGAAGGAATGAAGGGTTTTATTGAAAATGAAAGTAGACTCCACAGTGTGGGAGTGGGCCTAAGCATAGAGGTTCAGAATTTTTGGGAGTTTCAATATTCTCTACTTGGGGTATGCCCTATGTAAATGAAGAGGATGAAGTAAAGTTACAAAGTCATTTACTTGGCCTATGCCCTATGGAGAGGATTGTGGGGGATTGGTTATAGTGGTGGGAAAAACGATAGGGAAAGGGTGCAAACCTTCTGAAAGGTCGGAGGTTCTGCGGAGACCATGGGAGAATAGCTGAAGGCAGCTGTTCTATAACCCTGATGCAAGGGGCAAGGAGTAGGTACTAGGGAGTGTAGGTGAATTTATCATAAACAGGCTTGTTTACTTATGTTGACCAGGAACTGACCTTTGATCATCTGCATGCCTGACATTCTCTGAAAGGGGAACAATAAATGTCAACTACCTACAGGTTGCGTTTGCTCCAGGCTTTTGGCATTATGCCTGCACTGAATAAAAGCAAGCAGCTCCAGCTTCTCCGGGCTGCTCTCTGGCCACTAGAGCCAGGCAGTCACCTAGCTGCTCTTACACTGCATACCTGTGTGTGAGCACTCATTTCATCTGTCAGCCAGGGTCTGCAAGGACAGACCTGGCAGGAGGTGCCCTGTGTGAGGGACACTGCAACAGATCATGACGGAACCCTGAAAAATGAAAGTGAAGTGACTGCACAGTAAATAATTGGTGCCTGCTGGGGATTTCCAAGTTTGAAGGGATTTTCAGCCTGGGGTTTCGTCATGGGACAACAGTTATCAGCTTAACAGCAACAGTATATAAAAGTATTGAAACTGCTGATTAAAGCTAGTGAAGCCTTGCTCTCAGAGTCCCAATTAAGGGACCTAATGCAAACTGTTGTTTTCCATAATCCATGGTTCTCAGAAGGCACACTAGACTTAAAGCTCTGGGAACAAGTGGGAAAAAGTCTTAAATGACATTATGTACAAGGACAATGAGTCCCAGTAACATCTTTAATGTTATGGGCCTTAGTTAGGGATGCTTTGGCCCTGCTTTACACAGAAGAGCATAAAAAGGGAGGGGAGGAAGAGCCATCATCTACCTTACCACCTCATCCTCCTCCCTCAGCCCTGCTGTTACCGGGTAAAGGTGCCACAGAGGAGACAGATTTTCCCTGAGCCCCCTCCCTCAGTTAATTGGAAAAAAGACAAGTGATACACTACAGTTATGGGACCCTGTCTTAAGCAAGTGGCATTAGAAGGGGAGCTCTTGGCTTGCCTGATGATGCAAGATCAACAAGGCAAATGGGGTACATGAACCCATTACTTTCAACACTTATAAAGAAATAAGAAAAAGTGTTAGAGAAAATGGAACCACTAGCCCATTTACAAGGGGATTAATTGAGGCCATAGCAGACAACTACCATATGACCCCTTTCTGGTAATAGCCACTGTTGTAATTTCTCCCCTACCCCTGACATGGCTCCAATTTGGGATGTGACAAGATCCAGTTTGGGTAGAAAAGTGGCCTTAAAAGGGAGACAAGTTAACAATGATCCCATGAATTAGCTGAGGGACAATTAACAGCTGGCCATATAGAACCATCAAACAGCCCTTGGAATTTGTCCATTTGTGTCATTTCCTAAAAGTCTGGTAAATGGAGACTTTTGTATGACTTACATGCTATCAATGCTAATTTGCAACCTATGGGGCCCCTTCAACAGAGGGTCCCTTCCCCTGCAGTGATTCTTTGAGATTGGCCTATAGTCATTATTGACTTAAAAGACTGCTTTTATATTATTCCCCTTGCAGAACAGGACAGAGAAAAATTTGTGTTTACAATACCAGCTATCAATAATGAAAGGCCAGCTCACTGATTTATTGAAAAGTACTTTCTCAAGGAATGTTGAACAGTCCTACCATGTGTCAGTATCATGTAAATCAGACTTTGCTCCCCAGTAGAAAAGAACTTCCTAATTTCAAGATCATGCATTATATGGATGACATCTTACTGGCAGCCCTAATGGAGCCAATACTTTTGAGTTGATATGCCTCTGTCAAAAGGAATACACAGTTAAGAGCTTTAATCATAGCACCTGAAAAGGTACAGATGTCCTCCCCTTGGAAATATCTTGGATATATACTAACTTTCTGGTCAGTAAGACCTCAAAAGTTTAAATTGAATACTAACAACTTACATACCTTAAATGGCTATCAAAAATTACCAGGTGATATTAACTGGCTTCACCCCAACTTGGGCATAACTACTGACAAATTACAGAATCTGTTTTCTATCTTAAAGGGCAATGCAGCCCTGGACCCCCCCAGGTATTTAACCCCTGCTTCAAAAACAGAAATTGAGGAAATAGAGTAAGCTATTTCTCAGAGGCAGCTAGATTGCATAGACCCACAATATTCAGTCCAATTATTTGTATTTCCTATTGAACAACAGGATTAACAGGACACCTTCATATAGTACTCTCTAATTATGCAGGCCATATGGAACATCCCCTTCCTGCTGATAAACTATTCCAATTCTTATCTCATACTCCTGTAGTTATGCCTACAAAGGTAGTTCACTCCCCAATACCTAACACTTTAACGCTTTTCACTGATGGCTCTGGTAAAAATGGAAAAGCAGCTATCTGGTGGGAACCACATAACTCCCTTACTTGATCTGGATTTACTAGTACTCAGAGAGCTGAGGTTGGAGCCCTAATATTGGCTCTGGAAACCTTTTCCACTCAGCCCGTCAATATTGTTAGTGACTCTGCTTACTTTGTTTATTTATTCTAAAACCTTGAAACAGCCCTCATTAAGTCCACTCTTGAGCCCACCCTGTGCACTCTTTTTCTTTGACTTCAGCAATTGCTGGGTCAATGAACACATTCTGTTTTTATCACACACATTCGGACCCACAGCTCGCTGCCCGGTCCACTAGTTCACGGCAATGATCAAGCAGACCTGCAGGTTATGACATCACTGCTTGGCCAAGCCACCCAGTCACATCAATTTTTCCACCAAAATTGGAGAAATTTTTCTAAACAATTTCAGTTAACCCAAAGACTAGCTAAACAAATTATCCTGCAGTGCCCAGATTGCCAGCTCACAGGCAAGTCCCCTTCCTCAACAGATATCAACCCTAGGGGACTAGAACCCAATCGGTCATGGCAAACAGATGTTATGCATGTCCCTGAATTTGGAAAACTAAGATATGTACATGTATCCATTGATACCAATTCCCACCTAATTGCTCTTCCTGGGGAGTCTGGCTGATATGTCATTAAACATCTTCTTCTCTTTTGTGTTTATGGGGTCACCCACAGAGATTAAAACTGATAACAGTCCAGCTTACACCAGCTCACAATTTCAACAATTTTGTCACACATGGAATGTCCAACATTCCACAGGTATCCCCGATAATCCCCAAGGACAGGCCATAGCAGAACCTGCCCACTCTACCCTTAGAAATATGCTCAGAAAACAACAAAGGGGGAATATGAGTAAGGACCCTACAACACTATTGGCACAAGCCTTATTTACCCTTAATTTCTTAAATTTAGAGGATAAGTTTCAATCAGCTATAGAAAAGCACTTTGCAAAAATCACTCAAGATATAAAACCTTCATTTTATGGAAAGATGTAAATAGTAACGTATAGTGTGGTCCAAATGATTTGCTAACGTGGGGAAGAGGATATGCTTGTGTTCAGACCCCCTCAGGTCCTCTTTGGATTCTAGTATGATGCATCAAACCTTACCATGGTGTGGCTAGAACCGAACCTGTACTAGAAATGAAGGAAATGACCCTGCAGGACCCACAGCCCTGGATGATGCAGCTTCCTCGGACGACACAGACCCTGGACATTTTGCTGAAGAAGATAACTCAGGAGGCTGAGCAAATCCTGCTCCAGACACAGATACCATTCACTCCAGGTAATTTGTTCCTTGCTATGCTTTCTGTTGTACATTGCATCTCTCATAGGGTATTAATCTTTTTTAGTCTCTTACTTTGCCTGCTACCTCTACCTGCTACACTCTATTGGGCCCATCTTCTAGATCTGCCTTTTCTCCGCCCTGTTACTTGGGCAGACACTCCCTTCCCAGCCTCTAACAATGTGAACGATTGGCTGGGAGGGACTGACATACCCCTGATGGGGTCCCTCAGTAATGGCACACATTGGACTGAGGTGCCAAGTAACACTACATATCACTTTTTGATTGGAAAAGAATAATACTGATTATACTCATGTTTGTCTTATGTTATTTACTGGTTCTAGGATGCAAAGCCAGAACACGAGCTGTAACTGCCGCACCAGTCAAACCTGTCGCTGTGTGCATCAGCAAAACCTGATGCAAACAAAATGAAACAAAACAAAACAAATCAAACCAGAAAAGGGGGAGATGTGGGGGACCAGTCAGAGTGGTGGGAAAAACTATAGGGAAAGGACACAAGCCTTCTGAAAGGTCGGAGGTTCTGCAGAGCCCCATGGGGAGAATAGTTGAAGGCAGATGTTCTATAACCCTGATGCAGAGGGCAAAGAGTGGGTACAAGGGAGTGTAGGGGAATTTATCTTAAACAGGCTTGTTTACTTATGTTGACCAGGAACTGACCTTTGATCATCCGCACATGTGACATTCCCTGAAAGGGGAACGATAAATGTTAATTACCTACAGGTTGCGTTTGCTCCAGGCTTTTGGCATTATGCCTACACTGAATAAACGCAAGCAGCTCCAGCTTCTCAGGGCTGCTCTCTGGCCACTAGAGCCAGGCAGTCACCTAGCTGCTCTTACACTGCATACCTATGTTTGAGTGCTCATTTCATCCAGGGTCTGTGGGACAGACCCGCCAGAGGATATTTCCTGTCATAGCTGAAGTGTGAATTGGCCTTATGTTCTCTTCTTCTAGACCCGATTTTCCTGCCTCACAACCACCCTGGGCACATGTTCTCAGGATCTCCTGAGGGCTGTGTCACAGGCCATGGTCATTCATATTTAGCTCATAAGGAGCTGGACAACTCGAATAGGATGGTGGGGTCTGGGCAGCTTCCAGGCTATAGGTAAATTTAAACATTTTTTTTTTTTTGAGACAGTGTCTCACTCTGTTGCTGGGTTGGAGTGCAGTGGCGCTATCTTGGCTCACTGCAACCTCCAACTCCTGAGTTCAAACGATTCTCCTGCCTCAGCCTCCCAAGTAGCTACGACTACAGGGGTGTGCCACCATGCCCAGCTAATTTTTGTATTTTTAGTAGACATGGGGTTTCACCATGTTGGCCAGGATGGTCTTGATCTCTTGACCTCTTGATCCACCTGCCTCGGCTTCCCAAAATGCTGGGATTACAGGTGTGAGCCACCACACCTGGCCATAAACTCTGCTTTTTTTTTTTTTTATCTTGCCCAAATTCCTATCTAAGTGGTCTGGGGAGTCATGCCCTACAAACCATAAATCTCATCAGATTGGTTTTATTTAACCCTATGTATTGTGACTTACTTTCCAACCTACTCTGGCATAACATTATGAGACAAGGAACAAAATCAAAATATTTTACCCCAAAAACATGTTTCTTTGTCACATTTTGAAATGGCCCTGCAAGCTGTCATTTGTGGGGAAAATTTGCATCTGGAAAGAATATCTATTAAGATAACCAGACCTTTTCCTTCCAGGCCCTTCCAATTCTGAATAGGTTAACTAAGAGTCTCACACCTTTTAAAAGGTCTTAATAGGAAGCATTTATCATCTATTGTTTCTAAGGGCAGCTGCTATGAGACTTCAAAAGAATCTTGGTCTCCACAATCTTTTATTTTAACCTGAACATTTCCTTTCTATTGATCCCAGGTCTTTAAACAAACTCAACCAATTGTCAATCAGAAAATGTTTAAATTTACCTATAGCCTGGAAGCTGCCTAGACTCCACCACCTGATTCGAGTTGTCCAGCCTTTCTAGAACAAACCAATAAGCCAATGTATTTCTTAAATGTATTTGATTGAAGTCTCATGTCTCCCTAAAATGTATAAAATCAAGCTGCACCCCCACAACCACCTTGGGCACATGTTCTCAGGACCTCATGAGGGCTGTGTCATGGGCCATGGTCACTCATATTTGGCTCAGAATAAATCTCTTTGAAGATTTTACAGTTTGACTCTTTTCGTCAACACTCAGAATAAATCTCTTCAAATATTTTACAGAGTTTGACTCTTTTAGTCATCAGTGTGTTCCACTAATCCAGATGACTGGGGATGACTGGCACAAGGAAAATGTTGTAGAATGGGCCATATTTCACATGCTGACTGGATTATTTGTCCAATAAAATGAGTGTCCCATACACTCATAAAATGAGTTCATTTGAGAGGAACTCCCAAAGTTGAAATTATTTTTTTCTAAAGGAATTTTACTTATGGCCAAAGGTGATGGTGGTAGGTGAATAAACTCTAGTTGCCATACCTCCAAGCAGCCTTTAAGGAAAACAACCTTGATAACTGTGTAAAGGTTTCCATGGATTATGTTTTGGCCAGGGATTTTTACTCACACAATGGGTGGGTTCAATTGCTTGGTGGGTGACAGTTCACTTGAAGTGGCATTGATGTCTGGGGTAAATACCAGAGGTTCGTTGTCTCATAGGAGGGAAATCAAGGACGTGAACATACAAGAAATGAGTTTAAGAGTGGAGGTTTAATAGACAAAAGAAAAAGAAAAGAGAATTGCTCTCTTTCTTGCAGAAAGAGAGGGGCTCCTGAGTGGGTTTTCTGGACCGCTGCATAGTGCATGGGGTCTTATAGACTGGCTTGAGTAGGAAGTGTCTGATTAACATGGGGCCAAAAGATTGGTTGGACCAGGTGTGCCTTTTACATAGCATGTGAAGAAGCTGGCCACCCCACCCTAATCTTTTATTGTGCAGGTGGATTCTCTACCTGGCCAGCGCCATATTGTCTGCTCCTTACTGCACACATGGTTGACAAAGAGAAGATGTTGGGAAAACCAGCCCCACGCCACCTGGCAGGTACCCTGAGTCCAGCGGAGGCAAAGGAGTTAGAAAGAGACAGAATAAGAGTTTAAAAGGCGGTCCCAGGAGACCTGAGCGTCAGAGGCTTGCTCATGGCCCAGAGCTCTCCGGCTCCACCTAATTTATTGGTTTACAAGCTCTTTGTTCTTAGGGCAGATGGGAGGGGGAGGAAGGGATGAGGAAAAGGATTAATCAGTGAAGGAGAACTCTTGAGTCATTCAATAAGAAGTATAGCAGTGGTGGTTTCTGTGAATTTCCTGAGCAAAGGCGTGTGTCTAAACTACTTAAAATCTTTAACTTATCTGGACTGAAATGGGTGGGAGCGGGTTTCAGGAGGAGCCAAGATATTTGATTATACTCCACTGCTTCAAGGGAGAGCGTTATCTCCCTGAGCAAACTGTGGAATGCTGTGGAGCTGTTATGCTCTCGGGCATAAAGACATGAAGGCAATAAGGAGACTTTTCTCTTCAGAGGCCGCCCGTGGCTCCCCATGGGTGTCTCACACAGGGGAGACCAACTCATCTGGCACCCTAGAAACTCTCTTTCCCACAGAAGATGGAGCCACCATGTTGAACATGCCTAGCCCCCAGGTAGCCTTTTCCTATTGGCACAGCTGCTGACATTCACCTGTGCAAGCTCCCAGCTTGCTTATCCATGTTTGCAGCTCTATTTTACAGGCTGTTCTTTGTTAAAAAAGAAATGATTTGGCCGGGCTTGGTGGCTCACCAAGGCTGAGGTGGGTGGATAACTTGAGGTCAGGGGTTCGTGACCAGCCTGGCCAAACTGGTGAAACCCCGTCTCTACTAAAAATACAAAATAATTAGCTGGGTGTGGTGGCATGTGCCTGTACTCCCAGCTACTCTGGAGGCTGAAGCACGAGAATCCCTTGAACCCGGGAGGTGGAGGTTGCAGCGAGCCGAGATCCTGCCACTGCACTCCAGCCTGAGTGACAGAGCAAGAACTTGTCCAAAAAAAAAAAAAATTATTTTGGGGCTACTTTTTATTAAAAGGAATATCTTACCAAGGATTCTTACCCTCACTATCTGCCTAAATAATTTCTTTTTAACTCCTGTGTCACAATGACCACAACCAAGGAGGATTTAACAAGGGGTTTTCTTATTTGTAACAAGTAAGGAGGACACCAGGCATAGTTCCTAAAGCAGTGCTTCCCCGAGCGATGGTGGAAACGGCTTTTACTGGGCTGGTGAGCTGAGTCATTGTATGTAGAGGTAAAGTAAAGGCAGTGCAGGTGCAGTTGCTGATCATGCTTCTACACACATCGCATGTATAGGAAAAGTTGAGTAAGCTCCTCCCTGGGTGAGGATTTTAGTATGGTAATGAGGGGAGTTCACTGAAGTTCATTTCCAAATCTAGCATCTCTGGATCCAACTGGTTTTGTTTTTCTGGATCCAACTGGCTTCTTCATGGAACTCAAGGCACAATAGTTACAAGTGGATAGTTTTTCACAGTGCTACCCCAAAACTGGGGACCCGGGGTTAAAATGCGGCAGCACTTGTACACTTTATGAGCCACAGTTGGACCGAGTTTCCTATTATATTGTTTGCCCCAGGCAATCAAATGATTGGGGCTTCAAAGAGTTAAATCTTGCACATAAATTAAGAAAAATTACTGTAATTTGATTGGGAGTATGGGTAGACCATTTGGTCTATACCATAGCCCAGTTTCAGAGGAGTGTGTTCCCCCTTTCGTTTCCCAGTTTTCTTTTTGTTTTGAAACGCCCTTGGCAATGAAAGCATTGAAGTGCTAGATGTTACTTTTACAAGTCCTTGAGTGTGCATTACATAACTGCTTGCCTCCTCAATCCTGTAATCCTTCCCCCGTTTGTGATGGCTTTCACCCTTCCTTCCTTCTTTCCTTCTTTCCTTCCTTCCTTTTCTTCCTTCTTTCCTTTCTTCCTGCCTTCCTTCCCTCCTTCCTTCCCTCTCTCCCTCCATGCATTCTTCTTTCCTCTCTCCCTTCCCCTCCTCTCCCCTACTACTCATCCTTTCCTTCCTTTCCTTTTCCCTTTCTCCTTTCCTCCCTCCCTTCTTCCCTTTTTTTTTAAAAAAAGGATCATAATTTATTTTTCTGACATTTAAATCTGTAACTTAAAAAATTTTAATAATTGATAAGTTATATCTGTAAAATGTCTCTAAACTTTAAACAATTGCTGAAAACTTCAATAGCATTCCGTCCAGCAAAAATTTGGCAAAACTGGAAGGATTTTTCTCATTTCATAATATGAAAAGCCAAAAGAATTCACGTTGTATCTAATTAATATATTTAAATTAAAATATAGTATAGAGCCAGAATATGCAATAGAATATTAAGAAAAAATACCATCTGGTTATTGAGAAATGAAGGAAAAGGTCACTAAACAAATTGTGTAAACTCTCAAGTGATACAGAATAATAATGGAAAGAGTGCCACCTTAATGGGTCTTAATTTTAAACAAATGAGAAAATGAAGAAAAAAGCGTGTTTTAAACAACCACAGTTGAAGCAAAACCAATTCTATTGTTTCAAAAGGTAGTTATCAGCTTTCCATGTCATACGAGCAGAAATCCACCCTCAAGTCAGAGATTTGATTTGTAGTTACCTTCAAGACGGCACCACCATAGTTTATTCATTTCACAGGTTTTCTTTTCTTTCTCTTTTTATGAGACAGAGTCTCACTATGTCACTCAGGCTGGAGTGTAGTGGTGTGATCTCCGCTCACTGCAACTTCTGCCTCCTGGGTTCAAGTGATTCTCCCACGTGTAGCTGGGATTAGAGGTGTGTGACGCCACACCTGGCTAATTTTTGTATTTTTAGTACAGACGGGGTTTTGCCATGATGGCCAGGCTGGTTTGAACTCCTGGCCTGAAGTGATCCACCTGTGTCTGCCTCCCAAAGTACTGGGATTACAGGCATGAGCCACCATACCCAGCCACATTTCTCAGATTTTCTAAAGCAGATCTTTATGACTAATGGGCCAGTCCTGCCTATTATCTAGCTGTTTGCTGAAATCATCAATCCTTTGATCCTTAGCAATCCTTAAAAGACCAGACTGTCTGAGAACCACTGGAGTTGACAGGGATGTCCTGCAAAGGGGCTGGGGATAAGGGAGAGGGTCACGTCAGAGTCCAGAGTTTGCATCATTGCCTGCTCTTTAATAGTAAGTGAGCTCTGTTTCCAGAGCCTCAGTTTACCTAAGGTTTCCTGAAATAAGAAAAATGTTCATGCCCGTATCTGCCTTGCAGGGTCATTGTGAAGATCAAGGAAAATCATGGAATAAAAATTATTTGTAGACTGTTTGACAAATAGAAGTCCACACAGGGCTCCCTTAAGTTCTGTGAAGATAGTTCCCTTAAGTTCTCTGTGGTCTGGCAGTACCCTGTGTTCTCCGCTATTAGAGAAAACCTCGTCATAGTGTAAATATTGAAATCTTCCCTTTATTAAATTGTGAGTTTAAGGAGAGAGAACCACTTACCTTTGTAATCGGTGCTTAGCAGAGTGTTCAGAACATGGGAATCTATTTGATAACAGTTTGCCAAATGGGTGTGAGCAAGTCATTCTCAGGATTTAGCTGCAAGATATTTTTATTTAATATCACACAAAAATGAATCCTATTCTTGCTAATCTCCAAATAATTGCAATCTGAATGGCTTGCTTAGTGATTATTTTATTCATGTAAGAATTATTTATCATATGGCATACAGAATGTTGTCCCTGGGGTGGGGGTAATTAGTGTGGAAAGTAAATGACTCCCTGATGCTTTTTGCCTTTGGGATTGAGTTACCTTGAATCACATGGGATTCAGGTGTATTCCTGCCAAGCAATTTCACTGCCCTGCAGGGGAGCTCGAATTCACAGGAAAGGGTTGAAGCAATTAGTCCAAAACAGTGGTTTTCCATGTGTGGCTCTGAAAGAACAACGTAAATATTACTTGAGAACTTTTTAAAAATGCAATCCTTGGTCCTCAGACCTAAGAAATTAGAAAGTCTGTGGATGGGACTGAGTAATCTATGGTTTAATCACCTGCAAGTGATTCTGATACCCACTTGTGTTTGGGAACAACTTCCAAAACCAAGGAAAATCCAGCGAGTTCTCTGTTAATGAAGGTTCTTACCATCTCATGTAGCGTGGCTTCATCTCCAGGTAACCATCCCAACTTCGACTGACTTCACAATTAAGAAGTTAATTATGTCACATTACAAGGGGTCCAGATGGAGAGTGGATTCAGAATCAGTGTGGTGTTGGATGGGGCCCCAATCCCACTTCTCTGTGATTCTCCTCACTGTGCCTTCCTTTGCAGATTGACTTTGTTTTTGTGCTTGGTGAATGGCCATGGCTGTTACAGATGTCACATCCAAAACAAAGACATCTCTTCTGGTGTTCTCTTCTCAACAGTTAGGAAAACTTTCAGTGAAGCTGCAGTTGAACACCTCTTCCTATGTGTCTTTTTGGTAAACATAGAGTCACATGGGAACTCCTATACCAGTTCTATGGAAAGAGGTGGATACTACTTTGACAGATCAATTGAGTTTTGATTTTTAATCTGGATATTCAGTTCTTCTCTGTGAGTTCCATGTGTGTGAGAACTGGTCACCAGAACAGGAGAAGACTGAAGCTCTGCCTGCAAGTCTTGTTTTTGTAATTTTTTTTTTTTTTTAACATACGATTCACTCTTTTGGATTTACTGTTCTATGACCCTTTTAAAAAACTTTTTATTTTGAACCAAGTATAGACACAGGAAGTTGTAAAGATGATATAGAGGGATCCCATGTAACTTTCCTGCAGTTTCTCCCAGTGATTATATCATATGTAACTGTAGCATAATACCAAAATCAGAAAACTGACATTAGCACAGTGTGCATGTACAGTTCTGTGCTCTTTTATCACACGTGCAGATTCATCTAACTGCAATCAGGATACAGAACCATTCTATCACCTCAAACATCTCCCTTATGCTAGCCCTTTGTAGTCATGTGCAACACCCCCATTCCTAATCCCTGGCAACCACTAATATGTGCTTCATCTTAATACTCTTGTCATTTTAAGACTATCATATAAATGGAATTATATAGTATGTGACTTTTTGAGACTGACATTTTTCATTCAGTAATATCCTTGAGATTAATCTAGGTTGCATGTATCAATAGTCTGTTCATTTCCTTATTTTTTATTTTTTATTTTTTTTGGAGACAGAGTCTTACTCTGTTGCCCAGACTGGCATGCAGTGGTATGATCTCAGCTCACTGCAACCTCCGTCTCCTGGGATCAAGTGATTCTCTTGCCTCAGCCTCTCAAGCAGCTGGGATTATAGGCACCCACCATGCCTGGCTAATTTTTATATTTTTAGTAGAAGCAGGGTTTCAATATGTTGGCCAGGCTGGTCTTGAATTCCTGATCTCAGGTGATCTGGCCATGTTGGCCTCCCAAAGTGCTGGGATTACAGGCGTGAGCCACTGTGTTCGGCCATCCGTTCATTTTCATTGGTATGGAGAGAGATTGCTTAATCATTCACCTATAGAAGGAAATTTTGGTTGTTTCCAGTTTTGCGCTATTACTAATAATGTTTCTGTGAACATTCATGTACAGGATCTTGTGTGAACATGTTTTCATTGTTTAAATAAGTGCTCAGGAATATGATTGCTGGATTATATGGTAAGTGTATGTTCAGTTTTCATTTTTATTATTACTATTTCTGAGGCAACATCTCATCCTGTTGCCCAGGTTTGAGTCCAGTGGTGTGATCTCAGCTCACTGCAGCCTCAACTTCTTGGGCTCAAGCAATCCTCCCACTTCAGCCTCCTGAGTAGCTGGGACCACAGGCATGTGCCACCACACCCAGTTAATTTTTTTTTTTTTTTTTTTAGAGACAGGATTTTGCCATGTTGTCCAGGCTGGTCTTGAACTCCTGAGCTTAAGTGATCTGCCCACCTTGGCCTCCCAAAGTGCTGGGATTATAGGTGTGAGCCATCACTCCTGGCCTGTATGTTCAATTTTTTTTTTTTTTTGAGACTCTGTTGCCCAAGCTGGAGTGCAGTGGCATGATCTCAGCTCACTGCAACCTTTGCCTCCCAGGTTCAAGCAATTCTCCTGCCTCAGCCTCCTGAGTAGTTGGGACTACAGGCACATGCCACCACACCCAGCTAATTTTTGTATTTTTAGTAGAGACAGAGTTTTACTATGTTGGTCAGGCTGGTCTTGAACTCCTGACCTCAGGTAATCCACCCAAAATGCTGGGATTACAGGCGTGAGCCACTGTACCTGGCCTGTATGTTCAATTTTTAAAGCAACTACCAAACTATTTCTGTAGTGGGCATACCATTTAGTCATCTCACCAGTAATGTATGAGATATCTAATTTAACTGCATCCTTGCTACCGTTTGGTATTTACACTAATTTTTATTTTAGTTGTTTTAAGACTTGTGTAGTGATATCCCAGCTTGATTTTAATTTGTATTTCCCTGATGGCTAGTGATGTTGGACATCTTTTCATGGTCTTATTTGCTATATCTTCTTCACTGTATATGTATATATGTATATATGTATATCTTCTTCACTGATATGTCTCTTCATGTTTGAATTTGAAAAATTCAAATTATAATTTTTTTCTTTCATGAATTATTCTTTTTGTGTTGCATCACTGTATTCTTTATTTGTTTGTTTTTTTTCTGTGCTAATATCTTTCTCCTCTTCTTCAGGCTCATCACTGATCAGAATGTTAGAGTCTTTGGTATGGTTTCATACATTCCTGAGGCTATGCTTTTTTTTTTCTCAGTCATCTTTTTCCCTCTGTTGTTCATATTAGATGATTTTTATTGCTCTATCTTCTAGCTTCCCGATTCTTTAATTTTCATATACGTTCAGTTATTGAGCCTCTCCAGGGAATTTTTTATTTCTGTTATTTTATATTTCATTTCTGTAATTTTCCATTTGGTTCTTTTTTAATAGCCACTAATTATTTGCCCGGAATTAGTGTAATTGTTTCAAGAGTGTTTGCTGTCACCTAATGGAGCATGGTTATAATAATTGCTTTAAAATATTTATCTAATAATTTCAACATCTCTGTTTTCTTGGGATTGCCATCTGTTAATTGCCTTTTCCTCTGAGAATTTTAAAAAAGGTTTTCCTGGCTCTTATGTATGTTGGATAATTGTGGATTCTCTCTTGGATATTTTGAATACTATGTTACAAGATTTTGGGTCTTAATAAAATCTTCTGGGGGAATGTTGATTTTTTTTTTTTTTTTTTTGAGGCAGGGTCTCACTCTGTAGCCCAGGCTGGAGTGCTGTGGTGCTATCTCTGCTCACTGCAGCCTTGACCTCCTGGGGTCAGTTGATCCACCTCAGTGGCCCCCAAGTAGCTGGAACTTCAGGTGTGTGCCACCACGCCTTGCTATTTTTTTGTTTTGTTTTGCTTTTGCTTTTGTAAAGATGGGGTTTCATCATGTTCCCTAGGCTGGCCTCAAACTCCTGAGCTCAAGCGATCCACCCGCCTTGGCCTCCCAAAGTGCTGAGATTACAGGTATGAGCCACAGTGCCCAGCCTGTTTTGCTTTATTTTAACAGGCAGTTAACTTAGTTGGCTTTGCTCTGCAGTCTTGACCCATTTTCTTTAGGCTGTGCATTCAATGTTAATCTAATTTCAAAGCTGTTGCAGTGCTATTTTGTCTGCTTTACATGTGTGCCACCTAGGGGCCAGTCTGGGTCCTGGAGAGTGTTCAGTGTTGTAGTTTAGTTCTCAAAGTCTTTGCTATGTTGATTCTTGTCCATTCCATAGTTCACGGATGATCTCAGGACTTTACACATTGATCTAAAGGCTCTCGTCTTTAGCTCCCTCTACTCTGTGATGTTGCTCACACATAGCAATTCTTAGGATCACTCTTTCCTGGTGCCCTAGTTAGGAAGCTGGTACTTTAGCATTTCTGTGCTGTTGTATGCTTCCTACAACAGCGTGCACTTCAGGGCAAAGCAGCAAGTAATTGAGGCTGCAGGGCTGCTATCACCACTGCCACCACTGCAGGAGTCCAGATTTGTTATGGGTGTTCACCGGAACTAGGGTTGGGAGACACGACAGAGCTCCATACTGCAGGGACACTTTTGTAGGTTCTCTGGTGAGTGTAAGAGTATGTGTCTTTTATTTTTTTCTCTCCCTTGGAACTTTTTCCATATGTCACAATTCCAGGATTTGGGTTGCCCCAAACTCTGTATAAGGCAATATGGCGGAACCAAATTTTAAGAAAAAGGGAAAAAAATTTACTGCCATCTGGGTTATTTTCTGAGTTTGATTTCTCTGTGCAGTTTCTCTGCTTCTATTTACTTTTCAACATTCTTCAATAACTTTTTTCTATACTATTTTAAGACATATTAGTTGCAGTAAGTGGGAGATAGGGTGGGATGGGCTTAATCCATCCTAACTGGAGCCAGAACCTTAAATCTTGGCTTTGAAGTAAAGAGGTCATGGTCCAGATATAAGGCAGGATAATTTGGAAGAATATTTATCAAATTTTTAAAAATTTACTCCCTAGGAGTCTAGATAAATTTGTCTAAAATGCTAATGGATGAGATTATTAGGAAAAACTGAATGGAAATAGTTTTAAGAGGGACCCTGTACCCATCTCTTCTCCCCTACCATGTTATCTCCAAGGTGGAGACAACACAGCCCCAAATAGCACTTGGGACCTGAGTGTAGAGGAGGCTAGTGCTCCACTTCCATCTGAAGCCCTGGCCTGTGAAAGCCTTCCAGGGAATCTGTGCTATCATGGGATGAGAGTGGTAGAATAGAGATGACAGGGGGTCATTGAGGCAGAGATAGTCCTACTGAGTTACTCTCGGTACCAGGGATGTCAAGGAACAGCTGAGGGTTCTCTATGTCTCTGAGAAAAAGGAGAGAGAGGTCTCATGATCAGGAGGAGAGGTCATAGCAACAAAGGGTCCACGGCCCTGGAGATGGGAGCCCAAGTTCAAATGCGGGCATTTCAGTAGAGTTCAGCAGTGAGATGGGGAGATGCGGTGGATTGCTCAGGACCATCCAACATCATGAATATTGGTGAGGGGAGAGATCAGACCTGTGTACAAATTTGGGAGCAGTGAGTGCATGAGTGGTATGGTATTTAAAGCCATGAGCTTGGCTGAGGTGTGGGTGAGATGAGAAACTGGCAAACACTGAGTCCAGGACACTCTGAAGTTCAGAGGATGGAAAGAGGAGGAGGAAATGATAGCAGAGACTGAGAAGGTTGGGCCAGAGAGGTGGGAGGGGAGGTAAGAGAAAATGGTGAGTAAGGAATGAAGTACTGTGCCAAACACCATGGCTGGGGTCATGCAGGAAGAGGTTAGCTTTGGTCCGGCTCTTAGATGTGGAAACATGGAGCATGGAGTTCAAGAAGAAAAGTCAGTGGAGTGGTAAGGACAGAGCTTGACAGCCATGGATTTAAGGTGGATAGAATAAAGAGTTGTGGACAGAAACAATATACATTTGATCTTAGCTAAAAGGTAAAGAAGCAATGACAGAAGATTGACAATTATTTTGAAGAATTCTGATGTTAATAAAGATATAGTGCAGTACTTGGAGGAACTGATTTTTATTGTATGGTAGTGATCTTAGCGTGTTTGTGTGTTCATTAAAGGGTGTAAAACTGATGATCCTGCAAAGGGTACGAGATGCAGCCAGTGCAGCAGGGGGGAGCTGTCTTTAGGTAGGGACAAAGTGGGTCAAGCCATTGTGTCAGGAGGGAAGGCAGATGATCTTAGTAAAGATGAGGCAAGCTGGTCCATTTTGTGGAGGGATTTTGTGAAAGTTTTATTCTAACTGCCTCTGTTTATTCAGTGAAATATCAAACCTTAGTTTTTGCATTTGTAAAATAAAACGTAATACCTACCTATGTTATTGGTTTGGTGAGCATCACAGAGGGTCCATTTAAACATATTTTGGAAATTGCAAGACATTGTAGAAATATAATCATTATCATTGGCTTTGGTAAAGTTGTTTCCTCTCTTTGGATATTGATGTTTTCTTCCTGAGGTACTCAGGATTCTAGAATGTTGATTTGGGAGGCATCAGGTCCTCACTGCCCTAGCCTGACAACAACTCCTTTAGGGTGAATTCTCTTCCCTCATCCTTACACTGAAGGAATGGTAATCCTTAAGTCCTATTGCTAATTGAATTTTAGATTTTGCATTATGATTCTGCTATCCTATGCTTTCAAATTAGACCTAGAGGCTCTGACACCAGAGTAAACAGACATTGCATTTCATATTTTCACCTGGAGAAATACAATTTTACTTAAATGGAAGATGCAAGGAGCATGGTTTAAACCTCAGATTGTCTCAAAGAGATGAAAAGGAGACTTCTACTCAATGCTCTCAAAATCTAGGTGTTGGTAACTTTTCTTTCAATGGAGAAAAGTAATTGTAGATTTTTAGGGATTTCTTTTAAATTTTCTTAGCTCAGTGGACACTAAATAGCATTAAAAGTTGAAAACCACTTATCCCTATCCATTTATTATCTTTTGAATAGACATTCTTTAGACAGAAGTTGAAATTATGTTTTTTTATTAGTGTAAGAAGGGAAACTAATTCAGATTAATGAGAAATTACAGGAATTAGCAAGAGAGAATTTCAGCGTCAGAAAAAAGTAAGTTATTTAAATTACCTTTGAGGCGATTATTTTCAAGATTTATAAATTACAATTAAATATGAAGCATTCGAATCATGAAAGTTCTTTAAGCTATGAAACTTCTAATTGCTTATTGCCCCTAATTTTAATAAAGCTTTTTAATAGAGACAAAGAGGCAATTTTACCTGAAAACACTGAATATTTTACTTATAACTTTGAAACCACATTACCATAAGCTTTCAAAGGAATCAGTCAAGTGTTTCTTGATCATCTCATGCATTCAAGTCTATTGCATGCTCATCTGACAGTTTGCTAGGCTCTTTGGGAACCTATTCAGCTCTGACCAACTCAATTTATGTTTGAAACTTATTCCATCCAAGCAGCATTAGACTTAAGTGTAGCTGGGAAAGAGATAAGTTGGTTTGTTCTTCATTCCTTTCTTTCCTGGATTAAGCCCTCCTTTCTTCCTTCCCTCTCTGGTCTGTGCCGGGCTTCATGTACTCTTACCCCATCCACTTCTCTAAGGAGTCAAACCTCCCTTCAAATAATCAAGTAGAATGGCTTCGGGATGAAAAGATAGGGGTGAGAGAGGGGCAAAAAAAAACCAGAGACTGGGAGCAAGTTTTGTTATTAGTCATAAAGCCAAATGTTACTTTTGTAAACCAATATGAGATGTCTTATGAGAAAACACCAGTAGACATGGAATTCTGATTTGCAATGACTGATGCATGAGGCACATGGTCTGTCTTACACAGATAATTTGTGATTCTGTAGTGAGTATAGAGGGACCAGTTCTCCTCTGAGGGAAATTCAGCTTTAGACATGATCTCCAAAAAGTTTCATCCTCTGGATCCTTTCATATAAAGACTTTTCTGCTAACTCCATGGTTTTCTCAGTGCCTTTCAGGGTCAAAGGAATTCCCTGTTCTAGGTAAGGTGTGATCATCAACCTTAAATTCCTTAGCAAGACTCATCTTCAGGCACCCAAATGCAAGTTTAGGTTGCAGATCCCCTTTTTAACCCCTTTGTGTTAGTCCTCTAGGGCTGCCATAACAAAATACTGCAAACTGGGCAGCTTAAACAAGAGAAAGCTATTTTCTCACAGTTCTGGAGGCCAGAAACCCAAACTCAAGGTGCCACTAAGGTTGGTTCCTGGTGAGGCCTCTCCTCCTGGCTTATAGCCGGCCACCTTCTAGCTGTGTCCTCACAGAGCCTTTTCTCTGTGTGTGTCCACTCCTGCTGTCTCTTCTTTTCATGTAAGGACACCAGTCTTATCAAATTAGGTAAGACTAATCTTTATGATCTCATTTAACTTTATTGACTTCCCTAAAGGCTCCATATGCAAATACAGCCACATTGGGGGTTAGGGCTTCAACATTAAATTTTTGGGGAAGGCAATTCAGTCCATAACACCCTCCTTTCCTTCTTGGACTCTTCTTGTGATAAAGGTTTCACAGTAAATGTCTCACTTCCTAATCACTGTTGAACTAGCAAACCTTCACTTTTGTGCATTATAGTAGAAGAGAGACTGATGACCTTGCTTTCGTGGCTTTCTCCTTTGATTGTCATGGCTGCATTTGGACTTTTAATGCTTTCCTCTTTGCACATCATCCACTGAGTGGAGAGTTGTGGAAGAGGTGGTTGTTGAGGCAGGTGGCTGACATCAGGGAAGATGGCAAGAAGTGAGTCAATCTTGGGATGGAAGAATCTGGGAGCAGGCAGCATTAGGAGAATGAGGGTTGTATTAAGTATTTAATCTCATTTCATCCATGGTGTTCTCTTCACGTTGTACTGATTGAAACAATAAGGCTGTGGATGGCCAAGGTCATGCTGGTCATTAACTACAGGTTGGACCTGGAACTCCCACCTGGATGATTCCAGTGCTAGAACCTGACTTCCCTTGGAAATCCAGCTACTTACTATTCCCCAAACCTCCCACCTCCACTTTTTCACGACCCTTGGCTTTTCCTCCTTCTCTCCTTCTTTGACTGATGTCATCATTCATTCCTTTGTACTTTTTCCATGTCTCAGCCCCTGCCAAAGGCCCTTATTCCCTTCTCCTTGGACAATTGTGATAGCCTTCTTCCTGTTGGCCTTCCTGCCTCTAAGCTGTGTTAAAGGTGGATAGTTGAGATGGTTATTTACAGAGAAAGGGAAGGACAGAAAGCAGGGTTCCCAGGATTCCCCATGGACAAATTATGTTCTCTTTCAGCCACTTGTATCAGTGAGACATCTTAGTGAGATGAGAGAGAGATACACACACACACACACAAACACACACACACACACACACACAGATGCTCCTTCCTGATGACCATGGCAGGCCGGCCTGAAATCCTGACTCAGCCATTCCCCTTGAAGCTGGTTTTTATGAACCATTTGGTGGACTATATATCAAAAGGATCAACAAGAAAAATACAAGTTAATGCTGCATATTATAAAGAGATAAATTTTAATGTAGAAAACTTTTGTAGGAGATGGAAGAGCCAAGAAGCCAGGCAGGCAATGGTGAAGCGACTCAGGAATTGGCAATTAGGGCAACAAATTGGGGGCAACAATAGGGCCAGTGGGGGCTCCAGGCTGGAGGAACAAGGGCAGGAGGTGGAACTGCTGAAACTCAGGGTCACTTACGCAGGCTGGAGCTCTGACAGGGGAGGGAAGGACAGGCAGAAGGATGGAGGGTGGAGGAAAGGAGGCAGGGAAGAGAATTTCCCTAGAGAACTCTGCCACCTGGCCGCTTTAACTCACTAACATCCGCACACCATGGGCTCAGTTCAGGGCTGATCATTTCTGCTCACCAAGGAGCCCACCAGATGCTCTTTGCTTAGGGGGTTTTGCCACGTATGGGGTTCCAGGGCCCGGGCTGCTTCCATCTTGTTCTTCCATCCCCTAGAGCCTCTACTGGAGACAGGAGAACATTACCTGACACTGAGGGCCTGGACTTGGAAGTGACAACGGTATTCCCCTCACCTTCAGTGGCAAGAGTGAGCCACTTGGCCCAGTGCAAGGGGTCTGGGAAGTCCCTTGCTGAGAGTCCCCCTGGGCAGTGGCTCTGCACTGTGTGAGGAGAATGCCATCCTAAGGGACATTGGCCACCTCTGCCTCATGGCTTAGATACTTTTTTGCTTGTGGAAGAAACCAAAAAAAAAAATATATATATATGGGTAAAATATTTTGGTTATATTTAGAGATAGCTATTCCGGGGGACTGGAAATACAAGAGCAGCAGAAAAGCTGTTCTTCTTGGGGAGAGCTGTATCTGTGGAGAAATTTTGCATCCCCCTTCTCGAGGTAAACAGAACCTACAGTGTCTTTTATCTAGTCTGCCAGGCTGGCTGGTTGCTCCCTCAGGAATAACCTCCTATGTGTCTGGATGATATAAACCTGTCTGCAGTTGCTCAATGTTGAGATGTGGGTACCACATCAATCCAAATATGCTGTTCCGCTCTGTAACATTTAAAACCAAAGATACTGGTCACTCTTATAATCCATTTTAGTAATTGGTCACTCTTATAATCCATTTTACATGGTCACTCTTATAATCCATTTTAGTAAAGATGCCTCAGGAAGCTGATAATACTGATCTACAAAATGGAACAATTCCTTCACACTATACCATTTGGTTTCAATAGTTAGTTGCTTTACCTTCCTTCATATTGATTATTTTCTTGGTAACCACAGGTCTCAGAGGTACTTTCTGTTGTCCCTGCATAATATTTTCCTTTGTTGTTGACTTTGAGGCTAGAATCCTGAGCTCAGGTGGACCCACATCTGAGCTTGATCCAGCTTCAAGTTCTGACTCAGTACCTTCTTTTACTTTCATTTTAGCCCTTATAGATAACAGTCACCAAAAGATTGAATATTTTTTTTTCCTTATTAGTTTGCATTTCCTTATGTATCCAATGAAACAATTCCTGGAGAGTAGGATCCATCTCTAAATTCCATTGGTAACTTTCACCTTTAGGGATTGATCTCAACATAGCTGTGGCTTTATAACATGAGTGACTGCCTGGCTACCCCAGAATCAAATATTCCTCATCCCCCACTCTTTAATCCTTTCTCTTCCCAAGCCACATGTTTCCATGAGTCAGTGCCATTCCAAAAAATCCCACTTCACCCACCAATCATGTAGAGAAAAACTTCTCAAACTGCATGTTCCATCCATTCTCACACCACAATAGTGATCAACACAGAAGACTTCTGTGACCAAATGTGTGGGTTTTTTTTCCCCAAACACCAAGGAGAAGACACCAGGTAAGTGTCATTTAATTTAGTTCTGACACTGTCTACTCAGAGATAGTGTCAGATTCCACAGGTTGAGGGCTCAGTCCCTGATACTGCCCCTCTATACACACCAGTTGCAAGTCCAGGCATCTGGAACTTCTGACTGACCAGCTTTATGTTGGGGTTCTGATGACCCTCTCTTTGGGTTCGATTAATTTGCTGGAGTGGCTCACAGAATTCAGAGAAACACTGATGTTTACTGGTTTATTATAAAGAATATTGCAAAGGATACAGATAAAGAGACACATGGGGAAGGTATGGGGGAAAGGACATAGAGCTTTCATGCCCTCCCTGGGTGCCACCCTCCAGGAACCTCCACTGTTCAACTGTCCAGAAGCTCACTGAACCTTGTCCTCTTGGGTTTTTATGGAAGCTTCATGAACTCAGCATTCTTTCTCCCAGGGTATAGGATGGGACCTTCTCATGGGAGGGTCTTAAGATCCACAATCAGAAAGGCAGGGGAACATTAGAGTAAAAGGAGGGCAGGAGAAAGTAAGAGGCCTGTCCCTGAGGCCTAACAAACCCAACACTATAAGAAAAGACTGTAACAAGGGCTATGGGAGTTATGATCCTGGAACTGTGGACAAAAACCAATGTATCTCGTAACACCACACTGCCAAAGTAAGCTTAATAAGTGAGGGAGAAATAAAATCTTTTCTAGACAAGCAATTGCTAAGGGAATTCATTACTACTAGACCAGCCTTACATGAGGTCCTTAAGGGAGTTCTAAACATAGAACTCAAAGAATGATACCTAATACTGTGTCTGGAATTGGTCCCTTCTGGTGGGTTCTTGGTCTCACTGACTTTAAGAATGAAGCTGTGGACCTTCGTGGTGAGTGTTATAGCACTTAAAGATGGCACAGACACAAAGAGTGAGCAGCAGCAAGATTTATTGTGAAGAATGAAAGAACAAAGCTTCCACAGCGTGGAAGGGGACCTCAGCAGGTTGCCGCTGCTGGCTGGGGTGGCCAGCTTTTATTCCCTTATTTGTCCCAGCCCATGTCATGCTGATTGGTCCATTTTACAGATTGCTGATTGGTCCATTTTACAGAGCGCTGATTGGTCCATTTTACAGAGCACTGATTGATCCATTTTACAGAGCAGTGATTGGTCCATTTTACAGAGTGCTGATTGGTCCATTTTACAAACCTCTAGCTAGCCACAGAGCACTGATTGGTGCATTTTTACAGAGCACTGATTGGCACATTTTACAAACCTCTAGCTAGCCACAGAGCACTAATTAGTGTGTTTTACAATCCTAGCTACAGAGTGCTGATTGGTACATTTTACAATCCTCTTGTAAGACAGAAAAGTTCTCCAAGTCCCCACCCAACCCAGAAGCCCAGCTGGCTTCACCTCTCAATACCACAGAAACACACTTAAGTACATAGCCCACAGACTCTATAAAGCAACTACACAGTCAAGACCACAAAGCAACCAGTGATCAACTTTACAACAGGATCAAAACCTCACATATCAGTATTAACTTTGAATGCAAATAGTCTAACACCCCACTTAAAAGGCACAGAGTGGCAACTTGGATAAAAAACAAGACCCAGCCATCTGCTGCCTTCAAGAGATCCATCTCATAAGTAATGACACATATAGGTTCCAAGTAAAGGGTTGGAGAAAGATCTATCACACAAACAGAAAACAATAAAGAGCAGGGGTTGCTACCCTTATATCAGATAAAACAGACTTTAAACCAAAAACAGTAAAAAAGGACAATGAAGGGCATTACATTATGATAAAAGGTTGAATTTCATGTGATGACTTACCTATCCTAAATATATGTACACTCAACACTGGAGTACCCAGATTCATAAAACAAGTACTTCTAGACCTATGAAAAAACTTAGAAAAATACACTACAATAGTTGCAGACATCAACTATTATATCACTAACAACATTAGATCATTGAGGGAGAAAACTAACAAGGAAATTCTGGACTTAAACTTGATGCTCAACAAATTGGACCTAATAGACATCTACAGAATACAGCACCCAACAGCTAGAGAATATACATTCTTCTCATCTACACATGGAACATACTCTAAAATAGACCACATGCTAGGTCATAAAGCAAATATCAATAAATTTTTAAAAATGGAAATCAAACCAAGCATATTCCTGGACTATAGTGGAATAAAAATAGAAATCAACACCAAGAAAATCTCTCTAAACCAGTGGTACCCAACCTTTTTGGCATCAGGGACTGGTTTTGTGGAAGACAACTTTTCCACAGGCTGGGGGAAGTGGGGATGTTTTTGGGATGAAACTGTCCCACCTCAGATCATCATGCATTAGATTCTCATAAGGAGCATGCCACCTAGATCCCTCACATGTGCAGTTCACAATAGGGTTCACACTGCTACAAGACTCTAATGCTGCTACTGATTTGACAGGAGGCAGAGCTCAGGTGGTAATGCTTGCTTGCCTGCTGCTCACTTCCTGCTGTGTGACCTGGAGTTCGGGGAAGATGGGGACCCTTGCTCTAAACCACATGATTACATTGAAATTAAACAAGTTGTTCTTGAATGACTTCTGGTAAACAATGAAATTAAGGCAGAAATTAAAAAAAAATCTTTGAAATAAATGAAAACAGAGACACAACATGCCACAATCCCTGGGATGTAGCAAAAGCAGTGTTAAGAGGAAAGTTTATAGTGCTAAATGCCTACATCAAGAAGTTAGAAAGATCTGAAATTAACAACTGAACATTGTTCCTAGAGAAACTAGAAAAACGAAAGCAAACTTCAAAGCTAGCAGAAGAAAATAAAAAACTGAAATCAGAGTAAAACCCATTGAAACTGAGACCCTAAAATCCACAAGAAGAATCAATGAAATACAAAGTTGGTAATTTGAAAGGATAAACAAGATTGATAGACTGCTAGCTAGATTAACAAAAGAAAAAAAGAGAGATCCCAACAAGCAGAATCAGAAATGACACTGCAACCAATCCCACAGAGATACAAAACACCCTCAGAGAATATTATGAACACCTCTATGCACACAAACTAGAAATTCTAGAAAAAATGGATAAATTCCTGGGAACACATAACCTCTCGAGATTGAATCAGGAAGAAATCGAAACCCTAAACAGATCAACAGCAAGAATGAATTCCAAAATTGAATTAGTAATAAAAAACCTACCAATCAAAAACAAACAAAAAAACCCTGGACCAGATGGATTCACAGCTGAGTTCTGCCAGGCCTACAAAGAAGAGCTGATACCAGTTCTGCTGAAACTATTCCAAGAAATCACAGAGGAAGGATTCTTCCTTAACTCATTCTGCAAAGTCAGCATCATTCTGATACCAAAATCTGGAAAAGACACAATGATAAAAGGAAAGTTCAGGTCAATAACTCTAATCAATACAAATGCAAAAATCCTCAGCAAAATACTAGCAAATCAAATCCAGCAGCACAGCAAAAAATTTATTCACCACAATCAAGTAGGGATTATTCCTGGGATGCAAGGATGATTCAACATATATAAGTCAACAAATGCAATTCACCACATAAACAGAATAAAAAACAAAGTATATGATTATATCAGTAGATGCAGAAAAAACTTTTGATGCAATACAACATCGCTTTATGATAAAAACCCTCAAAAAACTAAGCATCAAATGAACATATCTCAAAATAATAAAAGCCATCTATTACAAACCCATAGCCAACATACCGAATGAGCAAAAGCTGGAAGCTTCCCTCTTAAAAAGTGAAGCAGAACAAGTATGCCCACTCTCACTAAACTTATTCAATATAGTACTGGAAGTCTTAGCCAGAGCAATCAGGAAAGAGAATGAAATAAAATGTATCCAAATAGGAAAAAAAAGAAGCCAAATTATCTCTTTGTTGATGATTGATATGATTCTATACCTAGAAAACTCCAAAGGCTACTTGTACTAATAACTTCAATAAAGTTTCAGGATACAAAATCAATGTAAAAAAATCAGTAGCATTTCCATACACAAATAATATTCAAGCTAAGATCCAAATCAAGTATACAATCTCATTTACAATAGCCACAAAACCCAAAATAACTAGAAATACTCCCAACCCAAAGGTGAAAGATCGCTACAAGGAGGACCACAAAACACTGCTAAAAGAAATTATAGATGACACAAACAAATGAAAAAACATTCCATACTCATGAATTGGAAGAATCAATATTGTTTAAAATGGCCATACTGCCCAAAGAAATCTATAGATTCAGTGCTATGCCTATCAAACTACCAATGTCATTTTTTACTGAATTAGAAAAAAACTACTATAAAATTCATATGGAATCAAAGAAGAGCCTGAATAGACAAAACAATCCTAAGCAAAATAAACCTGGAGGCATCACATTACCCCACTTTAAACTATACTGCATGTGTATACTAATCGAACAGCATGGTACTGGTACAAAAACAGACCCATAGACCAATGAAACAAAATAGAGAACCGGAAATAAAGCTGCACACCTACAGCCATCTGATCTGTGACAAAGTCAACAAAAATAAGCAATGAGGAAAGGACTCCCTATTAATAAATGCTGCTGGAATACACCTGCAATACCTGACTAGCCATACACTGAAGAAAATAACTGGACCCCCACATTTCACCATATACAAAAACTAACTCAAGATAGATTAAAGATTTAAATATAAGACCTCAAACTATAATAATCCTAGAAGAAAACCTAGGAAACACCATTCTGGACGTTGGCCTTCAGAAAGAATTTATGACTAAGTAAGTCCTCAAAAGAGACTGCGACCAAAAAAAAAAAATTGACAAGTGGGACTTAATTAGACAAAAAACATTTTGCATAGCAAAAGAAACTATCAACAGAATAAACAGGCACCGTACAGAATGGGAGAAAATATTTGCAAGCTATGCATCTGGTAAAGATCTAATATGGAGAATCTGTAAGGAATTTAAACAATTGAACAAGCAAAAAAAAAAAAAAAATTGTAAAGCGGGAAAACATGAACAAACACTGCTCAAAGGGGCACATACAAATGGCCAATAAACATATTAAAAAGTGCTCCTCATCACTAACCATTAGAGTGATGCAAATCAAAACCACAATGAGATATCAATTCACATCAGTCAAAATGGCTATTATTAAAAAAGTCAAAAAACAACAGATGCTGGCCAGGTTTGGAGAAAAGGGAACACTTACAGACTGTTTGTTGGTGGGAATGTAAATTAGTTCAGCTACTGTGGAAAGCAGTTTGGAGATTTCTCAAATAACTGAAAACAGAACTATTATTCAATCCAGCAATCTTATTACTAGGTATTCATCCAAAAGAAAATAAATGTTCTATCAAAAAGACACACACTTATATGTTCATTGCAGCACTATTCACAATAGCAAGACATGGAATAAACCAAGATCCCCATCAATGGTGGAACAGATAAAGAAAATGTAGTACACATACACCATGGAATAGCACACAGCCATAAAAAAGAATAAAATCATGTCCTTCACAGAAACATGGATATAGCTGAAGGCTATTATTCTAAACAAATTAGTGCAAGAGGAGAAAATCAAATACTGCATGTTCTCGTCTATAAGTGGGAGCTAAACATTGGGTACTTATAGGCATAAAGATGGCAACAATAGAAACTGGCGCTACTAGAGGGGGAGGGAGAGAGGGAGCAAAGATTGGAAAACTTAATTCTTGGGTACTATGAACAGCGCCTGGTTGATGAGATAAATCAGACCCCAAATCTCAGCATCATGTAATACATCCAGATAGCAACCCTGCATGTGTAACTCCTGAATCTAAAATAAAAATTGCCATTATTTTAAAAAAGATCAGGAAAGAAACAAAACAAAACAAAAATGCTATTGTCTCCCTGCAACTAAATATATGTAACTAAAGCACAAACTAGAATTAAAAAAAATGTAAATACCAAACTCATAGCATTTCTGATGATAAGTTTTATGTGTCAACTTGGCTGGGCCACGGGATTTCTAAATATATGGTCAAATATTATTCCGGTTTTGTCTGTTAGTGTGTTTTGGATGAGATTAACATTTGAATTTGTAGACTGAATATAGCAGACTGCTCTCCCTAATGTAGGTTGGCATCATCCAATCAGCTGAAGGCCTGAATAGAACAAAAAGGCTGATCCTCCCCGAGTAAGAGAATTCCTCCTGCCTGATGACCTTTAAATTGAGACCTCAGCTTTTTTTCTGCCTTCAGACTTGAATTGAAGCATTGGCTCTTTGTGGTTATTAAATATGCTGGCCTTTAGATGGCACCAATTTCTTTCTTGGTTCTCAGGCTTTTAGACTCTGACTAGAGCTACACCATTTTCTCTCCAACTTGCTACACCATTATCTCCAAGTTGCTAACTCACCTGCAGATCTTGGGACTTGCCTGGCTCCATAACTGCTTATGCCAATTCCTTATAGTAAATTTCTTTAGATGTATCAATATGCATATGATTCTGTTTCTCTGGAGAACCCTAATACAGATTTTGGTACTAAGAATAATTCTGGAGGAAGAGAATCTTAAGGATAAACTTAAATAAGTTCTGAGGTTTCTGGGATTGAATCTCTAATCTGATTAGATTTAAAGACTATTGACTCTATTTCTAGTAAAGAGAAAATTGGTGGTCCATGACATGATGTGGCAATAGAGATGCACAAAATATCACCACTAGATGCTTCTAATCAAACACTTATAAGAAGCAAGGGTCTGGATGATCTTGTATTTGATACTTTCCAACATTTTTCTCAAACTCATGAGTAAAATGAGGTTGACTGGTTGCTTCTAGTGTTGCTGGACAAAGTGGAAAAAGAAAAGGATGACCTCAGGGGTCAAATTCCCAGCCGAAGTGCTGCATAAATGACCTGAAAGTTTCTAAGTGTGTCCCTGAAAGAGACCCTTATTTCCTGTAGCTGCAGGGCTGAGATTGCAGAAAATCAAACCAGAATCTCATCTTGCAACTGGCTGAATTACAATGCAATTTGACTGCTAGTCTTGTAGGGTGTCTACTATTAAAGTAAACGCATTGATTTGGAGGGAATACTGTGCTAGAAGTTGGAATGGAGATATGTGGGAAGACCCTGATGAAGCTGGAGACACTGAGCCCCTGAATAATGTCTTCTTTGTTATGTGGAAGAGGTCTCCACACTGAAGTGGAGGCAGTTTCCCCAGTCCTAGTGGAAGCAGTCTCTTACCCCATGTCTGAGGGGATTAACCCTGCCTTGCCTAAGAAAACTGTAATGTCCTACCATGAGGCAGTTGCCATGCAAGGCGCTTCTGCTTCTCCTCAGAATCCACCCCTACCATTCCTCTTTCATTCAGACCTATAACTAGATTCAAGTCCCAGCAGCACTGAAAGGGGAGATAGAAGGTATAAACCATGAGGAAGTGTGCTATACATCAAATGGACTATTTGAGTTTTCTAATGTATACAAGCAGAAATCTGGGGAATATTTGTGGAAATGGACATAAAGGTGTGGGATAATGAGGAAAGGAACATAAACTTGGATCAGGCCAAATTTGCTAATATGGGGTCACTAAGCAGTGATTCTGCATTTAATGTGGCAGCTCATGGAGTTAGGAAGGGCCCTAATTGCTTGTTTGTTTCCTTGGCTGAAACATAGAACAAAAGATAGCATTATTCTGGGAGTTTCTGCGAGGGTGTTTATAAATGACATTAATATTTAAGTAGGTAGACTGAATTCAGCAGATGGCCCTCCCTAGTGTGAGTGGGTCTCATCCAATTAGTTGAAGACCTAAATAGAACAAAAAGTCTGACCTTCCCCTAAGTTAGATAATTATTTCTGTCTGATGGCCTTCATATCGGGACATTGGCTTTTTTTTTGTTTTCTGCCTTCAGACTTTATGGAAATACCAGCTTGTCCTGGGTCTCAAGTTTCCCAGTCTTTGGATGGCAGCTGCATCATTGGCTCTCCTGTTCTCAGGTCTTTGGACTTGGACTGGAACTATATCATTGGCTTCCTTGGGTCTCTGACTTGCTAATTCACCTTGCAGATCTTAGGACTTGCCCACCTCCATGATTGTGTGAGCCTATTCCTTATAATCAATGAATCAATCAGTCACCCATTGGTTCTGTTTGTCTGAAAACCCTAACACAGCATTGTTCCATGAAAGCAATGGATGAGATAATTTTTATGCCTCTGGCATAATTCTGGCATAGCAGCATAAAAACTGGCTGCTATGAACATAACAGGAGAAAAACCTTGTGGTTGGAGGCTTTTTCTTATACTAGATTTTAAAAAATTATGACAATTACTTGTAATGTAAGGTGTTCTAGATGTTATCTGCAAAGAGAACCAGAGTAGCAATACTTAGGCAACCCCAAAGACCTTTGAGAAGTCACAGGTCAAGGGAGAACGTCATATGGGGATCAGGCAAATCCACTTATGGGTGCTGGGCCCCATCCTGCTAAGTAATGGCCTTCACTCTAGTGCTGCCAGCCAAGTAACAAAAAATAAAATAAAATAGGCATCCTTTAAACAAATAAGTTTACAAAATAATTGAGTCAGTTTCTTTGCTGAAGCCTGTGTTCCCTGTTTCCTATTGCAAAAGCCATTTATCGAGCATTCACAGCTTGTGAAAATTGCTTTATGAAATAGAAGACCACAAGACTGGATTGCCTGATATCCTTCTGACCACAACTGGGGGCAACAGGAACTCAAGAGGGCCTGGCTTCCAGGATGATGGAGCCACCAGCTGGTGAGCTGAATCCATCATGCCACTTAGAAAGTGCAAGTGTGCAGGAATCAAACAGGACTCAGAGGTAATCCACAGGCCACTTGCTGAGTCCTGCCACATCTGCACCCGATACCATTTGAAACGTAGATCCTGATCCCTTTGGAGGAAATGGGTGAAGGAGAAGTATGAAGTACAGGTGCAGTAGCAGAGTGGAATTAAGTCACCCATTCCCCAAACTCCCCCAGACGCCAACACTGCTTCCATCTCCTTCCCTTCAAACTCTCTGCCATGGGACCACCAAAATTGAAATATTTTGGCAAATTAGTATAATAATCAATGCTTCAGAAGAAAAAAGGAAAATTCCATCTAATTAATATCCAGAAAAAAAGGGAGGTAAATGGTAAATGTGGGCATTACTTTTTGTTGCACACATCAGTTGTGTGTGTTCTTGGGAAGGGAGGGCGCCCTCTCTGTGTATGTGTGTATGCCTGAGAAAGTCCCTGAAGGCAGCTTTCTGTAGCTCAACCCTCCCGAAACACTGAACAGCTAGTGAAAAGATTTCTCAGCAGATGCAGAACAAGGGGGGACATCTGATACCTGTTTTATTCAATCACCAGTAATCTCTCTTGCATCACTCACTTTTGTTAGAATTGACTAACAGGCAACATGCCTTCACTTGAGCCCAGCAGATATAAGCACCATCCTTACAGGCTGGCTTCCTGACTGAGAGCAGGGAGCAGCAGGCATGGGGCACGCTGGGCACCAGTTCAAAGCCCTGCTGTGGAAGAATTGGCTCTGCAGACTCAGGAACCCGGTGAGTGCTTGCCTTGGTTTTCCATAGGGTTCCAGTGAGGTCTGGAGCAAGGTCAGGGTCTATTCTTGCCTGCCTGCCTCTGCCTCCTGGCAGGTAAAAACACTCACGCTGCAGGGAATTTGGGGAGGTTGGATTATTTTAAATCAAAACCTGTCCCAAGGGCCAAAGTAGCTGAACACTTTAATGATCAGGATGAAATCAAGGCTGAAGAATTTATCAGAAAAGGGCAAATTTAGAAAAATTCTAAAAACAAACAAAAAAACAAGTGGAATTGAACTATAATTTGTGTTCTAAGCATTCGTTGTAAAAACTGAACAGTGAATTCTCAGGTTTAAGGAACAAAGCATTTGCTGCATTTAATGCATAAACAGAATGCTACAGGTACTGACTCCAAAGCACAAGACTGTACAATGTGCCTCACCAGAGCAGCGTATGACACATCCACTCAGTGTTATTCTGTAGGGTCACATCTTTAGTGTTAATTCACATCTATTTAGAATTGTATTCAAATTACATTAGCAAGGTTTTCCTAAGCAGATTGGAATTGTTCAAATCAAACTTGTGTGAGTACTTAAGCAAATATCCTGTAAGCGTATGTTTTTATGAAATAGAAATCAATTGCTTGTTATTATGATTAACTTTATTCCTGATGCCACTATATAAACATTAATGCCTATAAATGTCATTTTCAGGAGAAGTAGATGTGCAGTAATTTATCTGCATTGTTTCTGATTTTAAGGTCTACAGTTAACCTATGGGATTTTTTCTGCTGACAAATGCTTTGGTTTGAAGAGATTCAGTAATTGACATTGAATTACATTGTGCTGAATCCTCAGAGCCAGAATATTCTATCTCTCTGTCTTGAAATAAAATACATGTTAAAGGAGATGTTTTCTTTTTTATGTGATCTTTAGGATTAAAATAATTTCAGTTGAAAGTTTGTACAAAAGTTTTAAGTTCAGGAATAAAGGAGTGACACTCTTCATCGATTGTTAGTGTGTTCGTGTCTGTGTAGGTAGTTTTACATTTATAAAAAGTGTATTTCATTGACATGTAAGTTTGTTTTAGGGAATTAGCCTATTTTCCCATGAAAGAGTGTTACAGGTGGAAGTTGGTTCCCAGGCACTGCTCTTTCTGCTTTATGGATATCAACCTCAAAATAGTTCAGTGACCGAGGTAGCCAGACTGCCCACACCTCTTTACTGGATACTTGAGTTTTAAAAAATTTTCACAATTACTTTTGCTGCTAAGGCAAACATCCTCATCAGAAGGTTTTATTTGTTTGATAACTGTTTATTTAAAATGGTAACTCCTGCATCCCACCTTTCTTTGCCTTATTTTTCTTTAGTATTTATCATCTTGTAACACACCACAGATTTTCTTATTTGCCAATTGCCTCTGGATCCTACATTAGTATGTTACACGCATGAGAGCTGGACATTTTCCCCAATTGGTTCACCAATGTATTCTCCAGCACCCAGAACAGTGCCTGGCACACAATGGATGTTCAGTAAATATTTGTTGAATAAGTAAAAGAAGGAAGGAATAAAGCATTTATGCATCTCTGTTATGTGCCAGATAGAGGGGGAACAAGAAAAGTGAGTTCCTGGCCCACAGCAGCTATAGTCTGCTCACAGAAAAGCAATGAAAAATGCAATTAAATATTTAATGAAACCACCTCTTGGGATATATCCTACAGATGTCCCTGCACAATTGGGAAGTGATATTTGTACAAGGTTATTCATTATAGCAATGCCTAGAATAGCAACAGAGTAGAAACAACACAAGTGGTTCCATGCATAGAATTTGGAGCTGCCTGACTGGGTTCACATCCCAGCTCTGTCACTTACTAGTTTACTTTTTCAGGCAATTTCTTGACTTGGTTTTCTTCTCTGTAAAATGAAATTGTTTGTAAGTATTAAATGGATTTGTATATGTAATGTGCTTGCAACAGTACCTGGTATAGGTGTGGGAGCTGTTTTTTATTTGGTAGAAATGGGTGGCCTCAGACATCTGTGGACACGAACCGTGGGCTGTGAGGAGAGGAGGCACAGGGTAAATCTCAGTTCACGGCTTGCACAATTGGGTTAGAACAGAACTCCAGGGGGATAAAATGGGAATATGTTTACATATCTTAATGTTATTACAGTGGAAATATTGAGGGCAGGCCCCTTTGGGTGAATGTCTTTAAACTGACCTATTTTTCACAGCATTCTCGCATTCTCCAATGATAATCTGTAGATTCTTTGTTTTTGAACTATGGAAGTGAGGTGTTGGCATGAACTGTGGAATAACCAAACTGCCTGAGTGAATAAATGGCCTCAAATACATGTTTATTTAGTGAGTAAAGCCAGGAACTGTTTGTTATATGAAGGAAGCTTGTCTGTTTTTACATTTACTGTTTTTTTTAGCTTTTTTTTAAATTGATGCATAACAGATGTACATAGTGTCAGCATACATGTGATAATTTAATAACTTGTATCATTCATAAAGAGCAAATCAGTATATGCTTTTACATTTACTTTTTAAAAATCTTTCATATATTTCATGATTATAGTTTCTTCAAAAAACATCTTATTATAGATTCAAACAAAAATTTAAAAAAATAGAATAATGGATAAATAGTACCCACATACTTATCTTAATACCTAACTCTATAGATTGTTAAAATTCTACTATTCTTGGAAAAAATAGTTTCTTACCATTATTTTAATACCATTTATTTTTTCCTGTTGATTTTTATTTATTGTAAAAACAGTACTAAAACAAAAGATAAACATTTTAAAGTCATCTAAAATTTTATTATCCTAATTAACTTTTGTGGTCTTTTCTTATCCTTAGGCATACATAATGAAATATTTTTACGTAATTAAAGTCATAGCTTTTTTCCCACTTTATATTGAAGCCTAACATTTTAAAAGTTACTGTATGGTCTTCTTATTTAATGGTTTTATTGAATAACAGTTCATCAGTTGTATACACATAATTATTTGACCATTTCCTTATGTTGAGGATTAAGGTTCTTTCCAGCTCTTATTGTTCTGAATAACATCATTATGCATGAAAGACACACCTTCTCCTGGATCATTTCTCTTGAATAAGTTTCCTGGAGAAGATTCTGGGTCAAGGTAAGGACACATTGCTTTTGGGCAGGTGGAGGTCAATTGACAATGCCTCACGGGTGTCCCCATGGATAGTTCCAGTGCAATGCCATCAACATTGGCAAATATTCAGTGGCTTCGAGTCATGCTTTTCCACATGAATTTCTATTCATTTCTACATTTTATTCTAACTGTAAATCAATCTAATTAATTACTTATTTTTTATTTCTTTTAATTAAAATTTTTTTAAATTGACAGATAATAATTGCACATATTCATAGGGTACATAGTGACGTTTCAATACAAATAATGTATGGTGATCACATCAAGGTAATGAGTATATCTGTTATGTCAAATGTTTATTATTTCTTTGTGTGGGGACATTCAATATTCTCCTTGTAGCAATTTGAAGCTATATGATATATTATTATTATTATTTCATATGGAGTTTTGCTCATGTCACCCAGTCTGGAGTGCAATGGCGTGATCTCGGCTCACTGCAACCTCTGCCTGCTGGGTTCAAGCGATTCTCCTGCCTCAGCATCCTGAATAGCTGGGATTACAGGCGAGTGCCACCATGCCCAGCAAATTTTTGTATTTTTAGTAGAGACGGAGTTTCACCATGTTGGCCAGGCTTGCCTAGAACTCCTGACCTCAGGGGAGCCACCCGCCTTGGCCTCCCCAAGTGGTGGGATTACAGGCGTGAGCCACTGTGCCGGGCCTATGTGATATATCATTGTTATTATATAGTCATCCTACAGTCATATAGAGCAATGGAACTCATTCCTCCTATCTAGCTGTAATTTTGTATCCTTTAACAAATCTGTCCCTATTCTCTCCCTCCCCCTACCTTCACCAGCTACTTCTTATTTTAAAGAATTAACAACAACAACAACAACAACAACAACAAGAAAGTCATGTAAGCCAACTGTAAGCTCCTTGGATAGCTCTTAGTTCTGCAGTCTATTTGGGTTCTCCCATGTTTTAATATTGAACAGAGCAGCTGAGCCTGTAGCTTGTGTACTGTGGATGGCACACTTCCCCTAATCTATCCTTCAAATCATGGAGCAGTGACCATTCACTGGGTGGTTGTCTCCAGGATCCTACATCTGTTGACACCTTGGATCTCTGTTCTGAATCTTGCCTCCTGTGACTGCTACTCAGTCCTTTCCTTCCCCGCCCAACTGGACAGGACTCTGATCCCTTACTCCATTAATGAAAGCTGATATCCTGTAAGTGATACCAGCTTTTTGGGTTGAGCTGGCCAATTTTACTGAAGACTTGGGCTAGTGGAGGAGGGTTGAAGCATAGTTTAATACAAGGACATCAATGTTTTAAAAAACTCATGGTTCTCTCCCAACCATGGGCTGGAAGAGGATAATGGAAACAACAAAACTACACCGGCCACAGTTTTACTAGGAACATCCTTCTATCCATGGAAACCACATCCCAGGACCCAGCGACGGATATCCAGATGTCTACCATACATAAAGCACCGCATTCTTGATTTAAAAGGCCACAGTGATAAAATGCATACTTTCTTTTAGTCATGAATAAGAATTATGGTGTCACACCAGGGCTCATCCTCTGACCTGGCTTGTTGGGGAATAGGGAGAAGCCTATTAGACTGTCTGAGTTCAAATGCCATCCCTCCCACCAGCATTAGAGAGACCTCAGTCAGCTCACCCAAATCCAGGCTGAATCTCTGCTGGGCTCTGCCTCTGCCTATCTACCTCCTAGAGATCTACCCTGGGGCTAGGTAGGGAGCTCTCCAAGATAACTACCTTGGAAATCACTTTTTTTCCTTTAAGATGTAAAGAAACATATTCTTAAGTTTCAACTACTTTCCTTTAAGATGTAAAGAAACATGTTCTCAAGTTTCAACTACTTCAAACCTCAGAGCTTTTGTGTGTATATGTGTGTGTGTGTTTTTCTTTTCTAAAACAAAATAATCTCATTTCTTTGAGATTTTTGTCTATTACTGTTGTCTATTTTGTCTATTACTGAAATCAGGTGCTAAAAACTGAACTTGGTGTTACAAAGAATAATTTTATTTTGCAAACACTAATCCTGCTAGCTACAATTTCTGTATTTTTCTGAAATTGAAAAAAATTTACAGATATCAAGCCTTAGAAGTAAAGTATCCCTTATTTCTTTTGGACATTGTTTTAGAGGTTGGATTTTTGCTGGTTTTGCATAGTTACATGTTATAGCTCATCAACTATTTATTGTCAAATTTGCTATAAGGATTTACTAAGGGAATCAGCAGATGCCAGAAGGTAAAAGGTGAGGTGCCTGATCTCTCTCATAGTCAGGTTGGAAAAAGTCTTGAACTAACTAGTCTTGAACTGCTCCTATGGCTAAAGGTCCTTGGGGTCAGGGCATCCTCACCAGCTGTGGGTCAGAAGTGGGGCTGGGGTGCTGCTGAGCAGCCACCTGCGAGCCAGTGCACTTTCTGCTCCACTTCTCAGCAGTGGCCCACACCCAGGGGCGCTCCATACACAAACCCGCTCAGCTGCAGACTCCGGCACTGCAGAACAAGATTGGCAGTGAGAGGCGAGAGGGTCCTCAGGTGGTGTAGGAGCCCTTGAACTATTCTCGTTTCCAGCACTTACACGGAGGTGACATATTTCTTGTGATTAGGCCACATGGATGACTGACATGATGGCTTCTCCCTCTCTGGCTTCAGTCATACAGTAGTGCAGGTGCGATGGAACTCCTGATAACTCGAAGCTCCCACTAAGGGCTCTTTAATAAAATGTGGAGTAATTCAACTTCTGTTTGGCTAGATGAGAAGATAAAGTTGATGATCTTCCTACTTGTCATTAAATCAGGAGCCTGTGGGATCTTGGGGCTTGGCCTGGGCTGCCCTGGCCTTCAGGACTCGCCTTGCGCTGGAACCTGGGAGGAAACTGCCTTAGTCACTGCGAGGCCACTGAGGGCCATTTGAGTGTGTCTCAGGTTTACTAAGAGCAGTGATCTAGGAAAAGCAGTTCAGAAACCGAATTAATAAAAGCAAACCTCCCTTTGTATTTTTTTTTTAGCATGGGCTGGCCTCTGCTAAGCTGTTTGGGGTTGGTTGGTTTTTCCTAATTCACAATCATGGTATCAGCAGTGCCTTTTCTTTAATTTCAGTTGATCTTAGTTTGCTTCTAAACCTTTAATTTTAGCTTTATTTTCCTCCTATACCCTCTCTCAAAGCACTAGTGATTAAATAAACAACCAAATATGTATTAAAAAAACAACTTTGAAGGGCAGTGAGGGAACTCCTTGCAGTGAAACCATCTCAGTGTCTCATTAAGAGTCTGGCTGTGCGGTGAGCATCTCTTTTGTCCTGCATCATTGCCTGATTTTAAGAATGTGAGAATAGTGGCCGGGTGTGGTGGCTCACACCTGTAATCCCAGCACTTTGGGAGGCCGAGGAGGGCAGATCACCTGAGGTCAGGAGTTTGAGGCCAGCTTGGCCAACATGGTGAAACCCCATCTCTACTAAAAATACAAAAATTAGCCGGGTGTGGTAGCATGTGCCTGTAATCCCAGCTACCAAGGAGGCTGAGGCAGGAGAATCACTTGAATCTGGGAGGCAGAGGCTGCAGTGAGCCGAGATCACACCATTGCACTCCAGCCTGGGTGAAGGGCGAGACTCTATCTCAAAAAAATAAAAAAAAAAGTAAAAATAAATAAAATAAAATAAAATGAGAGAAAAAAAAAAAAAAAGAATGTGAGATTATCCAGTCTTCTAAAGGTATGGAAAACTGACTGGATTTCAAAGACAAGCCATCCAGTTTCTCATTTACCAATTTGACTGTCAGGCTGAAAAGAGAAAATAATTCTCTCTAGGTTGCTCTTTTGCTGAAATTGTTACCAGCATATTGCAGAGAAAATTACAAGATCATCCAAAAGCTAGGTCTGGGAGATTTTATTTAGGATGGTGGATTTACATGGTTTCTGTGCAAAACAAAAACCAATAATAATAATAATAATAATAATAATAATTAAAAAAAAACCAAAGACTTACTTTCCCAAGAGGCTTTTCCTTCTTACTTGTGAATGCAGGTCTCCTTGGGAAGCCTGGAGTTCCCTGGTAGAGTTATTTACTCTGGCCCAGATAGGCCTGGGTTTTTCAATTACAGGAAAAGTTTTAAAAACAACAAACAACAACAAAACCATCACAGTAACAATAATGTGAGAGATCAGAGGCAAAGGCAGCCTCAAGCCTTATTTTTATGAGATTGTATTGGAGGCCGAGGCTATTTACTGGGGAAGTGATCCTCGTGAAAAGCAGATTTCTTTTTTCGATTTGGAACTCTGGGGGCTCCTTTCAAGGAAACCTTGCCCGAGGTCAGCTCTTCGTGAGTGTCCTCTCCTCTCTCTGCTTCATTCCTGTCGGGGATGTTTTCCTCCCCCACTGCCTGCTGTCGGCTAAGCCAGAGGGTTCTCCTGAGGGGTAGTACCTCTGCCTGGTCCTACCCTATTCCGGGGCTGTCCCGGCCAGACAGCACCTGTCATCCTCCAGGTTTGAAGTTGGAGCTCCTGGGAGAATTGTACCTGTGTGTTCTTGTGCCCACCTACTTGGAAAATAACCATTCTTTAGGGATGAGAGGGAAGCAGCCAGGAGGCACGGTGCTCTGTCCCAGATCCACAGAATGATGTCTGAGTGTCAGCTCACAGGGCCTGCTACAACAGATCCCAAATGGAAGCTACAATAGTGCTGTGCTGTGATCCTGGCAGGTCCTGAGAGCACACTCTCTCCTTCTTCACTTTGTCACATCAGTGGAGCCAGATGGTGTCAGAGTATGTTCTTTCTCCCTGCCAACAATCATCACGCACTTGAGACCAGGATATCAGTCCTATTTCCCACACCCCTGCATGACAGAACTTCTTACTCCCATTTCACAGCTACAGAAAATGAGCCAGGAAGGGTGATTAACTTGCACAGGCCCATTTGAGGGAAGCAGCAGAGCTAGGCTGAGACTCGATTTTATCTGATACCTGAGCCCATGGCACTCCTGGACAGGTTCCTTGAGTAAACAACACCAACACAGCACTCTGAATTTATCGGATGAAGACTGGAGTGGGTGAACTAGGAACAAATGCCACCAAACTATGAGAATTAGGAAACACTCTTGCACATGCTAGGGACTGTCAGGAACTACTGGAGGCATTACCACAGGACAGCCTTGGTGCTGTCTCCAGCAGAGCCTTGAACTCCGTGTCCACAACACACACTGGCATGGGTGGTGTGAGTCCCAAATTCCAGGTGGGGTTAGGCGCTGCCCTTACCACTTCTGTTGCGGGGTTTCCTTGTTTCTAGTGGTAACTCAATTATCCTAACATACTACTGTTTTGATACATCACATCATATTGATGCTGGACATCTTTTGTTTTTTTTGAGATGGAGTTTTTCTCTTGTCACCCAGGCTGGAGTGCAATGGCACAATCTCAGCTCACTGCAGCCTCTGCCTCCTGGGTTCAAGCAACTCTCCTGCCTCAGCCTCCTGAATAGCTGGGATTACAGTTGCCACCCACCATGGCTGGCTAATTTTGTTTTTTGTATTTTTAGTAGAGACGGGGTTTCACCATGTTGGCCAGGCTGGTCTCGAACTCCTGACCTCAGGTGATCCATCTGCCTTGGCCTCCCAAAGTGTTGGGATTACAGGTGTGAGCCACCATGCCTGGCTGATGCTGGACATCTCCTGATAAATTCTAAGCCAGGTGTGGTGGCACATGCTTGTAGTCCCAGTTACTAGGGAGGCTGAGGCAGGAGGATCGCTTCAGCCCAGGAGTTCTAGGTTGTGGTGAGTCACAATTCCCCGACAGCTCTCCAGCCTGGGTGACACAGTGAGAACTCACCTCAAACAAAACAAAAGGAAATGAAACAAACAAACAAACAAAACCTACCAACAACAAAACAAAACCAACAAACAAAAAATCCCAGATTCTAAGTAGTAATATGGCTAAGCCCAAAGGGAACTCAAATTACTAACTCTTTTTGGGTTCGTGCCATCTCTTGGCTGGCGTCTGCTCAGAAGGGACCCACAGTTCATGTAAAGCCAGTCGATGCATCCAGCGTAGTATTGTCCTTAACTCAGTGTGGTCTGTGCTTGCAAACTGAGTACATGTATTAGGGCTTATTTGGTTTTCTATTTTAAGGAGTTAGTGTAAGAATGAACTTTTTTCTCTATTTTTTCCTTATATAACTTGCCCATCAAATTCTTTCCAATTGTGTCATTAGAGGCCTGGTGATTACGTGCATGACAAGTATTTCTTTGGTTAGTTATCCTCTTTTTTTCTTATTTTTATTGTTCAGACTTGACAATTTGTATATCTTAAAATATCTTTTCATTTTCTTTGAAATATGTCTTTTGTAATTTCAAAACTGCTGAAATTATATTTCATTCATCCATAGCTTTGATCAATTTTCTGCTCTCTTCTTGTTTTACTAAAATTAAATTTACTCTTTTTTACACTTTCATTTACTTTTGAGTTGTATAATGTTTTATCTTTTTTTTTTTTTTTTAAGTTTCAATTCAAGTAGCCTAATGCCGTTGTTAAATCACTCTATTTTACCTCCTTGTACTTAAAGGTCATTTTGTCATATCTTTTGAAATGCAGTAGGGCCTCTTTTTGGACTTCCCATGCCAATGCATAGATTTACATTTCTGTTTTGCACCAATTTTATTTTTTTTAAAGCACTGAAACATCATAGTATGTTCTAATATTTTGTAGGATTAGAATTTTTCTAGCTCTTCTTTCTTCTTAGGAAATTTTTGTTTTTAAAAACACATTTACTTACCAATTATATTTTAGAGCCATTTTGACTTAAATTATTCCAGTTGGTATTTTGATTATGTTTCCATTCCAATATAAATGCGAACTTGGGTTGAGAGTGTCCTCCCACCCTCCCTCTTTCCTCACTCCCTGGAGTCATCTTGGCCAACTCCAGGGTCCCTGTGGATGGAGCACTTGATGTCCTGTATACCCACCTCCCTCCCTTTATAGCCACCTCTATGGAGGCTGTAGCTTTCCATAGAGTACCTGCACTCAGTCATGGCAGAAAAAGCACTACGTCCTAAGTCACTAGTGCAAACATCCTAACTCGACCATAATAATTGCTCATTCAAAAAATGTCCATAAATATGTATATTTAACTCCATTAAAAATAGTTGTGTTTTGCTGAAAATGCTCTATCAATACCCTAATGATTGGTGCTTAATTTCTAATTTTTTTGCAGTTGAAACAATATTAAAATAACTCTTTTATACATATTTTAGATACTTTCCCAATTGTTTCCTCATTAAAAATCTATCAAATGAGAATCTTGGGTTGAAGAGTACGCACATCTCACAATTTAAAAACATCTTGCTTACTTGACTTCTTGAAGGGTTGTACCAATATGCATCTTTCAGTGTTCACACTTAATTTTGATTATTTGTGTGTCTCCTTTGAGTACTTGAGTGGAAGAAGTATTCCTCATTCATCTTTATAATGCCAAAGTCTCTAGCTCAATGTTTGAGAAAGTGCTAAATAAATGTTCATTGAATGAACATTGAAAGAAAAGCCATTATTTTTCAATAGAAAGCCAAAAAACAACCCTACTCCTCACAAAAAAAGAGAGAAGGAAGAAAAAAATTGGTTTGTTTCTTTCTGTCAGTATCCAACTAACTAAAAGATTTGCAAAAAGTTCACTTGGGGAAGGAATTTTGGACTTTGATGGAGAGATGTTTGGAAGCCTTGACTCCTAACTGTAAAGGATCTAGGCAGATCAACTCTAACTATAGTTGCTATTTGGCATTTGGATTATCTCTTAGTTTCGACTCGTGCTTTGTTGGGACTCCTTGTGTGAACACTGGGCCATGTTTTCCTGCAGTGCTTAACAACAAGAACTTCAAAATACATCTGGGAAAGTCCCCTCTTTTGAGAGGTTGGCATCTAGAGGCCCCAAGTGCCCCAAAGAGACACAATAGAATTTCACGCTTCTTTCAAAGCCCTTTGTTTCCAAAGACAAGAGCAACAGACTAATTATGTGCTTTACTTTAGCTTCCTGGATATTCTAAACTTATGGTGTTTTCCTCTTCTCTCAGCCAATGAGATCTTCTGGCTAGCTCCTCCCTTTGAAAGGCTCTCTTTCTTTCTTATTCATTTACAATTTTAGTTTTTGTACCTAAGCATTTTATTCTTTGTGGTTTTTAGTTGCAACCAAATCCACATACCGCATGAGCCACTTGGAGGATTTAAAAATGTATTTAGACTCAATCTGGAGATTGTTTGTTCAAGACAGATGGAAAATTACATATTTAATCTGTAGGCCTGAGCTTCTGTCCAGGTACCATCACAAATTAGTTCCAAGATATTGCACGAAATAATAATCTTTATGACATAAAAGGTGTAAAACCGGCACAGTATTACCTATCTCACTGGTTGTTGTGAGGATTAAATAATGAATGAGCAAGTGCTTGCAAATGCTTCATGGTTATGCAAATGAACTACTTAAGGATAGGGCTTGGTCTTCACATCTGAATTCCCAGGAGAGCCTCATTCAGGGATTGTGCACGGCTCTGCTTCATTTAGTTTCACAAGGACATTCATTCTATCCTGTTAGACAGAAACTAGGTCATGTTGGTTCACTGCTATTTCCCCAGTCCCTGTAACAGTGCCTGATGTGGTACACAACTCTGAATGAACGAATGAGTGAAAGCTCTTATTTTTATTGCTTTAGTACACCACAGTTTATTGATCTATTCTCCCATTGATAGGGTTTGCATGACTTCCAATTCTTTTTTTCTTTCACAAGTAACGCTGTGTAAACCCTTTTGAACATTGAGCATACCTCTTGGTTCATGTGTATAATCTCTTCTTAACAACTGTGTATTTGGTTAAATTATATGGTTTTTTTAAGGTTGAAACCAGTCTAATCTAATATAATTAATATGGTTCAATTTACTACATAGTTATTGAATTATTGGGCCATAGAATTTGCAAATCCTTAGCTTACTAATATTGTCAAATTGCTGTCCAATGTTCCTGTTTATGCATATGGTCACTGACAATGAGCACTGTCAGGCTTTTTACATTTTCCCAAATTGATGGGTGTAAAATGATGATCTCATTGGGGTTGAATTTGCATCTGCTTGAGTACTACTGAAACTTGGCATCATATAAGGTGTTCACAGTTTGCTCTTGTCTGCTCATTTCTTTTGACTTGTTTGATTCTATCATTTCCTATTCATTGATTTGTAGGCATTTGTAGGTATTACAGATAACTGCATTGTCAGTTATACATGTTGAAATAGATGCTTCAAGTCTATGGCTGGTCTTTCCACTCTTCAAATGGCTTTTCTGAAGAACAGAGATTTAAAATTTGTAAATAGCTTAAGTTTCCTTTGTTGTTTATGATTTTTGTGTCTTATTTAAGCATTAAAAAAAAAAAGGAAAACTGTCTGTTTTCTTCTGAACATTTTAAAAAAGTTTCTTTTACTTTTGGCCAGGCGCGATGGCTCACACCTGTAATCCCGGCACTTTGGAAGGCTGAGGTGGGCAGATTACTTGAGGTACGGAGTTCAAGTCCAGCCTGGCCAACATGGTGAAATCCCATTTCTACTAAAAATACAAAAATTAGCCAGGCATGGTGGCGCATGCCTGTAATCCCAGATACTTGAGAGGCTGAGGCAGAAGAATTGCTTGAACCTGGGAGGCAGAGGTTGCGGTGAACTGAGACTGCACCACTGCACTGCAGCCTGGGTGAAAGAGCAAGACTATCTCAAAAAAATAAAAAGACAGTTTCTTTTACTTTTTATTGAGACAGGATCTCACTTTTTCATCCAGGCTGGGGTGCAGTGGGGAGAACACAGCTCACTGTAGCCTCAACCCCTTGGGCTCAAGCAATCCTCCTGCCTCAGCCCCCCAAGTAGCTGGGACTATAAGGGCGCACAACCATGCCTGGCTAATTTTTGTAATTTTTGTAATGGAGATGGGGTTTCTCCATGTTGCCTAGGCTGAAAGTTGTTGTTGTTGTTTTTCTCATATTTAGAGTTTTTTATATGATGATGACAAAGACCTAATCTATCCTTGCCTCCTCTATCTCCACTCTCAGAGTAACCAGTTTTATAGCACGATTTGTTGCAGAAGAAATTATTGTCCCTTTGACTTGTCAACCACCTTTCTCATATATCAAGTTTCCAAATATGCACAGCTCTGTTGCTAGGCTGTTCTACAGGTTGCTTTGCTTATTATGGAGCTAATAGCATGGTATTTTAATTACTATTACAGAAAGCTTTGTTATGTGAAAGGACAAGTTATTCCAACCTGTTGATGAAAATTGTCTCAGGTATTTTTGACCATTGTTCTCCCAAATACATTCTAGAATCAGCTCATTAAGTACGACAACAACAGCAAAATCAAAACAAATAAAACAAAACAAACAAAAACCTTTTGGAATTCCATTAGAATTTCATTGAGCCTATAGATCAATCTGGGTAGGATTAACATCTTTATGGTACTGAGTTTTTTAATGCAGTAATGATATTAATCTGTTCATATATTTAGCTTCTCTTTGCTGTCTTTCAATAAAGTTTTATAATTTTCTTTATGAAATAATTGCACAAACTTTAGTTAAAAATTTCCCCCAGATGCTTTATCTTTTGTTGATAAGGCAAATCATATGTTATTTAAAAACACTTTTTTTGATTAATACTTGCTGTTGTAGAAAGTTATTGAGGTAGGTATTGGATTCTCCTCCTATGAAGGTAAATTCAGAATTTTCTTTCTGTAATAAAATATTGTAATATAATGCAATTGTTGTGCTATATATTTTGAGGCTAAATTATTAAGTATACACATTCATAATATTATTATACTTTTTGGTATCAGTCTTTTTGTTATGTATTAATCCTCTCAATCATTGATTGATATCCTTATATATTGATAAGAATAACAACGTTCCTTGTCTTAAAGCCTTCTTTGTTTGATATTAACATAACTAATTTGTTTAATATTTACCTACCATATCTTTTTCATCTCCTTACTTTTAACCATTCTATGTCCTTATATTTTAATTATAGCCATTCTAAATAGCATATAGCATTTTCTTTTTGAAATCAAGCTTGATAATTCTTGTTTTTCAAATAGTGAGTTTAATCTAAGCATTATTTGAAATTAAAGCATATTATTTGAAAGTTTCTTTAGTGTAGGTCTGTTGTTGGATAACTTGGTTTCTGATTATGTGAAAAATTTCTTTTAGCCTCATTCCTGAGAGATTGTTTTTCTGGATATACAATTCTAGATTGACAGAATTTCTCTCAGCAATTTAAAGATATTTAACTATCTCTGGGTTCTTATTTTTGATGAGTCTTCAGTAATTCTAATTATTTCTTTGAGGTAATGTGTCCTTATTCTTGAATTGATATTGAGATATTCTCTTTTACTTAGTTGTGCTGAAGTTTCACTATACCATGTCTTAGTGTAGATTTATCTTTCCTAGTAAATGTGGTATTTTCTTTATCTATGGATTTGGACTTGTGTCTTTCATATGTTCTAAAAAAAATTCTTAGCCACTAGTTACTTAAATATAGCCACTCCTACTTTCTCTCCACTCCCCTTGAGGGACACTGTCTCCCTTAAATTGAATCTTATATGTAAAGATTCAGCTCATGCATTGATTTTCTAATTTATTTTTTGGTCACTTTCCTCTCCTCAGCTCTTTGTTGATTTCTTTCACTTCCAGAAAGATCAGCAATGCAAGAAAAATGACATTCTTTTAGCAGGAATGCCCCTGTTGTTTCTAGTCAGCATACTACTGAAAGCAGAAGTGATATTCCTTCATTGTCAAGCCTTTTCACCCCTCAGGGTGTTTGGTAAATATATTATCTGTGTTATTTCATTATTGAGAATATGTATATATATGTGTGTATATGCATATATATGTGTGTGTATATATATATATATCAGTCCCTGTCTGTCTCTATATATCACAAATATGTATACATATATATTTGTAAAATTTGTTGTTTAAAGGCCATTTTGCTGGATGTCATCTTTTTAATCCTACTTTTTTTCTCTTAGAACTTTGTAAATATTGATGCATTGGCATCTAACATGAAATGTTTTGAGGATATGTTTAAGGCCAGACTGATTTTCTTCTCCTTTTGTTAGGGAGTTGCCTTTTTTTTTTTTGTCTGTCTAGACACCTGTAGTAGTTGTAGTTTATTTTTGAAGTTCAATAGCTTGAAGTTTAATGGCCATAGTTTAACTATGGCTTATTTTATTTTTCTGAAATACAGTATGCTCTGTCTGCAGATGAAATCTTCTCCACTTCAGGGAAATTCTCCTATTTCATATCTCTGAGGAATATCCTCAAAAAATATTTTGTCCCATTTATTTGATTCTTTACTTTGGAGGTGCCAATTTTCCTTTTGTTGTATAGTCTTTGTTTTTCAAATATATTAGCTTTTGTGTCTTAATATTTTTGCCTTTAAAATGTTTTTAAAAATCATTATTGTTATTGTAAGTTGTTTCTTATTCCAAAAATTGAAATTTAACTAGTATGTATTTTCTTTTTATGGTTTCTAAATCATTTAAAATTCCACAGTGATTTTTTTTTGTTTTTTTTCTTAGTTCCACAATCTCTTTTTTTACTTATTTGTTTATATCTTTTATCTGAGCCCTTGTTTTCTGAATATTTGTCCTTATTAAAGTATTCTTCTTAATGAGGCACTTGTAAAGAAATTCTTCATTTTATTTGAGTTGTTTCTTTTCCAGGCATGCTTTATAACTTCCTTTTGTTTTCTTTTTCTTTTTTTCTTGGTTTATTTCCTTCCTAATGTTTAGATAGCAGCTGTGCTCTTTGTTTTATTGCCACCCATACTTGGGGAGTTCAGCCCAGGTATTATATTTGTTCTTGACTCTCTTTTCAATAAATCTGGGACCAGTTTTATTTCTCCTGCAATATCTAGTGTGATCCCTAAGCATATCCTGTATGCTCTAATCATCTATAGAAGGAGAAGATTGGAAATGGTTAGGACGGCCGTGGAGAAGAGTGAGGGAAATCATCTGAGATGCAATACAACCTTTATTAGACCAGTCAGGCTCTGTGCTCTCCTATGAAAAATTGTTAAACGTTTTATGTCATGTTCAGTTAATTTTGTGGAAATTGCTCTCCAGCTTTGGATTCTTCTCACATTTTTGTATGTAGTCCTGGAGGCTTCCTCAGAAGTCAGCCTCATTGTTCACTTTCCTTGTTTATTTGATCATTCTCGGTAGCAGTTTTTCCAACTCCTCTGTCAGAAGCAGGAGATAAGGAGACTCCTTTGGGGTGCTCATCTCCATGGATGTGGGTATTGGGGCTAGTCACCAGGATTGTGAGGGGACATTATTACAGCTTTAGAGATTGTCAGCTGAGTCGGGGTTGAAGCATGGTAGGCTTATTTGATCTGCTCTAGAAACTTTTTTTTTTTTTTTAACGTTTTGGTAGTTTTTTTTTTTTGAGACGGAGTCTCGCTTTTGTATTAGGCAAATACAAGTTTATTCCTGCCTCCTCTAATTTATTTTCTTTTCTCTCTCCCTACCCCGCCTATTTTGTCTGGAAGAAGAAAAAGTCTGTAAGGAAGTTTCAATGTATCGTTTTACCCAGGAGTCCTTTCTGTGTGCATGTTCATCTGTATGTATTGCTAATGTCTTCCCAAATGCCACTGTGGCTCAGCTGTGCTGATAGAATCATGGGAAGGTTTATATTCATGCTTGGGCCACAAGGTGAGAGGAATGGTAGTGGAACAGGGATCTGGGCATCCACGAAATTCATGGTGAGAAGTGCTTTGCGGTTGGGAAGCTGCGGGGTGCAGGACTGAGCGCTTCCACCCACTGCTGGTCGGAGCTTCCCTCCTGGAAGAGTAGGAGGGCTTTGTGGTGGTTTGGTAGTGGGGGCATTGTTTTGTTAACTGCTAATAGGTCTACCAGACAGTTATTTTTCTTGAGAGAAGAGCCTGTGGCAGCATCTGCGCCAGTGCATTTGGACAGCAGAAGTGCTAGTTTCTGCTTCTGATTGGGTCACTTCGTGGTGTTAAGAAGTCAGCAACGGAGGGCCTGAGATGTGGGAGATACGGTGAAGCCCTAGCGTTAATCAGACAGCATTCCTATTTAACAGGGATAAGATTCAAAATGTTAAGCAAGATTCAAGGATAATAATGACATATAAGAAGAAAAACGTGACTAAAAATGTGATGAGAAAGGGAAGACTGCCTTTGCACCCCTGCAGAGAAATAGTCTTATGAAAGGGTGATTCACTCACGCACAATGGAAAATGACACAGCAGAACTGGTGTCTGGCTACCTTTCTCTTGAATGGAGCAACTTCAAACTCAGGACAATGAAAGATATTTTTTCACTAGTGCTTTTCAGAAGGGTCAGTGACCAGCTTGTAAATAAAACACTCTGAGATATTGTTTTTTAGGTTTAATTGGAATTCTGTTATTATTTCAAGATCCTTAGAGAAGCTTCTCAACGATAAGATTTAGGGTTTTATTTTCTTCCAATAATATTTTCATTTGAAACTAGAGATTAGATGTGGATTTTTAAGACTGGACTGAAAAAATTTGTGATTTTAGAGTTACTACTATTTTAATTTGGCTTTGGCACGGTCCTTTAAATGATGTTGTCTTCCTGTGAAGGGAACAATATCCAGATACTATAAATAAAAGGATTGATAAATTAATGGCATGAAAGATTTAGACAATAAAAAGGCAAATACAAAGTTGGAGAAAATATTTGTAATACCATAAGCCATGAAAAGGCTGAAATCTTTAATTAAAAAATTAAATACAAAATGATGCTTTATACCCGGTAAAAATAAAGAACAACTTAATAGAAAAATAGGCAACTGGGAGAACAGAGAATTAATAGGCAAGGAATTATTATATGCTTAACTTAACTTGTGAAAAATGCTTGATCTTAATAATTAAAGTTATTATGTTTTTGCATATCAGCCTGACAAAAAATTAAGTTTGTTAATCCTAGGTGCTATTGAGAGTGCAATCAGAGTAAATGATAATTGGTTTAGTTTTTAATGAGGGTATTTCCGTTATATCTATCCAAAGTAAAAATCCACATTAAAAATCATATACACTTTAGTGCAGTAATCCCATTTGGCAATGGTACCTCACGGATCTACTTATAAAAGCCAGCCAAATATGTAAAAAAACCTCATGAAGTTAAAAGCTGGGATTCATTGAACTGCATCTACTTGATTTCATAATGTGCATTGGTTTTAGTATGTTGCTGTCCTGTTATCTGTAATCAACTATAATAGAGTAATATATTTGGTGTTTTGGACCAAAATTCATGCTATACATATGTCTGACTTTGACGGCCTTTACCTTTTCAAGAAAACTGTTGCAAATTTGAGCAAAATTTTCCCAGTTGTAATATTTTAATAGTGTCATGCAATAGAAAAAATTTAGAAACACTCCTAAGGGAGTTTTCAATTTCAAGTAGAAATGCTTCTCTTCTAGGTAAATACGACTTTAACTGATAAAAGAAAAACCATCTCATGATATCACTGGCCCCAAAGAGAAAAACATGCAAATTTTCATGATGAAGTGATTGGTTAAATAAATTAAATCCTACAGTGGAATATTATGTAGTCTTTAAAAGTAGCAAGGTAGAACTATAAGTGCTGTTATGGAAAATTGGTTCTAACACTTTAGTTATACATATACATGTATTTTGTAAATAGATAGTTTATCCTATAGGAGAGTGGTTGTAATCTTTCTGTACTTTTAAAATTTCTTAACCATACATATGTTTATTTATGTATTTATAATGTCAAAAGTTAAATGAGTCTTGGGTCTATAAACCATTTTCTGGTTTTTTTATAACTACTTGTATTAAAAATAGCTATTGTACGTTATTAAAAATAAAAAAGAATAAAAAACCCAAGAAAATTATGGTGTTTATTCTGCTTAATGCTATCAAGTTATCATTTAATATGAGGTATATTTTTTATTTTGCTTATTTATATTCAGTCAGAATTAATGATACAATCTTCCCCCACCACCTCCCTACCCCAATACTCCAGTAACTTATTAATTTATTACAAAGAATGACCAAAATGACTTAAATAAATAATTATCTCTTGAGTGTCCTTGACCTTTCTTTATAGTTTAATTGTGGTCCCTTGAACCAGAGAGTGATCTGCAGGCATTTTCTTTGTTATCAGAATGTGTGAAACTAGGTTTCAGGACTGTGTCAGAGAACTTTTTAATCATGATGCACTTTTTGTCACAAGACATACTTCCTCATGGAATATTTCAAAGATGGTGATTTATTTTTAATTTTTTAATTTTTTTTTGAGACGGAGTCTCGCTCTGTTGCCAGGCTGGCGTGCAGTATGGTGCAATCTCGACTCACTGCAACCTCCACCTCCTGGGTTCAAGCGATTCTCCTGTCTCAGCTTCCTGAATAGCTGGAATTACAGGTGTGTGCCACCACGGCTGGCTATTTTTTTTTTGTATTTTTGGTAGAGATGCAGTTTCACCGTGTTGGCCAGGCTGGTCTTGAACTCCTGACCTCAAGTGATCCATCTGCCTGGCCTCCCAAAGTGTTGGGATTACAGGTGTGAGCCATCGTGCCTGGCCAAAGAGGGTGATTTCTTTTCTTCTTTAATTATACCAGGGATGGAAAAACTCTTTTACACCTGTGTTTTGTCTTGATGGATTTAGGCCACTCATCTGGTCACATTTAGATCTGCTTACAAGGAAGGATTACTGCAATGGGATATGACCATGGCAGTTCAAAGAATAAAGAAACCAAAGTGACCAGAAGTTCATGTTAGTTCAAAGCGTTATAACTGGGAATCTGAAACGGTAAGACATCCTCTTTGGTGTTTGATGGAGCATTCTTAACTTGCAGATTTTTAGGTTTTTGTTTGTGCATTTGTTCAATGGCTTGCCTACTTTTTGTCTGGCTATAAACTTTTGTATTTGTAAAATGATGTCACCTGAATGCAATACAAGATTATCCACCATAAAACAAGTGAAGAACGATGACAGTAAAATTAATTTTATGATAATTGAGGATTTTCTATTAATTTTTTGGGCTATATCTTATAGGTGGTGGTTTTTTTTTTTTTATCTCAAATGACTAAATTCCATGTGTCAAATGATTAAATTCCATTTGTCAAAGTTAATTTTCTTTTAACTTTGAAAATTTAAGGTTGTACAAATTATTGCAGTCATTTGAGTAGCTCTTTTGTAGTCTGTGTCAAGAGATTTTACTCCAGTAATCTTAGTTTTAGGAGTTTATTCTAATTTTAAGAAAATAATTCAAATGAAAGATTATTTATACACAAAAATGTTCCTTAATAGAAGAATGTGTGAATTATGGGATATTCATTTGGTAAGAATGTTACGCAACAAGTAAGCTGATAGTTATAAACCTCATGTGGCAATATTGAAAAATATGCATAAAATGAAGGTAAATGAGAAGTGGATGCTACCACCAAAGCCAGCAAAATATCTATTTGGGTAAAAAAGTCAGAAATGTTAAAGAAATTAGAAAAATAAAAATAGTTGCTGTATTGAAGTATGAGAAATATGGGTGAAGCTATTTATTTCTTTAATTTCTGTAACGTCATAAGTTCTGCAATAAATAAAAATGTGCAGAAAAAGGAAAGAAGCAAAAGCTGGGTCTGATGGGAGAAGAACAAGGTGATGACACAGTCACAGATCTGGATGCAATGATAAATGAACTAGGCCTTCTCTGTGGGCTCCTGTCCCAAATGACTGTTCTGAGACACACAACAGGGATTACAATGACCTCCTTCAAGAGATGAAAATATTGTAATTCTTTACAATTTATTCAAGTGGTATTGTTTTTTCTAAAAATTTTCTAGGTCCTTTTCCTTGCTGAATTCCTCTGGCCTTGTATCCTGTTTATAATTCTGACAGTACTTCGTTTTCAAGAACCTCCCAGATACAGAGACATTTGTAAGTTTCACTTTTTAATATACTTTTTGAATTAACCTTTGGAGAAAAAAACTCATAGCACTCTTTGTTGTTTTTTATAAACTCTGAATGCTGAGTGAAATGAATAGATAGGGTTTCATTATGACAATAACAACATATCTGGAGTATATGTCAATAAGCCACAATTTAGGTTTTGTCTTTTAAGAATGATATTCACCCAGGTTCACTCAATCTAGCACATAGATTTTTTTCTTCCAATTAAAACTGACACAATTTGGGCATAAGTAAATAGCCATTAGAAATATAGAAAGTAGAAGAAGTAGAAGTGGGAGACGCATTTCATAGTTTATCAGCATGATACTGATAGTAATGTTGATGGTGATGATGATGGTGGTGAGAAAATAATGATGCTGATGATATGATGATGGTGAAGATGGTGATGATGGAGAAGATGGTGATGATGATGATAGAAATGATAATGATGGTGATGATAGTTATAATGGTGATGGAGATAATGATAGTGGTGATTGTGATGATAGAGATGATAGTAATGAAGGTGATGATGAAGATGATGATAGTGATGATGATGTAGATGATAGTAATTATGGTGATGATGATGATGGAGATGATGATGGAGATGATGATAGTGATGATGGTGATAATAATAGAGATAATAGTAATGATGAAGATGATAGTGATGATGCTGGTGATGATAGTGATGATCTTGATGATAATAAAGATATACTAATAATGATGGAGATGACGATTGGGAAAATAGTGATGATGGTGATGATGATGAAGATGATGATAGTGATGAGAGTGACTATGATGGATATAATAATGGTGATAATGATGATGGAGATGATGATAGTGATGATGCTGACAACAATGTAGATAACAGTAATGATGTGATGACTATGATTGAGATGATGGAGATGATAGTGGTAATGGTGATGATATGATGATGGAGATGATAATAGTAATGATAGTGATAATGGTGATGATATTGATGTTGATGATAATAAAGATTATAGTAATGATAATGAGATGATGGAGATAATAGTGATGATGATGATGATGATGATGATGATGATGGAGTTGATGATAGTGATGATGATGATGGAGATGACAGTAATGATGGCAATGGTATGATGATGGAGATGATAACAGTAATGATAGTGATAATGGTGATGATGATATTGATGTTGATGATAATAAAGATTATAGTAATGATAATGGAGATGATGAGGTAATAGTGATGATGGTGATGATGATGATAGAGTTGATGATAGTGATGATGGTGATGATGATGATGGAGATGAAGGTGATGATGGCGATGATATGATAATGGAGATGATAATAGTAATGATAGTGATGATGGTGATGATGATATTGATGTTGATGATAGTGAAGATTATAGTAATGATAATGGAGAAGATGGAGATAATAGTGATGAGGGTGATGATGATGATGGAGGTGATGATAGTGATGATGGTGATGGTGATGTAGATGATTATAGTGATAAGTGTAATTATGATGGAGATAGTAGTAATGGTGGTGATGATGATGATGGAGTTGATGGTTATGATGATGATGGAGACAATAGCAATGATGATAATGGAGATGATGATAGTGATGATGGTGATGATGATGGAGATGATGATGGAGATGATGATGAAGATGATGATGATGATGGAGATGATAGTGATGATGGTGATGATAATGGAGATGATAGTAACTATGGTGATGATGATGGAGATGATGATGGAGATGACAGTGTTGATAGTGATGATAATGATGGAGATGGTGATGGTGATACTGATGATGAAGATGATGATAGTGATGAGAGTGATTATGATGTAGATAATAGTAATAATGGTGATGATGATGGAGATGACAGTGATGATGTTGATGATAATGGAGATGATGGTAATGATGGTGATGATGATGATAATGGAGATGATGGTGGAGATGATGATGGTGATGATGATTACGATGGAGATGATAATAGTGATGATGGTGTTGTTGGTGATGATAGTGATGGTAATGATGGAAATGATGTTGATGGTGATGATAGTGATTACTATGATGATGTTATCAATTGTGATGATGATGCTCTGATAAACTATTACTGGTAACTTCCTGTGCTTCAGGAAAATGGTCAGATGGACCATTTTGTTTATCTGGGTTGAAACCTTAACAACATCACTCCTTGAGAAATAATGGTCTGCTTTGTCTCTATCAGGCTATACCACTTAAATATGTATAACGTGGTTGACTCTGTAATCGTTACATCAATAAGGGATTAATAAGTGTTGGGATTTACCCAAACAGTGTGTCAGTTATATTTAGGTTTTACACATATTAGGACCACTCCTATCAGTTTGTCTTTGTTGTTTGGAGACTCTATTGTGTGTTGCAGAATGGAAAAATGTAAAACCATGTGAGTAAAATATCATTTATGAAAAGCTAAAAAGCTTTTCAGGGTTTCTACTTTATTATTTATTTATTCAATAAATATGTATTGAGTACCTTTTGTGTTTCAGGCCTTGCTGAGAATAAAATTGTGGACAAGGCATTTTCCCTGCCTTTACAGAGCTCACTGTAGGGCCAGACTATTACAAGGTAGTGGCAAAATTGCCATAATGGGGTTTTATACAGGGAGCTATGTGAGCACACAGGAGGGTCAGCCAATCCACTTTAAAGAAAGACTTCTGAGGCACTGTGCAACTTTGTCAGAACAAGGGAATGCAGAGGAGAAAATGTCTAGGCAGGGCAGACAGCATGGACAAAAACCTAAAGTAGAACCAAAAGGCAGAGATGTGGCTGGAGGAGTAAGCAGGGTCAAATCAATAAAGGGCTTTGTATGATGTTGAGGATGGTGAACTCTCAAAGAACATGAAGGAGCCATTGAAAGGTTTCAGGCAAGGTCATAATAAAATGAGCATTTAGGGGTCACATTCTGGACACTGGAAAAGGCAGAATTTGGGATGGGTGGAGAGCAACACTAGAGAAGACAAGATCAACTTGTGGAACTCTGGAGTAACCAGGCAAGGGATGGTTGTGCCCTGAAGCAGTGGGAAGAAGGCAGATTCAACAGACATGAAGGAGGTAAGATGGGAAGAAACAACCGGCTGGATGCATGAGGACAGGGAGGTCTTTGACTGGAACAGCTGAATGGAGAGTGCACTCCTGCTGAACTGACAGGGCACAGGACATGTAGGGGATTTGGGGAGCTATGCTCAGCATGACCATCCTGAGTTTGAGGGACTCTTGAGATTGTCAGAGTGAGCCGCCTAATCAATCAGATTATGAATTTGGAATCACATAGATGAGGACACCTAAGAAGGAGAAACTTCCAGAACATAGGCCTCCAGAAGACTGCATTCAAGGGACAAGCAGAGGAGACAATAAGCAGCAACCAGAGTGCTGGAAGGGAAACAAAGAAATTTAGAGTCTGCCTGGGAAGCATTGAAAGAAGGAGGCATGGCAGAGTGACAGGTGCTGTTGCTGTGTGAGTAGATAAGGGCTGACAAGTTCTCCAGGGCAGTTCAGTAGAGGGATAGGATGAGGAAGGCCAGGCTGCAGCAACCTGAAGAGTGAAGGGAGTGAGAAAAGGGAAGGTAAGTGATAGAAAACCATGTGTACTGTGCAGCAGAAACGGGCAAAACAGGGCAAAAACAGCTTGCATGCAACCAGAGGATAACATGGTATCAGGACTGATAAGAAGCCTCAAAATGATAGTGGCTAATGCACAATTGTGAATGATTTAGTTGTAAATGATAGAGAGCACTAAGTCTGCCATCCAGTGTGGTACTAGCTCAGTCCTGCCCTATGGAAAGGGTAGCTTATGATGTTCCTTATTCTCAAAGTTTCCATCCATCCCTTAAACATTTATCAAACTCTTGCTTTGTATCAGGAGTGCAGTCCAACAAAGATGTGGCCCAAAGAAACACTGGAAATGTTTCCTAGAGGTATGCAGATGAGCTTTCCTACAGAAGGGGAGGCTTTGTCAGAGTCTCAAAGGGGCTCAGGAGTCAAAATTGATCAAGGACTGCACGTTGAAGCTCCATGAAGCCCCCCATCAGCTCTGTGGGGATGGACATGGCGTGCAACCTTTGTGAACCTCTTCTCTATAAAGACAGCAAATTTCCCCTGGCTACCAGGGCTGCTGTGAGGACTTGGTGAGAAAGCCAGTCAGGAGAATGCACTCAGCACCAGGCCTGGCATGGCGATGACCAAAAAATGCCCATCCCTCTCCCTCATGCTTCCCACTGTTTTGGGGTGGCCTGATGTTACCATGCCAGGTCTTTAATCTTGGAGACAAAGTTGTGTCCAGGGCTGAAGTCCTCAGTCTCTGACCCACTGAGCACTCTCTGTGGGGCCACTATTTCTGCTGTGTTCCTCGAGAGATAGATGGGACACAGAAGTCATGCCACGGAAATGCACTATCTGGGCACTGTTGCTGACCCCTAAAGTCACCACCGTGTGGAAGATGTTCTGTGCCTGTCTTGTTACAGGAAGAGCTGGCCCCGTTCTTGTGCTGTGACTGAGAAGGACCTTAGAAGAGGTGATGTGGATTTTACAATTTTAGAATGAAGTCAAAGACTGCATATATGGGTATTTTCACTAAGAATAAATAATCTTCCAAAGTTAAGATTATTTGCATAGGAAAGTGAAATTTCCTGTTAAGTAGATTAAAGCTTGAGAAGCTTTATTTATCTGTCTGTCGCAGTAAAATTCTGTTTGTGTTGGTGAAGTTAGCCTTGTGATCACCTATGGTTTGGGCAGGCTGCACATGCAGGTTGACAGGCACAAGCCCAGGGCGCTGCTGTGTCCTCGAGCTACATGTGAATGTGAAAATCGCTGCAGGGCAGGGCTGCCTTTGTGTTCTGGCTTTCAGGGACTGGGAAAAGAGAAAAACAAGAAGCGGTCACAGACCCTGGGGAGACCTGGGAAAGTGCTCCAGGTTTCAGATAGGCCCTGGCAATACCGGGGCGCTGGACAGGCATCTCCGTTCCAGGCCTGCTCCCTGGGGAGGTAGTGAGGTGTGGTAGAATGAACATTTGACCTGGAGTCAAAGTAGATAAGGGCTGACAAGTTTTCCAGGGCAGTTCAGTAGAGGGATAGGATGAGGAGGGCCAGGCTGCAGCAGCCTGAAGAGCAAAGGGAGTGAGAAAAGGGAAGGTAAGTGATAGAAAACCAGGTGTACTGTGCAGGAGAAACGGGCTGGTAATCGTAAGTTTCATGTTGCTGCAGCCATCAGCATCCTCACCACTCCCACCGTCCTGATGGTGTGAAGGGAGGATATGGTTGGGGATGTGTAAACAGCGCATTATCCATAGAGGTGGCTATTTTGTAGCGACATTTGTTCTGAAAAGTCCTATTCAGTGTAGACAATTTTTTTTGTATTATACGATATTTAACAACTATATTTAAACATTAAGAATTCAACTTGCATTAAGCTTGAATTTTTTGCCAAAACTAAAAACTCCTACATTTTCATATGAGATGGGAAGAAGCATCCTTTCTATTCTTCCTACCCACAGCTTGTTTACAGAGAGCCGTGTCTGGAAGCTTGGCTGTGCATCAGGGTTATTTCCACTCAGTGAATGGGGAAGCTTGTGAATCCTGCAGCTATCTGGCTGCTCAGAGCCATTCTGCCTTGAAACATGAGTATTGACCCTGTAAGAAAGGTGTTAGATATAAAGGTTTTTCCATTTTGTTTGATTCTTTTTGTCTGAGTCCTTAGATCGCCTTTAAATTAATAGCAAGGTTAATAATATAATAATATGATGTTATATATTACAATTTCAACTCAACAGGAATTCCATTTCTGGTAGCAGGTATATGGACTCATTTCTTCTTTGCATCTATTTCTAGGTTATTTGCAGCCCCGAGATCTACCCAGCCGTGGTGTTATCCCCTTTGTTCAAAGCCTTCTTTGTAACACTGGATCAAGGTGCAGGAACTTCAGCTATGAAGGGTCGATGAAGCATCATTTTCGGTAAGAGAAACACAAAGATCTTTTTCAGAAATCTCAGAAAGCTGATACATAGAACAGGCTTCTGCTTTTTGTAAAGCCTCAATAATTTGGGATAGGTCAGAGATCATGAGAAGTATAGAAATTAAAGTTTTATTAAATTCAGAGTCACATAATTCTGGCTCCAACTAATGGTTAGCTTCCAGCAGGAGATCTTTCCACTGCCACTTGCAGGACTCACAGAGTAATAACTGATTAGCAAATGCCATTTGCATGTGATAATTTGTTTTCTGTAGGTTAAAACTCTGACTTCAAAATTACTTGTCTAGCCAACTTTTCATTTTAGTGCCACATGCCCCCAGAACAATTATTTTTTGAGCTACTTACTGGGTTTTTTCTCCTGTGCTACTAGTTGACCAGAATCTTGTCCCCAGCTGAGGGAAAATAAAACTGGGCAGTAACTCTTTATTTGTCATAAACCACCTAAACGGACTACAGGACAGTTAAGTTGCCTTCTCTGAGTCTCTGAATGCTGAGCTATGCCTGTGGTTGCCTACAGTGTCAGTTGGCCTTAAACTCAAGAAGAGAAGGAGAAGAAGATACTTCAGGTGAGAAGAGACAAAGTGAGGGGGTTTAACTTGGAGGATACTGAATGCCCTGGAAACTTCTCCCAGGTGAAGTTAGGAAGGGAAGGAAGTGACTAGTGGATTATGATAGTTGGAATTTATCATGTATGAATGATCTGAGTTTTATTTAATCTATATGTACTAATATTAAACAATCTAAGATATTTAAATGTAAAGCAAATGTTGACATATATGATCTTTATCTTCCAACTCTAAGTTACAAGAGGAAAATTAAAAGTTTCCAGATAATTTTCGGCATATCAGGTACAATAGTTTTAAATGGTGTCGTTTTAGTTCATTTGGGCTGCTATAATGAAACACCATAAACTGTGTGGCTTATAAGCAACAAATATTTATTTCTCATCGTTTTGGAGGCTGGGAAGTCCAAGATCAAGGTGCCAGCTGATCTGGTATCTGGTGAGAACCCTTTCTATTATAAATGACACCTTCCAGCTGTGTTCTCACATAATGGAAGGGATAAGGCAGCTCTCCAGGGTCTCTTTAATAAGGGTACTAATCCTATTCACGAAGGCTCTGTCCTCACGATCCAATCACCTCCCCTATATCATCTTAGGGGTTACGTTTCAACATAAAAATTTGGGGATGGGAGATGCCAACTTTCAGGTCATAGTAGATGCTTACTTTTTCTGAGACAAATCATATAGAAATATGATATAAAGAGGCTCATTTGAAAATACTGTAAAATGATAACCCTAAAAAGTTCAATGGTCTTTTCTTGAATGTGTGGAGATGGGAAATATACAAAACTCTGTCTTTCTTGGAAGCATTAGAAGAGCTTGAGACTTAGCAGCGTCTTTATTTCAAGTCTTTCTTATGTCTCTTCCTTACTTGGAATGGGAGGTTTAAATGACGTTGAAGTGGAAAGAATGTGATTTTGCGGCTAAACAATACTGGCTCTGTTACCTGTGGTTCTGTGAATCTGTGCGAATTAATTAACCTCTTTGAATCTGTTTACTCACTTCAAGTGTTGTGAATGTTAAACACAAATATAGAAAACATCTAGCACAATGCGTGGCACAGAGGCATTCAACCAATGGGAGTTAATAATAACAAATTCTTATTACTATGGCTGTAACAATTATAAAAATATTACTTGAAGGCCAGGCATGGTGGCTCACACCTGTAATTCCAGCACTTTGGGAGGCTGAGGCGGGCAGATCACCTGAGATCAGGAGTTCAAGACCAGCCTGGCCAACATAGTGAAACCCAGTCTCTACTAAAAATACAAAGAAATTAGCTGGACATGGTGATGGATGCCTGTAATCCCAGCTATTCGGGAGGCTGAGGCAGGAGAATTGCTTGAAGCCAGGAGGGGGAAGTCGCAGTGAGCCAAGATTGCGCCACTGCCCTCCAGCCTGGGTGACAGAGCAACACTCATTCTCAAACAAAAAAAAATGGCCCCAAATTACTTGATATCAGGAAATAATCTACCTTTGTTTTCTTTGTGTTTTTCCACATCAACATCCTCACTTCAATGTGCAGAAATTCAGGGGTTATAAAAGCAACCTGGTGAGATTCTTCACCTAACATTCTGAAAGTGGTAGTCAGGTTAATAGCTCACCAGCATTGCAAAGCCTTTAACTTCGAGAACCAAGAATGAAATTCCTCACCTTGTCTAGTAGCGCCCAAGTCAGAGGTATAAGAAATACAAAATAAAATAGGGAAAGGAAATTGTAAGGAGTAAGGAAAGAGGGAGAGGGAGAAAGGAGACAAGAAAGAGTGAAGCACGCTGTCAATAGTGCCTCTGGTTTCAGACTCAGCCACTTGACCAAGCAGATTTCATGTGTTTTCATATTGGAGTAAGCGTGGATTCAATTGAAGTTCAAGCCCATAAACAAAGACTCACTCCTGATTATTTTGTGGTAATTGTCTCAGTTTAAAAACACCTGAAAGCGGCTGGGTGCACTGGCTCACGCCTGTAATCCCAGCGCTTTGGGTTGTTGGGGAAACCAGCCCCACACCACCTGGCGGGTACCCCGAGTCCAGCGGAGACAAAGGAAATAGAAAGAGACAGAATAAGAGTTTAAAAGGCAGGTCCAGGGGTCCTAAGCGTCGGAGGCTTGCTCACTGCCCATAGCTCTCGGGCTCCACCTAATTTATTGGTTTACAAGCTCTTTGTTCTTAGGGCAGATGGGAGGGGGAGGAAGGGATGAGGAAAAGGATTAATCAGTGAAGGAGAACTCTTGAGTCATTCAATAAGATGTATAGCAGTGGTGGTTTCTGTGAATTTCCTGAGCAAAGGCATGTGTCTAAACTACTTCAGCTCTTTAACTTATCCGGACTGAAATGGGTGGGAGCGGGTTTCAGGAGGAGCCAAGATGTTTGATTATACTCCACTGCTTCAAGGGAATGTTATCTCCCTGAGCAACCTGTGGAATGCCGCGGAGCTGTTATGCTCTCGGGCATAAAGACATGAAGGCAATAAGGAGACTTTTCTCCTCAGAAGCCGCCCATGGCTTCCCATGGGTGTCTCACACAGAGGAGACCAACTCATCTGGCATCCCAGCACTTTGGGAGGCTGAGGCGGGTGGATCACGAGGTCAGGAGTTCGAGACCACCCTGACCAACAGGGTGAAACCCTGTCTCTACTATAAATACAAAAATTAGCTGGATGTGGTGGCGGGCGCCTGTAGTTCCAGCTATTCAGGAGGCTGAGGCAGGAGAAGAGCTTGAACCAGGGAGTGAGAGGCTACCGTGAGCCGAGATCACGCTACTGAACTCCAGCCTGGGCAACATAATAAGACTGTCTCAAAAAAACAAAAACAAAAAACAAAAAAACAAAAAATCTTGAAAGCAAGTATCAGAGTTAATTTAGTTCATAAGTTTCCATGACCTCCCTAATTCCTCAGGTAAGTTCACTTTGGGCAGAAATCCTGGGTACCATCTGATGTAGCTTATGGTTATGAAAATCAGCTTCCTCGTTCCTGCCTTTATTGGGGGGTTTCCCCTTCATTTTAACAAGAGGATTTCAGAGCAGAAATATGAAGCACTACAGGCAACAGAAGTGGATATTCTTGTGTTAGTGGTCACTCCTATTTTGTTTAATTTAAAATGCTCTGTAATGAGAATGTGCTGTCTAAACCCAACCCTCACTTCCCTTTCACTGTCTGACAACCTTTGGGAGGACAATCGCCATACCCATGCTGAGGCACTCCCACCCTTAGTCTACAGCACCTGGTGCCTTGCCTTCTGGGCTTTGATTGGGTGACCTTTCATTTCCAGTTTCTTGAAATGTTTCCAGCCGTTTCCTACTGGTCTCGTTTGGTGGTCATCAATATTTTTATTTATTTTTTTCTCCATTCTCAAACATTCCCAGATCCCCCGAGAATCATCTGACCCTCTCTGCCTCTTTTCCAACCACCATATTGCCTGGTTCTCAGCCTTATTTGATTATCACCTGCTGCTGCCTCACCTCAGCTTCTCAGTTTGCTTTTCACTCTCTTGACACTCTTTTTTTTTTTTTTTTTTTTTTTTTTTCTGAGACGGAGTTTCGCTCTTGTTGCCCACGCTGGAGTGCTATGATGAGATCTCGGTTCACCCCAACCTCCGCCTCCTAGACTTATAATTTTTTTTTTTTTTGAGACGGAGTCTGGCCCTGCTGCCCAGGCTGGAGTGCAGTGGCGTGATCTCAGCTCACTGCAACCTCCGCCTCCCGGGTTCAAGCGGTTCTCCTGCCTCAGACTCCTGAGTAGCTGGGACTACAGGTGGGTGCCACCATGCCCAGCTAATTTTTTGTATTTTTAGTAAACAGCGGGTTTCACCATGTTGGCCAGGCTGGTCTTGAATTCCTGACCCCAGGTGATCTGTCCCCCTTAGCCTCCCAAAGTGCTGGGATTACAGGCGTGATTGGGCCAGCCCGGTGGCCGTTTCTTAAATGGCTTTTCTGACATGGATTCGCCAGGGAGAAGGATTCCTTCTGTGCCTGCTGTCCCATTCCGACGCTTTGGGGCCCTCCACAATGACAAGTTTCATGCACGTCCGGTGAAGAGACCACCAAACAGGCTTTGTGTGAGCACCATGGCTGTTTATTTCACTTGGGTGCAGGTGGGCTGAGTCCGAAAAGAGAGTCAGCGAAGGGAGATGGATTATCATTAGTTCTTATAGGTTTTGGGTTAGGCGGTGAAGTTAAGAGCAATGTTTTGCGGGCAGGGGTGGATCTCACAAAGTACATTCTCAAGGGTGGGGAGAATTACAAAGAACCTTCTTAAGGGTGGGGGAGATTACAAAGTACATTGATCAGTTAGGGTGGGGCAGGAACAAATCACAATGGTGGAATGTCATCAGTTAAGGCTATTTTTACTTATTTTGTGGATCTTCAGTTACTTCAGGCCATCTGGATGTATACGTGCAAGTCACAGGGGATGCGATGGCTTGGCTTGGGCTCAGAGGCCTGACAGCGAGTACTCCCCTCCCCTTCCTCAGCACCTTCCACGGCATGGTCGGCCTTTCTCTTTTTGTATTCCCCATCTGTCCAGCCCTTACACAGCCTAGGGTCTTCCTCTTCTATATGCAGTCAGCTCTGCCGTGGTCAGCTACCTGCTCGCGATGCAGCACCATGGCCTCTGCACACTGAGGAAAGACAACTCCGGATGGGTCTGGGGTTTATTTCCAAGCCCCTTTCATAACTTAGTGGAGAGCTGGCCCAGGAGGGGTGAGTGAAGAAAAAAAAAAACTATCCAAGCTCCTGAGCCCAGAGTTCCCCCGCTGACCCAGCCACTTGCCTAAGGAAGCCCTCCCTATAACTGCAGTCACTTGTCTACCTGCAATAGAGCATTTTAGGGCTAGGTCTCTGTCCTGGGGTTCTCTCCTTGCCCTGCCTAGTCATGTCTCTTGATGGACTGTTGAAAACTTGGGGAATTATGTGCTTTTTGCTAGGTTTTTATTTCTAAATTTCTCCTCCAATAAAACTTATTTTATTTTTACACCATGTTTAGTATTTCAATTTTGTTTTCTTTCCTACTTGAGGTTATAAAGATAATTTCTTACATTATCTTCTTAAAGTATTATAGTTTTTCCTTTCACCCGCTGGTCTTGAATTCGTCTGGGTTTTACGTCTATGTATGGTGAAGGTAATGATTTAACTGCACTTTTTTTTCCATTTGGATAAGTATTTTTTCAGTTGTATTATTACACAGTTTATCAATTTCACATTGATTTGTAATCCCATTGTGACATGAATTAAGTTTTCATATGTGGTGCATCTGCATCTGGCTTCTCCAACTTGTCATAGCCCCAGCCATTCCTTGAACTGTACCCTGCTGTCTTACTGTAGCTTTCTGATGTCTTGATATCTGAAGGAGTAAATGTCTCTACCTTGCACTTCTCCTTTAGGGAAGTCTTTGTTCTTCCATGTAAGTTTAACAACCTTATTGTCCAAGTCAGTGAAAAATATTATTGGGATTTTTATTGGAGTTGCGTTGCATCTTGTGATCATGATGCATTATTTAATTTATTTAGGTTTTCTTTAGTGTCTTTCAACATAGCTTTATAGTATTTTTTCATGAAAGTTATGCATATCTTTCGTTAACTTATTTCCTTGTTACTTTATATTTGTTGTTGCTATTGCAAATAGTATTTTTTAAAAAGTTACACTATGTTACTTATCATTGCTTGTGTAATGGAAATAAAGTTAATTTTAAAAATCAACTTTATTGATCTATATAATAATATTTAAGAGTACATTTCAATGAATTTGACATGTCTATGCACCTGTGTAACCACCATCATGATTGAAATATAAAGCATTTTCATTATCCTCAGAATTCTCCTGTGCTCTATCCCAGCCCAACCTACCTCCACTCACCCCACACCTTCAGATCCAGGCAATAGCTTGTCTGCTTTTGGTCATCTAGATTAGATTTGCCTTTTCTAAATTTTATATAAAGGATATATCCTTGGTGTTTGGCTTCTTTCACCCAGTAAAATGTTTTGAGATTTATTTATGTGGTTGTGTGTATTAGTATGGTCATGCACCGCTTGACAATATTTTAGTCAACAATGGACTGCATATATGACAGGGGTCACATAGAATTATAATACCATATCTTAACTGTACTTTATATATGTGTAGACATGCAAATGTTTACCATTGTATTACAATTGCCTACAGTATTCAGTACAATGACATGCTGTACAGGTGTGTAGCCTAAGAGCAATAGGCTACACCACATGGCTAGGTGTGTAGTGGTCTCCACCATCTAGGTTTGTGTAAGCATGTTCTATGGTGTTCACACATGATGAAATTGCCTAAGAATGCATTTCCCACAGTACATTCTCTTCTTTAAGTGACACATGACTATAATTCATTCCTTTTTATTTTTCCCATAGGTAAGGATGACCCAGGGTGATCTCTTTCATTTTTTTGATTAATTTTTAAAAAAACTTTTTGTTTCCTAATATATATTTTAAAAGTCTTCATTTTTAATTATTGTGGATACATACTAGTTTTATATATTTCTGAGGTATGTGCAATATTTTGATACAAATACACAATGCATAATGATAAAATCAGGGTAATCAGGATATCCATCATCTAAAGTATAAATCATTTGTGTGAGTGTGTGTGTGTGTGTGTGTGTGTGTTAGGAACATTCCAGTTTCACTCTTTTAGTTATTTTGAAATATGTGATAAATTATTATTAACTATAGTCATCCCAGTGTGCTACTGAACATTAGATCCAACTCCTTCTATCTAACTGTACTTTTGTACCCGTTACTTATCCCCTCTATATCTCCCACTTCGCCACTACCCTTCTTAGCCTCTGGTAACCATCATTCTACTCTCTGTCTCTATGAGTTTAATTATTTTAAGCTCCCACATATAAGTGAGAACACATAATATTTGTCTTTCTGTGCCTGGCTTATTTCACTTAACATAATGCCTTCCAGTTCCATCCTTGTTGTTGCAAATGAAAGGATGTCATTCTTTTTTATGGCTGAATAATATACATACTACATTTTCTTTATGCATTTATATGTTGATGAACACTAAGGTTGATTCCACAGCTTGGCTACTGTGAATAATGCTGCAATATACATGAGAGTGCAGATGTCTCTGTTTTTTTTTTCCTTTTGGATTTATACACAGCAGTTGGATTGCTAGATCATATGGTAGTTTTATTTCTAGTTTTTTGAGGAACCTCCCTTCTGTTCTCCATAGTGGCTGTACTGATTTACTTTCCTGCCAACAGTGTACAAGAGTTCCTTTTTCCCAGCCCCTCACCAACATTTGCTGCTGCTTGTCTTTTTAATAAAAGCCATTTTAACTGGGGTGAGATCATATCTCACTGTAATTTGGATTTGCCCTTCTTGGAAGAGTAGTGATGTTAAGCAGGTGTTCATGTCCTAGTGACCCATTTGTATGTCTCTTTTGAGAAATGTCTATTCAGATTTTTGCCTATTTTTCATTGAATTGTTTGTTTGTTTTATATTAAGTTGTTTGAGCTCGTTATATATTCTGGTTATTAATCCCTTGTCATATGTGTAGTTTGCAAATCTTTTCTCCCATTCTGTGAGTTGTCTCTTTAACTTTGTTTATTATATTATTTTCTTTGCTGTGCAGAAGCTTTTGAGCTTGATGTGATCCATTTGTCCATTTTTACTTTTGTTGTCTGTGCTTTTGAGGCCTTACTCAAGAAATCTTTGCCCAGACCTATGTCTTGGAGTGTTTCCCCAAAGTTTTATTCTATTAGTTTCATAGTTTCAGGTCTTAGATTTAAGTCTTTAATCAATTTTGATTTTTTTAATATGGCAAGAGATAGGGGTTTAGTTTCATTCTGCATAAGGATATCCACTCTTCTCAGCAGCATTTATTGAAGAGACTGTTCCTTCCTCATTGAATGTTCTTGGAGCCTTTGTAAAAAATGAGGAATCTAATGCGTGGATTTATTTCTGGGTTCTCTGTTCATTCCATTGGTCTATGTGTCTGTTTTCATGCCAGTACCATGCTGACTTGGTTGCTAAAGCTTTGTAGTATATTTTGAAGTCAGGTAATGCGATGCCACCAGCTTTGCTCTTTTTGCTGAGGATTGCTTTGGCTATTTTAGGTCCTTATAGTTGCATATAAATTTTAGGATTTTAAAAAATGAATTTTTTTTTCTATTTCTATGAAGAACATCTTTGGTATTTTCATAGCAATTGCATTGAATCTGCAGATTGCTTTGGGGAGGATGGACATTTTAATAATATTGATTCTTCCAATTCATGAACACGGAACATCTTTCTAATTTTTTGTGTGTCCTCTTCAATTTCTTTCACCAGGGTTTTATAGTTTTCATTGCAAGGATTTTTTACTTCTTTGGTTAGGTTTATTCTAGGTATGTTGTTTTATTTGTAGCGATTATAAATGGGATTGCTTTCTTGGTTTCTTTTTCACATTGTTCACTGTTAGTGTGTATACATGCTATTGATTTTTCTTTGTTAATTTTGTATCCTGCAACTTTACTGAATTTGTTTATCAGTTCTAATAGTTTCTTGGTGGAGTCTTTAGGTTTTTCTAAATATGAGATCATGTTATATGCAAACAAGGATAATTTGACTTCTTCATTTCCAATTTGGATGCCCTTTATTTCTTTCTGTTGCTGGATTGTTCTGGCTGGGACTTCCAGTATTACATTGCATAAAAGTAGTGAAAGTGGGCATTCTAGTTCCAAATCTTAAAGAAAAGATCTTCAGTTTTCCCCTGTTCAGTATGACAGTAGCTGTGGTTTTGTCATATAAGGTGTTTATTGTGCTTGATTGTGTTCCTTCTATATCCAGTTTTTTGAGAGTTTGTATCATAAAGGAATGTTAAATTTTATCTAATGCTTTTTCAACATCTATTGATATGATTATATAGTTTTTGTCCTTTGTCTTTTGAAGTGATGTATCATATTGATTAATTTGCATATGTTAAATCACTCTTGCATCCTTGGGATGGATGAATCCCACTTGGTCATAATAAATTTAATATTAAATTTACATGTAAATTTAAATGTAATATTAAATTCAGTTAAATGTAATATTAAATTCAGTTTTGTCAGTATTTTGTTGAGAATTTTTGCATCTATGTTCATCAGAAATATTGGCCTGTAGTTTTCTTTTTTTTGTGTGTGTGTGTGTATGTCTGGTTTTGGTATGAAGGTAATACTGGCACTGCAGAATAAGTTTGACAGCATTCCTTCCTCTTCAGTCTTTTGAGCAGTGAAGCCATTGTTTGGGTCCTGAGCTTTTCTTTGATGGGGAAATGTTTATTACTGCTATCTTATTACCTGTTTTTGGTTTATTCAAATTTTGGATTTCTTTGTGGTTCAATCTTGGTATGTTGCATGTATCTAGGAATTTATTTATTTCTTCTCAGTTTTTCAATTGAAGAGGACACACAAAAATAGAAACATATTCTATGTTCATGGATTGCAATAATCAATATTAATAAAATGTCTATGCTCCCAAAAGCAATCTGCAAATTCAATGTAATTTCTATCAAATCAATGTATTGAGATACAGTTGCTCACAGTAGTCTCCGATGATCCTTTGAATCTTTGTGGCATCAGTTGTAATGTCTCCTTTTTTGTCTCAAACTTGATTTATTTGGGTCTTCTCTCTTTTTTCCTATGTCAGTATTGCTAAAGTTTTATCAATTTTGTGTATCTATTAAAAAACTTTTTGTTTCATTGATCTTTTGTATTTTTTGATCTTTTAAAGAAAAATTCTGCTCTGATCTTTATTATTTCTTCTACTAATTTTGGGCTTGTTTTGTTCTTGCTTTTCTAATTCTTTAAGATGCGTAGTGTATTTAGTCAATTCTTATGCTGCTATGAAGAAATACCCAAGACTGGGTAATTTATAAAGTAAAGAGATTTAATTGACTCACAGTTCTGCATGGTTGGGGAGGCCTCAGGAAACTTACAATCATGGTGGAAGGGGAAGCAAACATGTCCTTCACATGGCGGCAGGAGAGAGAAGCATAGAGCAAAGGGGGAAAAAGCCCCTTATAAAACAACCATCAGATCTCATGAGAACTCACTCACTATCATGAGAAGAGCATGGGGGAACTGCCCCCATGATCTAATTACCTCCCATGAAGTCCCTCCCACAACACATAGGGATTACAATTCAAGATGAGATTTTGGGTGGGGACATGGCCAAACCATGTCACATAGTTAGGTTGTTTATTTGAAGTTTTTTTCTTTTTTTAAAAATCTTTTGTGATGTAGGCATTTATTGCTATAAACTTGCCTCTTAATACTACTTTTGCTGTATCCCACAGGTTTTGGTACGTTGTTTTTCTATTTTGATTTTTTTTAAACAATTTTAAAATTTCCTTCTTAATTTCTTCATTGACCCAGTGGTAATTCCGGGGCATATTGTTCAATATTTATGTGTTTTTATAACTTGCAAAGTTGATCTTGTTATTGATATCTAGTTTTATTCCTTTGTGGTCAGAAAAGATACTTAATATAATTTTAATTATTTTGAATTTTTTTAGACTTATTTTGTGGCCTAATATAGAATATATCCTTGAGAGTGTTCCATGTTCTAAAAAGAAGAATGCAGATTCTGTAGCTGTTGGATGGAATGTTCTGTAAATGTTTATTAGGTTCATTTCGTCTATAGTGTAGATAAAATAAAATGATTCTTTGTTGCTTTTCTGTTTAAATGATCTGTTCAATGCAAAATATGGGGCGTCAAAGTCTCCAGCTGTGATATTGAGATCTCTCTCTCTTTAGCTCTGTTAATATTTGCTTTTTATATATGGATGCTCCAGAGTTGGGTGCACCCAATTTATATTATTATATTTATATTACATTTCCCTGTCTGAGAGGTCACATATCTCTGTCACTCTAGGATTGGTCACTGATTACTTAGTTTGTTTGGTGAGGTCGTGTTTTTCTGGATGTTCTTGATGCTTGTGGATGTTCATTAATGACTGGACATTGAAGAGTTAGGCATTTATTCCAATCTTTGCAGTCTGGGCTTGTTTGTACCCATCCTTCTTGAGAGGACTTTCCAAGAATTCAAAGGGGAATAAATGTTGTGACCTAATCCTGTGGTCACTGCAGCTGTTTCAGCACTAGCTGTTTCATTCCTAAGCCCAAGAATGCTGCAACTCTTGAAGACTCCCAGATAATCAGCCTTGTTGGACTTAGGGAAGTTAAGAGAGCATTCTCTGGGTTACCAGTTGAAGTGTCTTGCTCTCTTCCTTCTGTTTCCCCTAATCAGAAGGAGTATCTTTCCACACTGGGCTGCCTGGAATTGGGGGAGGGGTGATGCAGGCACTCCCATGGCACCATGTTGGGTCACACCTGAAGCTCATGTTCTTCCTGACCAGTACAGTACTGGGGCTTATCCAAGGCCCACGGCCACTACTTCCTGGCTGCTGCTGATGTTTACTCAAGGTTCAAGGTCACCTTATTCAGCAGGTGGCCAATCCTGCTGGGACCGGGTCCATCCCATCAGGGCAGCAGATTCTCATCTAGCCTAGATGAGCCTAGAAATGCCATTGGGAAGCAAAGGTCTAAAATCAGGGGCTTCGGAAATCTGCCTGGTACTTTATTTTACAGTGGCTGAACTGGTATCCAGCTTGCCAGACAAACTCCTCTGTAATATTCCTTCTCCCTTCCTCAAGCAGAAGTCTTTCCCTAAGCTCACTGCCTGGAGTTGGGGGAGGGTTGATGTAAGCACTCTGATGGCTACTACAGCTGGTATTGCATTGGTACTGCAACTCCACTGCCTTCAAAACCAGCAGAACACCAGGGCTTATCTAAGGACTCAGTTCTTGTGGCCTGACTGCCACTCAAATTTATTTGGGGTCCCAAACCACTTTATCAGCCTGTAGTGAGGCCAGCCAGGACTCAGATACCTCTTGCTGTGGCACAGGACGCTCGTCTGTCTCAGGGCTGGTCTAAATGCTCCCTCTGTGGGCACCAGTAGAATTCTGCCCTTTGTTGCATTCTATTGTGATAGGGCAGCACTGAGTTTCAGTACAAAGATTCACACTCAGTTTGCTCTCCCTCCCTCAAGCATACAGAATCTTTCTCCATGCTGCACTGCCTGGGATTGAGTGAGGAGAGGTAGGCAACGCAAGACTGTCCTTTCTATCTTCTTCAATGCCTCTTTCCATCTTAAATGTTATGAACATTAAAAAATAAATCTGTGTGTGGACAAATATTTTAATTTTTCTTGGGTTAATACCTAGGAGTAGAATTCTTGGGATAAATGTTTAGTGTATGTTTAGCTATATAGTATATGTCCAGGCTGTTTTCCAAAGTGTTGTGCAATTTTATACTCCCAACATCAATACATAAGAATTCCAGTTGCTCCACATTCTTGCTAACACTTATTATGTTGTTCTCTTTAATTTTAGCCATTATACTGTTGTATTGTGCTTTCTAATTGTAGTTTTAATTTACATTTTCTTGATCAGGAATGATGTTAAGCATCTTTTTATGTGTTTATTGGCCATTTCAATATTTTTTGAGGAAAGTGTCTGTTTAAATATTTTATGCAATTGATTTTTATTTTTGGTTTTATTGAATTCTTAGAGTTTTTTTTACATATACTGGTCACAAGTCTTTAATCATATGTATACATATTATACATGTATTATAAATATTATTTTCTCATTTGTGCTGTCTTTTGAAGAGCAAGGGTTATTTATTTTGATAAAACATAATTTATCACTTTTTTCTAATTTGATTTGTGCTTTTTGTGTTTTTCTTTAACAAAGAAATATTTGCCTAATATTTTTGAAGATTGTTCAGATTTTTTCCTGTATTTTCTTTTATATGTTTAATAATTTTAGCTTTTGTTTATAGGTACAATTTACTTTCAATTTATTTCTTTCTATGGTATGATGTAACTTTTGAGGTTTATCTTTTTACATATGTATATACAATTCTAGTAGCATTTGTTGAAAAAACTATTCTATGTCATTAAAATACATTGGGACGTCTGTTTAAAATCAGTTGATTTGTTAATAGTATGAAGGGCTGTTTTTGGACTCTCAGATCTTGTAGGTTTCGTTCCACAACATCAGAATATAGCAAATATTGCAATAAAGTGAGTCACATAAATTTTTTAGTTTTCCATTGCATATAAAAATTATGTTTACACTATATTGTAGTCTGTTAAGTGTGCAATAGCATTGTCTAAAAAATGTACATACCTTAAATAAAGGAACACTTTATTGCTAAAAAATGCTCATGATCATCTGAGCCTTCAGTGAGTCAATCTTTTTGCTGGTAAAGATCTTGTTTTGTTGCTGATGACTGCTAACTGATCAGGGTGGTGGTTGCTGGAGGTGGAAGTGGCTGTGACTATTTCTTTAAGTAAGACAGAAATGAAGTTTACTGCATCATTGACTGTTTCTTTCATGAAAGATTTCTCTGTAGCATGTGCTGCTGTTTTATAGCATTTACGTACAGTGGGACTTCTTTCAAAATGAGAGTCAATCTTCTCAAACTCTGTCACTGACTTACCAACTAATTTTATGTAATATTCTAAATCCTTTGTTATCATTTCAATAATGTTCACAGCATTTTCACCAGAAGTAGCTTCCATCTCAAGAAACCACTTTGCTTGCTTATCCATAAGAAGCAACTCCTCATTCATTAGTTTTATTATGAGATTGCAACAATTCTGTCACATCTTAAGGCTCCACTTCTAATTCTAGTTCTTTTGTTATTTCCATCACATCTGCAGTTACTTTCTCCACTGAAGTCTGGAACCCACTCAAAATCATCCATAAATTTGAATCACTATCTATGACTCTATAGCTTTATGAAATGCATTTCTTAAATAATAAGATTTGAAATTTGAAATTACTTCTTGCTCCAAGTGCTGCAGACTGGATGTTTGTTAGCAGGCGTGAAAACATTAATCTCCTTGTACATCTTCGTTGGAACTCTTGGATGACTGGCCGCATGGTCAATGAGCAGTGTTATTTTGAAAACAACATTTTTTTCTGAGCAGTAGGTTTTGACAGTGAGTTTAAAATATAGAGTAAAACATCCTGTAAACAGAGGTGCTGCCATCTAAGCTTTGATATTCCATTTATAGAGCACAGACACAGTTGATTTAGCATAATTCTTAAGGGTCCTAGGATTTTTGGAATGGTAAATAAACACTGGCTTCAACTTAAGGTCACCAGCTGTATTAGACCCTAACAAGAGAGTCAGCCTGTCCTTTGAGACTTTGAAGGTAGGCATTGACTTCTCCTCTCTAGTTAATGAAAGTCCTAGATAGCATCTTCCAATGCAAGGCTGTTTCATCTGCATTGAAAATCTGTTGTTTAGTGTAGACAATTACACCAATTATTTTAGCTAGATCTTCTGGAGAACTTGCTTCAGCTTCTATATCAATGCTTACATCTTCACCTTGCACTTTTATGTAATGGAGACGGCTTCTTTCCTGAAACCTCATCAACCAACCTCTGCTAACTTCAAACTTTCCTTCTGCAGCTTCCTCACCTCTCTCAGGCTTCATAGAACTGAAGAGCATTAGGACCTTTCTCTGGATTAGAATTTGGCTTAAGGAAATGTTGTGGCTGATTTGATCTATCCAGACCTCTAAAACTTTTTCCATATCACTTTCTTATCATTTGTGTTTTCACTGGAGTGTCACTTTTCATTTTCTTTAAGAACCTTTTCTTTGCATTCACAACTTCATTAACTGTTAGTGAATTGCATTTATTAACTGCTTGGTGAAAAAGTCCTAGCTTTCAGCCTATCTCAGCTTTTAACATGCTTTCCTCACTGAACTTAATAATTCTTAATCATTAATAAACATGAGAGGCAGAGGTTGCAGTGAGCTGAGATTGTGCCACTACACTCCAGCCTGGGCGATAAGAGTGAGACTCTGTCTCTAATAATAATAATAATAATTCTAATAATTCTAGCTTTTGATTTACAGTGACAGACGTGTGACACTTGCTTTCACTCAAACAATTAGAGGTCATTGTAGGGTTATTAATTAGCCTAATTTCAATATTATTGTGTCTCAGGGAACAGGAAGGCCCGAGGAGAGGAAGAGAGATGGGGGAATGGCCAACCAGTGGAGCAGTCAGAATACACACAAAATTTATTGATTGAGTTCTCCATCTTATATGGGCATGGTTTGTGGCATCCCCAAGCAATTATGAGAGTAATCAAAGATCACTGATTACAGAACACAATAGTAGATATAATAATAATGAAGATTTAAAATATTTTGTGAGGATTACCAAAATGTGACACAGAGACACAAAGTGAGCACATGCTGTTGGAGAAATGGCATTGATAGACTTGCTCAATGCAGTGTTGCCATGAACCTTCAATTTGTGAAAAACACAGTATCTGTGAAGCACAATAAAGCGAAGCATAATAAAACAAGGTAGGCCTGTACACAATTCAATAATTGTTAGTATATTCACAGAGCTGTGCAACCATCATCACAGTTAATTTTAGAAAAATTTCACCAACCCGACAAGAAAATCTAAATATATTAGCATACACTTCTCATTTCCTCCCAATCTCCCCCACGCCCACGACTAACCCTGGGCATACAACTAAGCTACTTTCTGTCTCGATAGATTTTACTATTCTGGACATTTCCTATATATAGAATTTGTAAAAGTTATAGGCTTTGTTTGGTGACTGCCCTGTTTTACTTAGCACAATATTTTTAAGGTTCATTCATGTTGTAGCATCTAAAATGCTTCATTTTAAAATTGATGATCAACTAATATTCCCTTGTATAGACACAAGACATTTTCTTTATCTTTTCCTCTGTTAAAGTACATTTGAGTTGTTTCCAATTTTAGGCTATGATGAATAATGCTGAAATATTCTTGTGCAAGTTTTAAAATAAATGTATGTTTTTGTTTCTCTTGGGTATATGCTAGGTCACATGATAGCTCTACGTCTAACATTTTGAGAAACTGTCAGATTGTTTTCCAACGTGGCTCTACCGTTTTGCTCTCCCATCATCAGTGGTAGAAAGGTTCAATTACTCCACATTCTCACCAGTACTTGTATTTCTGTTCTTTAGATTGTAGCCATCTAGGTGGATATAAGGAGTTATCCCATTGTGATTTTGATTTACATTTCTCTAGTGGTTTATGATGTTGACAATCTTTTTTATGTAGTTTTTGGCCATTTGTATATCTTCTATGGAGAAATGTCTGTTCAAATCTTTTGCCCATTTTAAATTGTATTATTTGTCTTTTTATTATAAAGTTGTAAGAATTCTTCATATATTTTACAGACAAGTCCCTAATTAGATATATGATTTCCACATCTCTCCCCCGTCATTTTCTGGATTGTCTTTCCACTTTGTGATTGTGTTTTTGAAGTAAAAGTTTTTAATTTTCATGAAGTCCAACTTACCTATTTTTTTCTTTTGTTGTTTGTGCTTTTGGTATCATATCTAAAAGGCTCAGCCTAACTTTCAACCATAAAGATTTCCTGCTATGTTTTCTTCTAAGAGTTTTACAGTTTAGCTTTTACATTTTAGTCTATTATCCATTTTGAGTTGACTTTTGTGTATGGTGTGAGGAAGGGATACAACTTCATTCTTTTGCATGTGGATATGCAGTTGTCCTAAAGGGTTACCTTCTATCTATAGATTAGTTTGGAGAGAATTAACATTTTAAAAACATTGAATCATCCAATCCATGAGCATGATATAGCTCTCCATTTATTTTAAGCTTTCTTGAATTTCTCTCAGGAATGTTTTTGTAGCTCTCAGTTCTATGTATATTTCATTAAATGTATTCACAAGTAGTTAATTTTTGTTGGTATTGTTTTAAACATTTTGATTTCTCAAAGAACTAAGAGTAGAACTACCACTCTATACAACAATTTCATTACTGGATGTCTATCCAAAGGAATATAAATCATTATATTAAAAAGATACCTGCTCTTGTGTATTTATTGTAGCACAATTCACAAGAGCAAAGTTATGGAGTTGACCTAGTACTGTCCTCAGATCCTTCCTCTCTGGCACAGATAAATGGGAGCAGTAATGTGAGTCAGCCATAACAGCCTTCTTAGGAGAATTATTTCGGCCTTTGGATCTGCTTAGAGATAATTCTCATTTGATAGCAATTTGCCCTGTTTGTCTAAGCAAAAATTAACAAAAATTGTAATAGAAAGAATAATCATATTGCTTCACATTCCTTGCTTATTCTTGTAGTCCTTATGCGGAAAATACACATATCTCAGTGTTAGTCTCACCACTGCCACTTCTCTTCCTGCTTATTTACACAGTGCTGGGTGCTGGATGATCCTCACACCACCCTATTAGGTGGGTAATATTTTAATCTTATTTTAAAGATAATCTCCCAAGTGTGACACTGCTTTAAAAACGTTTTGACTCCAAGGGAGCTCTCATTGGGTCTAAGTTTTCTCATCTTCAAACTGAGGAAGGGACCTGAATAATGATTTCCAAGGCCCCATGTACTTCTGACAACCTCAAGTGGGTCTTTCACAGAATTGCAGGGATGTCTCTAGGTGCAGCATTGGTTCCTGGCCCTTTGAAGGGGTGATTCTCAGTGTCAGTCTGAGGGCGGAGAAAGTTCAGTCATCTCTGTCCAGTGGCCTTTTCTTGATCTCCCCACTGTAATCTCTTTTATCCCCCACCTTCCCTTTGCAAGTCTTTTCCTAGCCTGGCAGGTCAAGCATTACCTGATAAAAGTCTCAATAAAGACCTGTACTCAGAAAGGAGGAAACTGCTCTCCACCCAAATCCTATTATAGCTCTGGGATTTCCCTGCTGCTCTAGAATTCACCCTCTCTCTCTCACACACACACAAATTAACATTTAATCAAGGATTTTGTATGTATTTTTCTGCTATAAACATTTCTCATGTTAATGATAGTTCCTAATCTGGTCTTAAGGACAAATTGAGGTACTTTTGAGATAATAACTAGAAAAAGAACGTAAAACCTGCTCATTAGTACAGGGGAAACTCATCTTGAATTACATCAGTTTCTATAATCTGATAATTCTATGGTTTCCCAGGCGAATCTCACGTTTGAGTGAGGCAGGAGAGTTTGAATCACGGTTCATAGCTTTCAGAGGTCATTTTTAGCCTTTAGTATGAGGCCTCAGCAGAGAAGTAATTTCTTGCTGTGCTTTTGAAATTCTGATCCACTCAAGTTGAAGGCCACACTTAAAAGGTAAGATTTCTGGCTGGTCATGGTGGTTCATGCCTGTAATCCCATACTTTGGAAGGCCAAAGTGGGAGGATCACTTGAGGCCAGGAGTTCAAGATCAGCCTGGGCGATATAGCAAGATCCTCTCTCTAAATTTTTTTTCAAAGCAAAACAAAACAAAAACAGGTGAGATTTCTGTTGAGTGTATGTAGCAACCACCTGTAGTAGAAGGTCATCTAAGCCAGTGCTCAGTTCTCTGGGCTCCAGACCTAGCTTTGCTGCAAATATTCTGCTTGCTGTTAGCAAATTCACTTTGATTGTCTGGGCCACATTTCCTCATCTCTAAATAGCTGACTTGAAAGTCATTGAATTTATTTTATTCATCAATAAATGTTGAACCCGCTCTGACTTCATTATAGGTTGTGAGAATTAAGTGATAATATTTGTGGAAGAGATTTACTGTAACTCTTTGTGATGTAAGCTTTGTTATTCCTTCGCAGTAGATTTACATGTTGACAACTGTTAATTCATTTTCACTATGTTCTCTAATTTGTAAAATAAAGGCATGGAATTAAAAAACTAAAACATTCTCCATAATTATCTCTGTCTCCTCCTCAAGCACAGATCATATCATGTCCGTACTGTTCACTGATGTATTTATTCCAGGCACCGTGTGCAGGGCATGCTGTATAATATGTGTTAAATAAATTAAAAAAATGGCTTATAAACATAAAATGGCGAAGCTTTCAGATAATACAGAGAATGAAAACAATTTTCTAATTTTAAATTTGTGAAGATTTTTTAAATAACGATTTCTCTTTTGGATGAGGGTCAGGTGAAATGGGCTCTCAGGGTAGATGATGAGAGTGTAAGTTGGCACAAGTTTAATTGAAAACAATTTGGTATCAAGAATCTTAAAAAATGCCGAGGAAACTTATTCTTGTTAAAGAGTTTCACTTGCAGTGTTTATTCTGTTTAAAGTTTGTCTAGGTTCCAAACTGCAGCTGACCCCAAGAAAGTCAACAACTTGGCCTTTTTAAAAGAGATGCAAGACCTGGCAGAGGAAATTCATGGAATGATGGACAAGTCAAAAAACTTAAAAAGACTTTGGGTAGAACGATCCAAAACTCCAGGCAAGTAAACCTCTCATAACTGTGACACTACCTACCTGGACATAGCTTAGGGAGAGCTGTGGAGGCTATGAGAACCCAGAATGTTAAATGCTCAACTCCTGCCTGTGCTAAACTTTCATTGTGAGTCTTTCATGGATGAGGCCAGCACCTGCAGACGGTTGTGGAGGGTGGAGCTGGATTCTCTCTCCTCAGCCCCCTGGGAAGGCACCTTGTGCAGTGCACACACTGCACAACCTTCAGAGGGCTGCAGCCCATCCTGACTTTGTCTCCACAGTTACCTTCTCACCACTCTGCCTACTCCTTTGCACTCTTCGGCTGTTGTCTTCCTTTCTTGCTTTCTCTTATTCTGTTTTTAAAGTCTGTCCCCGCCTTCCCCAAACACACACACACACACACACGCACGCACGCACACACACACACACACACACACATTCCCAATTCATTTCTTCCTTCTTGTATATTTGGATTGGTCTTTTCCATGTTAGTAACCCTTTAAGACTGGCCTTGGATTATTTATTTACTTTGATTACAAACCTTTTGGATTATTGGGGTGGATTATTCCCTAAACAAAAGTAATTTCTGTTTATTATAAAGAACATCCACATTATATATATGGCTTCATCTTATTTATAAATCTACAGTAGGGAAAGTTAAGATGGATAAAGATCTTAGAGAGTTTTGCTTACAAATGGAGAAGTTTGCACCTCAGAAATAGGCAGCCAGTTGCCTCTCTTCACATCCCTGGGTTATTGCCTATTGCAATATTTGTTAATAAATGGGGGGCATTCAGTTAAATTTGAAATTTAAATAACAAAAATGTGTTTATATATGTATGTCCCAAGTGTTACATACTTTGGTAAAAAATAATTTATTTCTAATCTGAAATTGAAATTTAACTGGATGTGTTCTGTTTTAAATTTGCTAAATCTGATAATCCTAAGTATATAGCTCCAACTATAATTCCTATGTAATTTTTTCTTTCTTCATGGAGTGTATACAAAACCATGAAATAAAGAGTTTGGCAGAAACGTGAAGAATGGGCTTCTCAAGGCAGATGGCATTATGTGGTATTTTTAAGAGACAAAATAGCACCTTTGTCCGGGATGGGGCAGGGCTGGCCATGGCCTCCCTGAAAGCTGATTTTACAATGGACCCAAAATTTATCAACAGTAGACCAGAATGGTTCCAAACACCAAATGATGGAGTTCTTATATTAAACTCTATTTTAGGGTCATTCTACTTTTATCAAATTTGATTTTCAAATGAGGTTTTTAACATGCTATTTAAAGAAGAATTAAATTTTTTTGAGATGAAGTTCCCACTTTATTTCTGGTTTTCTATTATTTGAGCCATTTTCTATGATATATGTAACTTAATCTGAAAAATTATAATTTCACTTTTTTCTCAAGTTTTTCCTTCATTTTTTTTCTTTTTTAAAAAATTTTCATTTATTCCCTCTCTCCTATCCTGAATTTTTGCAATGCCCAGTGAAATTAGATACTAATAAAATAATACAATACCCTTTGGCAAATTGTTGAAATTTGGTTTACCAGTTAAATTTTTCCCATGAATATACTTATATTTGGAAATCTATGGTGATAGCTTTCTTCAGGTAAATCTTATGAAGATAGATTTATTCTTCATTTTTGGTGTATTTGGCTTTTGGGCCAGGGCTCTTGGATACTCCATTTGACTTTAGAATTAAAAGTAGGCATTTAGCATATGCTTTTTCATTGATGATTGAACTAATATCTCTTAAACCTTCTTTATTATAGATTCTTCTTATGGTTCCAGTTTTTTTACAGTAAGTATCTTAACAATGGTTTGAAAATTAGTCTTCAGAGACAGAATGGTTAAGTTTACAACACTGTTTTTAAGTTTACATTTCCAAAGATTATTTCTAATGACTTGTATAACAATTGTATAGAAGCTGGAGAGAGCCAAGATCTTTGTAGATATGGGCTAAAAGACAAGTTTGAATTTTTTGAAGCAAGGCTGTGGGTCTGTGAAAAGCAGAGGTGAAACCTGAGGCCAGCAGGTGGTGGGCGATCCACAGAGTTGCTTTGTAAGATGGGTACAGAGTTTATCTGATCCCAGGGATGGTCTGAGATTTGTGCTTGGCACATAAGTAGTGACTCCCTCGAGGCACGAAGCCCTCAGTTAAGGCACTAGTTATCAACAGGGGGTGATTTTGACCTCCAAAGGATATTTGTCAATGTCTGGACATATTTTTGGTTGTCATAACTGTGGACCAGTGGGGAGGGTAATATTAACCTCTGGTGGGTTGAGGCCAGAGATGTCGCTAAGAATCTTACAAAGCACAAGACAGCTTCCACAACAAAGAATCATCTGACCCAGAACATCAGTAGTCCGGTTGATAAGCCTCAAGTTAAGGTGGAACCTTGACAATATTAAAAATTCTTCATTGCTCATATTGCAGCACCAGATACTGACTGACCGTACAGGCCTTTGTAGTAGCATTGCACTAACAGAAGCATATGTGTCTGTATCTGTTTAATTCTAAGAAAGATTTAGACAGCTCAAAAAAAAATATGCCATAAAACCATTAGGAGAAAAGTAAAAGAACAGGGGCCAGCTAGTGGATTGGAATGAAGCAAGAATGTCAGTGTATCCATTAAATAATGACACTAGCAAAGAGTATTGAACACACACTCAACTTGGAACTTTCTGATGCACCAGGTCAAAAGGAAAATATGGGACACACACACTCAAAATCTTACAAATAATGAAAGAACTTAAAAATAGAATAAACCATCACTTTAATGATTAAATTAGCATTTAAAAAAGAAATTATAATACCTGATGCTTGTGATGTTGTAGCTTACTGATATAATCTCATATGGTTGTGACAATAAAAAAAGATATAATAATTTTTGGAAAAGCAACTTGATTTTCTTGCCCCTGTAATTGTTCTGAAAATTAATGTTATGTATAATACAAGAGAAATAAAAAGCTGTATGCATAAAATGTTCATTGATAATGATGGATAATTCTAATTTCCCAAAGTAAGATAAGTTGACCTTGATGGCCTTCTTAGTACAGTCACTTAATAGTAAGTATGGTATGTGGAAAATGAGTATGTTATTAGATCAAGTGTAAAAAGCAGAGGACAGTATCATATCCATCGTATGTTTGTGATGTAAAAACATTTCGGTACAAAGAATTGAAGAAAAGTGGCTACAGGAAAAAAGATCTATTTGTTACAATGAAAGAGTTCTAGGCTGCTTTTTTATTATAGAATTCTGATAAAGATGTTATACTGTTTGATTTTCACTGAGAGTGAAATGGCTATCTGAATAATCTGAGCAGAGGAATGGTGGGACTTGAGTTATGTTTTCGGAGGATTTCTTTGGACATTGTGTCAAGCAGAGACCGACGGTAGCCAGAGCGGAAGTGGGAGTCCACATAGGGAATCAGCTCATCCTTCTATGCAACAAATGGAGGTATTTTAGAACAGACACACAGTTAGTGAGGGAGGTAGTGAGATGTGAGGGTGGTTTTGATATATTTTGGAGGTAACATCGGTAGGCTCTGTTGATGAATGTGAGGTAGGTTATAAGAGAAAGAGAAGAATCAAAGATGACTCTATGTGGTTTGACCTCAGTAATTGGAAAAATGGAGTGGCCATTTACTGAGGTGGGGAAAGACTGAAACAGGTTTTTCTGAGCAGAGAGGAGGAGAGGATATAAAGGGAAATCAGAAATTGATTTGGGGGATGTCAGTGAGATATCCAAGTGGCATTGCCAAGGAGGTTGTGGGAGTTTCCAGTTTGGAGCTGAGATAAACTCTCTTGGCTGGATATATCAATTTAGAAAGTGTTGGTGCATAAATGAGACTTCAAGGTCATCGAGAGAGTGTGTAGACAGAGCAGAGAAAGAGGGCTGAGCACCGAGCACTTGCATTTGAAAAAGAGTATCAGGCAAGGAGGAGGAAGGTGAGAATGTGGGATGTCGTGGAAGCCCAGGAAGGCAATTTTCTAGGAGATGGGGATGATCCATTTTCTCAAGGGTGGCTGATTGATCATGTAGGAAGAGGATGGAGAAGTGCCACTGGGATTAGCAGCATGGAGTTCATTAGTGATGTTGACAAGAAAGGCTCTGATGGAATGATGAGGGTAAAAGCCTGACTGGAGTGGGTTTAAAAGAGAGTGGAGGCACTCCAGACTCGGTGGCTCATGCCTGTAATCCCAGCACTTTGGGAGGCTGGGGCGGTCCAATCACCTAAGGTCAGGAGTTCAAGACCAGCCTGGCCAACATGGTGAAACCACTTCCCTACTAAAAATACAAGAAAGATCCAGGCGCGTAATGGTGGGTGCCTATAATCCCAGCTACTCAAGAGGCTGAGGCAGGAGAATCGCTTGAACCTGGGAGGCAGAGGTTGCAGTGACCTGAGATTGTGCCACTGCACTCCAGCCTGGGTGACAGAGCAAGACTCAGTCTCAAAACAAAACAAAACAAAACAAAACACAAAAAAAACAGAGAGAGACAGAGAATGGGGGCAAGTAAGTGGAGACAGAGAGTGTATATGACTCAAGATGGTAGGCTGTGAAGCAGTGAAGCAAGGGGTGGAAGCTGCTGGGTATTGCAGAGGCCTTTGGTGTCTGCTCCCACCCTGCAGGCTCCCTAATTTCTCCCCAGCTAAGATGGACAGTTCCTCGAGAGCTCAGACTCCTGGTCACAGGGCCCCATGTCAAACACGTGCTGAGAGTATTTTGCTTTCTGTTCTTTCCTGAAGTCAGTTCAGCTTGAGAGGGCAGGGGAGCTAACAACCCCATTGCAACCCACAGCTGGGGTGACAACCAGACTCACATTGCCTGGGACTGAGAGTCCCTTGTTCCAGAAAACATCTCAGTCCTGGGGAACTGGGGAAGGTTGGTCCAACTTCCCCCAGCAATGGTTCAACTCTGGGCAGTACCTTTGTTCCTGACAGGCTTTGAGGATTCAAGCCAGCATGGTCTGTGCAGGCCCTTGATGGCTGCATTGACTTTTCCCTCTTTCCTGTCTCATTCTTTCCAGCTCCTCAGCTCCTTCTTCCTAAGAACCATCTCCTGAATAAGCCACCTATATACAAGTCCTTGTTGCAGGGGAACATAAATGGAGACAGGAGATATGGATTTATTTTCCTTCTTTATTATTATTATTATTATTATTATTTTTTTAGAGACAAAAAATGCTCTGTCGTTGAGCTTCAAACTCCTGGGCTCAAGCCATCCTCTGGCCTCAGCCTCCCTAAATACTGGGATTATAGGTGTTAATCACCATGCGTGCCTGCCTGCCTGCCTTCCTGCCTTCCTTTCTTCCTTCCTTCCTTCCTTCCTTCCTCCCTCCCTTCCTTCCTTCCATCCTTTCTTCCCTCCCTCCCTCCCTTCCATCTTTCCTCCCTCCTTTCCTCCCTCCCTCTCTCCCTGTTCAGCACAGATGGAACCATCCATTTTTTTCCCTAAATTTTTTCAATCGATGGTTTATTGAATCCAAGGATGCCTAACACACAGATACTAAAGGCTGACTGTACTTCATTGTGTACTTCTGAAAAACAAGGTCATTCTTGAACATAACCACAGTACAATTATTAGAATCAGAAAATTAACACTAATACAGTAGAATTATTTAACCTATAGATTTTTTCCAGATTTTCCAATTGTTCTAATAATATCCTTAATAGCAAAAGAAAATCTTGGATCATGTATTGCATTCAGTTGTCCTGTCTTTAGTTTCCTTTGTTCTGGAATGGTCTTTCTTTGTTTTTATTTCATCATGATTTTTGAATAGATCACTTATTTTGTAGAATATCTCTCAATTTTGGGGTTGTCTGATGTCTGTTCTTGATTGCATTTAGGGTTTTGTACTTATGGCAGGAACAGGTTGTGTTTTTTAAGGTGGCAGATAATAACATGCTGATAAGAATGAACCAATAGAGGGGAAAAGAGAGGACAGTTGCTGGATGATGCTCTTGAGGGGTGGGAGAGCAGGAGGGCTGAGTTCAGCCTGAGGACTAAGCACTGAATTTGGCTGGGGATGGATTTTTTTTCTTTTGCCAGTGGAATATATGATAGATTGTGAGAAGAGAAAAGAGTTGAGTGGGTGTTCAAGGGAAAGATCATCCAGGGATGGACCAGGGGCATGAGGGCAATGGGGACAAGAAAGAGGTGTTGGCAGAATGGAATGTGGGGCCCAGTAGGGCTGAAGAGTCATTAGAGTTGGGGAACTGTAGAAAAGGAGTGGGGTTGGTCATCGAAGAGTGAGGTGCATGAAGTTGTAGCTATTGATAATGAAAACAAAATGAAGATTTTGAACAGAGAAATGGGTGATTCAAGCAGGTGGAAGAAAATATCATTGGATGGAAGGGAGATAAAGTAACAGATGGGATTTGAGGATCATTAGATATGGAAATTAGTGAGAATCGTGGCTGAAGTCATGCCAAAAAGCATGGTAGTGTGCTAGAAGCCAGAATCCTCCAGAAATGGAGACAGCTCATTCTGGGAGCTTCCCAGGACCCTGCTGAGTTCTGAGACCCTCTCTTCATTCCACTGAGAGTGGTGTGAGGAAGAGGGAGTGTGTCTCGTTTGGAGTAGTTGGACCTCTGGAGAATGCTTCTTTTTCTGTTTGTTTGTTTTAACTCTATCTCATCTGAAAGATAAATGCTGTGACTTTTACGAGTGGTCTAAAATGCAGGACTCACTTTTATTGAAGAAATGGGAACTAGGCAGCAAGAAGAGAGCCAGCAACTGCGGAGCTTGGATCACAGAGTGTGGGGTAGTTGTTACCGGGATGTCATGGAGCATTGGGGTGTTTTTCCACCTAGAGACAGCATGCGGGCTCAGTGAGGCACTGGAGACCCATGTTCCTTCTATTTTTGCACTTAGCCATTCTTGGCGTATAATAAGAAAGCCTCGGGTATCTAGAGAAATCCAAAGGCTCTATACTATGGGCCAGATTTGCCTTCCGATCAAACCATCAGTGCTCAGTGAAATGTTGGGTTTTCTTGTTCATATTTGAATTACTCTCTTTTCTTTATCATTTACGTGTAAAGAATAGATCATTACATTCTTATCCAGGATCTATGTCAAAGACTTTGTCGCTTCAAAAACTGTAGAAGTTGGTACAGCTTGTTACAAAAATCAGCCTTTTTCTTCTTACCCCATCCATACTTTTTCCCCCCTTGTCCATATTTTTAAGCCATTAAAAAAAACCCTCCAACTGAACAGAATAGTTTTAACATTGTGTTCAACAGATTGGCAAATCTGTTCAATGTAGTGATATATTAAGTGTGAGTTTCTACTAGGAGAATGTCTACAATTTTGCACCTTTGCAGCATCTGTCTCTCTGTTTCATTTACTCTATTAATAAAACTCCAGAGGGAAACTTTTGGTATATATTTTTTTGCATCAGATGGATCTCAATAAGACCGAGGAGGTAATATTGAAACTGGAAAGCCTCCATCAGCAGCCTCATATCTGGGATTTTCTACTTTTACTGCCGAGACTACACACAAGCCATGATCATGTGGAAGACGGCATGGATGTTGCAGTGAACCTTCTCCAGACCATTTTGAAGTGAGTGAAAAAGAAAAACATAACTAAGTATCGATATGTTGTTTTTTCATCTTATTTTTAAAATGGGAAATAAAAATTACTAATTGTTGGATTTAAAAAAACCTCACAATAATGTTACCTTGAAACAAGAGAAGTTTCTGCACCTCCACGAATGTCCCTCATCTGTCTGTGTACATATTTTATATATGGGCAGTGATGTTGTTCAGAGCGTGTGCTCCCTGATTTAAAAAAGTTAGCGCCATACTTTAATATTTCATATGTTGTTATAGTTCATAAATGGCCATTTTTAATGGCTGCAGCATATATCATTCTGGTAAAGTACTATATACCATAATTTACTTAATAAATTTGGCATTGGATTTTTGGTTGTTTCTAAGTTTTTCACTATTAGAGATAGGCTTGAATATAATAATTTCAACTAATTTCTTAAGAAATTATGCCATAGTTGCCCAATATAGCATTCAGAACTGATAAGCTCAGTTGCTTCAGTTGTGTAATTCACTTAGCTGGACATTGGTCTCCTATGCTGGATCTGACCCCCATGTTACGTGGGGTGACCTTTGGGAGCATCCCTTCCTGTGGTGGGCTTCTCATGCCTTAATCAGCATGGCCTTCTTTTATAACCAATTGAATTGAATTATTTTGTGTAAACTCATTGTATGGATAATGGGTTTTATTATTTTTCATTAGCAAAGGTTGATATTCTTCTCTGGTTTTTAACTGTTATTTATTCTATCTGCCATTGGTGAGAGCAACCCACATTGCCCTTAGGCTACAACAAAAAGGGCCCTGTCCTGGGGCCTGTGCTTTGGGGAGGTCCCCACTCTGGCTTTCCCTGGACTGTGCCTCTGCTCATGGCTCAGAATGCCCATGGGGTGAAGGGGATGTGTCCACAGAGCCCACACACCCTGATTCCCTCTCACCCTGGAGTTCTCTAATTTAATGGCCAGAGCCCGGTCAAGCCTCTTTCCTGGCCCCTCCTTCTGAGGGCAAGTCTTACCACTGGACTGTGCCTCCTCCAGCCTAAGGGTATTCTAGGGATGGCTGCAGCCATTGGCAGGAGTGTGGGGTGGGAGGCACGGGTGCTGTTGGGCTTTGTAGGCTGGAGGACCTACCTATGTGCACTGAGGCCCCTTGAGGTACAGACCAAGCTGAGGATGGGGAGCACATAGGGGAGGAGTGGGCTGAAGATTGGGGCCAGGGACAGGTGCTCCCCAAACTCCCACATTCTGGTGCATAACTCTGAGGATCAGAAAATTCTAAATTTGAATGTAGCTTTCCAAGTTGTTATGAAGATTTATTTGTCAATGTAGGAAAATGGAACATATTTTGATAGTTAGTTAGCTTGATTTATAACTTAAATATTTGAACATATTTGAAATGCCTCCCTTTGTATTCTTGCCCAAAGCTCTGACTGTGTTAGCAGTGAACAATGAAAATAATCTGGCTATTCTGAGAGACGCAAAATTTAAAATGAGAAGATATTGATGACAGTTGTTGAACCATATCAGCTTCAGTATAAATTGTATTTTCATATTTGGCTTTAGTGGCATATCAAGAAAATCTGCATTCATAGAAGTATTTGCAAGTGGTACCAGGTTTCAATGATATATCTTATAATCCTGGGAAACTCTTCAATACACAAAGTTGTCATAAAAGATTTTTCTTAATGAAAATCTTGATGAAAAACATGATGGTCTCATGTTGCTAAAATACAGATATATTCCAACTTCTGTTGAGTGCATTTTCTAATCTACAAATTTAAGCATATTTATTTATAAAATAAAACATTAATATTTTAAAAATAAAATTAATATGTATATGTAGATTCTCTCTCCCCAAAGCTCCTTGTTCTTTGAAACAGTTTAACAGCCACTGATTAACCCTTGACCTATTCAGATCCATAGGTTAAGACAGGGTGGAGGATTGAGGTACATGGTATTGCCCCCCAAATATTAGACTGATTATCTGAACTTGAAGCAGCCAGGCTGACTGTTCATTTGCTTTTCTAACATAGCAGCCCTTTGCACCCTGGCTGGCCTCATCAGCTGCCCTATGGCAGGAAGAATCAAGGCTGCGTATAAAATAACACCTATGGCAGAGCCAATGCAAACTTGAGTTCTGTGTCAAAGGCAGAGTGGAAGATGGCCTAAGTTCTCAAGTGTTTCAAGAGAAGACCTTACCTCTTACATTTAGTTACTAGTTCAGGGAGTTAGGGTCACATTAAAGCCACAAAGAATGCTGACATGTAAATGGTCCAGCCACATCTTGCAACAGCACTAGGGGCCCAGTCCATGGGATGTGAGTAAACCTAGAATTGACGTTACTTGTTTTGCTAACTACCCACTCATATTGCTTTTTGTTTTGTTTTGTTTTGGTTCTAGTTCCTTAATATCCCTAGAAGATTTAGATTGGCTTCCACTCAACCAAACTTTTTCCAAGGTTTCTGAACTTATATTGAATGTGACCATTTCAACACTGACATTTCTGCAGCGACATGGAGTAGCAGTCACTGGTATGGGTGCCTTGTAGCTATTGCTGTATTTCAAAACGTTTAACTACTGAAATTCATTGACAGTTGACATAGAGCTAAAATGATGTTCAAAATGATTTAATTAAAATTTCAAATTCAAAAAGTATCAATTGTTTCTGTTAATACAAGACAAAAATAGAATAAAAATTTGGAACTCAAAACTGAATTTGACTTTCTACCACTGTTGAAATTCTGCAGTCATTGCTAATATAAATGATATTTTTGAGTTAAAAATAACTAATTTTAAAATTCTTTGACTTTATTTCTTCTAATATTAGACCTATCACTAGCTCTGTGATTTTAATCTTTCCTTTCTCTAAGCTCCTATTGGGAGGAAATATTTTAAAAATGGCAAAGCTAGTAAGAGGAGGCAGGTTGATGTGGACTTACAGAGTCCCTATCTAAATAAGCAGCCCTACCACAGGGGAGGGAATGGAATTATATAGCTCTTTTCTTGACCCAGGATATTATTATTTCCTGAATTGCCAATTGAGTCTGAGCATTTTACTTTTAATTCCCTTCTTTTCTCAATTTTTCTATCTTTGGCTATATCTCTAAGGGAAATACAGTGAGAGAACAACAAAGTTGGAATTCATCCACTCATCCATTCATCCATCCATTTATCTGTTCATCTGTCCATCCATCTACCCACACATCCATTCATCTATCCATCCATCCATCCATCCATCCATCTGCCTACCCATTCACCCACTAAACAACTCATCAACCTCTTTATACATCTATCCATCTATTCATCCATTAATCCATCCATCTATCCATCTATTCGTCCATTAATCCATCCATCCATCCATCCATCCATCCATCCATCCATCCATCCATCCATTCACCTACTCACCAACCCACCAACCCATTCATCTATCCATCCATCCATCCATCCACTCACTCATCCATTCATCTATCCATCCATCTACCTCCCCATTCATCTACTCACCAACCCACCAACCCATCCATCTGTTCATTTATTTATTCATTCTCTCATTGAATAAACAATGAGCACTTCCTATGAGCCAAACACTTCCCCAGACAGTGAGAATAAAAAGCTGAATAAGACATAGTTCTTCAATGAGAACACATGGACACAGGGAGGGGAACAACACACACCAGGTCCAGTCATTGGGTGGGGGGAGAGGGGAGGGAGAGCATTAGGACAAATAGCTAATGCATGTGGGTCTTAAAACCTAGATGATGGGTTGATAGGTGCAGCAAATCACCATGGAACATGTATACCTATGTAATAAACCTACATGTTCTGCACTTGTATCCCGGAACTTAAAGTTAAAAAAAAAAAGACATAGTTCTTACTTTCAAGGAAGTCATGTTTAGTAAAGGAGAGAGATGTGTCAATAATAAAAAACAAACAAACAAACAAACAAAAAACAAAGACCACAGAGTAGGGATCTGACATCTGCTTCAGGAAGAACTTCAAGGAGGAGTTTCGAAGGGTGAGTTGGAGTTTATCAAAGAGATGAGGGAGCATTTCCAGGAAGAGAGAAGACTGTGTGAGATACTTAGGCTTGCTGAGAGCTGTGAATGTTTGACATTCAGTGTGTCTGAGGTACAGTGGGCAGTAGCAGGGGGTGGCATAGAAAGGAGCCCAGGCCAAAACACGAGTGGCCATGGGAGCAGTAGTATTAGATCTGCATTATAGAAAGACACTCCTGGGCAGGTGTGAGGAGTGGATTGGAGGCAGGTAGTTCTGGGGTTCAGGATCCTGGGAGCAAGTCTTCCATCAGCCACTTTCTCCTGAGGTCTTAGTCTCCTAAACTATTATTATTATTATTATTAGACATAGAGTCTCTCTCTTTTGCCCAGGCTGGAGTGCAGTGGTGAGATCTCGGCTCATTGCAACCTCTGCCTCCTGGGTTCAAGCAATTCTCCTGCCTCAGCCAACCGAGTAGCTGGAACTACAGGCATGCATCACCACGCCTGGCTAATTTTTGTATTTTTAGTAGAGACATGGTTTCACCATGTTGGCCAGGCTGGTCTCAAACTCCTGACCTCAGGTGATCTGCCATCCTCGGCCTCCCAAAGTACTGGGATTACAGGTGTGAGCCACTGCGCCCAGCCCTGAACTATTGTACAATGAGATTGTTATACACAGAGATTTTTACAATCCCATTCAGAATTTTGCTGCTTCATGGAGCAAACTAACATGAAACCCTCTATGGCCCCAAATTCCACCTGTCACTTATTTCTTCTTGTTGCTTGTGACTCAGCACAGTGAGACCCACATGGAAAGGTTTTCCTTTTTTTTTTTTTTTTCAGCTTTCTGTAAGAGAAAATCTAGCTCATTAACGTTTAACTCCATTTTCAGGTTAGGTTAGTTCCACTGGGAACTATTTCTTATGCTGAGAACAAAACCCAGAGGTGGGGTGCGAGATGAATAAAACACCTCATCGAAATCTTCCCAGTGACCTTAATTTAACAAACTCGTTTAGAAGCTCAAGTTTTTGTACATCATCCAAATTACAACAACCAATTTGCCTTACAATTGAAAATGTAATTACCATTGAGAATGTAATTAAAATAAACAATTTTCTATTAACTCTCCAGCGAGTCAAAGCTAAGGAACACTATTACAAAACATACTTTGAGAGGTAACTAAAAATTGTCTTCATGTCTCTTGTCTCCAAGAAAAATTCTTTTGCCTGATGAGCCAATTCCAATGTGAAGAGGAAGGGATGAGTGGCCTCATGTGACTTTAGGCTACTGATCCAATTATGTTATGCACTGAAACCGCTAATCTACACATTCTGAATTCTCTGTTGTTTAGCAACAAATTTCTGAATCCAAGTTGTCTTTCACTTTTTGAGGAAGATTTTATACTTATATAAGTATGCTACACTGATGTCACTATTTTTTCTCTCCTTTCTGGAACTCTGTGACTCATTCTAGTACCTTCTGAGAGCAGTAGAGATTAATAGTTATAGCTCAGCTTCGGGAGCCAGATCATTTGGATTTGAATCAGAGGCTTCATCTAAGAAAAAGGGGATAATTACAGCACTTACCTCATAGTGTTGTTGGAGGACTAAGTGAGACCTCCCATGGTATATTCTTAGTCTAGGTCCTAGTACCTCTTCAACATACAATAAATGCTGGTTTTAATCTCAGACACCAATCTTTTTTCCTCCCATGATGCCATGTAAAGGCAATCAGACTGGAAACAAAAAGTCTTGTATTTCTGGGATTTTCCCCATCTTTAATACCTTCCTGAAGTCACTGTTGACTTGGTCTGTCTTTGTAAATGTCATGGATTTTGTTTTTTTTTGTAGACCTCACTGCAATTATAAGGATCCTATGAGATAATGCATGTGAAAATGGCTTATCAGTGGCTGGCAGGTGAAGGGGCTCAGTCAATGGGTGTTGAATCATGATCCGAAACAATCTAATTTCTAAATGAAGGTTCAAGGTTCAAACACACCTAGAAATTTATGTGTTTTTATATTTGCAGTTGCTGAGGCATACTCCCCAGCGATTTTGTCATACCTTGGGGGTCTTCAATTTATATTTTGAATGTGTCACTTCTAGATAGTGCCATGGGTTTTTTGGGTAGCTCATGAATTTTATATGTTGATAACTTGAGTTAGGGGAACTTTTTCTTATGACTTCAAATAATTATTGAGAATACAGTTTTAAAGACTCCATAGTATTTTATGCTATGGATATACTATAATTTATCCTTTCCCTGGATACTAGACACTTAGCTGGTTTTCAATATTTTATCAGTATAGAACCGATAAAATATTGTCATACCTTAATTTTTGCTCAGATATCTGATTAAGCTTCTTGAGAAAGATTTTTAGAAGTGAAATTATTGGGTTCAATGACTTGAATTTTATAAAGCTCTTGAAATATGGTTTAAAATTATCTCCTGGAAATGTTGCAACTATTTGTGCCAGGGAGCATGGGACACTTCACCATTCTCTCTATAGCAGCAAGTGTTTATTCTGTTTGCTTTTTCTATTTGATGCCCCAATGGTGTTTGGTCTTCATTTGCTCTTCTTTTAGAGGTGAAAAAGGTATTTTTTTCTGAATTACATTAGATATATCAAAATATTCAAACAACTGCTGGTGTAAATCTTTTGTTGTTCCAACAGAGCCAGTTTACCACCTGTCCATGCAGAATATAGTGTGGGATCCACAGAAAGTCCAGTATGATCTCAAATCCCAGTTTGGCTTTGATGATCTTCACATGGAACAGATCTTGAACTCTTCAGCTGAACTAAAGGAGGTACACATGCTTGACTGCTTCTCACACCGCTGGGTCTTTTCTGGAGACTGGATCTAGAGCATGCTGCTGGGGCAGGGTGAGCGGGTGCCACGGGAGAGGCAGCCAGACAGGCGAGTTTGGCTAAAACCCGAGCTCCTTACACAGAAGAGACCCCTACTGTCTCCAGCTTTTCTAGAAGTGTCTCTTTCTTCTTACCATGTAGTTTTATCCCAGAATGGAAAGGCAGCTTGGAAATAATATGACACTTGATTGCTCTGGGAACTAGCAGTGGGAGAGGCCAGGTCAAGTGAGGGTGTGAGATTCTGAAGACAGCGCTAGTGGGGTCCTGGTAGGAAGATGGTGCACCAGCTGTAGTGAGTGGGGATATGAGTGGGTGAATTTCCAGGTAAAGAGATAGTTTTCATTAGAAGAGTAGGAGCTGTAGGTTATGCATGCCAGCTGGTTTCCCCAAAGTTGAGCCTCTTCCCTAACTAGGTGAAATAAGGGAGTTGGACTGGATGATCCCCAAGACCCAGTTCACTGCTGGTATTGCTGAGGTTCTGGGAGATATCGTTTAGTTACAGAGTCCCTTTTGCCACTCCAGCCCATTTGTAGTCACTTCTGCTTTGCATGGTGCAGGTCCAAGAACTATGCGGGACCTGGAGCTTTGGTCCATAGACTCCACCTCCAGGGTTAGAGCATTTCTGGTGCAGCTCCTAGGTCAGTGTTGAGTTAGGAATGTTTTGAGAGGACCCACTCTCTTCTGTTAGGATCTCAGTCCTTGCTGGGTATGTAGATTTTGCTCACTTTTGTGTGAGTTCCCCACAACCTGGTCTTCCCAGATAGCACTTTTCACTTTTCAATGCAGCTAGTTTGTGTTCAGACTGTTGCTTTCAGTATTTAGACTCTGGATCTGTGCTCTCAGTCTCAGGGGTTAGATGGTTGGGTTGCAGCCAGCAGACCCTCATGCTGGCTTGGTGTTTGAAAAGCCAGTTCTACCAGGTAGGTTTAGGCTTCACCAAAGTATACTAAATTTTGTGCTTCTTGTATCCCCGGCACAATTTTATTAATCATCTCACAATTTTATGAACTATCTACCTACCACAGGACTTGAAATTGTGACCCTTGGGTTTTCTCATGGATGCTGATGTAGATGGAATATGAAACCCCAGTTGGCTGACTTTTATTCTAGTTTTCTCCATCTTTATAACCCCGTTTTCTCATTATATTATAGTTTGAGTGAACTATGTAAAACTTTTACCTTAGAATGTTAAATATATTGAGATTAGAATTAAAAGGAAAGTGATCAGAAAATACCACTGTGTATATCAACAAAGCTCCATGGAAATTGTACATCGTGTGTGAGCTTTCTATTGCTGCTGTAGCAAGTTACCCCCAACATAGTGCCTTAAGGCAACCGACATTTTCTTTTATCATAGTGTTCTGGAGGTCAGACGCCTGAAATGGTCTCACTGGGCTAGAATCAAGGTGCCTGCAGGGCTGTAGTCCTTCTTGAGGTCAAGGGGACATACTGTTGTGGGGGAGGAAAAATTCTTTTTTTCTCTATTAGTCCATCTTCAATGGCTGGGGCTCATGAATTAACCTGATAAAAGACGGATAAACAAGAGGAAAACCAGTTATTGTGTAGGTATGTATGGGAGTTCACAAAGAGAAATGTGTAGATCTTCCCTGATGACCATTCTGTTTTTAACTTTCAGTACAGTATTCAATAAATTACATGAAATAATAAATACTTTATTGTAAAATAAGCTTTGTGTTAGATTATTTTTCCAATTGTAGGCTAATGTATGTGTTCTGAGCACAGTTCAGGTAGGCTAGGTTAAGTTTGGTTATGTTTTGAGGTTGGGTGTACTAAATGTGTTCTTGGCTTATGATATTTTCAAGTCATGATGGGTTGATGAGGATGTAACCTCATTGTAGATCAAGGATAACCTGTATTTTAAGGAAGCAGCCAGATTATTAAGGCTTATATGCCATCCAAGGCTATCTATACAAAGGAAGGGGGGTTTGGGGTTTCTGAGTAGCAAGGCAAGTTATGGGAAGGTGAGGGGAGGAAATATATGGTGAATGAGTTACCCTGTTTTGCAGAGAAATCTCCCAGGTGATCAGAGTTATTTGGAGAAGCAGCTCTCTTTCTGGTAGGAGACATCTTTACAGATGAAAATTATCTTAATAATGTAAATTTTCCTTATAAATCTAAATTTCCTTTACCAAAAGGAAATTTATACTCTATTTTTAAACAGTTATGGAACGATAAGAAGTTTTTCCTGCCTCTGCTGGTTTTCAGTTTGTCTTTAGCTCAAAATAATCCATATGCCAAAGAAACATACTTTGGGGTGGCATATTCTGTTTTCTTGCTTTTTCCAGCTTCTAGTGGCCATCCACATTCTTTGGTTCTGAGCCTCGTTCTCAATCATCAAAGCCAGCAATGGCATCCCATCACTTTGGCACTGACATTTTTGCCTCCTTTCTCCAATAAGAACCCTTGTGGTTACACTGGGCTCACCAGGTTACCCAGAAAAATCTCCCATCTCAAGGCCAGGTGATAAGCAGCCTTAATTTCATCTGCAGCCTTAAATCTCACTTGCCATACAACATAACATATTCATGGGCTCTTGGGATTGGGACATGGACATCTTGGGGGACCATTGCCTGCTTCCCACCCTTCGTAAGTGTAATTGCCTGGTGAGCTCTTCCTGCCCACTGCACAGACAAAACCAATTCACTGAGACTGCAGTATTGCAGTAGAGAAAGGGTTTAATTAATGTAGAGCTAGCCAAGGGAAAGAACTGGAGTTATTACTCAAATCAGCCTCCTTGAGAACTCAGAGGCTAGGGTTTTTTTTTTTTTTTTGGATAATTTGGTGGGCAGGGGACTAGGAAATGAGTTCTGCTGATTGGTTGGGGATGAAATCACAAGGATGTGGAAAAATGCAAAAGTCTGAAAAACATCTCAAAAGACCAATCTTGGGTTTGACAATAGTGATGTTATCTATAGGAGCAATTGAGGAAGTCACATATCTTGTGATCTTTGGCCCCATGACTCCTGAGCAGCAAGGGATTATAGAAGGCAAGCTAGGGACCAGTGGCTGGTTATCATTTAGCTACACCTACATTTTAGCAGCATTCAAGTCCCTGCCATAGTCTTAATCTTGTGGCCTTTTATTAGTCTTACAACGGCAGGTTCTGTACCTGAGAAATGAGGGGATTCATCTTAGGGAGGGACTACTATCAACCTTGCTAAAAAGTTAAACTACAAACTAAATTCCTCCTATGGTTAGCTTGGTATATGCCCAGGAGTGAGCAAGGACAGCCAGCCTCTGAGGCTAGAAGCAAGGTGGAGTCAGCCATGCTAGACTTCTCTCACTCTCATAATCTGCAAAGGTGGTTTCATAGGGCCCTTTCCATCTGCATCAGCCTGTGCGCCTAGGCCCTCCCTGGGGTCTGTCTGACTCCTGACCCTGTCAATCTCTGGGCCTGCTGGGGGCCTCAGCACATGCTGCCCCTGCAAGAGAACAGTCCTCCTCTTTCCCTGCCTCTGCTTCCCGAATTGGAAAATGATTTATCTAACTTCACATCCTCTGTGGATCTCCTGTGACCTCACTTCAGCCTCTGCCTCTACTCCTTCAACCTTCTATAATAGGGCATGTCCCAGGGAAACTGATGGCTGCATATCTGCCTCTCATAGACTGTGAGCATCTGAGTGGAGACTTGGCCTTATCTATCTAACATGATACATGGTATTGTTGATTATTTTTAATTAAGGGAAAAAAATAGAACAAAACATCAGGGACCCTGCGCTTTGACAGTCACAGGTTAATATTTTAAATCCTGATCCTAAAGGAACCTAAAAGTGAACACATGGGACTAAAATTAAGCTTTCTGACTATTGTCATTGTTTAGTCAATTCAGGCTGTTATAACAAAAGACCATGGACTTGTAAACAACAGAAATTTATCTTGCTGTGTCCTCACATGGTAGAAGGGGTAAGGGAACTCCCTGGGTCTCTTTTATCAGGGTGCTAATCCCATTCACAAGTGTTCACCCTCATGATCTGACCAGCTCCCCAGGGCCCTACCTCCTTATACCATCTCCTTGGGGGCCAGGATTTCAAAATATGAATTTTGGCGGGGAGTCCACAAGCATTTAGACCATGGCAGTCATCAACATAATCTCTTAAAGATGGCATTATAATTGTTGTAAAATGATGTAGTAGGGGAATGTGTTCATTATATCACAAACATAAGTATTTACAAAGCAGTGTTGGAGGAACTCTGTTGAAGTTCTTTTTTTTTTTCTTTAAGACGGAGTCTCACTCTGTCACCCAGGCTGGAGTGCAGTGGCGCGATCTCCGCTCACTGCAAGCTCCGCCTCCTGGGTTCACGCCATTCTCCTGCCTCAGCCTCCTGAGTAGCTGGGACTACAGGTGCCCACCACCACGCCTGGCTAATTTTTTGTATTTTTAGTAGAGACAGGGTTTCACCATGTTAGCCAGGATGGTCTCCATCTCCTGACCTCGTGATCCACCCGCCTCGGCCTCTCAAAGTGCTGGGATTACAGGCGTGAGCCACCACGCCCGACCACTGTGTTGAAGTTCATGTATAAAATAAAGGAGATTTGGTTCAAAAATGTTAAATAGTTTCTGACCCAGGACTTCAATTTGAATCTTTCCAATTTTATCCACTTTTGATAATCAGAAAAGAAAATGTTCTTGGCAAAACAACTTTGTTAGTCCAAAGTATCAATTAAACTGGGCTGACCCATGTTCACTTTTGGCCTGAGAATGAAAAGAAACAAGATTTGATGTCATCTCCATGTCCTTGGCCTGGAGAAACAGCTGTTCCTATTGTTTGTGGATGAAACTGAAAAATGTAAGTTATTATTTTTTTTTAAACTACCAAGTCTTCCCTCAAGGTAAATCACATAGATATCATCACTTGTTACTTCTTCAATCAAGCAATTATAAGAACTTTTACTATGGCTAGATCGTGGTGTTATTTTTAGAAGAGGAAGTTTCTAGGAAAGGAGCTTTATGTCTAAATATTTTTTCATATTGTTGTCAGATTCCCACAGACAACTCCTTGGAGAAGATGGTGTGTTCAGTCTTGTCCAGCACATTGGAGGATGAAGCTGAGAAATGGGGCCACACTGGAGACTGCCACCCCAAGTGGTCAGAAGCCAAAAACTATCTTGTCCATGCAGTCAGCTGGCTGCGAGTCTACCAACAGGTGCTGTCCCCTCTCTATATGTTCTGTTCAAAGGTGTGCCAATTTGAGCATCCAAATCCGTTCTCCTCCCCCTCCCTGCCATGTTTACTGTTGGATTTTATGTCCCTCCCAGGAAATGGCCTTAGGAGCCCCACATCCTGGCCATTGAGTGCACCTTGTCCCATGTGCATCAACTGGCTCCAGCTCCATAGGCCTAGGCCCTTAACACTCATCACCAAACAGTCCATCCTAGGCTTGCACACACACCTTGGCAACTCAGAAGTTCCTAGACCCATGCTGTGTTATTGGTGCATGAGATTGCCCTGGTGTATTTTGACCAGCTCTTTGGACATTTGCATGCTAGCGTTTGGCATCCCTCTAGCACTTTGAGCTCTGGACTGGCCTTGTCCCTTCACTCTGGTTTTGACCAGAAGCTCTGTGCACAAACAGTGACTGTGATTTCAGTGACCATAATTTAACAACACGAAGGGAGGCTCTAGTCTGTCTTTACAGAGATGTCGGTGTGGGGAAGAGTGCCTGAGTGATTAGATTGCTCCTGGCCTCAGAAGCTCATGGAGCCCTGGCTGTTTCAGAGCTTTGTACTTCTTGGGGAGGTTTTGGAGACTGTGAGGCAGAGCTCCCCTGGCAGTCACTTCTCATTTGTTTTATCAGGCTTTGCCGTCTGTGTCTCATGTTTTTCCTTAAAGAACACATCTCTTTAACTTTGTTCCCTGCTAATATGTGTCATGTATAAAGGCCAAAATCTCAAATAGTAGATAAAACATCATTAAAAATATATAGGCGTTGTCGTCCACTTCATGGCACTAAAGTCATCCAGCACTAAAATAATCAAGGGACAGTGCTGAAATGACCAGCATCCAATGGTCTAGTGGACACACTTGCTTTGTGCATTATCTGGGTAACACAACTCATGGCTAATTAAGGCACAGTTAACACATACATGCACATCGTGCACCTCTCCATGCTATCAGGCTTGGGCAAAAATGATCTATTTTTGTGTAATGTTGATGATAAACCACAGTGCTAATTGACTTCAGTATCATCCTCCCCATGTCCATGTCATAAAATGGCACTTAGTAACCATGTATTAACTTTGGTATATATTTAAAATTGTGCAAATATATTTATGCTATCCTAAATATGTTCGTTTAGGTTTTAAATTATATTTCATTTGTTTAGAGGTGTATGTTATTCCCTTCTTTCTTTTTCTCTTTGGGGGAAGAAAGAGAAATAAGGCAGAGATTATAAAGTTGTGTGCATCCATTGTTGAACATGAAGTCTTTAATTTCTGAGTAGAAATTAAATCATACTGCAATTGCTAACAGACATTTTAATTTACCAAAAAATAAAGATTGGCTGTCTGTCATCTAGAGTGGTATGTTAATATTTCTTAACTAAATATTGTTCTTTCCAATTTGCTATTATTAATGCTAGTATTTTGGTTTCCAAATTTGTAGGTGTTTGATCAGTGGCAACAGGGTAGCCTGCTTCAGAAGACACTCACAGGCATGGGCCATAGTCTGGAGGCTCTCAGGGATCAGTTTGAAGAAGAGAGCAAGCCCTGGAAGGTGGTGGAAGCTCTGCACACTGCGCTGCTCCTGCTGAATGACAGCTTGGCAGCAGATGGCCCAAAAGATAATCATACATTTCCAAAGATGTAAGTCACATTTCCCTGTTTGATTATTGATTAGGTAGATGACGCAGGACGTTAAAGAGTGCATGATGATACTGTTAGAAACACATTCTGTAAAACTACAGCTAAACAATGAATTTCTAATTAGCAAATGGGAAATCAGAGGCTTTCATTGTGGACCATCACCAGGGTAGAAGTCTTGGCAGCACTCTGGATGCCTATTCAGAGGCTGCAATCGACGGAATACGGGAGCAATATTTGAGTAGGTGTCAGTTTCCTGGATTTTAGATTTTATGTCTTTGGCATTTGTTTAAAAATGAATAAATACATTTCGGAGGCATTTTTATGTACAGAACTACCTTACATGAGTAGCTCTTTTCCTAGAATCTTCCTCTTCAAAAAATATGTTTTTATATTTACTTAAAGATTTTGTATAGTTGAAGTGTTTACATAAGGTCCAGAAATATTTTAGAAGTAGGAAATGGTGGAACTTGTTTCTTCCTTTTTAAGATAACCACAATTTATTCACCAAAATAGCCGACTAGATCTTTTTCCTCAGTAGGTGTGGCAGTTTGTAGTAACTTGAATCTTATTATCCTTCTGAAATTAAGGCTGTCTTTGGATAAGAATAATATGATTTCTGAATATTATCTCAAAAATGTTCATTTCAAACCAGGTCACACAAATTCTTGCTCTGTGTGTACCATGAAGGAGAGTTGTGATGACAGAATTGGATAGGACCATATTGTGTTATTATGATTACTTAAGAAATAGAAATTCTAAACACTTCCAATTCTTTCACATTTTCTGGAACTCTTAACAAACAGGATCTTGCTTTTGAAGGTCCTATTTCCTAACTTTTACTTAAGAGATGTTCTGTGGCTTGAGGTGCTTGTGCTAAAGGCAGAAATACAGTTCCCTATCAGGGCCATAAAAGCTACAGGAGGATGGATGCAGGGAGCCAGCAAGGATGCCTTGAAGCAGTGTTCTAGGCAAAGGGCAGGGACAAAACATCTGTCATAAATGAACAAATGCAGGGACATTGCATTGGGGATATTGAAAACCTCCCTGCTGCTCTGTTACTTAATGCACATTAATAGAAACACCACATTAAGTCACCGTAATTATCCTACAAATCTCAAATGCCCCCTGGCACTTTAGCCTAGGATTTTGCCTGCTCTGTGCCAGGCCAGGAGATTGAAGCCCCAGGAAGCTGTACCTGGCTCTTAGTCCTACAGAGATTGGGGAAGCTGAAGACTCACACTCTAGGTACAAAGCTAGGATAGCCCACATTCTTCTGCCCCCATATAAAATTTCCACACATTCTCAGTGCCAGGAAGATGAGGCCCAAACACTGGCTTTGCTGTCCACCTGCTGTTTTTTTTTTCTTTGTTTTGTTTTGTTTTGCTTTGCTTTGAGACAGAGTCTCGCTCTGTTGCCCAGGCTGAAGTGCAATGGTGCGATCTTGGCTCCCCGCAACCTCCACCTCTCAGACTCAAGCGATTCTCCTGCTTCAGCCTCCTGAATAGCTGGGATTACAGGCTCACACCACTACTGCCCAGCTAATTTTTGCATTTTTAGTAGAGACAGGGTTTCACCATATTGGCCAGGCTGGTCTTGAGCTCCTGGTGTCAAGTGATCTGCCCTCCTCGGCCTCCTAAAGTGCTGGAGTTCCAGGCGTGAGCTACCGCACCTGGCCACCTTCAGCCTTCTTTAAATCTTTCTGAGATTCACACGCACTCTTAGCAGAAAACTGTATATCTTTTATCATTAGCTTTCGTCCAAGAAACCCCATCCCTTTTTTCCTACCTTGTCTCCATAGCCAATTGTTCATATCTTTTTCTCTTCCTAAGCCGCAAAGTTCACCCAAAATAAATGGAAATCACACCAGACTCTCAGTTTTCTACTGAGTTCTTCATGTCATTACAGACTGCCTTTTCTCCTCCAGGTTCTGTCTGGTTCCTGCCCACGTCCCTGCAGTCAGGGTGGCTGAGGTGTGGGAGCTCTTCACCCAGGCTCTAGCAGATAGCATGGATTTTGGCAAGGCGAGGACTCACAGAGGTGCCTCTGGGCCCTCCAGCAAGGACTCACCCTTCAATGTCGCACGTTGTTGTGAATGTGAAGTGTCTGTTCACAGATGTGGGGGGAATAGTCCCTAGGGTCTGGCCATGTGGTATCCTTGCTTGTCAGAGTTTAAAGAGACTTGACAGTAAGATCCAGGTTCCAAGCCACACAGCGTTTCTTTTTCCCTTGGGGAAAATAAAATAATCTCTTTCTCACTTTCTAGTTCTTTCCAAGAGCCACTCTGCTTCCTTCTCAGTGTAATCCAAAGAGTCAGAGCAACGACTAACCTAAGCCCAGTTCATTCTGCAGATGGCCTGTTCCAAAAGCCATGTGTTCAGCTTCACTCTAGCATGAGGTGTCAGGAGTCTGGTCAGCAGCCAGAAAGCCCAAGCATGTGGCTCTGATGGAGCGATTGCTCCGCCTTATAGGGTGATGACGTGGGGATGGGCACCAGTTCCTGCTGGTGTCTCGTAGGAGAATTATCATTGGGACCTTGCTCACTCTCTCTATACCCTCTACGGTGCTCGGGTCCATCAGCTCTCCAGCTAGAGAATAGCAGCAACTATTTATCAAGCCTGTGTTCAACCCCAAACTATCAAGGTGCCATGAAGAGACTGACCACTATGGCACAGAAGTCAAAATGGACGCCAGGCGCTCAAAGCAATGGGATGGCTCCAGCCAGTGGAACATTTTGCTTGGGCTTCAAGTAGCTACATCTCTTTCTGCTTTTCTCCTTTTGTAGCTTGCTTCATTTATCATGGGTGAGGATTCCATGCAGTTGCTCAAAGACACAGAAAACCTGGACTCACCTGCTGTGGGCAGTTCTGCCACCCACAGTGTGGCTATGCCTTGCTCCTCCCTCTCCCATATTTATTCCCAATTTCAGGTTCTTCACATTATCAAACTCATTTTCTTTCCAGCTTCTTTTCTCAGTTATTTCTTCCATGTCTGGAGCCCGTTAGTCTGACATTCCAGGGACTATTTGTATTGAGCTGCCTGGCTGGTCGTTCTTCCTTTGACCTTGGAGAATCCTACAGGCATTGCCAGTTGGCTCAAGTTGGGACCACTGCGATGGGTCCTGTACACCACCACACACCATCTCTATATTTTGAAACTTTTCTCAAAATATTTTTCTATATCTCATTAACTATAGGCTTCAAGGCAAATGTTTTTAGATCCCATGTGAAACTTTATCCTAAGCCTCACTTCTTTTACACACACCTAGGAATATACTTTTCCATTTTGGGGTAAAGAGAATGTTTAATCCATATTCAGTATTGAAAGAATCTCCAAATCAGGTGACTCAAACAATGCAATTTGTCAAGAACCTGGTTGTGTGATGAAGTGTGACTTTCAGTCTAGTGAACATACTTCTCAAAGCAGTGGAATATTTTCCTTTGAACAGAATTTTTATTTCCCTAGTTGGCACTTTGAACTACTTTTCATTTTATTTCATTTATTTATTTTTACCCTCAGATTACAGCATCTGTGGAAATTGCAAAGCTTGCTGCAAAACCTGCCCCAGTGGCTGGCACTGAAGAGATTTCTTCAGCTGGATGGAGCTCTCAGAAATGCGATAGCTCAGAATTTACATTTTGTCCAAGGTAAGCTAGCTTTGGTGTTATTTGTCCCTGACTCACTAAGAGTAAATGTGAAATTTATTGGAAAATGGACTTGAAACTGCCTGACATATTGTAAAGTTCGGAGATAACTTTGCTGGTGTCGTATGCATATTTATGCTTTACTCTGATGCCTTCTAGGGAATTTAAAATAGAGCACACCAAGGCTAAATAAACCATGAGGGCACAGTGAAGAGGGCATCCTTCTGTTTTCCTTAAGCCCATGCTGTGGCCTATGACAAGCAGCGTCCTAGGGCTGGGTTGACTTTCACATTCACAGCAGCATCTGTGGTTTTCAGGCTGGGAAGAGACCAGCGTGCATTGTGAATAAGCGAATCTTTTGTATTCTGTTCCTTCTGCTGCCTCCTCCCACCAATTCTTCTTGGTGTCCGGTAGGGAGAGCGTGTTCCCTCTGGGTTTGCAGAATGCCCTTCTTTGAACTTTCTTGACTATGGTGAGCATTATTCCTTCTTCCCTCTTCTGAGGAAGTTGGGTTTGGACTTTTGCCCAGATGGGCTGCAGCCTTTTCATTTTCTCAGGGAGGAAAGGGAAAAAGTGAGGGGGGATGTTACTTTAGAAATAAAAACTCATTCTCACTAGTCTTTGGAAAGGATATAATGATATTGCAATGACTCCTGTTTTCCTTTCTAAGGAAGAGAAGAAAATGTATAATAATAGGTTAAGTTTTTAAAAAAATCCATGTTTTCAGGATCCAGTTTATTGCTTCATGGCCATGTGTAAAAGTCAAGCTTACTTACCTTAGGTGAATAATAATCAATTTGTCTACTTTGCAGAAGTCCTCATTTGCCTGGAGACATCAGCTAATGATTTTAAATGGTTTGAACTTGACCAATTGAAACTGGAAAAGGATGTGTTCTTTTGGGAGCTGAAACAGGTAAAGCACGACAAAGAATTATAAATAAGCATTTTTAATAAAACATTCAAGAAGCTCATGCAATATTCAATTTTGCTCCTTTTGTGAATTGTGCTAGCTAAAAAAGGGAACAATATGCAGGTTTTTCAAAACTTTATGTTGTGTTTAAAATGTTTATCATCGCTTATTATATTTGCGGTTCTTGAGCCCATGGAGAGGGTATCTAAGCCTCTTTAAATGTTACTCCTTCCCACTCTTATTAATCTTTTAGATGTTGGCAAAGAATGCTGTCTGCCCGAATGGTCGTTTCTCTGAGAAGGAGGTCTTTTTGCCCCCTGGAAACTCCAGCATATGGGGTGGTCTCCAGGGACTGTTGTGCTATTGTAACTCCTCCAAGACCAGTGTTTTAAACAAGCTACTTGGTTCAGTAGAGGATGCTGTAAGTATTGTACCATCTTAGTTCTTCTAAGAGCACCAGCTTAAGATTAAATTCACCAAAGGTGCTAATATTTAACCTGGAGTTTTGATGAGGAAAGTTTTGCCATGAGCAAGTACACTTAAAGGAAGCTGGCTCTCTGAACTCCAGCTGCCCTTCAATGCTGGCCTTTCTGTCTGACTGAAAGGTTGTATGCCACCCGCCTGGCCAAAACCTACTTGAAATTCCTCAGACTTTCAAAACATACCACTTCTCCTTTTCTGGCTTCCTGGATCCTTGATCTGCTTCATTCTTGGCTGCACATGCTAAGAAAAGCAGAGGAGCCTCTCTGGTGGTTAGTCAATCTCAGCAAAACTGTGGCTTTGAGTGGTTACAGGCTTTAAAAGTCATGTTCCTCTCATGTAACTGCCCAGGAGAATGGGATACCCCTGTTCAGTGATCAAGTGGGACAGCAGAATATTGAACGATTTGTTTGGAAAGATTATTTTGTCAAGTTCCAGCCCTATTCTTCTTACTGAGAATTAAAATTACAATATTCATATTTTTAGAGGCCATTTTTCTCTCTCAGTATTACCTATTTTTTTATATCCTTATATACCATGAAAATAAAACCAGTGAAATAATGAAACTAGTGAAATATAAATGATGTCTCAGCAAAATGAAAATTGGGATAGTAATTGAATAGTGTGCATAATTCAATCACCGATTTCTTAGCATCTACTCTGTGCATGACGGTATGCTGAAGGGAGTACAAACATGAAGAAGACACTATCTTGGTAGAGAAGGGCAAACAACAATGAGAGCCTTGGAGCTCAGCATCTAGGAGTCTCCCCAAATAAGTCAATGAGCCTTAGATGAGGTGTAAGATTTGGAAGCAAAGAGAAGTCAGGAGAGGATGCTAAGCAGGCAGAAAATTGTATGTGAAGGGCTGGGCATGGTAGCTCATGCCTGTAGTCCCAGCACTTTGGGACGTCTAGGTGGGCAGATCGTTTGAGCTCAGGAGTTTAAGACCAACCTGGGCAACATAGCTAAACCCCATCTCTACAAAAACAAAAACAAAAATTAGCCAGATGTGGTGGCACATGCCTGTAATACCAGCTACTCAGGAGGCTGAGGTGGGAGAATTGCTCGAGCCCAGCAGGTCAAGGCTGCAGTGAGCCATGATCACACCATTGCACTCCAGCCTGGGTGACAATGTGAGACCCTATTAAAAAAATAAAGAAAAAAAATAAAGAAGAAAAGTGTATGTGAATGCATGCAGGCACAAAAAACATTACCTGTATGCAAATACCTTTCTTGCTACTGGATGTCAGCTCTTTCCTGGCAGAAATCCTATCACAAATTTCTTTTTATCTGTAAAGTCTAACTTGTAGTCTCATACAAGCAGGGAACTATGTATTTATAGGTTACATATACTTGAGATAGCCTTTTGGATGATGCCTAGGATACATATCACTAACAAATCACCCCAAAGCTCAGTGACCTAAAACAAAACACATTATTTTCTCTCTCTTCTGACTCTGGGTTGACCAGGCTCAGTGGGGTGGTTCTTCTGATGGTCTTACTGGGCATCATTCATGTAGCTGCAGTCAGATGGCCGTGAGGGCTGGAGTCTGGTTAGCTAGGACACTGAAACGAGGGCCTCTCATTTTCCTCTCAGACTCAAGATGTCTCTTCTCCAGGTAACCTCTCCATATGGCCTTTCAGCAGGGAGCCAGACTTCTGACATGGCTATCCAGGGATCCCACACACAAGCAAAAATAGGCAAGGAGGGAGAGTAGGAGCTGCCACTCCTCAGAGAAGGTAGAACTAGAACTGGCACAATTCACTTCTGCTGCATTCTATGGGTTTACATGAGCCAGATCTCAGCCTAGAGGAATTGTGGAAGGTGGTACTAAGAGTGAGACTCTCAGGGTGTCTGGTTCACAGGCTACTTGTTGCAACTAGCTAACACAGATAGCTATGATGCTGAGTCCCATCCTACTTTATTATTGGATTAAGTTTTATTTTTGGACTTATTAACCTGAACATGAGTAAAGATTCAAGTCTAGAACTATAACTTAGATAATTACCATGCCATAGGGCACGATCTTTGATGTACAGTTTGAGTGGACCCCTTGTTTAGTGATACAGGGTAAAGGCTGCGTCTCAAATACCCACATTTGAATTGCTTTATTTATTATAAGCAATATCTTCTTTTCTTGTTAAGGATCATATTTTGCAAGAGATCATTACTTCACACAAAAATATGTCAGTTTTAATACCTGAAGAATATTTGAACTGGCAGGAACTTGAGATGCAGCTGTCAGAAGCAAGCCTTTCCTGTACTCGGCTCTTCCTGCTTCTGGGAGCTGATCCCTCTCCTGAGAGTAATGTCTTTTCTAGTGACTGTAAGCACCAGCTTGTCTCCACAGTGTAAGTACATGTTTGGTGGGAAACTTATAAACAATTGGGACATCAGAATGATTTCAACTGCCCCTTCTACACAAATGGTAGATCAATATGGTAGATTATATTTTGAATACAAAGAGGTTCAATTTATTTTAAAAATATTAACCTACTGGTACTGTTGGAAAGCATCTAAAAACTGTAAAATATGAAAGAGTTCTCTTAATGTTTAACCACCGACTTAATCTTTCCTTAGAAATTGAGGATCCCTGGTAAGTCCAAGGTATGCATGTGATTGAAGTTCTTGTTTACTTAATTACTCAGAAATTGTGCACTAACTACAAATGGGAAGCTTCTCTTGGGAGCTGTAACTCTACAGAAAATTTGCCTTGTTTTTATTTTATGACTCTGTGAATTATATGTGTGATCAATTTCCATTTTCCTTGACTGCTAGGATGTTCTTGTCAAGTATGTCAAATAGGGAATATATATTTTCTCAATCTTTAAGTTCACTTCCTGTTACGGCCTTTAATTTTCCTCTTTTTTTGTCCTTCTTGATTTATTGTCTTATATTTTATGTATTCTCATAAATTGCTTTTCCTCAGTTTTCAAATTGAGGTAGAGGAGTTTGTAAACAAACTTAAAAAATTAGTAGAACTATGAAAGATTCTATTTCCTTACATAAGTGGACTGCCATGCATTTGCATATATTTGTTTTTAGAAAAATTTATAATGATCTGTCATCTGCAAGATCATTTTTAAATTTTAATTTTCTCTGGATTCTTTTTGACTGCAGGATATTTCATACACTTGAAAAAGCACAATTTTTCCTGGAACAAGCATATTATTGGAAAGCCTTCATAAAGTTTATCAGGAAGACTTGCGAAGTGGCCCAATATGTAAATATGCAAGAGAGTTTCCAGAACAGACTATTGGGTAAGTCAGTAGCCTAAACTATAGGAATGGGGGATGCTTTCCCCTTTTAGTGAGGTGACATAAGTTCCTGAGAGTCTATCCTATTTAACAAAGTGGGGCTTAAAATGGGTGACTCTCCAAGCACAATTTGGCATTGTGATTACTTCATATAATTTTTTCTCATCAATTATGACAAGGCTTACAAGAAGTCCTGGTTTGACTGAGCCATGTTGTTCCTGCAAAATTTATAATAGTGACTGCTTTTACTCTCAAGACTGTCCTGGTTAGGGTGATAAATACTTCTATATGCAGACTAGTCATGATCCTACTCACAAGAGTCCAGATTTTCTGTTGTGGCCCTTCTCACTTTACTTAGCATTGAGATTGATGCTCACACTGGGGACAACACCCCATGAACCTGTAGAAGAAAACATAAACTGGTTTTCTCTATACACACACTCAACACTTCCAACACTGCTGTGACCATATGTGTGGATTTGTTCCACAACAAGCAATTCTCCACTTCTCCATTGACACTAACTGAGTGTCCTACAATTCAATTCAATTCTTGCACTATCTACCTGGAATTCGCATCAAATCCTGCAGGTTAAGGGCTCAGTCCCACAAGATTGCCCCTACTTCAGACGCCAACCCCAAGTCCAGGCTCCCCTTCTCACTTCTGATCAATTGGGTATAAATCAGGATTCCCATGAGCCCCTCGTTGTGTTCAATAATTTGCTGGTACAAGTCATAGAATGCAGAAAAACAGCTTACTTCCTAGGTTACTGGTTTATTAAGCAGATATAATTTAGGAAGAGTAGATGGAAGAAATGCATAGGGTGAGGTATGTGGAGGCATGGAGCTTCTATGCCCTCTCCAGGCCTACCACCCTCCCAGCACCTCCATGTCCTCATCAACCTACGAGCACTCTGAACACTGTCCTTTTGGGTTTTTATGGAAGTTTCCTTATGTAGGCATGATATATTAAATCATTGGACATTAGTGATTGACTCAACCTCCATCCCTCTCTCCCCTACCTAGAGGTTAGAAGGAAGGTAAGGGAATGGGAGGAGGGAGAACCTGAAAGTTCCAACCTTCTAATTACAGGGTTGGTTCCCCTGACAATCAGCTCCCATTCTGAGGCTATCCAGCAGCCTGTAGTCACCAGTCATTCATTAGCATACAAAAAGACACCGCTTCCTGTATTCCAAGGGTCTTAGGAGCTACGCGCCTGCCAGGAAACAATGGCCTAGACCAAATATATATATATTTTTTATTATGTTAACAGCTCACCTCTTTCCTTGTCAGCGTCGTAAAACCAAAAATTCCCTAAAATGTAAATATTATAAATTCATAACTGTGTGATTCACAGGGAGTCCTCCTGTTCCCCAGAGACCTACTTTTTGGAAAGATGCCAGCATGGTAAAACTTGCACTTCTGACCTCTGCGTTTTCACTCTAGAGCTGGTTGTCTATTTCCATCTCTCCTTGGGAATTATCTTCTGCCCTGGTTTTCCAGCATGCCATGACACTGTTCCATCACAGTGGGGTTATCAGCTTCTCCTTAGAAAGCCTGCATCTTGGATGTCAGGGACTTGGAGCAGGAAATGGGAGTTTCTCATTCCTTTTCTGTGGCCATAACGACCTCGTCTTTTCTTATTTCATGCTGTTTTTTAAACTGCTACTTTTAGAGCCTGCCAGAGATACTCCCTCTGTAGCTCTCAGTATCAAATCCACATATGGTAAGATGGGCCTTTGCATTTTCTGCAGATTACACTATAAAACTCTTCTGTATAGCAGCAGTATTGGGTTGATGGTAACTTCTCCAATGAGTTGGCCATGTTCTTCTGGGTTAAGTACTCATCCTACACTTTAACTTTCTCCTATACTACCTGTCCTCGTTATCACTTATTCTTGCCCACTTCTGACTCTTTCCAAAAACAGGCTACAAAGAGTGATATGCAATAGTGGCCGAAGGCTTGTGGTTCAGAAGTCTCAATGATACTGATAAATGCTAATATTTATTGTGCTTTCTATGATTATCTTGTTCAATCCTCATTCAACCTGTGAGATAGGTAACATTATGATTTCATTTTCAGATGAGAAAATTGAGGCTCAGAAAGATTTTATTCCTAGCATAGGTCTCAAAAGTATTAAGCATCAAAGTCAAGAACACAAATCCAGGAAGTCTCACTCTGGATCCTGTAAGCTTAACCACTCTTCTTTCTTTGGACAGATGCTTGCTGGGGGCTGACCTCTGTGAAAAGGCGTGCTCTATCACAGAAATATAACTAGTCTTATTAAGAAATGGAATTTTAAAAATTATTTTTACTAAATATGTTTATTATTTTATTAATTTATTTTTTATCCTTATTATTTTCTTCTAGTAAATTTAGTGTGATTGTTGTTCTTTTTCTTGTTCTTGACTTTCAGATTTTCTTATTTTCTAATAGGTACTTTTAAGACAATAAATTTTCCTCTATGCCGAGCTCTAGGTATATTTCACACATTTTAATATGTCGTTCAACTGCCTTCTGGCATGTAAGAGACGTCAGTTGGTAATCTTATAAAAGCTCCATTGTATGTTATGAGTCGTTTTTCTTTTGCTGCTTTTAAGATTCTCACTTTGTCTTTGACTTTCGATAGTTTCATTATAAGGTGCCTTCGTATGGGTCTCTTTGGGTTTATGCTACTTGAAGTTTTTAACTTCTTGCATTTGTATATCCATTTAGTTTTCAAATGTGGGGTGTTTTCAGCCATTAATTCTTTAAATACACTCTCTGCCCCTTTCTCTTTTTCTCTTCTTCTGCATGTGTATATTGGTTGGCTTGATGGTATCTCATAAATTTCTTGGGCTGCGTTCATTTTTGTTTCTTTGCTCCTCTGATTTGATTGTTTCACATGGCCCATCTTTAAGTTTGCAGATTCTTTCTTTTGCCTGAATTTCTAAATTCAGTTATTCTATTTTTTAGCTCCAGAATTTCTGTTGGGTTCTTTGTAAATACAGCCATGCATCACTTAATAATGTGGATGCATTCTGAGAAATGCATTGTTAGGCAATTTTGCCATTGTTCAAACATCATAGAGTATATTTACACAAACCTAGATGGTATAGCTTACTACATAACCGGAGTATACGGTTAGCCTATTGTTCCTAGACCACAAACATATACAGGTTATTCTACTGAATACTGTAGGCAATTGTAACATGATAGTAAGCATTTGTGTATTTAAACATATATAACTTAAAAAGGTAAGGTAAAAATATAGTATTATAATCTTACGGGACCAAACATCGTCATGTGGTATATGACTGTATTCTCTCTCTTTGCTAATATTCCACTTTGTTTGTAAACCATTTTCTAGATTTAGTTTTGTGTTTTTCACTGTGTTTTCTTTGAGTTCATTGGCCATATTTAAGGTACTTGTTTTAATTTATTATCAAGTAAGTCAGAGGCCTGCATTTCTTTAGCGGACAATCTCTGGAGATTTATCTTGTTCCTTTGAATCATTCATGTTACTCTGTTTTATTTTGGTATGTCTTGATATGTTCTCTTGAGATTTGGACACTTGAAAAAAATTTCCACTTGCCCCAGCTTTTGTAGAATGGCTTTGTGCAGGGGAAGACCTTCATTGCCCAAACTGTTTTAAAGGCTGAGGGTCTTTTAAATCTTTTCTGAGGATGTGTATTCCCTAAGCCTAAATGTGTGTTTTTATTCCACTTCCCTGCATACATAGTATCTGCTTTAAAACGTATTAATTTATTCAGTCTCCTGGTTCATCTCAAAAGCCCTGGATGTTTATTGTATTCCTAGGTCCATAATTGATTACTCCTAGCCACCTACAGGTCTGCAGACTCCCTGCAGCTCTAACATGCCACAGTGACTGACTGCTGCTTTCAGTGGCCTCCAACCTGGCATCCAAACTATGCCACTTTTCTCATCTGTGCTCTACATCAGGCAAGACAGAAACCAGTCACTTCGGCAGCCCCTAGGCAAGCCAAATATTGCCAGCAAGTTCTATTTTTTCCCTTGTATACTGAGGGAGGAACTTGGAATTGATATACATCTTTCTGACAGTGGCATATTGTGCCATGAAGGGGATGAAGAGTGAATGAGAAAAATGTCACAAAATTTCACAATGAGTGTGACATTTTCTTGGATTATTAGGGATTTACTTGGTTGTTGCATCTTCTTAACTGATTTCTAGTGCAATGGTGCAATCTCACCTCACTGCAACCTCTGCTTCCAGGCTCAAGCGATTCTCCTCCCGAGTAGCTGGGACTACAGGTGCATGCCACAGCACCTGGCTAATTTGTATTTCTTGTACAAATGGGGTTTCGCCACGTTGCCCAGGCTGGTCCCAAACTCCTCAGCTCAAGTGATCCACCTGCCTCAGCCTCCCGAAGTGCTGGGATTACAGGCATGAGCTACAGCACCTGGAATATTTCTTCATATTTATCCATCTTGAGGACTTAAGATGTGTGGACTTATATATTTATTGTCTTTGAACAATGCCATATTACTATTTCTTTAAATATTTCTTTTACCTCAATTTCTTTTTTTTTCTTATTAGGACTCTACTTACATGGGTGTGTCTGTGTGTGCGTTCGTTTGTGTGTTCCAAATGTTTCTTCTTTTTTCTGTATTGTTCCTCCTGTTTTCTTTAGCCTCTGTGCCTCAGTCTGGGTGGTTTTTCTCTGATTTATTTTCTAGTTGAGAAATTCTCTCTGCAGAATGTATTTAATTAAGCTTACTCCTTTAATTCTTAATTTCAGTTATTATATGTTCTAGAATTTTCATTTTATTTTATAGGTTTTACTAAATATTTTCTGCCCGATAACTTCAATAAGTTTATTTTCTGGGTGTCAGTATCTACTGTATGCTTTTCCTTTTTTTTTCCCCAATTCCTATTGTTTTTTATACAACTTTTTTTCTTTTAAGAGGTAGAGTCTCACTCTATTGCCCAGGGTGGAATGCAGTGGTACAACCATAGCTCACTGTAGCCTCGAATTATGAGGCTCAAGTGATCCTTTTGTCTCAGTCTCCCAAGTAGCTATGACAACAGGCTTATACCACCATTTGCAGCTAATTTTTTAATTTTAATTTTTGTTGAGATAGGGTCTTGCTATATTGTCCAGGCTAATCTTGAACTCCTGGCCTTAAGAGATTCTCCTGCCTTGGACACCCAAAGCACTCTACATACGTCTTTTTATTAAATGCATTTCAGACATTATATGTAGATAGTGCGACACTCTGCTTGATTTTTTTTTTCCTCCAGAGGTGCTTTAGTTTTGTTTCTGACAGGCAGTGAGAGTGGACGCATATCGCTTTAATTCAGTCAGGAATTAAACTATTTTTGAGCATGCTATGAAACTTTGTGAGAGCTCGATTGTTTCTTGTCTTCTTTTACTACTGGGGTGTAGCCTTCTGGGGGTATCAACCTAAATTTGTGGTGTTTACTAAAGGCAATTTTTCCTTAGCTGTCTGTGAATTTCAGTTTCTTTCCTAGTCTTGTGAGACTTTTGAAAGTTCTTATTTTCTTAGCCTCTCTTCCCTCATTTTTGTTTTGGAAACAATTGCCCACAGTGGAAAAGTAGCTTCAAATGTTGCACTTCATCTCTCCTGTCTTCCGTCTTCTGTAATGTTGGCACACAAATTCCCAGTGCCTCAGTAGCTCGCTGATGCCTTAAAAATCATTAAAAATATTGTTCTCACTTTTCTGGATGTTTTTAGTTGAAGAGTTGGACTACAACAATCGAGTTTGCTACATACAGAAATTTTTTTTCAATTTAGAATTCAAAGCTGTCATGTCACTAACCTCTGAGTGAGAAAGGCTGTGCCTGCGACTCAGTAGTTCAGCCTTGAGAAACTTTCTCAGCATGAGTAGTGTTGTGGTAAAGAGCTTGAATGCTGAGGTCAGACTAATTAGTTTCTAATCTTGGCTTTGCAACAGATTAGCCATGTGATTTGGTGGCAAATTACCTCAGTTTCTTTATCTATAAATAAGTTTCATAATATTAAAGGAATTGATACTTAAGACAGTATGTGATGATCCCATCACCCAGGTAGTGAACATAGTACCCAATAGTTAGTTTTTCAACCCTTGCCCACCCCTCTTTCCCTAATCTTTAGCTCCCAATTTCTATTGTTGCCACTTTTATATTCATATATACACCATATTTAGCTCCCACTTATAAGTGGGAACATGTGGTATTTGATTTTCTGTTCCTGAATTAATTTGCTGAGAATAGTGGCCCCCAGCTACATCCATGTTACTGCAAAGGACATGATTTCAATCTTTTTTATGGCTGTATAGTGTTTCATGGGAGTATATGTACCACCTTTTGTTTATCCAATCAATTCTTGATGGACATCTAGGTGGATTCCATGACTTTGCTGTTGCGAATAGTACTGTGATGAACATATGTGTGCATGTGTCTTTGTGGTAGAATGATATACATTCCTTTGGGTGTATACACAGCAATGGGACCGCTGGGTCCAATAGTAATTCTGTTTTCAGCTCTTTAAGAAATTGCCTCATTGTTTTCCACAATGTTGAACTAATTTACTTTCCCTCCAACAGTGTATAAGTGTTCCTGTTTCTCCACAACCTCACCAGCATCTGTTACTTTTTGACTTTTTAATGATAGCCATTCTGACTGCAGTGAGAGATGGTATCTCAGTGGTTTTGATTTGCATATCTGTAATGCAGTGGAGTATTTTTTCATATACTTATTGGCCACGTGCATGTCATCTTCTAAAAAGTGTCTGTTCATGTCTTTGCCTACTTTTTAATAGGGTTGTTTATTTTTTGCTTGTTGGTTTTTTAAATTCCTTATAGATTCCGGATATTAAACCTTTGTTGGATGTGTAGTTTGCAAATATTTTCTCCCATTCTGTGGGATGTCTGTTTACTCTCTTGATAGTTTCTTTTGCTGTGCAGAAGCTCTTTAGTTTAATTGGGTCCTATTTGTCAATTTTTTGTTGTTGTTGCGATAACTCTGATATCTTCATCTTGAAATCTTTTCCTGTTCCCATGTGCAGAATGATATTGCCTAGGTTATCTTCCGGGATATTGATAGTTTTAGGTTTAACATTTAAATCGTTAATCCATCTTGAGTTGATTTTTTTATATGAGGTGAGAGAGGGATCCAGCTTCAATCTTCTGCACATAGCAAGCCAGTTATTCCAGCACCATTTATTGATTAAGGAATCCTTTCCCTATTGCTAGTTTTTGTCAACTTTGTCAAAGATCGATGGTTTTAGGTGTGTGGCCTTATTTCTGGGTTCTGGGCTGTCTATTCTGTTCCATTGGTATATGTGTTTTATGTTTTATTTTTATTATTTTACCAGTACCATGTTGTTTTGGTTCCTGTAGCCATGTAGTATAGTTTGGCAGTTGGTAATGTAATCCCTACAGCATTGCTCTTTTGCTTACAATTGCCTTGGCTATTCGGGCACTTTTTTGATTCCATATGAATTTTAAAATAGTTTTTTCAAATTCTATAAAGAATGTCATTGGTAGTTTGATAAGAATAACATTGAATCAGTGAATTGCTTTGGGCAATCTTAATAATATTGATTCTTCTTATCCATGAACATGGGATGTTTTTCCATTTGTTTGTATCATCTGTGATTTCTTTGAGCAGTGTTTTTTAATTCTCATTGAGGAGATCTTTCACCTTCCTGGTTAGCTGTTTTCCTAGGTATTTTATTCTTTTTGTGGCTATTGTGAATGTGATTGTGTTCTTGATTTGGTTTTCATCTTGGATGTTGTTGGTTTGTACATTGATTTTGTATTCTGAAACTTTGCTGAAGTTGCTTATCAGATCTAGGGGCTTTGGGGCAGACTATGGGATTTTCTAGGTATAGAATTGTATCATCTTGCAAACAAGGATAAAACTATCCCTGTTTGGAGACTTCCTCTCTTCCTGTTTGGCTGCCTTTTATTTCTTTCTCTTGACAGATTTCTCTGGCTAGGACTTTCTGTATGATGGTGAATAGGAGTGGTGAGAGTGGGCATCCTTGTCCTGTTACAGTTCTAAAGGTAAATTCTTCTAGCTCTTTCCCACTTAGTATGATTTTGGCTGTGTGTTTTTCATCGATGGGCTGTTATTACTTTGAGGTATGTTCCTTCAATGTCTAGTTTGTTAAGGGTTTTTAAAATGAAGGGATGTTGAATTTTATCAATAGGCTTTTCTGCATCTATTGAGATGATCATGTGGTTTTTGTTTTTAGTTCTGTTTATGTGATAAATCACATTTACTGATTTGTATATGTTGGACCAAACTTTCAACCCTGGGATAGAGCCTATTTGATTGTAGTGGATTAGCTTTCTGATGTGTTGCTGATTTGGTTTGATAGTGTGTTGTTGAGGATTTGTGCGTCTATGTTCATCAAGCATACTGGCCTGAAATTTTTGTTGTTGTTGTTGTTGTGTCTCTGCCAGGGTTTGGTATCAGGATGATGCTAGGCTCACAGAATGAGTTTGGGAGGGGTCCCTCCTCTGCAATTTTTTGGAGTAGTTTCAGTAGGGATGGTATTAGTTCTTCTTTATATATTTGGTAGAATTCACCTGTTGTTTATTTATTTTTTTTTGAGACAGGATTTCACTGTGTTGCCCAGGCTGGAGTGAAATGATGCAATCGAGGCTCACTGCACCCTCGACCTCCCAGGGTCAAGCAACCCTCCTGCCTCAACCTCCCTAGTATCTAGAACTACAGGCATGTGCCACCATGCCCAGCTTATTTTTAAATTTTTTGTAGAGACAGAGTCCTGCTGTGCTGCTCAGGCTGGTCTTGAACTCCTGGACTCAAGTAATCCTTCTGCCTTGGCCTCCCAAAGTGCTGGGACTACAGGTGTGAACTACTATGCCTGACCTTTTTGGTAGTCTTTTAAATTACTGATTCAATTTCAGAACTCATATTGATCTGTTCAGGGATCCAGTTTCTTCCTGATTTGATCTTGGCAAGTAGTATGTTTCCAGGAATTCATTCATTTCTTTTAGTTTATGTAGTTTGTTTGCATAGAGGTGTTTGTAATAGTCTTTGAGGCTTTTTTAAAAAAATTCTTTGGGGTCAGTGGTAATGTCCCCTTTTTCATTTCTGATTGTTTATTGAGATCTTGTCTCTTTTTTTCTTTATTAGCCTAGCTAACAGTCTATCAATCTTTTTTATTCTTTCAAGAAACCAAGCTCTGCATCACTGATCTTTTGTATGTTTTTTTTTGTGTGTGTGTCTTAATTTTCCTTAGTTTAGCTCTGATTTTGGTTATTTCTTGTTTTCCGCTAGCTTGCTTGCAGAAACCATGCGCAGAAGGGGTTGGTTTGCTCTTTTCTAGTTCCTGTAGGTGTGATGTTAGGTTATGAATTTTATATCTTTCTAAATTTTTGATGTGGGTGTTTAGTGCTATAAACTTCCCTCTTCACACTGCTTTAGCTATGTCCCAGAGATTCTTTGTTGTATCTTTGTTCTCATTACTTTTCTAAGAATTTTATATTTCTGCCTTAATTTTATTGTTACCTATAAGTCATGCAGAAGCAGGTTGTTTAATTACCATGTAATTGTGTAGTTTTGAGCAATTTTCTTGGCATTAGTTTCTATTTTTATTATGCTGTGGTCTGATAGTGTGTTTGGTGTGACTTTTTTTTTTTTTTAATTTGCTGAGGATTGTTTTATGGTTAATAATGTGGTTGATTTTAGAGTATGTGCCATGTGCACGTGAGAAGATTGTGTTTTCTGTTATTTTCTGGTAGAGAGTTCTGTAGAAGTCTGTTAGGCCCATTTTGTCAAGTGTCAAGTTCAAGTCCCAAATATTTTTGTTAGTTTTCTGTCTTGATCTAATATTGTCAGTGGGGTGTTGAATTCTCCTTCTATTATTGTGTGGTTATGTACATTTCATTGTAGGTCTCTATGAACTCATTTTATGAATCTGGATGCTCCTGTGTTGGATGCATATGTATGTAGGATAGCTAGGTCTCCTTGTTGGATTGAACCTTTACCATTATGTAATGCCCTTCTTTGTCTTTTTAAATTATTGTTGGTTTAAAGTTTGTTTTGTCTAAAGCAAACTATAGCAAGGCCTGCTTTTTTCTGCTTTACATTTGCTTGGTAGATTTTTCTTCATTCCTTTTCTTTCAGCTTATGGGTGTCATTGCATGTGAGATGGGTCTCTTGAAGACATGTACAGTGTCTTACTTCTTTAACCAACTTTCACTTTGTGTCTTTTAATTGGAGCATGCATAGTTTTAGCCTGTTTACGTTCAAGGTTAATATTCATATGTACAGATATGATTCTGATATCATGTTGTTAGTTGGTTACTGTGCAGACTTGATTGTGTGGTTTCTTTATAGTGTTAATGATCTATATACTTAAGTGTTTTTTTTGTGGTGCCCAGTAACTGTCTTTCATTTCCATATTTAGCACTCCCTTAAGTATTTCTTTTGAGGCAGGTCTTATGGTATTGAATTCCCTTAGCATTTGCTTGTCCCAAAAGGATCTTATTTCTCCTTGTGCGTAAGAGCTCTGTTATTCTTTCCTCAGCTTGGTCTATTCTGCTGTGAATACTTGCAATTGTATTATGAAATTCTTATAGTGTGTTTTTCAGCTCTGTGAGATCATTTCTATTCTTTCTTGTAATGACCATTTCATTTTTCAGCTCCTGTATCATTTCCTTATGTTCCTTAGATTTCTTGGATTCAGTTGCAACTTTCTCCTATATCTAAATGATCTTTGTTCTTATCTGTATTTCTGAAGTGTGGCATTTCAGCCATTTCAGCCTGGTTAAGAGCACTTGCTGGGGAACTAGAGCAGTCATGTGGAGGAAAGAAGACAATCTGACTTTTTGAGTTGCCAGAGTTTTTATTATGGTTGTTTCTCATTTGTGTCAGCTGATGTTTCTTTAACTGTGGTGTAATTTGAATACAGTCAGTTGACTCCTTTTCTGGATATTTTAGAGGAAAGAGGCTTTGTGCAGGGTCTTTATTTGTAGTTGATGATAGTTCTGTTTTAAATTCTTTGAGAAATCTCCAAACTGTTTTAAACTGTGGCTAAACTAATTTACATTCCTCCAGCAGTGTATACCTTTACCATCTTACCAATGTAGTTTTATCATATTTTTGTTAATTCAATGCTGCAGGCTTAGATTGCTATGTCTATGTTAATAGTGTTCATTTCTTAATTTTGTGGGGAACCAGGTTCACATATTCTTTCTTGAACACTGTTCTATATTTCTTGAGTTAATAATTGTCTCATGATTTTCATTTGACAGTTTTCTATGCATTAATCACCAGTTTAACCCATACTTGTCAAACCTGTACAATATTAATATGGTAAAAATGTTAGATGATCTATAAGTGTATAAATGTCTTCTTTTATTTTTCCTGTTGGCTTAATGCTCTATGGTCTTCATGCTCCATTTGTAGTTTTGTGGTCCCCTAGAGCCAGGGGTCGCTCTCTGGTGATTCTTTTACTTATATCCCTGAAGAGTCCCTACTCTGCTTTTCTGTGTTGGAACTTGTTTCCTGGATTCTATGTTTTATCTCTCTTGGTTTATACTCTTGTTTTAGAGAAGCATATCTTCCAGCAACTTTTTCAGAGAACACTTTGTAGGTAAGTGATTTTTCGAGCTTGTATGTCTTAAAATGTCTTTTTTTTTAACTCTCAAATTTGATTGGTAATTTAGTTGGGCATAAAAACATCAATTTGAAATTAGTTTGCCTCATGTACCATGGTATATTAATCCAGTATGCCAATATATTGACTCTCTCAGTCTGAAATTTTTAGGCTGAGCTGATAGCTTTTAGCTGTGAGCAACCCTGTCTATTTACTCCAGTATGTCTGACAAGTATTTTTATTTATTTATGTCCTGTCTTCAAAAAGTTTGGGAAGAAATTTGTTTATAGTGTTCTTGTTGATAAACTCCTTAGATAAAATTTCTAATTTTTTAAATGTAGCTTCCCCACCCCCTTTTCCTTCTCACTGATAAACTTTAGGTTTCTTTTTTAGTCCAAATATTCTGAGATTGTATGAAGACTTAAGTTAGTATGATACTTAAAAATAAACATTTTGGAAAATGTTTTTGGATTATTTCTTTGGTAATTTCAAACCCTGCCTTGTTTTTTTCTTTCTAGAACTCCTGTTAGCCATCAGTTGAAACCCCTGTATGAATTCCTAACTTTATAATCTTTTAGGATATTTTTTCTTCTACTTTCTGGGCTATTTTCTCCATTTTATTTAAAATACTTCTTTAAAGATTTTTTAAATCATACTTTTAATTTTTGAGAACTTTTTCTTATTCTAAATATGTTCATTAAAATAGTTTTTTTGCTCTTGTTGCATCTTCTTTTATCACATTGAGACACTTCTTTATTTTAAAGTTTATGTAAGCATTTTCGATTCCTACTGGTTTTAATTTTTTTCTTTTGTGTGATCTGTCTTTTATGTGTAAACTTTCCCCAGTTTGTAATGATTCTAGGCTGTTCATTCATATTTAAAAATGAGGCACTAAAATGGTGATGGAAAGTGCCATGTCAAAGGGGGTGGCTTGTAAAGTGGAAGACATCACTCTAGGATAATCGGGCAGTAAGCCAACCTCCCATAAGATGATTCTGAGTTATTGGCATAGTTGCACATCTTTTCTTTTAGGTAGTTCAATTTCTCCAAAGCTTACAAAATAGAATTATTCAAATACCTGCTAACAACACACAGATGGAAAGGAATAGACCTGACTGCCAGCATTATGGAAATAAACAAAAAATGAGGTGATGAAAATATCACTGTTCAAAAATAACAGGTTAAATTAATCCCCACTATTTCCAGTAATGTTGTTACATCCATACCATCAATTGTGTCTATTACTGGAAGCTCTGTATCAGTCTGGTTTTATTTCTTCAGACTAGTCAATCTCTAGCTTTCTACTGAGATAGGAGAGGAGTGGATGCCTGGCTGGGGTGATGGAGATAGTGTGTTAGAATTTATTCTTGCTCATAATTTTATCTAAACCCATCTGCATATTTTTAGTTCCACCTCTCATGCTTATAGTCAGATGCTTATACCTCTAAGTCATGAGACTTTGGGGGATTCTGTGAAGGAAATTAACTTTACCCTCTTTTGATTTCTTCTTGAAGTTTAAGCTTAAACTTTTCCTTCGCTGCTATGCCATGTACTCCTTGTCTATTTGCTTTCTTCCTTCTAACTCTTTCTCATCTGCAGTTGTTTCCTTTTCCATTCATTTTATCTATGTGGTTATACATTTTTATATTATCTACTCTCATTTCAGTGGTGTTTTGGCTCTACTTTTCACTGGATATTCCACAGCTTGATAGGGGAGTCCTAAGAAAGTCCAAGCTGGTGGGAATTACAGACACATTTAGAGGTGTATGTCAGCATAGAGGTCTGGTGTACAGAGCAGATAACAATTTGAGTTGTTTGAACCAGAACTTGTGGAATCAGTGGAATTTGACAGCTAGCAACTGAAAGAAGAGTGTTCAAATACTTGCTTGATATAGTCTCCTCATGGACATCAGACACATAAATCTTTCCATGTTGAACTTTGAAATATTATAGCTTTGAGTAAATGAATGTATCATAAAAATTTTTCATCATGATATACAGACACAGGTAAGGTGAGATGAATAATAACTGAAGTAAATTAATAGACTACGTGTTCTCTTTTGCTTATGTTGCATGTATTGTGCACATCTGATTTGCTTACATCTTTGCTACTCAAAGTGTGATCCCTGGACCACAGTATCAACATCATCTGGATCTTGTTAGATATGTAGAATTGTGGCCCCATCTCAGACCTACTGAATCAGAGTACGCATTTTAAGAAGATGCCTAGATGACTTTTAAGCACAGGAAAGTTTGAGAAGCACTGGCTGTTGTTATGCATTCATCATTAGGTTATACATTCTTTATTTCCTCCTTTTCCTATTAGAACAAAACAAAACAACTGTACATGATAAGTATATGGTATAATAGAAACATCATTTATTCTAGTCAATACATTATCTTATGGTTACTTAAATTTATGGAGTGCAGTTTTATGATGTAGATAAAGCATGAACTGTTTGGTGTTTTGGCGTGGGTTTTGGAAGCAGATGGACTTGGTAGCAAACATTGCATCTGACACAGATTCTTAATTACTTTTATCCTTGGTAAAATAAAAATTTATATAGTTTTCTTTACTGAGTTCTTATGAAGATTAAATAAAATGATGTTTCTAAAATGCTTAGCACAGTATTGTAGGCACATGCAATTAATATTAGTACCCTTTTCTTCCTCACTGAAATGAGTGTCAAAATTTTGAGGCATTACAACCAATGGCCAGGGAATTTGATATGGAAGATTTTATTTATGTATTTTGTTTAAAAAATTATTTGATACTGTTGAGTTTTTTAAATTTTTTAATTTTTATGGATACATAGTAGGCATGTATATTTGTGAGTAACATGAGATATTTTCATACAGGCATGCAATGTGTAGTAATCACATCAATGTTGACATATACATATATCCATAAAACTGTCATCACAATTAAGACAGTGAAAGTCTTCATCACTCCCAAAAGCTGCTTCTCTATTGTCAATTCTGGCTTCCTGCCCTGTCACCAGGCTACCATTGCTCTGCTTTCTGTCACTGTATTTGAGTTTTCATTTTGTAGAGATTTTTATAAATGGAAATATGCAGTATATACTTTTTTGTCTAACATTTTACTTAGTATAATTAATTAGCATTAATTAGTGTGAGATTCATTCATGTTGTAGTGTGTTCATTCCTTTTCTCATCCATTATATGGATGTATCACAGTTTGTCAATCCATTCACACAATTCACAATTTGGTTGCTGACTCCTTCTGGCTTTACAAGTAAAGCTGCTGTGAACATTCATGGACAAGTCTCGTTTGGAAATATACTTTCTTTTCCTTAAAATTGAAATAATTTGATTATGTGGGAGTTGTATGCTTAGCCTTTTACAAAATTCACAAACTGTTTTTTAAAGTCATTGTACCCTTTTAGACTCCCATTGGCAGTGCATGAGAGTTAAAATACCTCCACTTCCTTACCAACACTTGGTATGATTAGTCTTTTAAATTTTAATCATTCTAATAGGTGTGTAGTGGTATGCTATTATGGATTTAATTCGTTTATATGAGTAATAATTTTGAACAGCTATCTTTTCATGGACTTATATGCCATCTGTATTTTTGTTCATAAATTGTATATTCAAATCTTTCCCACTTTTTAAATTGAGTTATTTGTTTATTATTTAGTTTATAATTTTCCTATATATACAGGATACAAACTCTTTATCAGACATACGCTTTGCAAATATTTCCTCCTGGCCTGTGAGCTGTCTTTTCATTCTTCTTAACAAAGTAATCCAGGAGCAACGTTTTAATTTTGATGATTTTTTTTTTTTTGTTTTTGTTTTCTTAATAGATCCTGCTTTTGGTGGTGTAGCTAAGAAACCTTTGCTAACTCACAAGGTTGCAAAGATTTTTGCCTATATATTTTTTCTATAAGTTTAATAGATTTATGTCCTAAATTTAGGTCTATAATTCATTTTGTGTTAATTTTTTATGTGGTGTAGGCATATACTGAAGTTTATTATGATTACTTTTGCATAAGGGGACCTAATTGCTGCAGCAAAATTTTTTATGAAGGCTATTCTTTTTCCATTGAATTACATTTGTATTTTTGTCAAAAAGTAGTTGTATAAATAAGTGGGTCTTTTTCTGAACTCTCTATTTTATCCCAGTGATCTATTTGTCTGTCTTTATACCAAAATTAACTACCTTGGTTATCATAGCTTTATAGTAAAGCTTAAATTCAGGTAGTGTTAGACCTTTAATTTTGTTCTTTTTTTTTTAAAAAAAATTGTTTTTAGCTATTCTAGGTCATTTGCCTTTCCATGTGAATTTTAGAATCTGCTTGTCAGTTTCTCAAAATTATGCTGGAATTTTAACCAGGATTGAATTGAGTCTATAGATGAATTAAGGGAGAATTAACTTTTTAATTATTTTCAATGTTCTAGCTCATGGTATATCTCTCCATTTATTTTGTCTTTTTTGTTTTTCCTTAACAAATCCTGTAGTGTTCATTCTAAAAGTCTTTCACGTCTTTTTTCAGATTTATCCCTAAGATTTTAATACTTTTAATGCTTTTATAAATTGTTTGATTCTTAAAAATTTTGATCTTCAATAATTTGTTGCTCATATAAATGTATATATAAATATACATTTAATTTTTGTATATTTATCTTGTATCATGCAAACATGCTAAATTTACTTTTTAGTATTTTTATAGATTTCATCAGATTGTCTATAAATCATGTTATCTGTGAATAAAGATGGTTTAATTGTTTTTGTATGTATTTTATTTATTTTATTCATTCTTATTACACTGGCTATAACTTCTAGTATAATATGGAATAGAAATGATGAAAGGTAATATCTTTGTCTTTTCCTTGATCCTGGAAGAGGAGCATTTAATCTTTGGTAATTGAGTATAATGTTAGCTATAGTTTTTCATAGATACTTTTTATTAGGTTAGAGAAGTTTTCTTTTATTCCTACTTTGGCAAGAGCTTTTAATCAGGAATAGATGTCAGATTTGTCAAACGTTTTTCTGCATCTATTGAGATGATTTTTCTTTTTAATTTTTTTGAATTTAGTTTTTTAAAAAATCCTGGTCATATAGTAAATTGCATTGATTGTTTTAAATGTTAAATTAACCTTGCATAACTGGGATAAACTCCACTTGATCAAAATATATTACCTTTTTATCTATTATTGGATTTAATTTGTTAAAATTTTGTTTAAAATTTTGCATCAGTTTTTATGAGGGACAGTGGTCTTTAGTAGTCTTTTTAAAATTTGTCTTTGTCTTATATTTATAGGTAATCATAACCTCATAGAATTATTCAGAAGTATTCTCTTATTTTCAATTTTCTGGAAGAGTTTGTGTAGGGTGGGTATTATTTCTTACTTAAATGTTTGGTAGAATTCACTGATGAAGCCATCTAGGCTTTTAGGGTTTTTAATTAGAAGGTATTTAATTACAAATTCAATTTTTAATATACGTTGGGGCTACTCAAGTTGTTCAATTTAGTATCATAAGGGTTTTTTTTTTTTTAAAAAAACTGTATTCTATTATTAACTTCTTAATTTGTATAGAATCAGTGGTAATAGCACCTTTCTCATAGTTGATATTGATAACTTGTGCCATTTTTTCTTGATTACTCTGCCTAGAGGCTTATCAATCTTATTACTGATCTTCTCAAACAACCAGCCTTTGATTTCATTCATTTTTCTCTAATGTTTTTATTTTTACTTCCTTGATTTCCACTCTTTTTTCTTTATTCTACTTAGTTTTGGTTTAAATGACTCTTCTAATTGCTTTGCATGGGAGATGAGGTCATCAATTTGAGACCATTTTGTTTTCTAATGTAGGTGTTGAGTGGTATACATTTTCCCCTAAATACTTTTTTTAGAGGCATCCCACAAATACTGGCATGTACTTTCATTTTCATTCAGTTCAAAGTACTTTCTATGTTTCCTTTTGATTTCTTTTTTCATCTATGAGTTATTTAGAAATGTTATTTTTCAAATATTTGGTATTTTAAAGAAATATTTCTGTTATTGATTTCCAGTTTAATTTCATTTTAACCAGTGAACATTCTTTGTAGGACTTTAATCCTGTTCAGTTCATTGGGACTTGCTTTATGGTCTGGAGTATGATCTACCTTGGTAAATGCTCCATATGCACTGGAGAATAATATGTATTATGTTGTTGTTGGGTGGCATTTTTTTATAAACAGCAATTACATCAAGTTGTTTGATAGTATTGTACAAATCTTCTATATCCTTACTGATATTTTGTCTTGAGCAGCATTGAAATCTCTTGATTATAATTGTACATTTTTCTATTTCTTCTTAGATTTCTATTCATTCTTGTTTCATGTGTTGTGAAGCTCTGTTGTAACGTTCGCAAACATTTAGAATTGTTATATGTTCTTGATTGATACTATTATCGTCATGAAATGGTAATTATGTTATCATCTGAAACCTACTTTGTCTGATAGCTTTCTTTGGATTAGTGTTAGAGTGGTATGCCTTTTCCATCCTTTTACTTGTAACTTGTTTATGCCCTTATATTTCAAGTGCATTTCTTACAAGTAGCATACAATTGGATCTTGTTTTATCCAATCTTACAAATTTTGCCTTTTTTTGAGCATGTAAATTATATATTAGGTTGGTGCAAAAGTAATTGCTTTTAAATAAATTTACCATACCTTTAAAGGCAAAAACCACAATCACTTTTGCATCAACCTAATAGTATAAAGTAAATAACATAAACCATTTTATGTGATTAATGTTCCCTTCTGCTAGTTCTATCATTGCTGTCATTTTTGATTGATTAATTTTTCTCTTCTTTGTGGGTCATATTTTTCTACTTCTTTACATGCCTGCTAATTTTTTATTGAATTCCAAATATTACAAATTTTAACCTTGTTTTGTGCTAATTATTTTTGCATCCCTATAAATAATCTTGAAACAAATTGCTTGAAATAATTTGATTCTTTAGGATCTCGTTTTTAAGATTTGTTAGGCAGGACTGGCAAAGTGCTCAGTTTGATGATAAATACTTCCCGCTCCTGAAGCAAGACCCTTTTTTTGTGCTTTACTCAGTGACTAATGAATTATGAATATTTCAGTCTGGCTGATGGAAACAAAGTGTATTCCTGGTCCTGACCACCAGAAACTGTTACCTTTAATCCTTTTTTTAAAAAAAATTATTTATTTATTTATTTATTTTGAGACAGTCTCTCTCTGTCATCCAGGCTGGAGTGCAGTGGCGTGATCTCAGCTCACTGCGATCTCCCCCTCCCGGGTTCAAACAATTCTCCTGCCTCAGCCTCCCAAGTAGCTAGGATCACAGGCGCCCACCACCACACCCGGCTAATTTTTTTGTATTTTTAGTAGTGATAGGGTTTCACCATGTTGGCCAGGCTAGTCTCAAACTCCTGACCTCAGGTGATCCATCCGCCTCGGCCTCCCAAAGTGCTGGGATTACAGGCGTGAGCCACCGCACCCGGCCACCTTTAATTCTTTTGGGTGTTTTCTTTCATGGTCTCAGGTAGTTTCCTCAAATGCATGTGTTGATTATTACTCATCTGAATACTCAAGCGAAGCACACTGACAATTTCCTTGCCTTGTGCAGCCTTCTCTGGCACTCTGTCCTGTGGTTTCTAGCTGTCTTTCAGAGTCTAAGCTTTTTCCCAACTCAGCATGTCCACTGGACTCTGGTTCAGTCTCTCCTTCCTGTGCCATGGCCTGGACTCTCTTAAAGCAGCGAGCTGGGATAATCATAGGTCTTGCTCTGTTGTTTACTGCCTTTCATGGATCAGTATCTTACATTGCTCGATGGCCAGTGGCTGGTATTTCATCTTGTCTGGAAGCACAAGTCAAATTAGAAAGATTCCTAATCATCTTTTTTTTTTTTTTTTTTTTTTTTAACATTTTCAACCATATTAGGTGAACTACTCTAGCATTTTTCACTTTCTTAGATTTGTCTCTTATAACCAGTTTGTAATTAATGTAGGAAATGTCTTTTTATTTAGCTTTTCCTGAGGAATCTCCTTGTTTTGAAGAAAACATGGATTGGAAAATCATCAGTGATAATTATTTTCAATTTTTGAATAACTTACTCAAGTCTCCAACAGCTTCCATATCCAGGTAAGTTATCAGAATCCAACTTCTAGGTCTCGATTTAATTATCATCTGAAGATAATCAAAACCTAATTATAGGATATTCACTCTTTAAAATTTATGAGCCTGATTTAGATATTGACACAATCTTTCATATGAGCTGTTCAATAAATATTCCTTTAATAGAGTGTATGACTCAAGTATCAAGTTGTTTAATAGAATATATGACTCAATGGATTTTGAAAGGAAATACAGATCATAGTAAGAAGATTTTCCTTCAATAATAACATGATTTATAATAGATGCTCCAAAAATAAGGTATTTGTTTTTGAAAAATTGTCTTAGCTGGTTGCCTAGAGTTTAAGCAAGAAGTCAATACTATAGATTCTGCTAGTTTCAAAGACTCTTGGGAGAGAGAAGTGGTCTTTGGAACTGAATTTGTCAGACTATTTTCTGCTGTCCTATTTCAGCACATGTATTGAAATGCAGATTTTTATGTATGGTTATGAATAGTGTGTCCAGTTTAAAGGTATACTCTGTTATTTGTGGGGTGTATTGGAACATGATGGGAGAAATGTTTTGCATAAGAGCAGTAACTCTCAAACTTGAGGATGGATTAAATCTGTGAAGATTGCTAAAAATAAAAATGTCTGCACCTTGCCCCAGACATATGAAATCTTGCTCTGTGTACAGGACCCATGTTTCCATATATTTCACACATTCTATAGGTGGTTCCAGTGCACACCAAAGTTGGAGAACCATTCTGCTGTATCTGTCTAGAATGGGGATTAGTAATTCCTATGGAACTTCTTAAGCCCAGCTATTAGTAGGAACAGAAGAAAGGACAATGGGATGGACCTTCTAGAGAATCAATTTCTTGCCTATGTCAGATCTTTAATTCCTCTTTCCTGAAAGCCTCAAAAATTTAATAGCCCTGGAAAACCAGCACAAAACTAGTCTATATGTGCACAAGGACAGGTTTAATTTTATATTTGTAGACCCATAGCAGTTGACACAGTGTCTTTCATCATGGATAGTAGTAGATAATTAGATGTTGATTTAATGAATTAAAAATCGCTGAACATTAAGATCAATTTATATTAAGAAAGCTGAACTTGAAATGACAAAACCTGGGTCATCTCCTAGTCATGCCACATAATAACAGCTTGAATCTGCCAATTAAAAAAAAAAAGTTTCTTTTTTCATGAAAGGGAAATGATGTGTACTTCAAAAGGCTGTTGTAGGGATTAACTAAGATTGTAGTTGTGCAAGTGCTTTATAAACTAAATTACTAGAGTAATATAAAAACATGTGGCAATAATTCTATTAGTAGTACTACTTCTACTTCAATTTATTATTCTATTGCTATTCCGTAACCCTCTCAGTTCCCAATGCAAATAAAGACAGTTTTATGTTCTCCTCTATCAAGGCACAATGACTTGGATGGTAGTTAGGCATCTATTCTTAGGGAGGGTTGGATTTAGACAAGGTTTATGTTGAATTCCTAATAGAACTTTCCCTTTCCTGATGGGATTTTTTTTTCCCCAGGAATTATTTCAAAGAGGCCATTCTGTCCTAAAAATAACAACTAACTAAATTAAGACTATATTTTTGTGTGGGGTGCTCAGGTCTCAGCTATCAGGGAAGTAAACAGCATTCTTGCCTTTGATAGGTCTTATGTCTGTCCTATGTCAGACAGTGTGTTATACAACAGGAGCAGAGGGTTAAAAAACTTAGGAAGTAATTTACCCTTTAAGGCATAAATAGCCTATAAAGGTCAAAAATTCCTTACCCACAATTCTGAACTCTTACAAAGTCTGAAAATAGAGGCTTTTCTTATTGTTGACATCACAACTCATTCAGCAGAGATTTAGTATGAACTGATATGAAGCAGTTTCAAGTGTATTATCCTGTGTCACGAGATCATTCACAGGTCTCACTGCGGAAGTGTTAATATGTTGATGTTCAGGGCTGCCCCAGCCCTCACTGAGATTCATGAATACACATCTGACACCTGTACCATGCTACATTTCTAAAGGATGAACAACATCCTGAATTCTGAAACACATGTAACCCCAAGAATATCAAAAGTGGACTTGTAACTTCTGAGTTAGTAGGAGTTAGTTCCGCAAGTGTGGATTTCTATTACAAGAGGGGACTTACGGTGTCTGAGTTGCTCTTCTGAGAACTCTGTATTTTAAAATTAAACACGTGGAGATAAGTTACCTCATATATAATAATGAGTTTCTAACAGTAGGATGTATACAGTATTGTTGAAAGAGCACTGGAATTGCCTTCCAGGACTGGGAATGCCCACACCTTGCTGAAACCATACAGGCATGGTTTCTAATGCACTCCACTATTTGTGCTACCTTTATATGCCAAGACGTTTTGAAATGGAATTAAATCCTAAGATTCTTCTGGCATAAATGGCAAACTTATCTTTAATAATCATACATATTATTATTAAATATGCCGGGGAAAAAATTGAGAATGCATTCTTTTTGGTGGTAGGAAACATTTTAAGCTAAATATATATAGCTTCATTGTGCATTTCTAAAACACTTTCAAATGCTCACATTAGTTTAATTTCTGTTGGAAATCATGTTGTCTATTAAATGTTTCATTTGTGTTTTACTATCAATAAATGAGTATTAACTTGGAAATTTGATAAATCAAATTTATTTTTTATTTTATACTAAAATAATTCTACTACTATTACAGGGCTTTAAATTTCACAAAGCACCTTCTAATGATGGAAAAGAAGTTGTACACCCTTGAGGATGAACAAATGAACTTTCTTTTATCATTTGTGGAATTTTTTGAGAAATTATTGTTGCCTAATCTTTTTGACTCCTCCATTGTTCCCAGTTTCCATAACCTCCCATCTCTCACAGAGGATATTCTGAATATAAGTTCTCTGTGGACAAATCATTTAAAAAGTTTAAAGAGAGACCCATCTGCCACTGATGCTCAGAAACTCTTGGAATTTGGCAACGAAGTGATTTGGAAAATGCAAACTCTCGAAAGTCACTGGATAAGGAAGGAACCAAAAAATCTTTTGAGATTCATGGAATTAATAATTTTTGAAATTAATCCCAAATTACTAGAATTATGGGTCTATGACATTTCAAAAGGAAAAAGAGCTAAATTGGAAAACTTCTTTACACTTTTAAATTTTTCTGTCCCAGAAAATGAGATTCTGAGTACAAGTTTTAACTTTTCCCAGTTGTTCCATTCAGATTGGCCTAAATCACCAGCTATGAACATAGATTTTGTACGTTTGAGTGAGACTATAATAAATTGTCTCCATGAATTTGGATTTTTGGAGCAGGAACAGATCTCAGAAGCTCTGAACACAGTCTACGCTATCAGGAATGCATCTGATGTTTTCTCAGCCCTTTCTGAACCACAAAAACAAGAAGTTGATAAAATTTTGACTCACATACACCTAAATGTCTTCCAGGACAAGGATTCAGCTTTACTTCTGCAAATTTATTCTTCATTTTACAGATATATTTATGAATTATTGAATATTCAGAGTAGAGGCTCTTCGTTGACTTTCCTTACACAAATCTCAAAACACATTTTGGATATCATAAAACAATTTAATTTCCAAAACATCAGTAAAGCATTTGCATTTTTATTTAAGACAGCAGAGGTTCTTGGGGGAATTTCTAATGTATCTTATTGTCAGCAATTGCTTTCAATTTTTAACTTTTTGGAGCTTCAAGCCCAATCCTTCATGTCTACAGAGGGCCAAGAACTGGAAGTGATCCACACTACTTTGACAGACCTCAAACAGCTGCTAATAATTGATGAAGATTTTCGTATTTCTTTATTTCAATATATGAGCCAATTCTTCAACAGTTCAGTAGAAGACCTATTGGATAATAAATGCTTGATTTCGGACAGTAAACACATTTCTTCCACAAATTATTCAACAAGTGAGGAGTCTTCATTTGTTTTTCCATTGGCACAAATTTTTTCAAACCTCTCAGCAAATGTCAGTGTGTTCAACAAGTTTATGTCCATTCACTGCACTGTTTCATGGCTTCAAATGTGGACTGAAATCTGGGAAACCATATCTCAGTTATTTAAGTTTGACATGAATGTTTTCACTTCTCTTCATCATGGTTTCACTCAGCTTTTGGATGAATTGGAAAATGATGTGAAAGTCTCTAAAAGCTGCCAGGGAATATTTCCCGCCCATAATGTTGCTAGACTCATATTAAATTTGTTTAAAAATGTAACTCAAGCCAATGACTTCCATGATTGGGAGGACTTCCTGGATCTCAGGGATTTTTTGGTAGCTTTAGGTAATGCATTAGTTTCAGTAAAAAAACTTAACTTGGAGCAAGTTGAGAAATCTCTTTTCACCATGGAAACTGCCCTGCATCAGTTGAAGACATTTCCATTTAACGCAAGTACAAGCAGAGAGTTTTTAAATTCTCTGCTTGAAGTTTTCATTGAGTTTAGCAGTACCTCAGAATATATAGACAGAAATCTAGATTCAATAAATGACTTTCTTTCAAATAATCTCACAAATTATGGAGAAAAATTAGAAAATATCATCACTGAGCTAAGAGAAGCAATAGTATTTCTTAGAAATGTATCACATGATCGAGATTTGTTTTCCTGTGCTGATATTTTCCAAAATGTTACTGAGTTTATTTTAGAAGATGGCTTTTTATATGTAAATACCTCACGGAGGATGTTACGTATTCTAGACATGTTAAATTCCACATTTTCCTCTGAGAACACAATTAGCAGGCTGAAAGGATGCATTGTATGGTTAGATGTCATAAACCATTTGTATTTGTTGTCTAACTCCAGTTTTTCACAAGGCCATCTTCAAAATATTTTGGGGAATTTCAGAGATATAGAAAACAAAATGAACTCTGTATTAAAAATTGTAACTTGGGTGTTAAATATAAAAAAACCTCTTTGTTCATCAAATGGCTCACATGTAAATTGTGTAAATATTTACTTAAAAGATGTAACTGACTTTCTAAATATTGTACTTACTACAGTCTTTGAAAAAGAGAAGAAACCTAAATTTGAGATTTTATTAGCTCTTTTAAATGATTCCACAAAGCAAGTAAGGATGAGTATCAACAACTTAACAACAGACTTTGATTTTGCATCTCAGTCCAATTGGAGATATTTTACTGAATTAATTCTAAGACCAGTAGAAATGTCTGATGAAATTCCTAATCAGTTTCAAAATATTTGGCTTCATTTAATAACACTGGGGAAGGAATTTCAGAAGCTTGTAAAAGGTATTTACTTTAACATCCTGGAAAATAATTCCTCTTCTAAAACTGAAAACTTGTTAAACATATTTGCCACCGGTCCAAAAGAAAAGGATGTAAACAGTGTAGGCAATTCCATTTATCACTTAGCTAGTTACCTTGCCTTCAACTTATCTCATGACCTCCAAAATTCACCAAAAATAATAATTTCACCTGAAATAATGAAAGCTACGGGTCTTGGTATTCAACTGATAAGGGATGTGTTTAACTCCTTAATGCCTGCAGTTCATCACACTAGTCCACAAAATGCAGGTTATATGCAAGCTTTGAAGAAGGTAACTTCTGTCATGCGTACTCTTAAGAAGGCAGACATAGACCTTTTAGTGGATCAGCTTGAACAAATTAGTGTAAGCCTAATGGATTTCTTTAAGAATATCAGTAGTGTGGGAACTGGCAATTTAGGGGTCAATTTGCTTGTTGGCTTGATGGAAAAATTTGTAGACAGCTCGCATTCTTGGAATGTTAATCATCTGCTGCAGCTCTCACGCCTGTTTCCTAAAGATGTTGTGGATACTGTGATAGATGTGTACTATGTGCTTCCTCATGCTGTAAGGCTCCTGCAGGGAGTACCTGGTAAAAACATCACTGAAGGCCTCAAGGATGTCTACAGCTTTACACTCCTTCATGGCATAACCGTTTCAAATATCACCAAGGAAGACTTCGCAATTGTGATAAAAATTCTTTTGGATATAATTGAATTAGTATCAGATAAGCCAGATATTATTTCAGAGGCTTTAACTTGTTTTCCTGTGGTTTGGTGCTGGAATCACACAAATTCCGGGTTTCAGCAGAATTCAAAGGTAGACCCCTGCAATGTCCATGGGCTCATGTCTTCTTCCTTTTATGGCAAAGTGGCCAGTATACTCGATCATTTCCACCTGTCTCCCCAAGCTGAAGATTCACCATGTTCAAATGAAAGCTCTCGAATGGAAATAACTAGGAAGGTGGTCTGCATATTTCATGAATTAGTGGACTGGAATTCTATTCTTCTGGAGCTCTCTGAAGTCTTCCATGTTAACATTTCTCTTGTGAAAACTGTGCAGAAATTTTGGCATAAGATATTACCATTTGCTCCACCTTCAATAAATCAAACTAGGGATAGCATCTCTGAACTTTGTCCTAGTGGTCCCATAAAGCAAGTTGCTTTGCAAATCATAGAAAAACTTAAAAATGTCAACTTTACAAAAGTTACATCAGGTGAAAATATTCTTGACAAACTAGGTAGTTTAAACAAGATCCTTAACATTAATGAAGACACAGAGACATCTGTTCAAAATATTATTTCCTCAAATTTGGAAAGGACAGTACAATTGATTTCTGAAGACTGGAGCCTAGAAAAAAGTACTCATAATCTACTCTCTTTATTCATGATGCTCCAGAATGCAAATCTCACAGGTAGCAGTTTAGAAGCATTATCAAGTTTTATTGAAAAAAGTGAAACACCTTACAACTTTGAAGAACTATGGCCCGAGTTTCAACAAATCATGAAAGACGTAACCCAAGATTTTAGAATCAGACGCCTGCTTTCTGAAATGAACATAGGAATCAAAAGTATAAATTCAGTGGCTCTTCAAAACGTAACTTTGCAATTTGCCCATTTCCTGGAAATCCTGGATTCACCATCATTGAAGACATTAGAAATTATTGAAGATTTTCTATTGGTCACAAAAAACTGGCTTCAGGAATATGCAAATGAGGATTACTCCAGAATGATAGAAACATTATTCATTCCTGTGACCAATGAGAGTTCAACTGAAGATATAGCTTTGTTAGCCAAAGCTATTGCTACTTTTTGGGGCTCTTTAAAAAATATATCTAGAGAAGGCAATTTTGATGTTGCCTTTCTTACCCATCTGCTAAATCAAGAACAGCTGACTAATTTCTCAGTTGTTCAGCTGCTTTTTGAAAACATCCTAATTAATTCGATCAGTAACTTAGCTGGGAATTCTCAAGAAGCAGCTTGGAACTTAAATGATACTGACCTTCAAATAATGAATTTCATTAACCTTATCTTGAACCATATGCAGTCAGAAACCAGTAGGAAAACAGTTCTCTCTCTGAGAAACATAGTAGATTTCATGGAACAGCTTTTGAAAACATTCTTCTCCCTTTTGCTAAAGGAAGATTCTGAGAACAAAATATCTCTTCTGCTGAAAGATTTCCGCAAAGATGTTATTGCAGAGATGAGGTGAGTATACTTTTGCTTTGTGTCGTATATGCAGTTGCGATATATCTCAAACTACTTTATTTTCTGGAGTATAGACATGTCAAAAATGATATTTGTATCTAATACCTTTGAAAGATCTTTGATATAAATTTGTCTTAATAAATATTTTATCAAAATGTCAAGGTAAAAGAATTTTGATTACTGTCACCTAGTAAAATATAAACCCAGTCCAGGGTAATTAATCACATATTATTCTTACATTTTTAGATTATGAAAACAATTATGAATTCTATTTTATATGGATCTGAAAAATTAGTTTTCATAGCTGTACATGTATATACAGGATTGCCATAATTTGAATTGCTATACTAACTGTCTAATCACCAACTTGGGGCTTAAGTATTCTCAGCCTAATGAATGAATCTACTGTGATATCTGCATTTAGAGACATAAAAATTGATAATCACATTATCTCCTTTTCATACATCTTTAAAAATCTCATTTGAAGTTTGCCAGTGAAAAGGCTGGAGGGAAATTGCGATTTATTCCATGATGTCTGTTTTAGTCAAGTTTCAAGCAGAGTAACAAAAACCATCAAAGGATTTAATCCAAGGAAATCAGCTTACACAATTTTGGGGGCTGGCTAAGTAAGTCTGCAATCAGTAGGGCCGACTGTCAGGAAGGGAGGCCCACAGTAGGCAGGGGCGCCCACAGCAGGCAGGGGCGCCGTGGGCATGAGTGAAAGCTCCTTGTCCACAGGTGGTCAGGAAGGAAGTCCAGGGGAAGGGAGAGCCACTGACTGTGAATACCCAGCAGTGGTTTTGTGCCTCTAAGTTACAGAGGTTCTACGCCCTCTTTCAGAGTTTTCCTGGCCCACTCAGGACAGTATCCCTTCTGACTAATTTAAAGTTAACTCATCAGGGATTTTAACTCCATCTGCAAAATCTCTTCATAGCAACACCTAGATTAGTATTCGATTGAATAGCTGGGAGAAGATGTGTTTATATTACAAAATGGCTATAACTCCCATCTATCCTAGAACTCTCATGAGGGAATCTCCCCTGTAGCCCACCGAGATGAGAAACATACAAGAAAGGAGCTTCTGCGGCTATTGTTCAGCCTAGTCATGTTGATACATCTGTCGAAGCAATTTGCTAGTACTTCTGAAGCTCAGAAAAATATAAATATGCTAACCACTTTTCACAGATTTATCTCTTACATCAAGAATCACATTGTAGTCATTTTACCTTCTTTCCTAAGTAAAAGCCGTTTTAACCTTTTTCATAAGCAAAAGTATGTGGCTTTTTAAGTTGCTAGGTTCAAAGAACTGTAACAGAATTTGTTCATGAAATTCCTCACTCTTTTCATTATTTGACATCAAAATATTGAGTTTCATCTGAAATTATCTTAGCATGTCATCTTTTGCTCAGTATTATCTTCCCATGATGCTATTATAAAACAAATAAAATAATATAAATCAGTATTATCTTAATATTTCCACTGTTAATGTATTAAAAATAAAATTAGAAGTATATATATATATATATATATATATATATTTTTTTTTTTTACAGTTTTGTCCCAAAAGATAAAATTCTAGAAATTCTGAAACTGGATCCATTTCTTACCCTGATGAAACAAGACAGATTGATGAACATTTTTTCAAGTTTAAAGGAGACTATATATCACCTAATGAAAAGTTCATTTATATTAGACAATGGAGAATTTTATTTTGATACTCCTCAAGGATTGAAGTTCATGCAAGATTTATTTAATGCCCTTCTCAGGGAAACTTCAATGAAAAATAAGACTGAAAATAATATAGACTTTTTCACAGTGGTGAGTCAGTTGTTTTTCCATGTGAATAAGTCTGAGGACCTCTTCAAACTCAATCAAGATCTTGGGTCAGCTCTTCACCTTGTAAGAGAATGTTCAACAGAGATGGCAAGACTTCTGGATACAATTTTAAACTCTCCAAGCAAGGACTTCTATGCTTTGTATCCTACCCTCCAAGAAGTTATACTTGCTAATCTAATGGATTTGCTTTTCTTTATAAATAATTCATTCCCTCTAAGAAACAGAGCAACATTAGAAATTACTAATAAATTAGTTGGTGCTATTTCAAGAGCTAGTGAAGAAAGTCGTTTCCTGAAACCCCTCTTAGAAATGTCTGGGACTCTGGTCACGCTGTTGAATGACAGTGCTGACCTGAGAGATCTTGCCACATCAGTGGACTCCATTGTGAAACTTCTTAAGCTGGTCAAGAAAGTTTCAGGGAAGATGGCCACAGTTTTTAAAACTCATTTTATCTCCAATACCAAGGACAGTGTGAAAATCTTTGACACTCTGTATTCCATCATGCAACAAAGTGTTCAAAATCTTGTGAAAGAAATAGCTACTTTGAAAAAAATAGATCATTTCACATTTGAAAAGATAAATGATTTGTTGGTGCCATTTCTTGACTTGACCTTTGAAATGATTGGGGTAGAAACTTACATATCATCAAACTCTGATATTTTCAGTATGTCACCTAGCATACTCTCATATATGAATCAATCTAAGGACTTTTCTGATATTTTGGAAGAAATTGCTGAATTTTTAACATCTGTGAAAATCAACTTGGAAAATGTGAAGAGTCTTGTGGTAGCATTTAATAATGAGACTCAAACATTTTCTATGGATTCTGTCAACTTATGGGAAGAAATTCTGGGTTGCTTAGTTCCTATAAATAACATCACCAACCAAATGGACTTCTTATACCCTAATCCAATTTCCACTCATAGTGGCCCTCAAGATATAAAATGGGAAATAATTCATGAAGTGATCCCTTTTTTGGATAAAATATTATCACAAAACAGCACAGAAATAGGATCTTTCTTGAAAATGGTGATCGGTCTCACCTTAGAAGCTCTTTGGAAAAACTTAAAGAAAGATAATTGGAATGTTTCTAATCTGTTGATGACATTTACTCAGCATCCGAATAACCTTTTGAAAACCATAGAAACAGTTTTAGAGGCCTCCAGTGGAATTGAAAGTGACTATGAAGGTGATTTGAGTAAAAGTTTATATTTTGACACACCTTTGAGTCAGAATATAACTCATCATCAACTTGAAAAAGCAATCCACAATGTTTTAAGTAGAATAGCTCTCTGGAGGAAAGGGCTTCTGTTTAACAACTCTGAATGGATAACTTCCACAAGAACTTTGTTTCAGCCACTTTTTGAGATTTTCATTAAAGCAACCACTGGAAAGAATGTCACATCAGAAAAAGAAGAGAGAAGCAAGAAAGAGATGATTGACTTTCCTTATAGTTTCAAACCATTTTCTTGTTTGGAGAAATACCTGAGAAGGTTATTTGTATTGACTAAATACTGGCAACAAATCCCATTGACAGATCAAAGGTAATTAAAAAGCCGAATTCACTTTCTTTTTTTCTCTACCACAATAACTATAAAATAGAACCATGCAGGAATTACAGTGAACCAGGGTAAGTAGCTCTTCTTGACTTCAACTTTCTTTACACTCTGAAGTTGGCTTCAACATAGAGCAATTCAGGTCCAGTCATTCTTTTTCATAATTTGACTCATTATTTGGCATTCAAATATAATTACAATTTATTCAAAATATTTCAAAAGTAAGTTATTTTATTCTCAGAAGCAAAAACCTCTTATTCTATTCACTCATCCCAAGACTAGCTGCATAACCAATTTTTCTGTTCATATCCTCTGGCAGCCAAGGGTCCTATGACTCTATATACACAAGAACATGAAGCTGCTTGCTTCACAGAAAATTATACTTCCAGTTGTAGCTAACCACAGGAAAGGGCCAGGCAGCTTCTGGCTTCTGCCCTCTTTTGATTCTGCTAGACTTCACGTGGTTGATCCACCTCCAAGCCCTCCTATCCCTGAATGTTATGTCAATAGAAACCTGTTCTTAAAAGCTCCAGTCTTGCAAATTGTCATGCCTTGGAAGCAGTCTGTTGCCTTAGGTTGGACACCCTGTGCCTTTTGATGTGCAGAGGCCCAGAGATGCTGCAGCTGTCCCCACCTGTCCTTTCTGTGGGTGAAAATACTGTTAGGGTGGTCTCTGGTCTCTGTTTCTCCCTGCTTTCCTCTCTGGCCCACATGGAGATTGGAGATGCCATGTCAACCCTGGTTCATTTGCCAGGCAGGCTGACTTATTTTCTGTTGGTTCTATTACTCCAGAGCTGTACCTTGAATCCAGTTATGTTCTATGAGTTGGAAAGATGTCTTTAGTTGGTGAAACAGGTAGCCACTGGCACAAATAACTATTGTTACCTCAGAATTTGACTGCTAGTTTTCAGAGCTTCCTTCCTCATCTCCTCCTTGCTTCTGATGTCAAACTGTATTTTGTTTGACTTTAGTGCTCTGATCCCAACTATACCCCATTTGACTTTAGTGCTCTTCTCTGAATTGTCTTTTGAGCTGAGGTGGTCCTGGCAACCCCATTCTCCACCAATCTCAGGTTTTATCTCAAATTTTTCATTTCTCCACAGAGGGAGTTTATACCTTAGCTCTTCATACCATCATGTTTTGACACCTTTTCCACATTTACTTTTGCATTTCAAAAGAATAGAACAAAATAAGAAAGAAAAGCAAGTATTAAGCTTATTGGCCACAAAATTGATGATTTGAACTAATTCTGGAGACCTAAAGTTTTCTAAAGATCCAGAATGTGTTATCTATGTTTTCTTATGTTCCTATGAAGAAAGTATGATTATGCAGGGAGGAAGGATGGTTCTTACATGTGTGTTATAACTTAACCTACACAGTAGAGATGCACATGGGTTGCACATTTTTACCCTTTTATGTCATTGCGTATTTTTTTTTCTAAGTGTTGTTGAGATGTGTGAAGTTTTCCAGCAGACTGTGAAGCCCTCAGAAGCCATGGAGATGCTGCAGAAAGTGAAGATGATGGTCGTACATGTGCTCACCATCGTTGCAGGTGGGCTGCTCATATAACAAGTGCTCTGCAATTGCCCTGTGCCAGTTTTCAGAACTCGGGTGTCAGAGAGATGAGTAGATTGCACTTGAGTTTCTTTTAGAACAAAGCACAGCTGTCTTAGCCTGACAACCAGGCCTTGAGGGATCTGCCCCTCCCAACCTCATTCCCACCACTTTGTCTCTACTCCAGCCAAATTTAACGGCCCCTTCCTGCCCCTTTGCTGGGCTTTCTGGTCTCTTCGTCTTTGCTCATGGAATGTACTTCCCTTGTCTCCTTGACCTAAACTACAGCCGTACTCTGTGGCCTAGAGTTGAGGGTGTCTTGTCCAGAAGTGTTCCCCCATCTCCTTTACTGGCAAAGACCTTGAGGAGACTTTGATCACATGCAGTACGGTACTTTCTTCTTTCTTACATCTCCTCCCTGTGCTACAGTCAATATTTTTTGAAGACAGAAACTGTGTCATAACCTTCTTTGTGCATTTCCTGATGGGTGCTGAGTAGTCCCTGCAGTAACCTGAATTCCCTACAGCCATGGCACTTATTGCTGGTATCATAGTTTATGGTGTCTTCTTTTCCTGCTGCAGTCTGTAAGCTTACTGGGACACAGGAAGAGGATCAGTCTCTTGTTAAATTCTGTGTCTCCATAATACTCAGCATAGTGTCCGGCAATAGTGACTATATTGTAAATGAATTAATTCATCTGCTAAGGTGATACTTGCCAAATCCATTCCTGCACATTTCAGTGCAATCTCCTTTCAATGCCACTGCTGAAGGAGAGTCCCACAAGCTGCTTTAGAGGGTAACTAGATGATCTTAGGGTTTTTCTGAAAATGTGAACATTAGATTTTAGAGCACACTTGAGTCCATGGAATGGACTACAGTTGTTTAAGTAATTCACAGGTGCACAGAGGTGCTGCCATCGTCTGGCCCAGTCTCCTGAGCAGGGCTGCCCAGAGCCCCCTCAGTGGGCTACCGGGCCTGAGTACCCTGTCTTAGCTGATGGCAGTGGGTTTTGAAAACATGAATCGAAGCCCAGAAGAGGAGGGGAGGCGAGGAGAAATGGGGAAGCCAAGGATGGATCTGATCAGATCAAGAGGGAAAGAAAAAAGTGAGGGGTCATCTGAGTAGGGCTTACTCCATATCCTGTGTGAGCTCCACCATGGTTGGCCCCAGACTCCCTGCCCCCTAGCTCATCTGATCCACATGTTCATTCTTCTACCTTCCCCTGATTTACTCCTGGATCATTATTATTATTTAGATTACTATCAGGATGTTATATTATGATTTGTAGATTACGTGTTATTTCCTCTGGAAAGCTTTTCTTGACCTACCCTGTCTGGGGTCACATGGCCTTAGCTCCTTGTTATGGCTCTTACCACTGTGTGCTATTCTGATGATGAACATGTGTCTCTTCTACGGTTGTGAGAACCCAAAGACTGTGCCTGTCTACTGATCACTACAAACCTGTCACATGGGGATTAGAACATGGGAAATGCTGATTGACATTTGTTGAATGAATGAATAAATGTCAGAAGCCCTTCTATACTTACATCATGTTTCACTGGAATTACTAAATGTGAAATCTGTTCACGGGGGAGTACTCAGCAGTGAGAAGTAGTGGGTGGGCTGTTGGCATGCTCTGGGCCTATTTTGTACTACTGAGCAAACTGTGGGGGCCTGGGGAGGATGTTGTAGAGAGGAGTCTGGTTTGCCCAGGAAGGGGCACAGTGGATGTATTCCCAACATCCACTATCAGAAGAGGAAGGGTCACCGGCCCCAGGATGGTTAGCTGGTGGGTGTGGGCCACTGAGTCTGTGAGCCAGGAGTATGGACCAGCATCTACTGGGGAGCGGTATGGAGGAGAAATGAGCCTTGGGCAGAACCAGCATGTCAAATCCATTTTTCAAAACAAACTCAAAGAAGATACATTTTTCTTTGTGTTGATAAGTACTAGAAAGAAGCTAAAGTATGGCCATGAGGGTGAGAGTGAGGGGTGGAGGAGAGGAGAAGACCTTGGGGGTGCAGCTCTGGGTGAGGACATTTCAGGTGAGACTTGTGTATGAGGATGTGTGTCTGCCATGTTCACGGTTATATCTCCCCAGGGTTTAGGAAACATCCTGACATAGACATGATAGGCATTCAATCAGTATGTGTAGAAGGACTGGATAGGTCAATGCATGAGGGCTGGCATTACGTTGGGCACTTGTGACTGCTTGAGTTAATCTACACAATCACTGTTGGACTTCAGGCTAGTGTGCTGGGACTTGTGGTCTGTAAGGCTGCCTCCTTACTGTCATGATGGGGCACTTAGGATTATACACCGTCATGTCTGGTAAGGCTTTATTGCCCCAAATGTCTTCGAGTGCAGAGTCAAACATGACTGTTAAAACAAGTGATGTTGTGAGAAGTGGTGTAATGGAAGAAGCAGGCACTTTGAGATTGAACAGGCTGAGTTCCTTGATTCATGCTGAGTGACACAGGGTAGCTTCTGAATCTCTGTGAGCCTTGAAGAAAACATAGGGGAACACCTATTTCAACCTATGTGAGAGGATTAAATAAAATGAGTCACCTCCAAGGGGCTTGCCCTTAGGAGATGCCTTGAACATGCTAGTTGCCCTGTCCTGCGAGTTGAAGATGCATCTCCCTGCATGCCATTGGGAAAACTACTTCTCAGCTTAGAGGGCTAGTTCATAAGTAAAAACTGGTAATTTAGGGACTGTCTATCACAGGGTTAGTTCTTATCTGCTCACTCATCCCTTTTTTTGTAATACAAATGGTTGTTTGAACGGAATAATTGATTGGTTATTGGGTCTAAGAAACATGGAAAAGGAGTAAGAAGCAGAGGGAGAAGTGGGACAAGCTTGATTTAAAAATGAAACCCCAACTGCTGTGTAGGGGTTTTGAATTTTTTTTTTCTTTTAAGATAATCTGTATTTCCAATTAGATGTTATGAACATTGGTGATTAGGAATATTGCTTTCTATTGTCAAATAGAAATCAGTAAAGCATTACAATCTAAGTACAAGTTAGGATGGTCGGTACATGATTTCAGCATGTGGAAGTGTTCTCAGGTAAAATTCAAATCAAACTTCTTCCTTGTTCTTGAATGCTTATCTTCCATATTGAATTCAGCCATGTTTGAAGACATAATTATTTTGACATTTCACAGTCAGCTAATATAATGGTTTTTAAATGAGTTAAACATTCATTAATGTATGAATTTATATTTATTTTGCCATTCTGTATTGCAGCTGCTAAATTAATATAGCATACTTGAGATTACATTAGTAACAGATAATTAATTTTTAATTTTTATATTTTATTTCAAGGAAACTCAAGCATAACTAACATTTAAACTGCCACCCCACTGTCCTTATTGAATTGCTACTCCATCCTGTAGAATAGGAGGGCAGTGACAGATCTCATAAAGTTAAAGGGATGGGGTGGAATTGACCAATGTGGGCAAATAGCCCCTCCTCTCCCATCATATAAACGGAACAAGAGTAAGATCTGTTATTATTATTGTTATTGAAAATGCACTATATTTTCGTCATATCACAGAGTTGAGTTCAGTATCTCCAGGAGGAAAGTGACAACTTTCCTTCTCCTGATCTAGTGCTTTAAAGATGCCAAGGGCAATGCAGGAGAGCTCATGCAACAGAAGGAACCTCCGTGGGCAGCTACTTTAATTTTCCAGTTTCCCTAATTGACGAATTGAGGCCCAGAGAGTGAGAAAGAGTTTCCCAGGGTTTCAGAGTGAAGCAGTCAGAGCCCATTTCCGGTTGAAGAGATCTGAGAGGGTCCATGGGGTTGAAGGGAGGAGAGGAAAGGGGTCCAGAGAGCGCTGGCAGATCTGGAAAGCCAGAGTGGGTCTGAATGTGTCCTTGGAGCCAAGAAGAGGGGCCATAGCAAGTAGGAAGGGCTGGAGCCAGGGATTGGAAGAGGCAATGAGAGGTGGAGAAAGAGGGTACCCGGGAAAGTTGGAGGAGCCAAGGCTCAAAACCAGCTCTTGTTAGCGTCAAGACAGTTGTCAAGTGTCCTTGAGGGTGGTGCCTTTGAGGGCAGGCTTCAAGACATGTTAGATGTGAGGCAGATGGAGACCAGATGGCCTGAGAGCCCAGCACTGTATCCCATGATCATATCATCCCTGACCTAACCTTGCAGGAATGCTGGGCTTGGTCACTGTCGACTCCACATTTTCATTTTACATTGAGGAAGCAAGGGGCTGACGCAGCCCATAGCTTGCCTGATGCCATACATTACATCAGCTTTTTCAGGGTGCATTCTCTGCTCTTTTAGGTTTGAACCACATAACTTACAAACACATTATTGTGTCTTCCCCAGACCAGAGGATACGTTTATGCTTAAAAATAAGTGCTGTGATATATGACAGCACATTATTACCTTCATTTCAAATTTTAATAAGAGATTACTTAAGTGACACATTTTACATTTCCTACAATAAAGATACCTGTCTTTGAAATTAGTAAAATGAGATTAATGAGAAAAGAAAAACAAATAAGGCATCAAGGTGGGTTGCTTCTGGAAAGCATGACTTTGGGTATATGGTGTCTACTCTGCATTTTATGTAGTTGAAAACTGTTTTATTAATTAATTTTATATTTTAGAGTAGTTTTAGATTCACAGAAACCTTGAATGGAAGGTGCAGGGATTTCCCATATGCTCCCTTCCCCACCATAGCCTCCCTCGTTATCAGAGTGGCACGTTTGTTACAATTGATGAACCCACACTGACACAGCATCATTCCGAGTCCACAGTTCATGCTGGGCTTCGCTCTTGGTGTTGTCATTCTATGGACAAGCGTATAATGACATACATCCAATGTTACAGTATCACACACGGGGTTTTACTGCCTGAAAAATCCTCTGTGCTCTGCCCATTCATCTCTCCCACCCCTCTAGCCCCTAGCAACCACGGATCTTTTTACTGTCTCCATAGTTTTTGTCTTTTCCAGCATGTCGTTGAGTTGAAATCATACAATATGTAGCCTTTTCAGATGGGCTTCTTTCACTTAGTAATATGCCAGAACTGTTTTTTCTCTTCCTTCCTTTCTTTTTTTTTCAGACAGAGTCTCTCTCTGTCGCCCAGGCTGGAGTGCAGTGGTGCAGTCTCGGCTCATTGCAACCTCTACATCCTGGGTTCAAGCAATTCTCCTGCCTCAGCCTCCTGAGTAGCTGGGATTACAGGTGCCCGCCACCATGCCCGGCTAATTTTTGTATTTTTAGTAGAGATGGGGTTTTACCATATTGGCCAGGATGGTCTCGATCTCCTGACCTTGTGATCTGCCCAAAGTGCTGGGATTACAGGCAAGAGCCACCGCGCCTGGCTCAGAACTGTTTTTCTAAAGGATTTTTGAGAAACAATTTATTATTAATAATTTAAGAGTCAGGATAACTTTTTTTCTAATTAAAAAAAGATTTTATTTATTATAAAAATGTATTTTATTTTCTGTCATGACCAAGCGTCTAGGAGGTACGAAGCCCTGCGCTAGGTGCCACAATGACAGGAAGGCAGTGATAAGAAAAGTTGCTTGTGGCAGGTCTTGTGCAGATAGATTTATTGTGCAGTGGGAGGTGAGCACACAGGCATCTGCGCAGCAGGGAGAGGAGGTGCTTTGCTCAGCCTGGGAAAGGTGGGTGTCTGGAGGCAGAGATCTAAAAGATACGTAGGTTCAGGAAGGGAGAGTGGTGCCTTGTATCTGATGGCCTTGAGGAGACAGGGGGACATAGGGCATGAGTGCAGAGAGGTGGAGGCACCTGAGGCTGTGGAAAGATGTTGGATGCAACATGGAGCCTTTGCACAGATTCCTGTAATGGGGGATCTCCTTTGAGGAAGAGCCTTGTGGATCAGAGCATAAGGCAAATTGGAAGGGTGAGGTGGGAGTAGGACTGTTAAGAGCACAGCAGTTTCCTGCGCGTGATCTATGGGTGCTGGACAGACGCACGGATGGAGAGACATTGGGAAGTCACGCTGAGCAGATGGGGAGGTTGGTTGGCTGTGAGGACCAGGGGGAGGAGAGTCATGACTGGCTTCCAAGAAGTGACTTGTGAGGCCTGGGGCATGAAGAAGACCACACATAGACAGTGTGTAATTCATCCTTCAAACTGGGGCACTTTTGAGAATGACAGAGGGCATTGTTCATAACCATGCAAGAACAGGTGAAAAGCAAGTCTGTCCTGGGCAAACTGGGGTGAATGGGTACCCCACCTGTAGGGGATACAGGGAAAGAAGCCAGTTTGAGGAGGTAGAGAAAATTAATATTTACAAAATCAATTAGGCCCAGAAAAGCAAAATCTTTATTTTATTACATTTGGAACTCAAAAGCCACAGCTTTACCTTCATCATCTGAATGTTCATCTTGATGATTTAAGAAATATTTAGGAATTTGTATCACTTTGAATCTTTAAAAAGTGATTTTGTGAGAGTGGCTAGTTCAGGAGAGGACTGTCTATTAATTATTTCTCTGTGTGTTTCCTCTGGCAGAAAACCCTTCCTGGACCAAGGACATTTTGTGTGCTACTCTGAGTTGCAAGCAAAGTGGGATAAGGCATCTCATTTTATCTGCTATACAAGGGGTCACTTTGGCACAGGACCACTTCCAGGTTTGTCGTCTTTAATATTTCAGAGAATTTCATGTTCATGACTATTGGTCCTTGCAAGGCAGTCCAGTTATTCAAACTTGCTGCTTCATTCTTATAACTACAGCAACGGTGTCATACACAGTCTTGTTGCAAGCCGGGCTTGCAGAATGACTGCTCACCCTTCCTCCCTCTTGGCTTCTCCCAGTGGTGTGCTGGGGTTGAGTGGCACTGAGTTGTGAGAGCTTATTGTTAAATTTTCAGGAATTTTGCAAGCTGGTTGTTAAACATAGATATCATCATTATAAATAAATTATATAAACTTATGATGAAATAAATCCTGTTAGAAACACAAGCAGTAATTACTCAAGATTCATCACTTCCTAATTATTTTAGTATGTTTTACTGTTATCTATCTTCCTGAGATGATTTGTTTTTGTTGTATCCACATGATGGAAATACTATGTAGTCTTATGCTAAGTGCAGTTCTTCCCATCTCTATGTTTAGTGACGTTATGGTGGCAGCTTGAACTGCCATGTGGGAGCATTTGCACCATGGAAATTGGCAAGTGCTCCAAATCAGAATTTTTTTCTGGAGAGTTAGTTTTTAAATATTTACCAGCCCAACACTGGCTCTAACTCATTGAATACACTGGCTAGTACCCAAAATTGATGGCTGAATGGGAACCAGCATAGCAGTTTCCTTTTTATTAAATTGGACACATGCCCAATAGGCTCCCATGCAGGGTCTCCAACTATAGCTGAGTCGGAGAATGTGACTCTTATTTGGGGCCCACTCCTTTGTCCTAGAATTAAAGACCCCTGGGCCCCTAGGCAGGCCTGATCCCTCTGACAAGCTTGGACAATGGTGATGTCTTTCCAACAATGCAGTGAAGACCTGTCTCTCTTCTAGTTCTGGTTCTGAATGTTGTTTCTTGCTTTTGTGATCCATATATCTGTGAGCATGAGATTATCACAGAAAGCAGAGAAATAGATGATGCCGAGAGAGATCAGAGATAGCCATGCCAGACTCCCACAGCATGGCAAGGGTGTCGAATGCCATGCCTTGGTGAAGTGTCAGGAGGGAGTGAGAACTGCTTATCCCTAATCAATGTCTTGTGGCCTTTGGAGGAGTGGTGCCTGTCAGCAGGAAGCCCTGAGCAGTCCCTAGCAATGACTGACTTTACAACCCCAAATTCACATTGATTTATTTAGAACATCAAATTCTTATTTCCAGGTTGTGCAGATCTTTGTCAGATATTAAATGTGGATACAGGAAAAAAAAATGCCCCACAGACAATTTTTTTTTTTTTTTTGAAATGGAGTCTTGCACTGTCACCTGGGCTGGAGTGCAATGGTGCAATCTCAGCTCACTGCAACCTCTGCCTCCCGGGTTCAAGTGATTCCCCTGCCTCAGCCTCTTGAGTAGCTGGGATTACAGGTGCCTGCCAGCACGCTTGGCTAATTTTTTGTATTTTTTGGTAGAGATGGGGTTTCACTATGTTGGCCAGGCTGGTCTCGAACTCCTGATCTCGTGATCTGCCCACCTCGGCCTCCCAAAGTGCTGGGATTACAGCCATGAGCCACCACACCCGGCCCCTCACAGATAATTTTTTAGTGGTGAGTGAAGGTTATAATAATAAAATAGTCAAGAGACTCCAGCTTTCAAAGCAACTGACTCAAAGACTGTATTTATAGTTCAAATTGTTATATGATTGTCAACAAGTCTGGCTGGTAACAGTTGAGTTAGTTTTGATAAAGAGCAGAAGTTCCTGTCTTTAATGACAAAAATAGTATGTTGCTTATCTCAGGATGCAAAGCTTTTAAGATGGGTCTGTGGTTCAACGGCTTCAAGTATGTGAGACTTTTAGAAATATAAATCTTTTTCAGGCTGTAGGACATGAAGTCTCCAACAGAGATGGGCAAAGAGCACAATGCCATTTGCTAGTTTTCAGTATCTAAATAAATATTTTAAATATGGTTTTCTCAGTAGCAACATGGAATTCCCATTGAGAGAGAAAGTTTCAGCTGATTGAATCAATATGACAAAAGTTTGGGGCTGTCAACTCCTTACCCTCTTCCACCCTTCGTTCCAAATAGTAGAAAGTAGCAATAAGGAAATGAATGGGCAGCAGAAATTAAATTTCAAAAATGACAGCAAGTGCCCACTGTATCTCCTGGGATAAGCTGAGTTGGAGAATGCGGCTGGAACTTCAGGTTGGGTGGGGGCTTCCTACTGCCTCTCTAGATCTAGACCTTTGGGTCCACCTGTATACACTTATCCAGTATTTCTTGATTCTAGGCCTGATCTTGCCAGAGAAGGAGAGTCCGATAGGTGCTGCCTTTTCCACGTGGTGGTTTTACCTGATCCCAAAAGTATAGCCTGATGAATTTCAATCTCAACCTTTGTCCTAGATGCTTCAGCTTACCTGGAGCCTGGTACACCCGTGCTGAAGAAACTTGGAATTTTTCTTCCAGTAGTCCTTGCTACTGGGGTAGAATGTGCACTTTTCTACTTTATAATCCCCTCTATGTCAAAATTATTATTTTATTAAATTTAAGAATACCATCCATAGAAGGAATATTATAAACGCACTGAATGAAAATTAATTTGCATGCAGTTACAAATTATGAACTAGAGGTTCTTTGCTATAAGGGAATACTCCATGGCAGAGCCCTGACGCAATGGGTTTAATTCAATCTATGTTCTCAGGAGTGAGTTGGCCCCTAAGCGGATACTCACTTATATCTATTGTTCTGACCTGGTTGTATCTGTGCATTGGTATGCTACAAAAAGGGATCTCTTTGGAGCAAGGAGAATACCGAGCCTGTGAAATGCTTGGGTGAGAGAATTGGAGAAGGTTTAGAGAGCTTCACGCTCAAGAAAAAAAAAAAAAAGAAAAGAAAAAAGAAAAAAAAGCAGAGTGCGAAAGTCCAAGGGCTTCTGTGCATGTTATTAGAAATGTGCACGTAGCTTGGAGTCTTGAGGCTGGACCTAGACATCTCCCTGCCTTGCAGATGCTCTTCCTGAGTTTGCTGCCATCCTTTTTCTTTCTGCTTTGCTGTGGTGACATTCAGACATCAGACAATAAATGGGGTCTGTGCACATTAGGGGCAGTGGGTGGGTGAAGGCTGGAGGAGGCTGTGTCTCCTCTGGTAGAGCAGTCAGCGGAAACCTAAGTGAAGAAAGGAAAGAAGTCTGTACCCTTGAGCCCTGTCACACGATAGAAAATGGAGACGGGCTTGAGCTGAGCACTCCCTGTTAGACCCCTTCAGGTGTTACTCACACAATGCAGGGGTTCAGTTGCTTGGTGGGTATCAACCCAATGACCACAACCAAGGAGGATTTAACAATGAGATTTAAGTAAGGAGAACACCAGGGATGGTTCCCAAAGTAGTGCCTCTGAGCTGGGGACGGGTTAGATTTTATAAACATCGTGTAATGAGGATCTGATTGACTGGATCCTGCCATGGGTGATGCCAGAGCTCAATCCAATTGGATCCTGGATCCTGCCATGCAGTGTCCACTTCTTAATTCAATCCCCGCTCCTCAGTCCGAGCACTCCAGCTCCCCCTGTGGTTGCACACTGGTTCATCAAGGCATGCTTGGGTTATGTGACCTGAGGGTCCATGGCAACTGAAAAACAACTCACAACTTTGTCACGTAAAAGTTGAACCAGATCGGCCTGGTGCGGCTAACATAGACAGCAGACACCACTCCACCTGCCCAGCCCGTCAGCCTCCCACATGCAGAATCTCACTCCTCACCTCCCGCATCTGAGCCCGGCATTGACACAGACTCAGCCACGTCCATCCCCACATCACTCAGCTCCCGGCACTTTCCCTGGGCTCCTCTTGCATCCTTGACTGACTGTCTCCAATTCCACGTCTGGCTCCTCTATGTGGCAGAAGGACCCAGGCTGTCTCCAGACCCTTTCTGTTCTCAGTCTGTGCTCACATGCTGGGGAATCTTATCCAGATTCATTTGCAACCTAAAAATCCCAATTACTTCCTGAAAACTTCAAAATTTCCTTCTCCAGTCAACACCTCCCCTGACCTTCATGCTCATGTGTTCAGCTGCATTCCCACTCAGACGTCAAACAGGCCCCTCAACTCTACTCATCTGAAAAAAAAACCTCTTCATCTTTCCATGTAATTTTTCCCACCCCTGGTGTTCTTTCCCTCAGATGTCAGGGACAACAACCTTGGCATGCTTGTTTAGTCTTTCTTCTTCTCCTTATTTTTTTCAGTTAGAAAACTCTCCCTTCTGCCTTCCAAATGTTTCCATGATCTGGCCATGTTCCACCACCTCCACCAGCACCTTTCAGATACGAGCCAGCTCTCCCTTCCTCCTCCCCTTGCCTCGATCCCTAATGCGGTAGCCAGAGTGATCCTTCCAAAACATCATCAGATGGTATTACTCCTTTGCTGAGAGTGTCCAGCGTCTTCCAGTCTTATTTGGAATAAGTATCCGATTTCTAAAGGAGGCCACTGCTAGGTCCTGCTGTCTGGGTGGCACATCCTTCCTTCTGCCCTCCCCGGCACTCTCTTCTCCACCTCGCTGGCTCCTTTGCACCTACCTCAGGGCCTTTGCACCTGCTGCTCCCACACCTGCAGTGTGCTTCCCTAATGATGCTAAGGAGGGTTGTACACCTTCCTCTTGCACCTCCAGCACTGCCCCCACCCCTGCCTTATTTTCCTCCAGGTCACCTGTGGCATGCTGACCAGTTTGCCCCTACAGCTGTCTGCTGGTAGTGTTCCTGCACTGGGGTGTGAACCTCATGGAGGTAGGAGTTTTGTCTCCTGTGTTCACAACTCTCAGTCCAGCACCTAGCCTGGGCCTGGCACTTGGCAGGTGCTCCATAAGTATTTTTTGAATGAATGAATGAATAGTCCTGTAGGATTTCTGTTCAAGTTCCACTCCCAACTCACTTGGGAAAAAAAGAAATTTATAAAATGAATGACAATAATAGATGAATTAGAGTCAAGAAGTTGCATGCTTTGTAATAATCTATTGGCTGGTTTAGTTCCCCCCACAGTGAGATTTTGGGGTTTGGTTGAGGTGGTGGGGACAGTGGCATGAGTGCTCTGATCATGGATTAATGTTCATCATTTCCTGAGAAGTCTTCAGCCACCCCCCCCAACTAAATCTACCTCAGCTCTGCTGGGGGGCTCCATCTCGGGGCGGCCTCCAGAGCTCAGCTCCCAACCTTGACTTTTCAGCAGTCTTCACATTTCCTTGGAACATATATTTGTGAGCTTCCTCTGGTCACTTGAATGATTCATGATTTTCCTTTGCAAGAGAAATTGACAGTGGTTTTGAAAAAAATATTCAGTTTTATTTCGACAGAAATATTATCTAAGTGTTGACCTATGTATGATACCTTCCCATAATTGGTGCAACCTGGAACTATGCTTCCAATATCAGTAAGAATATGTTGATATAAATAAAATGTGATGAAGCAAATAAATTCTGATGATGTAAAATAAAGTATTTATGGTAGAATAGCTGTGACTAGGGAAAGTGTATAGATTCATGTGTATGTTTATAGACATAGATGTTATATGTTTGTGGTGTTTTTCAGGTTATTTTAAATATTAAATTACCTATATTTGTCATTTAATTCCACATATGGTGTTTTGCATTTTGTCAATTAATAGGTATTATTCTAAAAGGTTTTTTCTTTTTTTGGCAAAATGATTGGTCTTTTAAAAAACTGATTGTTTCTAGGAAGATACTGATAAGATGGCCATGAAATCTTAGAGGTGGGGGCTGAAGATGCGGAGAGTGGGAACCTACTTCTGGAGTCTTTCCAGATGTTCCCCAGAGTCTTAGGAGCCGCTCCACCTGCAGTGGACAGAACAGGAGCCTCCCAGGCTGCACTGCTGACCTTCAGAGCAGGGCAAATCCAGGTTTTATCCACCTCACATATGAATAGCCACATATGATTTCTTTCTAATCATTGTGTTTGTGGCTGTGAATTTTGAAAAGCCTCAATTTTCTTTAAATTTTTTTATTTTCATATTTATTTTTTAATAGTATATATTTGAAGTGTACAACATGATGTTTTGATAAACATACAAAGTGAAATGATTACTACAAACAAATGAGCATATCTGTCATCTCAGAGTTATCTTTGTGTGTCATGCATGTGTGTTAAGAGCACCTAAAATCTACTTTCTTAGCAGATTTCCAGTATGTAATACAATATTAGCAACTATAATTCTTATGCTGTATATTAATTCTCTAGATGTGTTCATTCTACATAACTGCAACTTTATGCCCTTTGACCAACATCTTCATTCCTCCCACGTTCATCCCTGGTAACCACCACTCTGTGCTTTGTTTCTATGGGTTTGACTTTGAAAAAGTTTGACTCTACATGTAAATGAGATCATGTAGTAGTTTTCTTTTTGTGGCTGACTTACATCACTTAGCACATCTTCTGTGTTCATCCATGTTGCTGCCAATGGCATAATTTCCTTCTTTTTATGGCTGAATAATATTTTATTGTATATAATGTCACATTTTCTCTATTCATTCATCTCTTTAGAAACATTTTGGCTGATTCTATATCTTGGCTTTTGTGAATAATGTAAATATCTCTTTGGGACATAATTTCATTTCCTTTGGCTTTATACCCAGAAGTGGGATTTCTGGATCATATGGTAGTTCCATTTTTAATATTTTGAGGAATCTTCATACTGTTTTCCATAATGGCTGTACCAATTTGCATTTCCACCAACAGGGCACAAGGTTTCCCTTTCCTGCACACCCTCACCCACACTCGTTATTTCTTGTCTTTTTGATAACAGCCATCCTAACAGGTATGAGGTAATAGCACATTGTGGTTGATTTGCATTTTCCTGATGATTAGTGAAGTTGAGCACCTTTTTTTTTTTTTACCTGTTTGCCATTTTTATGTCTTCTTTGGATAAATGTCTGTTCAGGTTCTTTGACCATCTTTTAAATTGAGCTATTTGTTCTTCTGCTATTGAATTGTGTGTGTTCCTAGGAACAGAGCTTCAGGAAGTTAAGAGCCAGGCGATTCGGTGGAGAATTGCATGTTCTCTGCTGTGTGTTCAAGAACATGCTGTCTTGCCTGGCTGGCTAACAGCAGAGCTGGGAGTAAAATCTGGGCTTCTGTATTTCCGCAGCCAAGGGCTCTTTCTACTACTCTTCAATGCACAGAAGCAACTGACATGATTGTTCTCTGTGTTTCCTGAGACTAACGAGAATAAATTAAAATCTTACAAATAAGTATGTGTGTTTCTAACCTATATCATTGCTATGTTTTCTAGGAAATTGAAAAGATATGGTCCTCGCCGAATCAGCTAAATTGTGAAAGTCTTAGCAAGAATCTTTCTAGCACCTTGGAGAGCTTCAAGAGCAGCTTGGAAAATGCCACTGACCAGGACTGCACATGCCAGCTGAGGCTGGAGACGGTGCAGCAGCACTTGCACATGTATACTCTGTTATTCTTTCATGCCCGCCCCAGTACTTCCATTCATAGAGAGGATGTCTAGGACTTTTTAAAATGTGAATTTCAGACAGTAGTCTGTATAATATACTCTTAATGTACATATTAATATGTATTTTCCAAACATCAAAGTTTTCCATGACAATTTTTGAGTGGTAAAATGTAACAGCAGCATTAATCAGAAGGCTAACTTTATTGGCGATAAAGATATTAGATATAAGAATGTAATCCACAACGCTTGGTGGCAAATGCCTGTAATCCCCTCTAATGGGAGGCTGATGTGGGAGAATCGCTTGAGGCTAGGAATTTGAGAACAACCTGGGCAACATAGCAAGACCCTGTCTCTAAAAAATAAAAGCAACAACAACAAAAAAATTAGCAGGATTTGGTGCTGTGCATTTATGGTCCCAACCACACAGGAGGCTGAGGCAGGAGGGTTGCTTGACCCCAGCAGTTCAAGGCTGCAGTGAGCAGTGGTTGTGCTACTGCACTGCAGCCTGGCTGACAGATAAAGGGCCTGTCCCATAAATTAAATAAATAAATGAATAAATTTCTGTATGAACAGCAAATATTTTTCTTTTCTTTTCTTTTTTTTTTTTGAGACGGATTCTCGCTCTGTCGACCAGGCTGGAGTGCAGTGGCGCGATGTTGGCTCACTGCAAGCTCCACCTCCCGGGTTCACGCCATTCTCCCTCCTCAGCCTCCTGAGTAGCTGGGACTACAGGCGCCCGCCACCACGCCCGGCTAATTTTGTTTTTGTATTTTTAGTAGAGACGGGGTTTCACTGTGTTAGCCAGGATGGTCTCGATCTCCTGACCTCATGATCCACCCGCTTTGGCCTCCCAAAGTGCTGGGATTACAGGCTGAGCCACCGCACCCGGTCGCAAATATTTTTCAAATTACCTTCATGTTTGATCAATTTTGCTTAGTGTTCTGAAAGTGTAAAGCACCAGAAGGGGAAATAAGGAACTTTAAATTCTGCAAATGACTTTTTCACTGAAAGAATGATGTTCATCTGACCCTGGCTGTCCTAATTTCTTGTACGTTCCATGGTCTATCCTATCTATTCTTTTCACGGTTGTGAAAAGCCGTTTATTATGCATCGTCATTCCCCTGGTTCATCTCGCTTGGCAGGAGCTCTGAGGAAGAAATACTGGAGTGTGGGTAGTATTAATGGATATTCACATACAGATGGTGTCAGGAGACATGTGGGTCTAATTGTTGCAGGAACTTTATGGAAATGTGATCTTGTTATCCAGTCCATCTCTTGGGAGCTGAGGCAGTATTATTCATTCCAACACTGTTTCTGATGTTTTATCTTGCCTAATTTAGCTTTAATTTTCTGCCATTTTAGGTTGGCCAAAAGCCTTGAGAAAACTTGGTCATCAGGGAATCCCATCATGACTTTTCTCAGCAATTTCACAGTAACTGAGGGTAAGTATGTGGTTTTCCAAGTTTGCTTGATTAAAAATTAAATTTAGTTTCTCATGCAAATATATTATTAAAATAAAACATACAACAGAAAGTTTATGCTATATGTGATACATAATCATTTAGAACTTGGCTGGTCTGATGTATTTGGCGTTTATAAAGAAAGTCCTGAAATCCTAGGGTACCATATTGGAGCAGAGGAACAAAGAGAAGCTTCTGTGGTCTGGATTTTGCTCTGGCCTTGCCTCCTCGGACAAGCAAATGGCATCAATTGCTTCTTGTAGCTTCTTGTAGCATCAACATGCCATGTCTGAAGAATTCTGGCAAATACTTAAATGATCCCTCTCTTGTTAAAAAAGTGAGATGAGTAGATGCATGTATACAAGTGAGTTTCCCATAGCATTTGGTCACTGCTCCCTAAGAAGAAGCTCTTCCTTTTCTTTTTTTTAAGTCTCGCTCTGTCACCCAGGCTGGAGTGCAGTGGTACGATCTTGGCTCACTGCAACCTCCACCTCCTGGGTTCAAGCGATTCTCTTGCCTCAGCCTCCTGAGTAGCTGAGATTACAGGCACGTGACACCACGCCTGGCTATTTTTTTGTGTTTTTAGTAGAGACGGGGTTTCACCATATTGGTCAGGCTGGTCTCGAATTCCTGACCTTGTGATCTGCCCACTTTGGCCTCCCAAAGTGCTGGGATTACAGGAGTGAGCCACCACACCTGGCCGGAAGCTCTTTCTAAAGTAAATGTTCTTAAAAGACACAGGCTTAGAGAGAGTAGACCAGTAACCAGAAAATACCACAGAAGCTGGCATTTTGGTTTATTGTCATATAAATTATTTAAGTTACTCCTAGGGGAGGAAGATATGACTTTAGTGATTTATGGGTTGAATGGCATGAAAGAAACTATCCTAGCCAGGTTGTAATATCAAATTTTGTTTTTGCAGTAAATAATGATCTAAACCTTTATTATAATATTTTCTTATTTTCCTTACGTTGCAGATGTAAAAGTAAAAGATTTGATGAAGAATATCACCAAGTTGACTGAGGAGCTTCGCTCTTCCATCCACATCTCGAATGAGACTATCCATAGCATGCTAGAAGCAAATATTTCCCACTCCAAGGTGTGGTGCTGCTTATTGTCTGTCTGTTTTGGTTTTGCTCATGGAAGGAGCCTTAGCCTGAAGTTACTAGCACTGTGTTGTCCTTTCTTCCTTCTTCCTTTCCACTTCTTTGGCTAGTGGAGTGGGTTGCTGCAAGAATGATGTAATTGGAGGCAGAAAGGAAACAAGAGAACAAGCAAGGAACCAAAGGGTGTCATTGTCCCATGCCAAAATCTTAGGGTTTTTAATTCCATAATATTTTCTTCATTTGGAGTTAGAACAAAGTTGGTGATTATTTATTCTGTTGATTTCCAGCCCTGATGCATGACACCTGGGAAGGGTCTCGGCTTGATTCAGCAGGTGGTGCAAAATTCTTAAAATACCCAAAACCAAAAACAGCTAAAAATACCTAAGAATCAACTATGATTTCCTCTGAATGAAGAGTGACTGGGCACAGTCTGACTGTGTGCTACTGTAGTGAGTTGCTGTGAAAGCAAATGAGTAATGGCAGGCTGTGTCATCTCCAAGCCGAAAAATGTGATAAAACAATCAAAGAGCTATTGCAACAAACCAAGGGATGAGTAACACATACGGGCCACATGGGGTATGGTTTAACTGTAGAAAAGGGGAATGGGGACATCTCATGTTTTCCACAGCAGATATCACCTGGATCCTTAGCAGGAGATTTTCTGAGACAGCTTTCAGCACTTCTACTTGGGGTTTTACCTTCCTGTACAGAGAACCTTCCAGAAGTAGTAACCGTGGAGCTGACTCATAAGTGAACATTGCAATTGACCATCAACTGGGCCCCAACACACGTTTAATTTCATGTCAATTCTGGTTAATTGGGGCTTATTGCAAGCTTGACGGGTAGACTAATGAACAATTAATCTAAATTAAAAAGAGATTAGAAGCTGGGAAACCAAAATTCAAATGACAGTGTCACCAAGTTACTTATAATAAGGCACTTAGTATTTATCTTCAAGGAAAAATGTCAAATTCAGCTTATTAAACATGCAAGAGCCAAGGAAAGCAGGGGGCAGTGCTGAAATTGTCTCTTCCCTACCTCGCATGATGCCTTATAGAGAAACAATGAAGATTTTTGGTTTAAAATCTTTAGTTATTGAAACAAGTAACAGGGGAAAGAAGCAGTGGCTGGAGTAATTGGAGCAGCTACCTGGGAATGTTTTAAGACTAGGGTCAGATTAGCTAACTTCTGGGGTCCCTTTCACATTCAGTTTTATGATACTTTTTGGGTTTGGGCTCAACTGTTTTTGATGACCACTGCCTGATGAAACAAGTGGCCACTGGGTGTCACTGCTGTTCTATTATGGGAGGGCTGTGCACAGAGAAGGCTCCTGTGGTAATGTGGTATTGTCTTGTGTACATGGTTCCGCAGTGCTTTTTTTGCATTCTGTGTATCTTTCTCTACCTCTTTGTCAGTATGAATCATTATGATCACCTAAACAGCTGGACAGTTAAGTAATTGGGAGTAGTATTTAAAAAGTTGCATTCTTGTGTTTCAAATAAGTAATGCGATTATTTGCTTTGATGGTTAAGTATATCCATAAATGCACATGTGTCTACAGATCCTAGGCAAGGAATTCACGTTAGGTTAGGAGGTGACACTTTGGATACTTGTTTTTTCTAGATTGTCAGGTTTTCAGCAGCATCATATTATTTCTAGTATCCTTTTCTTATCTTTCTTCCTGGGCTTCTCTACCATAGCTTTAGTCAGTTTGCAAATAATCACATCAGATTCTTAGTCCAGGCTGTTGGTGGCCTGCAGGGAATACTCTTCAGTGGTGCTAAAGCCCTGGCAAAATTGCAGAAATCTTCATTCATTCATTTCTTCCTTTATTCACTCAGGATGTTTCTGCATGCCAGGCATGGTCCCAAAAACTTGGGCTCAAAGCCCGTGCTCCAAGGGAGCCAATGTTCTGTGGGGGATGACACAGTAAATATGCAAACAAACGAAGGTCAGTGTTAAGAGACCAGAAAGTTCTATGATGCAAATAGAACACAACAATGAGGACAGGTGGTCCCTGGAAGCCTCCCTGAATCAGTGAAGATGGATGTCAGACTGGAATGATGATGTGCATATAAAGAGCTATATGACAGTCACAGAGCTGGGGCATTCCTGTCAAAAGACCAGAGACAGGAGTGAGCAGAAGGAGGCAAAGGCAGCAGATGCATGGATACCAGCTCATTTTTCTTTCCTGCCCTCTTCCCTGGCTGCAGAGAACCTGCCATGGGCACCCACCCATGGGAATTTCCTTTTTCTTGCAGAGCTCTATTCTCTAATATCAGCATCACCCAATTAAAACCACAAATCACAGGGGCTTGCTGGACACTGGAGCTCATCTAGCCCAGCCTTCTGTCCTGGGCTTGGATCCTGTCCACCTGCCCTGTGAAGCACCCATCCACTTCATGCTGTGTTCCTATGTTTTAGGCACATGTTCAAATCAACAATGACTTCCTTCTTTGTGTTGGGCCAAATTTTTATTCTTTTAAAATTAGCAATGAGGTCAAAGTGTCAGGACCCAAATAGATTGAGAGAGCAATCAAAAGTCGGCCCTCTGCCCCTTTATTTTCTGTGGTAAACAATTGGGCAGAGTTCAGAGGACTTTTGCTTGGAAGATGAATATTTTTTTCAGAATCCTCAGTAGATTCGTTCTCCCCGCCCCACAAATCTTAAAGAGGGAGGGAGAGGGCATTCCCTGAAAGTTCCAATCTCTTCTGGGAGGCTCCTTCAAATGGAAAGGTATTCTGATTTTTTTTTTTCTGTTTCTTTTGAGCAGAAATGATTGAGTTTGGTGAATCTGGTCAAATTTCCTTATCTCACTTGGGGCAGGTCCTGGGGGCTGGTTCTGTCGGGTTGCGTCATTAATAGAGCTGCTGGGCATAATTTATGGAGAGAGAGAAATTCCTCTTAGGAGTTTGGAAACATTACACATTCCATTTGTTTAAATACATGAAGTTTGTTTCCTGGAAAGCTCCAACAGATAGTTCTTGGTGAAACTCATTTCAGAGCAGACACTGGTCAAAATCTGCTCATTCTTTTTTTTTTTCTTTCTCTGAAGACAAAAAGTAATTAAAGTGTGACTAGAGTTATGGGTTTCTGGGATCATGAGAAGTTTGGCCTGATGTTTCCTGGAAGACACCATCTGTCGTGTGCAGCGTCTCATTCTAGAGAGAGCCCTTCCTAGGCCCTAGACTGCTTGTCTGGCTCTGTCACCACATCATGAGATTGGGGTTTATGGTCCTTGTAATCCAGGATTCACAGAATGAAGTGCACACACCACCATCTCATTCTCTGGTGCTCTTAGAGTAGGGGTTTTCCTTTCTTTGATTTGTTGTCCTACCAGAGTATTCTCAGTAAATGTGGTAGGTTCTCATTAAACATTCACTGAAATAAAGTGAAATTCCAGCTGCTCTCCTTCCATTAAGTCAGCTAGCGTTTCTTAGGTTTATGAAAGCCACATTACCTTATTTGCTCATTAGGAATTCTGAGAAATGAATATTGTGCTAAGGGCATTTGTGTCTCATTTAATTCCCTCTGAGCAGGGCATTTCTCTTTCTTTCACAGATGAATGTGATGCTGTGGAAGTCACACCTGGGAGAGGGCCTGAAATCAAACCCAGGTCTTTGAACTTGAACTGTGTTATTCTTCCATCACATGATGTTATTGCTTCAATTTATTATAAATTAATAGTTCTAAGAAAATTACTGCTTGCCGATGGGTTTCCTCTTCTCCTACTTGCACTTATGTAAATATTTTTAAACCTTAATTCCCCAATTGGCATTGATCTCTGCAAAAATGCTTCTTGCTAGTTTTGGCAAAATATTTTTTCCTTTTTATTTTTAAAAATTAAACTTTTATTTTAGGCTTAGGGATGCATGTGCAGGTTTGTTATATAGGTAAACTCGTGTCAGGGGGTTTGTAGTACAGATTATTTCATCACCCAGGTATTAAGCCTAGTATCCAATAGTTATTTTTTCTGGTTCTCTCCCTCCTTCCAACCTCCACCCTCAAATAGGCCCCAGTGTGCTTTGTTCCCTTCTTTGTATCCATGTGTTCTCATTATTTAGCTCCAACTTATATGTGAGAATTTGCAGTATTTGGTTTTCTGTTCCTGTGTTCATTTGCTGACGATAATGGCCTCCAGCTCCATCCATGTCCCTCCAAAGGACATGACCTTGTTCTTTTTATGGCTGCATAGTATTCCATGGTGTATATGTACCACATTTTCTTTATCCAGTTTGCCCTTGATGGGCATTTAGGTTGGTTTCATGTCTTTGCTGTTGTGAATAGTGCTGCAATGAACATACATGTGTAGGTATCTTTATGGTAGAATGATTTATATTCCTTTGGGTATACACCCAGTAATGGGTCAAATGGTAGTTCTCTTTTTAGTTCTTTGAGGAATCGCCACACTGGTTTCCACAATGGTTGAACTAATTTACATTCTCACCAGGATTGTATAAATGTTCCCTTTTCTCTGCAACCTCATCAGAATCGGTTACTTTTTTGACTTTTTAGTAATAATCATTCTAATTGGTGTGAGATGGTATCTCATTGTGGTTTTGATTTGCATGTCTCTAATGATCAGTAATATTGAGATTTTCATATGCTTGTTGGCTGCATGTATGTTTTCTTCTGAAAAGTGTCTGTTCATGTCCTTTGCCCACTTTTTAATGAGGTTATTTGTTTTTTGTTGTAAAATTTTTTAAGTTGTTTATAGATACTGGATATTAGACCTTTGTCAGATGCATAGTTTGCAAAACCTCCCATTGTGTAGATTGTCTGTTTACACTATTGATAGTTTCTTTTGCTGTGCGTAAGCTTTTTAGTTTAATTAGGTCCCATTTTTCAGTTTTTGCTTTTCTTGAGATTGCTTCTGGCATCTTCATCATGAAGTCTTTGCCCATTCCTATGTCCAGAATAGTATTACCTAGGTTGTCTTCCAGGGTTTTTATAGCTTTGGGTTTTACATTTAAATCTTTAACCCATCTTGAGTTGATTTTTGTATAGCATAAGGAAGAAGCCCAGTTTCAATCTTCTGCACATGGCTAGCCAGTTAACTTAGCACCATTTATTGAATATGGAATCCTTTCCCTATTGCTTGTTTTTGTCAGGTTTGTCAAAGATCAGATAGTTACAGGTTTACGCCCTTATTTCTGGACTCTATTTTCTATTAGTTCCATAGGTCTGTGTGTCTGTTTTTGTGCCAGTACCATGCTGTTTTGGTTAATTGGATATTCTTTCAAGATGTCTTTTAATATCAACTTTCTGATACTTTAATTTGCGAAGTATCATTTTTTTCTCTCAACTTCGTCAGTCACCAAAAGATGAGAATATCTTTTATATTTTCATCCAAGTCGTTAGCGCAGAAAGATTACCATGGCATAGGAAGGTATCATCTAACACCTATTTATTTGTTTGGGTTCTTAAATCAGTTGCAACATGTCTGTCTGGGGTGTCTTGGTAATTTATTAGCCTAATAATTTCATCGTTAAAAGAAAATGACTTTATATTGACATGGCTCATTGATCATGACTGTATCAACATGGTTTCCAGCAATTTTCTTTTTCTTCAAGGGCTTACACATAATCTTTTGGATAATCCATGATCAGAATTCTTCAAGGATTGACATTATTATCTATTAGTAATTTCTAAAGTCTACTTTACAAAATAAAACCTGGATAGTTTTTATTTCCATCACGACTTCTTAAAAACTGTAGATAGTAGAACTGTCACTCTTTCTGAAGGCATGAAGAAGGAACAGGGAGAGAGGGAACTGGAAATGGAGACAGAGAAGGTGGTGGAGAGGGTGGCCAGACAGCAGCCATGGCCTCACTGAAGAACTACAGCCAGGCTGAATGGTAGTTCTCTTTAAGTTCTTTGAGAAATCCCCACACTGCTTTCCACAGTGGCTGAACTAATTTACATTCCCACCAACAGTGTATAAATGTTCCCTTTTTCTACAATCTCACAAACATCTTTTATTTTTTGACTTTTTAATAATAGCCTTTCTGACCGGTGTGAGATAGGATCTCCTTGTGGTTTTGACTTGCATTTCTCTAATGATCAGTGATGGAACAATAGACATGGGGGACTACTAGAGGGGGACTACCAGATGCGGAGGATGGGAGGGGGAAAAAGAGTTGAAAAACCACCTATTGGGCACTATGCTCACTACCTGGGTGAAGTGATGGTTCATACACCAAACCTCAGCAACACACAATTTACCCATGCAACAAACCTGCATGTACCCCGTAAACCTAAAATAAAATTTGAGAAAACAAGGAACTGCAGCCAGATGATGCCTGCCTTACTGGGCAAGGACACCATTAGCACTGCCCTAGAGGCCAGCTGCCAGGATGCTTATCCACAGACCTCTTAGGCATCCTGTTTTACCCTTCCAGTGTGAAGATGGTTCTCTTTAGGAATATGAAAACCAAGAAGGAATTAATTAGTTCTCTTAAGTGTAATCATCATCCTTAATCAATAAACCCACCTAATTCTTATTCATCTTTTCCCTTAAATATCCTGTAAGTCAAAACTGTGCTTTTGCTGGTAGTGACTGATAGGCTTCTTAGTAGTAATGTCATTTTTGAGCACTTACATACACTACCCCTGAGCTGAATTCTTTACATCTTATTTAATTCTCCCAATATCTCTTTGGAGTCCTTTGTCTTCTATTGTCATCCCTGGTTGTATAGACAAAGAAACTGAAGCGTGTAGATGTTAAGCAGCTTTCAGGAAGTCAGACGATAAGAGCTGGAGTCAGGATCCACCACCTTGCCACAGTGTGGCTTCAGTCCTTCTGGACAGGTTCTCGCAGCCTTCTCTTGCCCTCCGATGCTCATCTCTTGTACTTGCCTCTTTATCCTGTGAGCAGCTCTGAGCTCAAATGGGTCCCCAATGGCAGAGAGCCACAGTGCTCCTCTCTGAAGAGTGTAGGGCCTATTTTAAAATACCTGCCCTCCTTTCATTGTCTTGTCTTACAAATTCTAACTTGGCAGACTCTCTCTCCCCATCATCTGCAGTTCCCTCGAATCACTGTCCGTGTTTCCCTTCCGGTCACAACTGAGCTGAGGGCAGCCTTTCCTCCCATACTTTCCCAACCTCTGAGTCTACAATGAGCAGCTGGGCAACATGGAGGCCATCTCTGGTGCTCTCCTCTGAATGCGATTCGGGTTTCGGCAGATGTCCAATAAACAAAGCTCTTGCTAAAAATGCAAATGCCTCTCCTAAGGATCATTGTCATTTTTAAACCACATAAATACTCAGATAATTATCTAAGTGGACAAGTGTGTATGAGCCAGGCTCGCAGGGCAGAGAGGCATCGCCCTGGATCCTCAGCCCCCTTACAGCTTTCCAAGCCAAACACGGACACACAGGAAAATCAGCAGGAACTTGGCATTCTGTTTCTGACAATTTGCAGCATTAGCCTATGCAAAGCCTGAGATAAAAGGTGTCTGTTTTACTTTGAATAGAAATCACACAAGATGTTTCCAATCAAGCACAACTCAGTGTAGTCTTTGTTTTTCTAATCTTCCTCCCCTCCTACCTACTCTCAAACAGGAACAACGAACGAAACACAATCTTTAAAAGATAAATAGTAATATTTGGAAAACCATAGGAAAGGAGAGGGAGCAAATGTGCTGCTGGGGCTGTGGCTTCTGTGCGTTGTGACTGCGGAGCTTCCATACGACAGGGTGTGGGATCCTCTCTATTTGGTAAAAAGAGATGTAAAAAATTTCAGGACAAATTTTTTTTGTCCTGGGACTACACCCTAAAAAACGTATTAAATATGATCTTGCATGGGGACCACTGTGTGACATGCTAGAAAGTAATTAAGACAAATGTTCTATGGCAAATGCAGAAAGGACTCTCATTGGGCCAGCTTGGGTTGATGCTCATGAAAAGCCAGGGCAATTCCCCTGAATTGGGGGTTTGGATGAGGCCCATTTTCAGGGATAGTTTCATACAAAAGTCTATTTTGTGGGACTGATCAAAGAGAGGCTCCTCTTGTGAAAGTAAAGGGTAGATGCCTATACGCTGCTCCCAACCTCCTCCTGAGAGCTTCCCCTCTGTCCAGAGACAGCATGATTGAAAACAGTGGCATTAAGGAAAATTTCACCAATGTGTGTCTGCACAATGCCAGTCCTATGTGAAAAAAGGTCTTCTTGGTAAATTAGTGATGAAAATACTTAATATTCTTTCTTAAAGACTCAAAATGCACACTAGCATACTAGAGTATCATAGCCATTGGTGATGATTAATTTTGTGTGTCAACTTGGTTAGGCTGCAGTACTCAGATATTTGCTCAAACATTATTCTAAATGTCCCTGTGCAGGCATTTTTTAGATGACATTAACAGTTAAATCAGTAGACCTTGAGTAAGGAAGATTACTCGCCATAATGTGAGTCAGCCTTATCCAATCAGTTGAAGGCAAAAAAAGTAAGAAGGTCCCCCAAGGAAGAGTAAGTTCCGTCTCCAGGTAGCCTGCAGATGTGAGCTGCAATGTCAGCTCCTTCCTGGGTCCCGAATCCGCTGGCCCACCCTGCAGATTTTGGGCTTGCCAGCCCCCACATTTGCATGAGCCAATTTCTTAAAATAAATCTCTCTCCATGTATGGATGCTATGTGTCACTTAATGACTAGGATTCATTCTGAGAAATGCATCATTAGGTGATATCATCATTATGTGAACATTATAGCGTGCACTTACACAAACCTAGCTGGTACAGCCTATTACACACCTAGGCTATATGGTATGGCCTGTTGCTCCTAGGCTACAAACCTGTACAGCAGGTTACTCTACTGAATACTGTAGGCAATTGTAACATCGTGGTAAGTCTTTCTATATCAAAACATAGAAAACACAAGACATATTTTACCATACCTGTTCTAAACATAGAAAAGGTACTGAAAAATATGGTACAAAAGATAAATAAAATGGTATGCCTGTATGGGGTACTTGGCAGGAATAAAGCTACAGGACTGAAGTTGCTCTGGGTGAGTCAGTAAGTGAGTGGCAGGCAAATGTGAAGGCCTAGAACATGCCTGTATACCACTGTAGACTCAATAAACATTGTGTGTTTCTACATTTATAAAAAAAGATTTCTTTCTTCAATCATAGATTAACCTTAGCTTATGGTAACTTTTTTTACTTTATAAATTTTAATTATTATTTTTTTTAAAGACAGAGTCTTGCTCTGTTGCCCAGGCTGGAGTGCAGTGGCATGATCTCAGCTCACTGCGAGCTCCACCTCCTTGGTTCAAGCAATTCCCCTGCCTCAGCCTCCCAAGCAGCTGGGATTACAGGTGCACGCCACCACACCCGACTAATTTTTTTTTGTATTTTAAATAGAGACAGGGTTTCACCACGTTGACCAGACTGGTCTCAAACTCCTGACCTCAGGCAATCCGCCTGCCTTGGCCTCCCAAAGTACTGGGATTATAGATGTAAGCTACTGCACCCTGCCGAAACTTTAAAATTTTAAAAAACTTTTGGACTCTTCAGTGATAACACTTATATTAAAACACAAATACATTGCACAGCTGTACAGTTGTTTTCCTTTGTGTCCTTATTCTATAAGCTTTTTTCTATTTTAAGTTTTTTTACTTTTAACTTTTAAAATCATATTGTTAAAAATTAAGACACAAACACACAGTCTAGCCTAGGCCTACATGAGGTCAGGATCATGAATACCACTGTCTTCCACCTCCACAGCTTGTCTCACTGGGAGGTCTTCAGGGGCAATAACATGCATAGAGCTGTCATCTCCTGTGATAACAATGCCTTCTTCTGGATACCTCCTGAGGGACTTGCCTGTGGCTGTTTTACAGTTATATTTTCTTTTAATAACTAGAAAGAGTATACTCTAAAATAATGATAATATAGTATAGTTAGTACATAAACCAGTAATATAGTCATTTATTATCCTTGTCACTATTATGTACTGTACATAATTGTATGTGTGATACTTTTGCTATGAATGGGAGTGCAGCAGGTTTGTTTACGCCGGCACTGCCGCAAACACTTGAATAATACACCAGGCTACAACACTACAATGGCTGATGTCACTAGAAGATAGGAATTTTTTCATCTCCATTATAATCTTACTTTTCATCTCCATTATAATCTTATGGGACTACCACCATATATGCGGTTTGTCATCATGTACCAGATAGCGATATTTTGGTCAACAATGGACCCCGTATAGGATGGTGGTCCCATGAGATTATACTACTGTATTTTTACTGTACCTTTTCTATGTTTAGATATGTTCAGCCACACAAATACTTATCACTGTGTGACAACTGCCTACAGGATTCAGTACAGTGACATGCTGTACAGGTTTGTAGTCTAGGAGCAATAGACCATACCCTATAGCCTAGGTATGTAGTAGGCTGTATCATCTAGGATGCTGTAAGTGCACGCTATGATGTTCACACAATTAAACAATTACCCAATGGTGCATTTCCCAAATGTATCCTTGTCATTATGAGACACATGACTGCACACACACACACACACACACACACACACACACAGACACACACATTCTATTGGTTCTGTTTCTCTGAAGGACCCTGACTACTACACCATTATCTATATCTTACTGTATTTTGGGGACATTTTATGGCATCTGTTGAGTTCTCTGTGCTCTTATTCAGTGTGCATGGTTCCTATTCACATGGATTCATGCACTTCAGCCTCAGTTGGCCTGAATGTTTCACAGCAATCATACCCATCAGGAGCAAAAACGTGGAGCAGGAAGTATGGTTTTTGTTTTATTTTGCTTTGTAATTTGGCATATCACAAATGTCCTTAACTGAAAAGCATACCCAAATGAAGAGGTGTGTCAAAGCCTTTAATTGCGATACATGATAGTAATAAACTAGAGACTAATACAAGTTGTCCTCAGTGTCTCCTTCTGAGTTTACTTGCTTTAAAAAAATATATAACAAGCTTGGTAATCCTGTTTTCAATCTAAAAATGAAGGAGCAAAAAATATCAGCTTCACACTGGTGACAGTGAAAAGTGGAAGCTGTTAAATTGAAAGCCAAGGGTAAGACTTAATATCAGACAAACGAGACACAGATGCTAACTACGGGGGTGGCGTCGGAGGGTGGGGGGCTTGGTGGGCATTCGGAGTGAGCCTCGTGGAGAGCAGAGGGATAGAGTTTCAGAAGGGTGATCCAAAGACCTCAAGCGAGGGCAAATTTTATAAGAAGTCAGAGAATGATGTGCACACTTCAGAAATATTTCCATCAAAATGTTGAGAATCGAACCAGAGTTTGGGCTCCCTGCATCTGCAGGTCAGTCCCGGGAGTTGGGAAATCCAGTCTTGGGCGACTCCCTGCCGATGAAGCTCCGGTCTGAGGTGGTGAAGCACATGACGTCACAGGTATATTCACCTCTAATCTCTGTGCTTTGAAACAGGTTCTCTTCAGTGCCCTCACCGTAGCTCTGTCTGGAAAGTGTGATCAGAAAATCCTTCATCTCCTGCTGACATTTCCCGAAGGGGAAAAATCTTGGATCGCGACGAAGGAACTCTGTAGCCTGCCGGGGTCAAAAGTGTATCCTCTGATTGTGTTGCTGAGTCGAAACCTGGATGTGCGAGCTTTCATTTACAAGGTATGGAGAGCATGCTGGCTGGGGGCAGTCCTCTGCAGGACTCTGCTGTGGTGGCTGCAGATAAGTACAGTAGTCCTAGGGGTGCGGCAGTGGGAGACCAGCACCCAGCCACTCTGCAGTGGTCTCCACCAGCCTCTGGTGTTTGCTGAATCCAGGGTGGGGCTCAAGAAGACTTTGTTGTAATAAAGGGATGTTCAGGAGACCCTTCAGGGGGCCCTTGGAAACAAGTGTCAGGGCATTGGGACAGAGTTGGTGGTGATCTCCATGCTCATTGTGGAAGGACCCACTGCAAAAACACACCACCGCTTCCTAATGCCAGGTGTTCTCTGCTCTGTAAGGGCCACCTCCCTGGAGCATGTTTGAGGAGGCTGGGATTGTGCATGGTCCACTCCTGAGCCGCCCAAGTTAGGTGCTGCTCCCCACACGGTGGCCCTATCAGTCAGCGGGAAGCATCCAGCTCTGCCAGGGTGCTGGATGAATGTGGAGAGGTGGAGAGTGCCCTGGAGAGAATATGGAGGGGTGGGCAGCACAGGAAGCCCAATCCCCTGTGTGTGCCGGCTCTGACAAGCATGATCCTCTGACGAGCAGCAGTGTGAGGGCAGGGAGGGACTGGAGGAAGCTAAAGATGATGAAGTCTGCAGGAGAGAGTGGAGAGCGGGAAGTGAGGAGGAGCTGGGGCAAGCCCAGGCCCAGAACTTTCTGGACGGGCCCAGAACCCATGTAGGGGCAACCCAGCTCCCAACCACAGCTCCCTGCTCTCAAGCTGCCCCTTCCAGAAGCTTCTCCTCCTTCTGGCCTCTACTGTTTGAAGCTTTACTTGGGTTTCCAGAAGCTTCCCCTTCTTCTGGCCTCTACTGTTTGAATCTTTACTTAAGTTTCCAGAAGCTTCCCCTCCTACCCTTAGGCACTGATCTTGCTCCAAGTACCATTGTTTTCCCTTTAGGGAAGTATTTCACAACCTCTGTGTTCATTGGAGAGGCTGCAGGGTTTGTACTATGGTAAGGTGGCTGTAGGCACCCTGAGTCTGGGTGAACAGTTTTATAGTCAGCAAAGGGTAGATTTGCCATTTCAGCCACGCGTGATTTCCTTAGTTTCTATTACTTCAAGAGTCCAGGGGGTAAATGTTGGAATGAACACACATACACACACAGACACACAGACACACACACACACTCTAAGAACAAATATTTGTTTTCAGAATGATTACATTTTAAACCCATAAGGAGGAGAATAAACATTTCTTGCATCCCCATAATTTGCAAATCCACCTCTATCTTGGTGGAATTTATATTTCTCGCTAACATGCTTATGGTTTAGCTCTGCATTTGCTCACCACAGCCTCTCTTCCAACTTTACAGTTTGCCTTTTGTGAAACAGAGCTCCCATTGGCATGATGATACTTTAGTGGCCACTTTGTTATGTGCACAAAGGTCCCCGATTTGAAATAAGTGCTTGTAGAGGCCCACATAATTACTGCGATAAGGGCCATCATCTGTACCAAGATTCCTTTGAAGGATAAGATAGTGGGTTGGATTCAGTCTCCCAGACACAATGAAAATGACATCGTCATTAATAACAACAGCTCTTATTTATCAGGTACCTTCTATATGAAGGGCTCTATGAAAGTTGATTAAATACAAGATATTGCTCAGGATGTTAGGGCAGCCCGACCTCCATGTGAGGGCCACGTGCAGGTGCAGCACATTCCCAAGTCCATGTACTTTCTGATTCACTCAGCTGACAATGAATTTCTGAAGCCTTCAGCAAAGCACAATTTGCTATATTAATTCGGCACATCAATCTGGTCTGTTGGAGCTGCGCTGGATCCCTGTCATTCCCCACCATAAGTCAGGGGCCGGTCATTGTGTGCCACTTTTTTTAAAGGGCAGCTGTAATTAGAAAGATGAGTAGAAAAAGTGACAAAAGCTACACACCGTTTCTCCTGCTAGAGTTGTCTCTATAATATGAATGGACAGAACTCTGTCATTATAAGCAGAGTGCCTCTGTGAAGGATGGAGCTGTGATCCTGGAGCCCTGAAGGTCATCTGCAGAGCTAACAGCTAAAACACTAATGAGCAAAAATAAGAAGCAGTGACAACTGGGTTCCTTTGCCCCAGCCTGGAAAACAGAAAATTCAATATGCAAATGACAGACAGTGGAAATTAGCTATGATTTTCCCTGCTCTGTGCGAAGAGCTGGCATTTCCTCATTTATCCATTCATCCAACAAATATTTATTGAGCAACTAATATTTCCTGTTGCTATTTTATTCCCAGTAGCTACATAAATGATCAAGACAGAAGAAGAGCCTTGCCTCCAGTGTAGAACTGAAAATATGCAAAAAAAAAAAAAAAAAAAAAAAAAACCTGTAAAATACAGAGCATTTCAGTTGGTGATAGCATAAGTAAGCTTCAAAGGGCACTGACATTTTTAAAGAATCCGGGTTAAATTCACATCCCTGAACCTTTCTAACTGTTAGTCTTCAGAAAGACTTTTAATCTCCTCAAGCCCCAGTTTTCTTATCCAGAAAACGAACAGTATAATGCACATCCCCGAGGTATTAGGAGGACTGAGATGATGTGTGAATGCTATGAATACTGTAAAGCAGTAGATAAATGTAAATTGCTTCACATATAAGGACTGCTCATATTTTGAGCCTCTTCTCAAATTTCCACCTTGGTCACCTCAAAGATACAGAGAAATATTTGGCAAATGATTTGAATTTTAATGATAGATCACATTTGTTTTTAGTTTACATTTTAACAATGCTAATGCAATTCAGTGTGCTCCAAAACACCTGAGCTCTATATACTCTAATGAAGAGAACTTTCATATAGTACCGCAAAGGCGTCTCTGAAGTTCAAGAGAGAATAAAATCAAATAAACAAGTTTTCACAGCTCAAAAGATGCTTGTGAGTGTAAAAATACAGCGTTGGTTATTTCATGTTGTTTTGTTTTGTTTTTGTTTTGTCCTTTAGACTCTGATGCCTTCTGAAGCAAATGGCTTGCTCAACTCCTTGCTGGATGTAGTTTCCAGCCTCAGCTCCTTGCTTGCCAAAGCCCAGCACATCTTTGAGTATCTTCCTGAGTTTCTTCACACATTTAAAATCACTGCCTTGCTAGAAACGCTGGACTTTCAACAGGTGTGTGCTTCATCTTTGTCCCTAGGGAAATATTCAAATTTGCCCCTTCTTTGTATTTGCCTCTTTTTGCCTTTATCTTCCCACATCTAAAATTTGCATTAGACAGCAAAATACAGGAATGGAAGTACCCTTTCATATCTCTGAAAGCAACAGCATAACATAGAATAAGGTCTGGCATCTCTTTAAAAACTGCATGAAACTGACATTGTTGATCCACATTCCACCAGTGTGGAGATTGGGATAGTACATGCATTATCTATAAAGTAAGAAATTACTAACTCAATTATTGCACACATGAGATTTCAAGGGCCTGTTTAACTTAATTCAGAGAGCAAATTGCTTTCAAAAACCTTAAAACATTTATTTACTTATAAATAATTGGCTTACAAGTTACAGATCATTTACTGCAAATGCAAACGCAAACTTGATTTAGTTTAGTGGCTTGATATTAGGTTTTCCTTGAACTCTTTTTGCCTGGGATTGAACTGACTGGGCACGAATGAGGAGGAGTGTGGAATTTTTAGGGTTGGACGTGCAGGATGAGGAGCAAGATAACAATGTTCTCAGAACTGCCTTGGAGACAGAATGTAAGTCCTTCATGTGATAGGTAATTTGTATAGCTATAAAATATCTGGATATCTTGGTAGCATAGGCAGGCATTAAGACTAGTAATTAGTCTGAATTAGTGATATTTTATGGATTAATAATTTATTACTGGACAAATAGTAAGGACTTATGTGTGTGTGTATGTGTGTGTGTGTGTAGGTATGACATTTCCCTCTTCTACCAGGTATGTTGGCCAGGAAAATTACCGTAGTGTTTCAAATGGTATCCCAAGGACAGAAAACTCTAAAGCAGACATTCCATTCTTTTGACTTGTTGAATATCTTGTACATTCAGTGGAGGAAGGAACTAGACTTCCAGAAGTGTGTGAAGGAATTGTTTTAAGTCACTATGTAATTGCAATTTAGTTTTCTTATTTTCTCAGGTTTCACAAAATGTCCAGGCTAGAAGTTCAGCTTTTGGTTCTTTCCAGTTTATGATGAAGATGGTTTGCAAGGACCAAGCATCATTCCTTAGCGATTCTAATACATTCATTAATTTGCCCAGAGTTAACGAACTCTTGGAAGATGACAAAGAAAAATTCAACATTCCTGAAGATTCAAGTAAGACAGTAGTAATATATATATGTGTTTAGATTCGTTTGTATCTTGATAATTGGCCCTAAGTTATAGTAAGTATTCTGTCTGTGTATAAGGTTGCTATATGCTGGCATAGAGTCTTCTGCTTCCACCTCCCCAAATGCTGGCATGGCAGCTGACTTTGAACGGTCCTAGTGCCTTTGAGAACAGACAAATCCTCTCACCTGGGTCACTAAGGAACCGTGTCACCAAGGAAACGTCTAAAACACCTGAAACCCCAGCCCCATTGGTTTCCCAGGCTAACCAGTATTGGTGAGGGTCCAGGCATAAAGACCATGAGCACTGCTTTGGTCCATGCAAATGGCTATATTATAATAACGAAGAGAACTTGTCTGTGGCCACCTCCAAATTTGCTCTCTATGAAGCTCAGGTACAAGTGAATATGCATGATAGGTACAAATGAATATATCACGATAGGTACAAATGAATATGTCATGATAGGTACAAATGAATGCAAATTAATACATAATTTTTTTGGCCCCAATTTAAGTGAAAAAGTTTTTATTAGAAAGGCAGAATAAACATGCTGGTGAGGTTTTGGAGTTTAGACAGTTCAGCTCCATCAGTTGTGCATTTTTGGTCACGTTGTTTTATGTGTCTGCATCATGTTGGTTTCATTTATAATGTGGAAACAGTAGCACCTGGCTCATAAGCTCATTGTGAGATGCAATGGAAATGAGGAGTGTTGGTGCCTTAGCATAAGGGTATAAATGTATCCTAGTGTATTCGTTTTCTATGCTGCATGACAATCATTGCACACTTAATGGCATAAGAAAACACACATTTGTCATCTCATAATTTCTGTGGGTCACATGCCGGGATTTCTGAGTTAACATTTTTAGTTTTGTACATATCGCAACTATACTTTTTTCTGCAATAAAATTACTCCTGTTCATATTAAGCTTGCAATGTAAAGACTAAGTCATTAAATTTCAGTAAGAATAACCTCTATAATTGATGGTTTAAAAATGTATTATATAGTCATATTCTTAATTTATACATTAGAGGAAAGTATTTCTATCAATTTTATTGTACTTGTCAAATAATTTTTTTTCCCTTCAAATGGGGAGTTTGGGAAGATGAAAGTAACATTTAAAACAACCACAACAATCATACCTTGAGTATTTATAAATCATAGTATCAAATCTAAGATAATATTTTCATTTTATTCTTATAAAGCTAAAATAATATTTTCATTTTAAATGTTCTCTTGATGGGTAAAGAAATAGTTATACTGAAGTATTCCGTGCTAGCTTAAAACCTTATAAGATTTAGTTCCTACTCATTATGGTGATGAAATTTCTACCCTCATCAGGTAACCATTGATTTAGACAATTTAGTTAAGTAAATCTTTAATTGAAATCAACTAGCATCACAAGACTCATGAGAGCCACCAAGAAGGATTAAGTACTTGGGTGAAAATAAGGCAATTTAATATGTCAAAATTAGTAAGTTTGATAGTTCTGTATGGGTTCATTAAAGACAATTCAGTAGTAACTTGTAAAGCTGACTTCATAAGAAAAGCTCAGTTCTGGTCTCCATATTGTGACTGTTGAAATGAGAATTTTCTTGATGAAAAACCAGATTTATTTTTCGTATTGTCATTTTCATTTTCAATTGTCCATGTCATTATTTAATACTCTTTTTGATTACTTACTTTGAAAATGTAAGTCATTCTTTCCTGCCTTTGAAGTCACTTAAGTGAACACAGTATCATGAAGTTTCTTATGAGATGAGAGCTGCTGAAAACTATAACAGGGGAAAAAAATCTTGTTTACTTCCTGTCTTAGTTTATTTGGTGTTGCTATAAAGGAATACCAGACACTGGGTAATTTGTAAAGAAAAGAGGTTTCTTTGGCTCACAGTTCTGCAGACTATACAAGAAGCATGGCACCAGCATCTGCTTTGGTGAGGCCTCAGGCTGTTTCTACTCATGGCAGAAATTGAAGGGGAGATGCCATGTGCAGAGATCACAGGACAAGAGAGGAAGCAAGAGACGGGGAGGAGGGAGATGCCAGGCTTTTTTTTTTTTTTTTCTTAAACAAGCAGCTCTCTTGGGAACTAATGGAGTGAGAACTACACTCATTACTCTGACAATGGCACCAAAACATTTATGAGGGATCTGCCCCCAAGATCTAAAGACTTCTTGTTAGGCTCCACCTCCAACATTGGGGATCAAATTTCAACTTGAGGTTTGGGAGGACAGGTATTCAAACTATGGCACTCCCAAAGTTCAGAGTGGTGTCAGAAAAAAATATGGTTATCATTGAAAATGAGGCATCCTGGATATGTGAATGAATTTCCCTATTAACCTAGGCATCATGTATCATTAGGAACTTTTTTTTTCTTTCTAATTGCAACAGCACCGTTTTGCTTGAAGCTTTATCAGGAAATTCTACAATTGCCAAATGGTGCTTTGGTGTGGACCTTCCTAAAACCCATATTGCATGGAAAAATACTATACACACCAAACACTCCAGAAATTAACAAGGTCATTCAAAAGGTAAGTTAAAATAAATGAGAATCATATAGACCATACATATACTAAATCAGGAAGGAATCTTTAAAAATGTCTGACATAATTATTATGCATCTTGGATTATGTAAAAGGCTCTTGTTTTGAATCTACTTCATTTTAGCCTGAGTGTTTTTCCTGTCATTGTTGTTGTTAAATCTGGATTTGCTGACTCCTTCCCTTAGAGGACACTTTGGGGGTTGGGGTTGTTATTTAGAATAATTAATGCAGTGAACTTACAGAACTCTAATACGAAAAGTCAAGGACAATGAGACAGAGAGGAGGACTGTTTGGAGTAATTCCAGGAAAACTTCGAGAACAAATTCTAATCTGTTTTGCTTGGTGCATCCAACAATTAAGAAAGAATCAGACATGATACATACAAACTGATGTATTAGCAGTTAGTATTTTGGTTAGTGATGTTTCTGAATTCACAGTAAGGCTTTGCTTTACCCTGTGGAGAATAAGGTGAGATGAAGACACCAAAGCAGGGTGTACCCAGGAGGCATTGAGACACTATGTGGCTCTGCTTATTTTCCTTTTCTTACATTGTTTAACCTCTCTAATCTATTTACTGCAGGATTTGTTATTATTAATATTTGCACTTTCTTTTCAAATAATTGTGTTGTATTTTCCTGGAGTCTTTTCTTGCCTGCTAGGGGGCCTGTAAGCCTACAGGCACCTGGAAAGGGGACATTTTACCAAGGACACAGGAATAATTTGGTCTTATTGTCAAACACAGAAGAGAAGATACCTGCACTATTCATGATAAACTTCCAAGCCTCAAATAGTATTAATAATTTGGAAACTGTGATCATATGGCATGGAATCATATGAGCAGTTAAGTCGTTTTTGATCAAACTTGCCTTCACGAGTTTCATGCTCCTGACCCATGGTTGCTGTGTGAGGCCGCAGCACTATTTCCTGTAAGTTCCCTTTCCCACTTTGCCACCTACCTCAGGGGCTGCATTTACCTCTGCCTACTTGAATGGTATTTAAACTTTAAAACATTTATATAATTTATTTAATTTTTGTTTTGTTTTGTTTTTTGGAGAGATGGAGTCTGGCTCTGTCACCCAGGCTGGAGTGCAGTGGTGCAATCATAGCTCACTGCTTGGCTGAAGCAGTTCTCCTGCCTCAGTCTCCCGAAGTGCTGAGATTACAGGTGTGTGCCCCCACGCCCTGCTAACTTTTTAGTTTTTTTTTTTTTTCTTTTGTAGAGGCATAGTCTTGTCTACTTTCTAAAAAAAAATCTTGAAAGTGTCCTTTCGGAGGGGTATTTGCCAAAAGTCTGCACTCTCACATGGAACGACATTGATCTCCATATATCCTCAGTGTGAGCTGTTCTGTTGGGGAGGAACTCTGGCCTCATAGCTGCCATCCCAGGACTGGAAGGACTGGAGCCTCTGCACCATTACTCAAATTTCCTTAGTGTAGTAAGTTTTTAAGGGTTTTGGATATTTAAGGAATTTCACAGAACATGGCTCCATATCACAGCTCTATTTTAAATTCAAAATTTAAAAGTAGGCCATGACTTTAAAAACAGATGATATGATATATTATTATGTTAATATTATTAATATATGACTACAGCATTGCATATTATGATGTATTCTGCAGTATAACAATTAGTGTGATGATCTCTGCTTTTAAAGAGCTCATCCTGTTGTGGGGAAGAGAAGGCAAATAGCTGAAGAAATAAGTTAGATATACTATGCTGTAAGGACCATTCAGTGCAGCAGAGGCACAGGCTGTGGGGGGCAGCTGGTCTCCCTGGAAAGAAAGATTGGGCAAAGCACTTGGAAACATGGGTTGTCTAAGCCCCTGTGAGGTGGAGACGGGAGGATTGTGGGCCTGGACAGAGGTGTGGGGAGGTGCCAAGCCCCACATGTGTGTTCTGAGAATGATGAGAATTTTTGAAAAATCACCAAAGACTTCACTGGTTCTTGCTTAGCCCCTTTTTAGATATTGCAGGCAGTGTTGAGAGCTGATGTCTTTTTTACTTATTTAAAATGGCTAACAACTTTGCATGCAGGTGTCCTGGTTTTGCACTTGTAAAGCTGATTTTATGGCATTGTACCTGAGATGAATTATCCTAGCAGTCAGCCACGGCTATTTGGTTTTATGAAAATTGTTTCTAGTCATTAGACTCATGGTCTAAAGTCCCATAGAGCTGGGAGACGCTTGTAGCTTTGCCACTTGGGCTATGTGAAGCAATATTATCTACAGTGTTGGAGTGGCCCATGCTATAAATTATTTAAGACATGGTCTTTTTCTCTCCATTACTTCTTGTTAGGTGGAACCATCTGAAGTTGCCATTTTTGCAGGAAAAAAGAAATCTATAAAAGTTGGTAATTTCATTTGGTTTAACTTGTAATAGCACAGGTGACACCCAGAAGCGTGATGCTGTGGTAAGAAACGTGTGTGTGTGTTGGAAGGCTGGATTTTGGTCCCCCTTTTCCTAACTCTCTGTGACCTTGGGCTTATTGCATTCTCTTTGAAGGACTCTTCTCCTCTATCTGTGAAATGAAAGACTTGAGTAGATCCATGATTTTCAGTCATCTGGGAGACGGCTCTTCATGCGGGATACATCAGAATTACCCACGGACCCTTAGTAAGGCCTTCCCACTCTGGGCTCTGATATCCCTGTCCCTGAACACTTGTACCCCTCACACCCATCCATACTCTTCCACAGAGCTGTGTGCACCTCTATCTATCAGCCTTAAAGACAGTGGAGGTCAAGCATTTTCATGAACTGGAAAAAAAAATGATGGCCACAACTTCTAGAGAGTGTTAAAAGGTAAACTTAGGGACATTAAAATTTCAACAAGTTTATTTGAGCATTCGGTTATTCATGAATTAGGCAATGCCAGACAATTCAACCCTCCACTGACTATGTTGGGGTGTGGGATGTGGGATAATAGAAGAAGCTTGTATAAAGTGTTTGCTGCAGCAACAGGGAGAAAATATATTTGTTAAAGTAAAAAGTCCCCTGTTGGAGGTTAGTTGGAGGTTTCTGATTGGTTAATTTTAACTTTTGTTTTACTGTTTGCATTGAATTGGGTTTTGGTTTGCCTACATAGGAACTCAAGGTGCTATAGCTGTCTTAGCCTAACAGCCTCTCGATCAACTATTTTAACAGGAGTTAATTTAACTCATACTCTAAGGGTGTCAGACTCAGTATTTGCAAAGAAATTGATGCTATTTCCATGTTATTAGTCAAGAGATTCCAATGCATTGGTATGCTCTTTTTATTTTATAGGTCAGAGTCATGTTCAGTTTTGGCCCTAGGCTGAGGAAAAATTGAAGAACAATGTGTAGACACAATGTGAGCTTGAAGGGAGGCTATGAAAGAAAAAATAGATAAAATAATTATATTGTTTTCCCAAGAATAAGTAGCATGCCTGAAATGATACTTCAGTGAGAAGCACCAGGCACATTCTAGGCCCCTGCTGCACAAAGTAGGTTTAGTCTGGGCTTCTAAGGGATATATAAGCCCATGAAAACAGACCATCTTGTTTTCATCTAGCTCTCTCCCTTTGGCTAAAGGAGAGAGCTTTGAACTGTCACACTCAGTGTCCTCCTTTGTGAAACTGGGCTAAATCATAACTCTCTCTGTGCCATTTGGAAGTGGAAAAAATACCAGAAATAATACTCAGAAAATAGTAAACCAATGGGATCTCCTCCCCTAAAAGTGTTATTCCCAGAAATGCATTCTGCCATTGTTGCCTCTGGGGAGTGGGGAAGACAGATGTCACCTCAGAAAGAGGAAAGAGATGGTGGAGGCCAGTGGTTCCAACCAGGGTGGGGTCGGAGAAATTTTACCCAACTGGGCACATGTGACAGTATCTGAAGATATTTTTAGTGTCACAAGTAGGAGGCACTGCTGGCATCTGGAGGCTGGAGGCCAGGGATGCTGCTATACATCCTACAATGCACAGGAAAGCCCCCACCCCCAAACAAATAATGATCTGACTTACAATGTTAGTGGTGCTGAGGTTGAGAAACCCCAGCATAAAGGGGTATATAATGCCAGACGGGAGCGGGTGGGAGCCCCTGGGAAGAGAAGGATGAAAGTAGAGGAAGCTGGTGGTCAGGTGGGCATCCTGGCTTCTCCTCTACTGGTGATGGTCCCAAACAGGGGCTGTGGGATGATGGAGGAGCTGCAAGCTGAGGACCTTGGCCCTACACATGTGTCTTGGGGGATAGTCCCTGTGTAGGCTGGCCCTGAGCTAGCATGTGGTCCTAGCAGTGTGGCTGAGCAGAGGAAGGATACCTGAATTAGTGTCTCTGAGCATGCAGTAGAAGGGAGCCAGATTTCCTTGACATCCATGTCCTGAGCCAGTGTGTCCAGTGGAGGCCTTGGGGACCTGCTATGAGCTGGCTGCTGTGAGAGCAAGGTGGCCTCAGCACCAAGATGGCCTAGGCCAGGCTGGCAGAGGAGATGGCTGAGGCTCAGAAAGCAGGAGCTGAGGTGAGAAGGAAGCAACAAGGGAGAAGGAAGAGCCAGACCCTGAGGTTCCAGGTAAGATACTGGCCCTGGCAGCACCATAGACAGGCAGACGAGGCACATGGCTGCAGGAGTCCCGGGCCCTCCACCCCTGACTGTCACCAGGCTGCTCCTGGAGAACATCAGGGGGTTTGAGCATTCACCCCAAAAAGCCTGAATCACTCAGAAGATGCTGTTTGAACAGGGAGCCACTGTCAGCAGGCAATTTTAAGACATTGTTCTCTCTTCACCATCCCCAGTGGGTAAAAACTGGATCAGCTACAGGAAATAGAGAACTACATTTTCTTTGCAGCCTCAAGCAGTGAGGTGTTAGATATTTGGCTTTATAGCATCATATGTCTGTATGCATAACATCAATCAGGACACAGAGCAGGTCCCATAAAATGGCAGCCCTACATTGGGAACCTGCCTGATCCTCTGTCTGGAAGCCGCCTGCAGAGGAGGGACTCTGATAGTTACATTTGTTTCCAAGTCTTCCCATTGCTGCTCAAGATGGCAAAGTTTTTCAGTAACCTTGTGTATCACTCCAGACATGGCAGCAGCCCACACATATCTGGAATTTAAATGCCACACTTCCTTGGGATCCAGTGTGCCTGAGACGCATGTCCTCACCTGACCACTGTGTTGGAGAGGTCCTTCCTCCTTTCAGGCTGGCCTCAGCAGGTGGCAGAGATCAGAGAGGGCCACCAGCGGTGACCCAGGCAGCCACTCCCTGATCCCTCTCTCCCTGTCCTCTCAATGCCCAGGGCAGCCGGTGCTCCTACCTCCAGTTCCAGCTGTGGGGGGCTCCAGCTGTCTTTCTCTTCCCTTTGTTCCTGGAGCTCATCCTCCAACCTTCTTAAGAAGTATCTTCTCTCTTCAGGCACCCCCCTAACAGGCGCTGTGTGTTTTTTGCTTTGTTTTTAAATTAACATAGAGTAAGTTCGGCAGGCTTTTTTTCGGTCAACAGCTCTCACATTTGTCTGGATCAGTACACAGAACAGTTCCATTGCCCGAGCCCACACCAAATCCCTCATTTTGTCCCTTGGTAATCACACTGTCTTCCCACCCTAAACCCATTTGTTCTCTGTCACTATAGGTTTTTCTTTGTGAGAATGCCCTATAATGGAATCATCATCTGTAACCTTTGGAAGTGGTCTCTCTTGCTCAGTACGAGGGCTGTGATTCACCCAGGTCATTGTGTGTATCAGTAGTTGCCTCCTCTTTATTGCCAAGTGGTATTCTGTGGTGTGGATTCACTGCAGTTTGTTCATCCATTCACCCACTAAAGGGCATGTGGGTTTTTTCTAGTCTTTGGCGATTATCAGTGGAGCTGTTTTCTCGCCTTTATCACGACTTGAAATTATCTCATTGACTTATGGGCGTACTTGTTTATTATTTGTCGCCTGCTGTAATATAAGCTTCATGAGGGGCAGGAGCTTGCCTGTTTTCTTGGCCACCGTCCCCAGTGCCTAGAAGAATGCTAGGAATACCTTCAGCAGTGGCTGTTGAATAAATTAAAGAATAATAATTATTTGGCTCTTGTACCCATTTGAGCCAAAGACATTCTAGTGTGAAATATACAAGGGAGATAGAGTAGACCGTATGCCAAGCCCTCTGACCGCTGCCAGAGCCTGGCCTTAGCTTTGCAGATCTGCAATAGCTTTGTCTGAGTTTAGCAGTGGTGAGTGCCATCAAGAAGATTATCTCCCAAGGCCATTGATTTCATTTACTGAGCTTGGGCCAGGCACCTTATGTGGATTATCTCATGTATGCCTCACAATCAGCACTGCAGGTAGGTACTAATATCCCCATTGTATAGCTAGGAAAACCAAGGTTGAAAGAGGATAAGTTAACTTGTCCAGGATCACACACCTAGCAAGTGGTGGAGCTGGATTTCAGGCCCAGCGTATTATTTTGAAGCCTGTGATATGGTTTGGCTGTGCCCCCCACCCACATCTCATCTTGAATTGTAATAATCCCCACATGTCAAGGGCAGGGCCAGGTAGAGATAACTGAATCACTGGGGCAGTTTTCCCCATACTGACTGCTCTTGTGAGAGTGAATAAGTCTCATGAGATCTGAAGGTTTTATAAATGGGAGTTCCCTGGCACAAGCTCTCTTGTCTGCTGCCATGTAAGACATGACTTTGATCCTCGTTTATCTTCTGCCAAGATTATGAGGCCTCCCTAGCCATGTGGAACTGTGAGTCAATTAAACCTCTTTCCTTTATAAATTACTTAGTCTCAGGTATGTCTTTATTAGCAGCATGAAAACAGACTAATACAGCCTGTATTAGTTTTCTCAGGCTTCCATAACACAGTACCACAGATTGAGTGGCTTAAACCACAGAAATTTATTTTCTCAACATTGTGGAGGCTGAATGACCATGATCAAGGTGATGGCAGGACTTGTTTTTCCTGGGGCTTCTGGCTTGCAGACAGCCGTCTTCTCTTTGTGTCCTCACATGGTTGTCCCTCTGTGTGTGTGTCCTAATATCCTCTTTTTATAAGGACATCAGTTATATGGATTACAGTCCACCCCAATGACCTCATTTTAACTTAATTGATGATTTAAATAGGATCTTTAAAGACCTATTTCCAAACAAGGCCACATTCTGAAATATCGAGGGTTAAGACTTCAGCATATGAATTTGGGAAGCACATAATTCAGCCAGCCCACAACAGTGCCTCTTTGGAATGATCTTTTACCACTTGTAAATAGAAATAATTAGAGCTATCTATGAAACTTGCAAACCCTCTCCTTATGGTTTTGCAGCTGGTTATGGAATCACATTGAAAAATAGTAGCCCAGGGAGGCTAGTTTGCTAATTACTACAGGAACGTAGGACTGCCTACTAAAAACAAAAAATAAGTAGGAAGCACTTGGAAACCAGTTGCAGGTCATCTCTCAGCAGCCACCTGTACTCGGGACCTATATGAATTCCCCACTGAACCTTGGATGCTCACAATGCATGGCGTTTGTTCCCTGGGAACGTTCCAGGGCAGGGTCCAATCTCACTCATCTGTGTTAACTACCTAGCACGGTACAATGATGCACAGTGTTTGCTTGTAAAAAGCTTGTTAAACTGCATTTATGTATGAAGATTTTTGTTGCAAAGCCATTTGGAGGAGGAGAAGATGTGTCTCAAATTGCTTTCTTAATTAAAAATTTTCCCTAAAAATTGAGCTAAATATTACTTCCGCCTTCCCTTTGGTCACTAGAGACCTCCTGTGTCAGAGAACCAACAATGTCTTTTTTACTCTGACAATAGTTTGCTCTCAAGTTACTGAAGCAGTAACTTAGACATGCCTATCCATGGGAGGCCTGCTAATTTGTGCCTGAGCAAATTTTTGCAGACTGAGGATGGCTTGCAGCTGGTGGTAGGAAAGCTGATCCACAATGGCCAACTTTTAGTTTTCCCTGTAGTCCAGGTATGTTCTGTAAATAGGGCTTGGTGCTAGGTATATGAGCCAAGACTGAGAACCAGGAACCTACTGGTGACTATGACCACCCTGTGGCTGTTGTGCAGAACCCTACCTTACATGAGGCATCAAAGCATTGGCATCCCTGCCTCAACCTCCCTCATGCCCTTAGATTAGCTTCTGTGGCTTCATACCTTTGCCAGCATCACATCCCAAGAGGCTTTTTTTTCTTTTTCAAAAAATATCAGACTGTGCTTAAAACTGTAGCTTTTGGTACTTTCAGTGATCTTGACATATTTAAGAAATCTGATTACTTTTTCTTTTTGTTCTTTTCATGGCATCTGCATTTTTTTGCTGTTTCCTGAGTGCAGTGTCCATTTTGTTATTAGCCAATGTCTCAGTCAAGGTTCAAGCAGAAAAGAGAAAACTAGTTAAGTTTAATATGAATAATTATTACTATAAAAAGGCGTTGGAGTAACGGTGGATTGGTTATCAACAGTGAAGAGATCTCTAAAGAATGCAGCAATGGCAGATACAGGGAATAACTCTTGCCCCTAGAGCTGGGGCAGAGAACCCAAGGAAGAAACAGAACTAGAAGTAGCTTCCCCATCCAGGCTTGAAATCCAGACCCTACTGAAGTTAGCACAACCATGGCCCACAGTATGGCAGAGAAAATCACTGAGGTGAGTGGTAATTGCCATGAATCTGCACTCTGGGGTGTCCGGAGAAGTTCTACACTTTTCAACTCTACAAGGCTATAAAAGGGCATGCCTGAGGAAGTCATCTAGGTGGACATGTCACACCTGCAGAAATCCCTGGGACACCACTCTTTGGGATGCTGTGGATGTTGCCTATGAGAAGGTGCCATGTGCTGCTGGTTATGCGCATTGCAGGAGCTGAGGTTTAGAGAAGCTAGATGTGGGGGAATCCAGGAGCTTGCTCCATGGTAGCCTGTTGGAAGCAGCACACTGGAATCTGGAAGAGAAAATCCCTCTTCCTTCACTGTCCCTCCAGAGCCCTCTTCTGGCAAAGCTGACCAGTGTATCAATTGGCAAGGGAGAATGTCTAAAAGGCCCAACTTTATTATTGCAGAACAGGCAATGAAGGGTGAATTTCGAGTTGTGAGAAGGTAAATTAATAACTGGCCAGCTGTATATCAGTTTCTTTGTTTTAGACTATTGAAGTACAAAGAGTTTCCATAAAGCACATGAGTTCTTAAATGTAAGTTTTAATTTATCAAACCTATATTGAATAGAGGGAAGAATTACCTGCTCTAATCCTGACACTGCTAAGAGCTAATGTTGGTTGGAAACCTCATTTATGCCTTATACCTACAACAGGGGTTAGCAATTGTCATACATGTTTTGCAGGTAAAGAAAGTGAGTCTTAGGGGTAAGTAACCTTATCAAGAGCTGTCAACAGGAGGCAGAGATGGGATTTGAAACAAAGTCTGTTTAACTCTAAGGCCAATGTTTTATTTTTTCTGTTATATTTTACTGTATTCTCCAAGTAGAAATTCACATGTGAGTATATCTATTTCTGCCTCAGAGGAACTGCTTGTGGTATGAAGGAGATGTGGAGTCCCAGTGACAAGGGCATAGGGAAGACTGGTTCCTATGGAAGGAGCTGGCCTCAAGCTGCCAAATTTGGAATATTGGGTTATGATGGGCAGAGATCGGCTGTCAGTCTCATCTATCTGGTATAGTGGATTCTGATTGGATCTGGAGTGACAGAGCAGGACAGATAGAGAGTTTTACATTTGCTCATAGTTCCAGAACTCTAACACCAATAATTTCACTGTTTTAAATGCAGATCGAATCACTCTTTATTGAGCACTTACTTCTGTAAAGTTAGAGGAACCATCATGCACACTGTATTAGTCCGTCCTCACACTGCTATGAAGAAATATGGGAAACTGAGTAATTTATAAAGGAAAGAGGTTTAATTGACTCACAGTTTCACATGGCTAGGGAGGCCTCAGGAAACTTACAATCATATTGGAAGGCACCTTTTCACAGGGCAGCAGGAGAGAATGAGAAATGAGCAAAGAGGAAACCCCTTATAAAACCATCAGATTTCGTGAGAACTTATTCACTATCACAAGAATAGCATGGGGAAACGGCCCCCATTATTTAATTACCTCCCACCATGTTCCTCTCACGACACGTGGGGATTATGGGAAGTACAATTCAAGATGAGATTTGGGTGGGGATTATGGGAAGTACAATTCAAGATGAGATTTGGGTGGGGACACAGCAAAACCATATCAGATGCTTTCCCAAGTCCTCCCTCATTTACTTCTCACAGGAACCCCAGGGAGTGGACATTGTTAAATCCATTTTATAGATTAAAAAAATAGTAAGAATTGGGAATGTTTATATTCCCAAGTTTATTAGATGATAAACAGAAGCTCATGGCTTGAATCCAAATTTGGCAGACTCTGCAGCCAATTTATTTTCATTGGCCATATTTACAGTATTAGTTATAAAATAATAAAGATCCTGTATACTAAAGCTTCTTTCACTATCATCAGTTTGGAATACTGGGTACCTAATTTACCTCATTTTTAAAAATAACTTTGTGTAGCAATGCATGGCATTTCACCCATCCCCAGAATCCTGACTGCCTTCACCTTTGGGAGGATGAGAATGAAGTAATACAGTTTAAAGATATTTATTTGTTTGTAAGCAGTAGAGATGGGAAACAGCTTGGCCATCAACACAGAATTTGGTGAATCAGATATAGACTGATCTTCAGGAGAATATCAGGCAAAGTGAAGAATAAGCACAGGCTATTGCTAGTGTTGTCATTAAATGGACGCAAAGCCTGATAACTAACTTCCATAGAAATAAAAATTCTTGGTTCCATGATACTTATTAAAGGTGAAAAATGCCAGTGAAGTGGAAGCTGCCCAAGCCTGGAGTCTACATAAACCTGTACAGGCTGGAAGTGCACAGGCTCTGCACATATGTGGGGCTATTTACATGTGCAAAGCAATGGGGAAGGGCACTGGTGGGACCTTTAGGCAGGTCAAGATCTTTCCCAGGGAGCCCTACAGAGAGAACAAAATTCATTGCAATCCACTTTCTGACTGTAGGCATCAAATCAGTTATCGGAAAGCGAGTTGTCAGTGGTTCAGCGATGCTCTCAGATGGGTGAAAGTGGCCAATATGGAACATTTTATCAAAACTCAGCGAAGTTGCCCAGAGTAGAAGTAATTACATTTTACAAGTGGCCTTGTTTGCTATGATCTCCTATAAAATAGCAGTTCTCTAAGACAGCAGTATCAGTAGACCTGTGAGTGTACTTTTTCTGTGAGACTAGATAATATCCAAACCCTCAGATGAGCATAGATATTGCTCTTTTACTGATCTTGGATACCTGCAATTTTCCATCATTCATCTTCCTGTCTGCTTGGAAATGGTGGTCTATTTGATACAATCTTAATTAATTTATTAGTGAAATAGCACATTAGAACATGAGGAAAAATTATAAACATATAGTTCAAAAAATAATAAAAAGCACAAGATGTACTTTAAACAAATGAAAAGATGCTCAAACTTAAGTAATAGTAAGAGAAATGAAAATCCCCAAAATGAGATATCCACAAATGAGATATCATATCAAAATGGTAAAGCCTCAAAATTTGATATATTTTGTTGTTTGGAGGTATTAGGAGAGAGTCACTCTCATACATTGCTGTTGGGAGTATATTCGTGTGAAGTCTTTGAGGCCATGTTGGGAATATCTATCAATACTACAAAGACAGATATTCGCACATGCAAACAAGGATATTTATTGTGCCATTGTTTGTAAGCAGTAGAGATGGGAAACAGAGACTGGACATCAATACAGAATTGATTGAATCAGTTACAGACTGATCTTCAAGAGAATTTCAGGCAAAGAAAGAACATGGATAGTATGAGCGAAGAAAAACAGAATACCAACACATGCATCTGTTTTTGGAAACATATAGATAAACTCAGGGGGTCCACATTGAAAAACCAGTAACGATGCTTCCTCTGCATTTGAAACTGGGCTTCTAGGGGACAGAGTAGAACCCTTTTGAAGGCTTGGAATTTGGTACAGTGCAAAAAGTGTATACAAGATAAAATCCCAGGAAGTCTTTTAAGCTAGTTATTTCATGTTCTATTGAATTTGTGTGCCATATTGAGGACATAGGGCATTGGAAGTGAGTGTTAACATCCTGGGGGGCTGGCTGTGTGCCCTCTAAATGCCCCGACTAGCCATGTCCTCTGTATGGGAAGGTCAGGGCACAGGTCCCTTTTGTTTTAGGGGCAACAGACCAGCCTTTCTCTTTTCCTCCCATCCATCCATCCATCCATCCATCCATCCATCCATCTATTCATCCATCACACATCCATCCATCCATCCATCCATCCATCCATCCATCCATCCATCTACTCATGCATCCATCTATCCATTTATCTATCAATAAATTCATTCATTTATCTGTCCATCCAACCATCCATCCATCCATTCATCCATCCATCCACAAATCTATCTGTCCATTCATCTATGCATTCATCCACCCGTCTATCCACCCATCCACCCATTCATTCATCCACACACCTATTCATTCATCCATCTATCCATCCATCCATCCATCCATCCATCCATCCATCCATCCACACATTTATCTCTTCATTCATCTATCCATTCATCCACCCATCTATCCACCCATTCATTCATCCACACATCTATTCATCCATCCATCTAGCCTTCTATCCATCCATCTATCCATCCATTCATCTATCCATCCATCCATTTATCTATTCATCCATTGATCTATTTATCCATCCATCCATCCATCCATCCATCCATCCATCCATCCATCTATCCATCCATTCATCCATCCATTTATCTATCCATCCACACATCCATCCATCCATTCATCTATTTGTTCATCTCTCTGTCTGTCCATCCATCCATCCATTAATCTATCAATCCATTCATCCATTTATCTATTCGTCCATTCACACATCCATCCATTCATCCATCCATCCACACATCTATCTGTCCATTCATCTATCCATTCATCCATCCATATATCTATCCATACACTCATTCATTCAGCCACACATCCATTCATCCACCCATCCATCCGTCCATTCATCCATACATCCAAATCTATCTATCCATCCATTCATTTATCTATTCAACCATCCACACACCCATCTATTCATTTATCTGTTTGTCCATCCATCCATCCATCCATCCATCCATCCATCCATCCATCCATATATCCATCTATCCATTTATCCATTTAAATCCATCCACACATCCATCCATCCATCCATCCATCCATCCATCCATCCATCCATCCATCTATTCATTCATTCATCCATCTATTCATCTATCCATTCATCCATTTATCTATTCATCCATCGACACATCCATCCACCCATCCATCCATCTATCCATCCATCCATCCATCCATCCATATATCCATCTATCCATTTATCCATTTAAATCCATCCACACATCCATCCATCCATCCATTCATCCATCCATCCATCCATCCATCTGTCCATCCATCCATCCACCTATTCATTCATTCATCCATCTATTCATCTATCTATCCATTCATCCATCAATCCATTCATCCATTTATCTATTCATCCATCGACACATCCATCCATCCATCCATCCATCCATCTATACATTCATCCATTTATTCATCTATCCTCCCAACCATTCATTCGTCCATTTATCCAAGATGGGGAGGAAGCAGGCTCTTGTTAGTATGAAGTGCATTGAGGGGAATCGGGGGATGCTCTATCCGTGGGTTTTTCCCTTCCTGATTTTGGCCAAGTGAAAGAGAAATATTTTTCTTTTATCTACTCAGAATATGTCTACTTGTTTCCTTTTCAAATCTTCAAATTCCTCTGCCTCATTCTCCTTTGATGCAATCAGAAAAAGGTCTGAATAAGGAGGGAAGAGGGTGATATAACTAAGAAAATAATTGATATAACAAAAAATAATGAAAACAACAGAACAAATAAACCCAGAGCTAATATCTTGTGCTATGACCTAGTCATATTTTAATATTTTCCTCTATCTTAAAAGAAAGAATAACTGCAAGTAAGAGAGGAATAAATCATTTTCTAAAATTAAAAGTTAGTAGGTGGTGTAAATGAAACCAAACCCCAAGACATTTCTCCTAATTAAATAAAATGGAAATAAGACTTTAATCACAGGATATCTGAGAATCCTGACACACTTTTAGTTGGGATTATGAGCTCTGAGCCTCATTAGTTCCCTATAATCTTCTGAAGGTGATTAATTAAACAATATAATTATGAATTCATAGATTTAAATGTGGTAAATGTATTTCAGTCCATTGCAGTCTTTGTTTATTTTATTTTTTTTGATGCTCAAATAATCCCATCTGTGGTCAGTGGGCACCTCTTCATTTAGAATTCCATGTTCTTTTAAAAATTAAATTTTTAATTTGGAGGCAGTTGTAGATTTACATGCATTTGTAAGAAACAACATGGAAAGATCGGTGTACCCTTCACTGGGTTTCCTAATGGTAACATCTCATGAAACTACCTATAATGCAGTATCACAAACAGTATTCTGCCATTGATACAGTTCACTTGTCTTCTGATTTCACCAGTTTTACTGTGTGTGTGTGTGTGTGTGTATTTAGTTTTATGCAGCCTTAGCACCTGTGTAGGTTTGTGTATTCATCACCAGCACTGAAGCAGAACAGCCACATCACAGCAGGGTCTCTTGCTTTACCTTTCATAACCACAGCCATTAATTCTTACACCACTCCCTCGCAAGTCCCTGACCCCTGCCGGTCACCAACCAGGTCTTCATTTCTATAATTTTGTCATTTCTAGATTGTTGTATACATGGAATTATACAGCATGTAACCATTTGGGATTGACTTTTTAAACTTAGCATAATTCCCTAGAGTAGTATCCATATTGTGCAGATTCAGGAGTTCATACATTTTTATTGCTGAATAACATTCCCTGGTATGCATGGTCCACAGTTTCTTTAACCATTTGCACATTGTGGGACATCTGGGTTGTTCCCACCTTTTGGCTATTGTGTCTTCTCTTTCTCTTTTCTTGCCTTCCTGTGGATTACTTAAACATTTTTGAGCATCCTCACCCTAAGACATGATTTTAGGATACCTATCCTAAAAAATGATTTATTGATACTGTCTTTGAGTGTATCTTTTTGTATGATGTTCTTACAAAGAACATCTGGATCTAGATATTACAATACAGACATACACACGTGGCTTACCACAGTTCATTGGCATTGAGATTTTACCACTTCAAGCCAGGTATGGAAATCCACTTCGACTTAGGTCCCTTTACCTTCTCCGCTTTTAAATATCATCATCTCGACTATCAGATGGTGTTATGATTTATGTTTGAATCATCAAATGTATTTCATAAAACTCATGGAAAACAGTATAGTCTGTTGTATTCACCTACATTTCTGCTCTTTCTGTTGTTTTTTTCTTCCTTCCCAATGCTCCAAGATTCCCTGTCATATTTTCATTTTTTAAAGTTTTTCTTCATCTGAGAATGTCTTTATTTTATCTTCATTCCTAAAAGATATTTACATTAGATTCGGAATTCACAATGACAATTTTTTTCTTACATATTGATGAATGTTAGGCTACTTTCTTCTGGCTCCCAGGGTTTCAGATGAGAGATTTGCTAACCTTTGAGTGGGTGTTCCCTAGAGGTAACATGTCGTGGTTCTCTGGCTGCTTTAAAGCTTTTATTGTGTTCAGATTTTAGAAGTTTAATTATGGTGTGCTTTAATGTAGATTTCTCTCAGTTTATCATATTGAGTGTTTGCTAAGTTTCCTGAGTCTGTAGGTTTTTGTATTTCACAATTTTAGGAAGTTTTTCAGCCATTGTTTCTTCTCATACTCTTTCAGTTCCACTCAGTTTCTCCTCTCTTTCAGAGACTCTAATGACACCAATATCGAAATTTTTATTATTGTCCTACAGGTACTTGAGGCTCTGTTCACTTTTCTGTCAATGTCCTTTCTCCCTGTTGCACAGATTGGGTACCACACATTGATCAGCTCTCAGGTTCAGTGGTTCTCTCCTCTGCCATATCCATTCTTCTACTGAGACCATCTAGTGAGTTCTTGTATTTGCGTTGTTGCATTGTCCATTTCTGGAGTATCCATGTGGTTCTTTTTTATAACTTCTTTTTATTCATTGAGATTTTCTGCTATTTGGTTTGCTTCAAGACAATTGGTAATTGCTTGTTGAAGCATTATTTTTTATTTTTTATTTTTATGATGGGTGCTTTAAAACAGTAGCCAGGTTACTCCAATATCTGATGTGTCTCAATATTGGCATCAATTGATTGCTTTTCTTAATTTGAGTTGTCTTTTCTTTGGTTATTTTTATAATGGGTGGTTTTTAATTGTATCGTGGGTATTTTGAGCAATATAATAGGAGACTTTGAGCCCTATGCAAAAATCTTTTATTTTTGTGGGTAGTCGTTCTACTTAGGCTTAACACACAGATCTTAGCCCACTTTGTGTGCTGTAGTTCCAATAAGAGTTTAATTTTGGGGGGGAGGAGCCAAGATGGCCGAATAGGAACAGCACTGGTCTACAGCTCCCAGCGCGAGCCACGCAGAAGACGGGTGATTTCTGCATTTCCATCTGAGGTACCGTGTTCATCTCACTAGGGAGTGCCAGACAGTGGGCGCAGGTCAGTGGGTGAGCGCACCGTGCGCCAGCCGAAGCAGGGGCGAGGCATTGCCTCACTCGGGAAGCGCAAGGGGTCAGGGAGTTCCCCTTCCAGGGGTGATAGACGGCACCTGGAAAATCGGGCCACTCCCACCCGAATACTGTGCTTTTCCGACGGGCTTAGGAAACGGTGCCCCAGGAGAGTATAGCCCGCACCTGGCTCAGAGGGTCCTACGCTCACGGAGTCTCGCTGATTGCTAGCACAGCAGTCTGAGATCAAACAGTAAGTCGGCAGCGAGGCTGGGGGAGGGGCGCCCGCCATTGCCCAGGCTCGCTTAGGTAAACAAAGCAGCCTGGAAGCTTGAACTGGGTGGAGCCCACCACAGCTCAAGGAGGCCTGCCTGCCTCTGTAGGCTCCACCTCTGGGGGCAGGGCACAGACAAACAAAAAGACAGCAGTAACCTCTGCAGACTTAAATGTCCCTGTCTGACAGCTGTGAGGAGAGCAGTGGTTCTCCCAGCACGCAGCTGGAGATCTGAGAACGGGCTGACTGCCTCCTCAAGTGGGTCCCTGACACCTGACCCCCGAACAGCCTAACTGGGAGGCACCCCCCAGCAGGGGCAGACTGACACCTCACACGGCTGGCCAGGTACTCCAACAGACCTGCAGCTGAGGGTTCTGTCTGTTAGAAGGAAAACTAACAGAAAGGACATCCACACCAAAAACCCATCTGTACATCACCATCATCAAAGATCAAAAGTAGATAAAACCACAAAGATGGGGAAAAAACAGAGCAGAAAAACTGGAAACTCTAAAAACCAGAGTACCTCTCCTCCTCCAAAGGAACGCAGTTCCTCACCAGCAACGGAACAAAGCTGGACGGAGAATGACTTTGACGAGCTGAGAGAAGAAGGCTTCAGACGATCAAATTACTCCGAGCTACGGGAGGATATTCAAACCAAAGGCAAAGAAGTTGAAAAGTTTGAAAAAAATTTAGAAGAATGTATAACTAGAATAACCAATACAGAGAAGTGCTTAAAGGAGCTGATGGAGCTGAAAACCAAGGCTCGAGAACTACGTGAAGAATGCAGAAGCCTCAGGAGCCGATGCGATCAAATGGAAGAAAGGGTATCAGCCCTGGAAGATGAAATGAATGAAATGAAGCGAGAAGGGAAGTTTAGAGAAAAAAGAATAAAAAGAAACGAGCAAAGCCTCCAAGAAATGTGGGACTATGTGAAAAGACCAAATCTACATCTGATTGGTGTACCTGAAAGTGACGGGGAGAATGGAAACAAGTTGGAAAACACTCTGCAGGATATTATCCAGGAGAACTTCCCCAATCTAGCAAGGCAGGCCAACATTCAGATTCAGGAAATACAGAGAACGCCACAAAGATACTCCTCGAGAAGAGCAACTCCAAGACACATAATTGTCAGATTCACCAAAGTTGAAATGAAGGAAAAAATGTTAAGGGCAGGCAGAGAGAAAGGTCGGGTTACCATCAAAGGGAAGCCCATCAGACTAACAGCGGATCTCTCGGCAGAAACCCTACAAGCCAGAAGAGAGTGGGGGCCAATATTCAACATTCTTAAAGAAAAGAATTTTCAACCCAGAATTTCATATCCTGCCAAACTAAGCTTCATAAGTGAAGGAGAAATAAAATACTTTACAGACAAGCAAATGCTGAGAGATTTTGTCACCACCAGGCCTGCCCTAAAAGAGCTCCTGAAGGAAGCACTAAACATGGAAAGGCACAACCGGTACCAGCCACTGCAAAATCATACCGAAATGTAAAGACCATCGAGACTAGGAAGAGACTGCATCAACTAACGAGCAAAATATCCAGCTAACATCATAATGACAGGATCAAATTCACACATAACGATATTAACTTTAAATGTAAATGGACTAAATGCTCCAATTAAAAGACACAGACTGGCAAATTGGATAAAGACTCAAGACCCATCAGTGTGCTGTATTCAGGAAACCCATCTCACGTGCAGAGACACACATAGGCTCAAAATAAAAGGATGGAGGAAGATCTACCAAGCAAATGGAAAACAAAAAAAGGCAGGGGTTGCAATACTAGTCTCTGATAAAACAGACTTTAAACCAACAAAGATCAAAAGAGACAAAGAAGGCCATTACATAATGGTAAAGGGATTAATTCAACAAGAAGAGCTAACTATCCTAAATATATATGCACCCAATACAGGAGCACCCAGATTCATAAAGCAAGTCCTGAGTGACCTACAAAGAGACTTAGACTCCCACACATTAATAATGGGAGACTTTAACACCCCACTGTCAACATTAGACAGATCAACGAGACAGAAAGTCAACAAGGATACCCAGGAATTGAACTCAGCTCTGCACCAAGCGGACCTAACAGACATCTACAGAACTCTCCACCCCAAATCAACAGAATATACATTTTTTTCAGCACCACACCACACCTATTCCAAAATTGACCATATACTTGGAAGTAAAGCTCTCCTCAATTAATGTAAAAGAACAGAAATTGTAACAAACTGTCTCTCAGATCACAGTGCAATCAAGCTAGAACTCAGGATTAAGAATCTCACTCAAAACCGCTCAACTACGTGGAAACTGAACAACCTGCTCCTGAATGACTACTGGGTACATAACGAAATGAAGGCAGAAATAAAGATGTTCTTTGAAACCAACGAGAACCAAGACACAACATACCAGAATCTCTGGGATGCATTCAAAGCAGTGTGTAGAGGGAAATTTATAGCACTAAATGCCCACAAGAGAAAGCAGGAAAGATCCAAAATTGACACCCTAACATCACAATTAAAAGAACTAGAAAAGCAAGAGCAAACACATTCAAAAGCTAGCAGAAGGCAAGAAATAACTAAAATCAGAGCAGAACTGAAGGAAATAGAGACACAAAAAACCCTTCAAAAAATAAATGAATCCAGGAGCTGGTTTTTTGAAAGGATCAACAAAATTGATAGACCGCTAGCAAGATTAATAAAGAAAAAAAGAGAGAAGAATCAAATAGATGCAATAAAAAATGATAAAGGGGATATCACCACCGATCCCACAGAAATACAAACTACCATCAGAGAATATTACAAACACCTCTATGCAAATAAACTAGAAAATCTAGAAGAAATGGATAAATTCCTCAACACATACACCCTCCCAAGACTAAACCAAGAAGAAGTTGAATCTCTGAATAGACCAATAACAGGAGCTGAAATTGTGGCAATAATCAATAGCTTACCAACCAAAAAAAGTCCAGGACCAGATGGGTTCACAGCCGAATTCTACCAGAGGTACAAGGAGGAGCTGGTACCATTCCTTCTGAAACTATTCCAATCAATAGAAAAAGAGGGAATCCTCCCTAACTCATTTTATGAGGCCAGCATCATCCTGATACCAAAGCCTGGCAGAGACACAACAAAAAAAGAGAATTTTAGACCAATATCCTTGATGAACATTGATGCAAAAATCCTCAATAAAATACTGGCAAACAGAATCCAGCAGCACATCAAAAAGCTTATCCACCATGATCAAGTGGGCTTCATCCCTGGGATGCAAGGCTGGTTCAATATACGCAAATCAATAAATGTAATCCAGCATATAAACAGAACCAAAGACAAAAACCACATGATTATCTCAATAGATGCAGAAAAGGCCTTTGACAGAATTCAACAACCCTTCATGCTAAAAACTCTCAATAAATTAGGAATTGATGGGACATATCTCAAAATAATAAGAGCTATCTATGACAAACCCACAGCCAATATCATACTGAATGGGCAAAAACTGGAAGCATTCCCTTTGAAAACTGGCACAAGACAGGGATGCCCTCTCTCGCCACTTCTATTCAACATAGTGTTGGAAGTTCTGGCCAGGGCAATTAGGCAGGAGAAGGAAATCAAGGGTATTCAATTAGGAAAAGAGGAAGTCAAATTGTCCCTGTTTGCAGATGACATGATAGTATATCTAGAAAACCCCATTGTCTCAGCCCAAAATCTCCTTAAGCTGATAAGCAACTTCAGCAAAGTCTCAGGATACAAAATCAATGTGCAAAAATCACAAGCATTCTTATACATCAATAACAGACAAACAGAGAGCCAAATCATGAGTGAACTCCCATTCACAATTGCTTCAAAGAGAATAAAATACCTAGGAATCCAACTTACAAGGGATGTGAAAGACCTCTTCAAGGAGAACTACAAACCACTGCTCAAGGAAATAAAAGAGGATACAAACAAATGGAAGAACATTCCATGCTCATGGGTAGGAAGAATCAATATCATGAAAATGGCCATCCTTCCCAAGGTAATTTACAGATTCAATGCCATCCCCATCAAGCTACCAATGACTTTCTTCACAGAATTGGAAAAAACTACTTTAAAGTTCATATGGAACCAAAAAAGAGCCCGCGTCGCCAAGTCAGTCCTAAGCCAAAAGAACAAAGCTGGAGGCATCACACTACCTGACTTCAAACTATACTACAAGGCTACAGTAACCAAAACAGCATGGTACTGGTACCAAAACAGAGATATAGATCAATGGAACAGAACAGAGCCGTCAGAAATAATGCCACATATCTACAAGTATCTGATCTTTGACAAAGCTGACAAAAACAAGAAATGGGGAAAGGATTCCCTATTTAATAAATGGTGCTGGGAAAACTGGCTAGCCATATGTAGAAAACTGAAACTGGATCCCTTCCTTACACCTTATACAAAAATCAATTCAAGATGGATTAAAGACTTAAATGTTAGACCTAAAACCATAAAAACCCTAGAAGAAAACCTAGGCATTACCATTCAGGACATAGGCATGGGCAAGGACTTCATGTCTAAAACACCAAAAGCAATGGCAACAAAAGCCAAAATTGACAAATGGGATCTAATTAAACTAAAGAGCTTCTGCACAGCAAAGGAAACTACCATCAGAGTGAACAGGCAACCTACAAAATGGGAGAAAATTTTCACAACCTACTCATCTGACAAAGGGCTAATATCCAGAATCTACAATGAACTCCAACAAATTTACAAGAAAAAAACAAACAACCCCATCAAAAAGTGGGCGAAGGACATGAACAGACACTTCTCAAAAGAAGACATTTATGCAGCCAAAAAACACATGAAAAAATGCTCACCATCACTGGCCATCAGAGAAATGCAAATCAAAACCACAATGAGATACCATCTCACACCAGTTAGAATGGCAATCATTAAAAAGTCAGGAAACAACAGGTGCTGGAGAGGATGTGGAGAAATAGGAACACTTTTACACTGTTGGTGGGACTGTAAACTAGTTCAACCCTTGTGGAAGTCAGTGTGGCGATTCCTCAGGGATCTAGAACTAGAAATTCCATTTGACCCAGCCATCCCATTACTGGGTATATACCCAAAGGACTATAAATCATGCTGCTATAAAGACACATGCACACGTATGTTTATTGCCGCATTATTCACAATAGCAAAGACTTGGAACCAACCCAAATGTCCAATGATAGACTGGATTAAGAAAATGTGGCACATATACACCATGGAATACTATGCAGCCATAAAAAATGATGAGTTCATGTCCTTTGTAGGGACATGGATGAAATTGGAAATCATCATTCTCAGTAAACTATCGCAAGAACAAAAAACCAAACACCGTATATTCTCACTCATAGGTGGGAATTGAACAATGAGAACACATGGACACAGGAAGGGGAACATCACACTTCGGGGACTGTTGTGGGGTGGGGGGAGGGGGGAGGGATAGCATTGGGAGATATACCTAATGCTAGATGACGAGTTGGTGGGTGCAGTGCACCAGCATGGCACATGTATACATATGTAACTTACCTGCACATTGCGCACATGTACCATAAAACCTAAAGTATAATAATAATAATAATAATAATAAAAGAAAAAAAAATGTGATTAAAAAAAAAAAAAAAAAGAGTTTAATTTTGGTTTATCTGATGCATCTGGGACTCCCTGATGCTGCCATATGAAAGGACAGGTGAGATTTCTCCAGTCCAGCTGCCTCCATGTTGGGGAGATGGAGCCTCCAGAAGTTGGAGAAGAAGGGGACTTCTTAGGAGCCCAGGTCTTTGTTGCATCAGGAGCCATACTGCTGTGGGGCAGCCAGTGTTTCCAGGCCAGGTCACTTGATATTGTGGAATACTCCTTGCCTTGTCTCTTGGGTGCTTGTCGTGGTTCCTCTACCCTCTGGGGAAGAACAACCATTTCCCTGGCTGTTCATTATCAGTGTCATCCTAGCTGATACCCCTGTTGGTGTTGCAGGGGCAGCTTGGCTGCCTTCTGTTACTAGAATGTTAGAAATGTGAGGTATTTTGGCTGGGGATTTTAATGTGTGTGTGTGTGTGTGTGTGTATTCTCTATTTGTAGTTTTTAAATATTTTACAGATCTTCTACATGTGTTGCATTAATAATGTCATTCAACCTTTGCATATCTGTATGCATTTTTGGTTAGTATAGCTGGCGTTTACTGAGTATTCGCTATGTGCCAGGCCTGGTGCCAAGGTATTGGAATACTAATTTGTCTTAATACTTACAAAAATCTCTATCCCTATTTTTTTTTTTTTTTTTAGATGGAGTCTTGCTCTGTCGTCCAGGCTGGAGCGCAGTGGCGCAATCTTGGCTCACTGCAAGCTCCATCTCCCGGGTTTATGCCATTCTCCTGCCTCAGCCTCCCGAGTAGCTGGGATTACAGATGCCTGCCACTGTGCCTGGCTAATTTTTTGTATTTTTTAGCAGAGATGGGGTTTCATTGTGTTAGCCAGGATGGTCTCAATCTCCTGACCTCATGAGCCACCCGTCTCGGCCTTCCAAAGTGCTGGGATTACAGGTGTGAGCAACCACTCCCGGCCTCTATCCCTATTTTTATTGAAGGCTGAAGCTGAGAGTTCAAAGTTTTTCTCTGTTTGCTGCGCTGGCTGCTTTTCAGCTCCTGTGCCACTGTGAGGGTCTCCTAGTGACCCTAGGGAGATGTGGTTAGACTCTGAAACCCTCCTTAAACATTGTCCCTTTGGCATTTCGACTATTTTCAGTATTAAATGTAGTAATATTGCAATAGACATCTTCATGGAAATAACTTTATATTTTATTTAAACTATTTCCTTAGGATAGAGTCCTTTTATCTTGAGAGAGTAAAGCATGTGCATGTTTTATGGATCCGTGACTGTGTTTTTCTGATACCAAATTATTTTATAAAAGTCTTATGCCAGTGTACTCTACCAGTAGCAATAAATGAAAAAATATACCAATTTTATTCTATCCTCAGTAGTGTTGGGTACCATAAAACAAGTAAGTATTAGTTGAGAATGTATTTTTGAGGAAGAAATGTGGGCAAACATTGATTAATTTCGTCAATATATACTGGGGATATATGCTGTACCCAGCAGTGACTCTAACACTGGTGAGACAGCAGTGAACAGGCAGGTAGCCCCTGGATGGACAGAGTCAAGGAGAGAGGTCTCAGAGGACTCACCTGCGACATGAGGGCATTGGAACTTTTCATGTTATTGAGGAAGGCATTAGCTGGCCTGCAGGCAGATCTTTGCTCTGGTGGCCACGTCATATACAGTCCTTGTTGGAAGATTTATCTTAATATAACAGCTGAATCAGAGACATATCCAAATATGCTTCATTTTGCAGGCTAATTACACCTTTTATATTGTGGACAAACTAAAAACTTTATCAGAAACACTGCTGGAAATGTCCAGCCTTTTCCAGAGAAGTGGAAGTGACCAGATGTTCAACCAGCTGCAGGTGAGTGGTTGGTCTTTGCCACCGAGGGATGGGGAGCTACTGCTAGGGCCTGTCCGAGACATCAGGGCTGCCCTGTAGAAGATTCTACAGAGTCACATCAGGCATAGTGGTTCTAGTTGACTCATATAATTGACATAAAATTAGAGATGTGTGAAAACTTTTTGTGAATTTTTAGTATTTTACCCATGCAAGATGGTATCATTGTGAGAATGATTAATAATTTGTTAATAGTAACCTTTTCTTTAAATTCTATATTAAGCTTAATGCTTTTTAGACTGTTTGCATATTTTTGAATTCAGGTCTATTCAACAATCAATGATCATTTCTGCATATTCTGTATTGACAACTTAATACTTTAAAAAGGAACGACTTACAGTTTAGAATGGCCTAACTCCATTACAGCCTAACAATCATTAATGTAAAACTTTAATTCAGGTAGATCACCTAATAATTTTTTGGGCATTTGTGTAGCTTCAACTTACCTTAACTCTGATAGGATGAGAAAATATGCCTGCATTTTAATTCATGTTTAGTTTTTTTATTAACCACCAGGTAAGTAGTTCAGAGTATGGACTCAGGAGCCAGAATCATTTGAGTTTGATTCCCAGCTCAACCCCTGCCACCAGTTTTGTGATCTTGGACTAGTCACTGAAATTCTCTGTACCTTGGGTTTCTTCCCTGAGAAATGAGGAAGCGATAGTAGTTATGAGGTATAAATGGGTCAGGATACATGGAGCCCTTGGAATAGGTTTTGACACAGAGAAAATGCTACTGTGTGAGTCTGAGTTTTCCAAGAAGCAGATGCCAAGACAGGATTACATGTGCAATAATTTTATTTTGGGAAATGGCTGCTGAGGAAAGGAAGAAGAAGCTAGACAGGTTGGAAGCAAGGTTGTCAATGGTGATGCAAGTCTGACCCTGAGGAAAGGAGAGAAAGAGAGGGTTGGGTGGAAGCATCCTGGTGGGCCCTGCAATTTAATGGAAATCAGATAAGGCTGAGAGGGAGTCACAGAGCTAAAGTCAGTTATCAAGGTAGGGGTCCCATGTCAGTGGAGTCCTGTGGCTCCTGGGAGTGGGCCTGATGTGGTGATCATTGGTGAGGGACAGACCATGGGAGGCGTGGCCTCAAGGCAAAGTGCCATGGATTCAGAGTGCAGCAGTGGACCCTGCCTTTCTGTTTCCTGTAGTTGGAGGTCTGCGATGTTCATTCTCACAGCGACCATGGCCATATGTATTAGCTAGTATTGTAATCTTCTTTAATTTGTTTGTGCATAGATTAATTAGTTAATACAGACATCAGCAAACCTTTGCAGTTAATGGGACAGATAGTATTTTAGACTAGATAAGGTCTCTGCTGCAACTATATATAATCTCATGCAATATTATAAGCACCAAGTTGAGAATGTACGAAGATCTAGGAGAACATAAAACAGTGCCTAACTCGGCCTCAAAAATTGGGCAGCTCCTTGTGAAGTCTATGGTGTACCTGAGTACTACTTACTAAGTAGCCATGTCAGAAATCAAAGTCACATGTTCAACCAGTTGAAGAACTTATCTTCCATAGGATAAGATGGCATAAATTGTTCCTCTATTTCTTAGCTTTGGGATCATGCTCAATGGAACTCACAGTGCCTTGGGTTCGTAGTAGTCAATGTCTATGTTCCAGGCCTCGTTCTGCCACTAGACAGAGTGGTTAGAGCCTCTGGGTAAAGCCCTAACTTTGCTCTGCTTCCCTATTCCATCAGTAAAAGACAACAGTAACCTCGTGGGGATGTTGTTGAGATTAAATGACAAGATGCATAATAACTACCCTGCACATTGACTGGCAAATAGCGAATGTCCAGTGAAGGAAGATAAATAAGATTCCAAAAAAGAAAACCAAACACCAAACTTTCATAATAAAACCTTGTTATCCTTAGACAAGATTAGTTAAAACCATCACATGTAATAAGGTGAATGTGAGAAATAAAAGAGCTAATTACAAAGGGTACATGTTATTTGAGAATTCCTATATGGCGCTCCGGTGTTATTAGGTTATGTGCTGGACCAAAATCTGGATAGTGTACAAATATTCTCCAAGAAATTGGCAAATTCCAAAATTAATCCCCAGTCATTGATCCTGAGGCAGAGCCTGGATACATCAGTATCTTTCCCTCTCAGCTTCTTGTTGGTTGTTGTATGTTGTAAGTGTCGAGCAGTGCAATGCAAGTACATGGATATCAATGGCAAAATAAAGGGGCAAGATGTCATGAAGTTGATGAAAAAATCTTGGAGAACTCGCCACAGTAAACAATTTGTCTCCAATCATTGACAAATGAGGCAAAGTCACAACCATCAATAGTAATGAGAGAAGAATGGTACAGATGAAGCAATGAAAGATGCTTCCGAAGATGAATAGCCAAACATTGAGAGAGGGTTTGGGAAATTCTGAAATCCTCCCTCAGAGTTTTCATAACGATGACCCTCTCTTTATAACTGGTGGGGAAGGCCATGCAACCGAAAGGAAAGAATCTTATAGAAAGGTTCATATAAAGGTTCGTTAGAAAATTTTGCCAAAAACAAACCACGTCATTCATTCTTTGTTTTTAGTATTAATACATAATTACAACTACAACATAAATTTTCATAATTGTTGATTTTGTTTTTCAAGGTAAGGTCCTAATAAGATGTTATCCTGTTCATAAAAAATGATGAGTTCATGTCCTTTGTAGGGACATGGATGAAATTGGAAATCATCATTCTCAGTAAACTATCGCAAGAACAAAAAACCAAACACCGCATATTCTCACTCATAGGTGGGAATTGCACAATGAGAACACATGGACACAGGAAGGGGAACATCACACTCTGGGGACTGTTGTGGGGTGGGGGAGGGGGGAGGGATAGCACTGGGAGATATACCTAATGCTAGATGACGAGTTAGTGGGTGCAGCGCACCAGCATGGCACATGTATACATATGTAACTAACCTGCACATTGCGCACAGGTACCCTAAAACCTAAAGTATAATAATAAATAAATAAATAAATAAATAAAGGAAAAGAAAAAGAAAGAAAAGGAAAAAAAAACAAGAAAAAAAAACTTCTTTTAAGTGGATTCAGTTTATGTGCCTTGTTCCTTTGTAATGAAACTTTGTATAAGTCTGATAAGTATTATTCAATACTATGAAATAATGCAATTATTTCTGTTAAGCTATATTATTTTTCTTTAGGAGGCCCTGAGAAACAAATTTGTGAGAAACTTTGTAGAAAACCAGTTGCACATTGATGTAGACAAACTTACTGAAAAACTCCAGACATACGGTAAGTGTGCTGATGGGCATAGTAGTGTTCTTTTGCCCAAATGGCTCTGCCAGTTGGGTGGGTCCTCCCCCTTGGGCCATGACGTTGCTAGGTGACTTCCAGCAAGTCCCTTTTCCTCTCTCAGTTTCTATTTTCTTATCTGGATCCTGAAGGGCTTAAACTAAACACACCCCAAAGTTTGTTCATGCCTGAAGTTTTTTTGATTCACTGATTCAGGACTGAACTAGTAAACAACCTAGTTAAAAAGGAAGTTTTCTGATTCAAATACAAGAATTGTGAATTACAAAACAAGTTTATAAAAGAAATTATTATTATTATTGAGTTAAAAAACTTGAAAGCCATGGGATGGATTTGAAAATGGGAAGCTCAGATAAAAACATTACCTATCAGTAAACATTTATTGTACCTCTGAAACTGATGAATCTGTGAATTCATTTAGGTGTTTAACAAACATTTGCTGGACACACGAGGAGAACCAGTCCCATGAAATAATGCATAGAGGGGCATAAAATATTCCTGTTCCACCATGCAGTGCAGAGAAGATGACCATGCTTAGAAACTGCAACACTGTGGCAAAATCAGCAATCAGGGCCCTGCCAGGGAAGCTCTCAGGAGCCTAACCCAGTTGGTGGGGACCTGGAGTCAGAGGAAGGATGGGTGTCAGGCTGTTCCAGGTCCCTGGCTCCCTCACACTCTGCTTGTACATGGGAAAGGGTTTCGGATCTGCCTTACATATGAAAGTTAGAGGAAGGCAAGACATTTTATTCGGCATAATATAATACTTCGCTTTAAAAAAATTTCTGGTGAATATAATACTTAATATTTTACTTCAGAAAGGTTAATCATATTTTAAAATGTTTCATATTTTAAATGTGTTACATAATTTTTTCAATTAATTAAAACATCTTTAAAAGAAGAAGTAGCACTGGAAAGCTTATAATAACAGTGTCCCCATCTTCTGTTGCTGGAACCAAGGACTGACATGGGTCTGAGGGATTTCTTGTGTGTAACACAGATGTCTCCTGAGTTTGCATCTACCGTGGTGCTAGTGTTTATGCAGATGTCTTAGAGTGTGAATCGTACCTAAGCCACGTTTGTTCAACACGTTGCTGCTTAGCCAACACTACTTTTGAATAGGTTTTCCTATTCAAAAATTAAGATTATTATAAAAGTCTTTCATATCCATAAATATTGACTGTTACTAAGAAAAAGTCCCTTCATCTAGTTCTGCCTTCCATTTCACTCCATAGCATGAATTTAAAATTACTTAGGAATTTCTTTGGGATTGGTCCTTATATTTCTAACTGATACACCTATGGCAGTATTTCTTGATTTATTTGTTACAGGAATTATCAATTGATTTCCTGTTCTGAAAGATGCAGATTTAGTTTTGTACTACATCATTTCCCTGATCAGTTGCTCCCACTATGGTAATATGACCATTTTAGTTGTCATAAAACAGTATGAGGAGGTAAATGTTGTTCAGTGCAGAGTCAGGCTATGCATTATAATGGTATTCCCTTATTTACCATGTTTCCCTTTTCCTAGAGTTTCATGCTCTCTTGCTACTACATGAAACACTTGTTCTCCATTGCTCCCACCTCCTGTGTGCCAACACATCACCTTTATGTTGAGTCCTTTTGTCTGTGCAGACGCCACCCAGACCCCCTACCACGCTCCTCCTGGGCAGGCTGCCTGCTCCTGCCAGCACCTGGCTGCTTTCCTAGGAATTCTCTGCTCTGCTCTCCTGGGGTGGATACCATGATTCCTGGGCTCTAGGTCCTCATTTTTGTTTTGTTGTCATGTTTTGTGGGTTCATATTAATCAGTGTCATCCCGAAAAAGAGAATGAGAGAAAAAATTCCTGAGTGATTTTACTCAGTAAAGTAAAATTACATCTGAATGATATGTGGAAATATCCCCTATTTCATTACCAATAATTTTGTATCTCTTTTCTCTCTCCTTTTTGCTTTTAATCAGTCTTGTCAGAGGGTTATCAATTTTTATTAGTCTTAAAAAAAACTCACTGTTTTTGGCCTTGCTTATTTATTTTATATTTCATTTGATTTCATTGATTTCTGCTGTCTATTGGTTTTATCCTTTTAACCTGTGTGTGTGTATGTGTGTGTGTTTGGTAACTTCTTGAGATGAATACTTATATTATTGACGTCCACCTTGTCTTCTTTTCTGATATATATATATGTGTGTATATATATGTGTGTGTATATATATGTGTATATATGTGTATATATATGTGTGTATATATATGTGTGTATATATATGTGTATACATATGTGTATATATGTGTATATATATGTGTGTATATATATGTGTATATATGTGTGTGTGTGTATATATATATATATATACACTCATCACTAGACACTTCCCTCTGGCATTACCTTAACTGCATCTCACTAGTTTTGATATCTTGTATTTTCACTCTCATTCAATTAAACATATTTTAAACATGTGGTGTAATTTCCTTTTTTTTCACCTTTAGGTTATTTGAAAGTCTGTAGCTTAATTTCTAAATATTTGGTATTATTTATTTATCTTTGGGTTAATGACTTCGGCTTTACTTCACAGTGGTCAGAGAATGTACTTTGCTAATATGATTTCATTTGTTTAACATTTATGGAGACTCACTCAATCCTTGCACACAGGGTCAGTTTTGGTTCCTATATTGTTGAGTGTCGTCTTGAGCATCCTCACTGTCTTCATTGTTCCATCAGCTCTTAAGAGGTGTGTGTTTACATGTTTCTCCTCGAGGTTCCATCCACTTAGGCTTTATATACTTAGGCTTTATATACTTTATATACTTAGGCTTTATATACTTTAAGGCTGTATTGTATTTTCTATTGAGGACTTGTTTGAGACATTTATATTTTCCTTTGTTTGTATTTAAATTATCTTCCTTCCAGCCTCTCCCCCTTCTTTTACTTCTTTATTTCTTTCCAGAAGTTTTTCTGTGACTTACTTAGGTATGGTTTCTTATGAGAATCCTCTTTTGGCTCTGTAACATTTCTTGAATCAGTGGCCAAATATCTTACATTTGGGGAAAGTCTTGGCTACTATCTTTTGAAGCATTGCTTCTGACCACTTCTCTCTCTGCTTTCCTCTGCAACTCTATCTAAACACGATGAAAACTTTTCACAGTGTTCAATGCTTCTTATATCCTTTTCTATATAATCTAACCTATTTTCTCTTTATACTTCAGTTTGTGATTTCTTTTCTTACTAGTTTTTTAATCGACAAATTCTCCCTTCAGCTGGGTCTAATCTGCTATTAAATATACCAATGAAGTTCTTCATTTCAGTTGTTGCATTTTCCACTTAAAATTTAAATTTTATTATTTTAAAATAGTTTTTAGCTCTCTGGTGAAAATCTATTTTCGTCTAATTTTGGACACAATACTCACATTTTGGAAATGCATGTTTGTGAGCTTTAATACTTGTCTTTTGTGGGTATTTTTTAAGTCTATTTTTCTCTTGTTTTTTTGGTTGTTTTTGTTGTCTTGTCTCCAGGAATATTAAGGATTAAAAAAATTGAAACCAGACATTATAAATGGAAAATTGTAGAAATAAATTTGAGTCTTCTGATAGTGCTATATTCCTCTACATAACATTATTTTCCTACTTCTGGCAGAGAGCTAGGGCAGGGCCATGTTTTCCTAATCCAGTTGGGGATGGAGTGGATTGATGGAGGTAGACTCCAGCCTTAGTAGTGAAATTTCCAGTTTCCTGTACTCCTGGATAGATGCCCTATTTGGGTGGGGTGGGGATCTCACCTATAAAGCTGATATCGATTAGGGCCCGTGTAGATCCAGAGCTCAAAGTCCCGTGGACCACTGGAGACTCAGCCTCTCAGTTTTTGGCAGGACCAAATACCAGGCTTCCCAAGGTTCTCTTTTCTCTTGCATCTCTGACCTTTGAGCTTTTGCTGCCTTGGTAGCTCTTTAAAGTCTTTATATAGATTTTCTTTTTTTTTTTTTAAATTTCAGTAGGGTTTTGGGGAGCAGGTGGTGGTTGGTTACATGGATAAGTTCTTTAGTGGTGCTTTCTGAGATTTTAGCGCAGCCATCACCTGAGCAGTGTACGCTGTACCCAATGTGTAGACTTTTTTAAACTTTTAAACTAAAGTCTTTGTATATATTTTTTAAAGGCCATTCATATTTTCTGGTTGTTCTTGGAAGGAAACTTCCTCTGCCCCATGTTGTCCTCCATTACACTAAGTGGGGGTTTCCTCAATATGGCCTTTCAATCTGAAGACGATGGCTCTTCAATTAAGGGGAGTTTTCTTGTCATCGTTTCTTTGATATTTTTACCTCTCTATAAAAATAATGCTATTTTAACTTTAGTTTATTTAAAAATTACTATTACTGTTTTCCATTTGTTTATTTTGAATTCTCTCTTTCATGTTGGAGGGTTCACTTAAATGTTTGGTGACATTATGAGTGAGGCATTAAAACCAGACTGAAAGTGTTTTGGTGAGTAGAAGTTATTGTGACTCAGTTCACGTGAGTAGTTCTCAACTGAGGATGATTTTGTCCTCCAAGGGATGTGTGGTTATGTCTGGAGATATTTTTGGTTGTCACATCTGGTCACAGCTACTGCCACCTAACAGGTAGAGGCTAGGGGTACTGCTAAACATCCTACACTGCACAGAACAGCCCTCCACAGCAAGGAACTATGGGCCCAAAGTGTCTGTAGGGCCTAGGTTGAGAAACTCTCATTTAGAGCAATAAGATGGAGTCACTTCTTGAAAACAAATTTCAGCAGGAGACACATTGGAATGTCAAATCCTCTGGTCTGTTTTGGCTGATGCCTGCCATGTCTAGGGTCCTCAGGTATATACATTGAATGGGGAACAATCGTTAACTTGTATTATTATCTGGAGCTTGGCCCCACATTAGTGTAGAATTTTATACTATGTTGTTTTATATCCACCTATATGTGAACCTCAGTACTGTTTTTGCCCTTTCAGACTTAAAGTAGCCTGTGTTTGTTTACCACGCCTCTTGTTCCATGGGCCCTATGTGTTTTTCTTGGCTCATTTTTCCTATATATTGTGAGATGAAGCAACCCAATAAGAGCTGTGATTCTAGGACTCTCACCAGAGGCTTCGCCCATTCATGTCCTGTCCTCTGTAATCCATCTTTCTCTCATAGCAGTGCCCTCATCATTTAGGTTGGGGAGCATACTCAAGGTCTCCAAAGTGATGGAACATGCAGTTAATACTAGACCACATTTTATTTTTATTATATCTAGTCCATTGTGTAGGAACTACTACCCAACAAACATACTGCTTCTTTCCTCCCAGAGGAGGGAGATCTGCCCGGTGTCCTAAGACCTAAGAGTTTTTGTGTGGAGCTGCTTTTCTAAGTTGTAATTAATGCCACATAATAACGTTTTAGTCAACATTGATCTGCATACATGATGATGTTCCTATAAGGTCATAATGAGCTGAAAATTCCTACTGCCTAGTAACTTTGTATCTGTCATCACATTGTAGAACAACACATTACTCACCTGTTTGTGGGGAAGTTGGTGTAAACAAACCTACTGTACTGCCAATCATATAAAAGTTTAGCACACACAATTATGTACAGCACGTAATACTTGGTCATCATAATAAACTACCGTTATTATTGGTGTATATGTTTAATTCAATTTGGAGTGTACTTCATATATATATTTATGAGTTAAGTGTAAAGCAGCCTCAAGTAGGTCCCTCAGGAGGTATCCAGAAAAATCCATTGCTAGCACAAGAGATGACAGCTCTGCGTGTGTTAGTGCCCTGAAAACCTCTTTCCAGTGGGACAAGAGGTGGAGGTGGAAAAAAGTGATATTGATGATAATGACCCTGTGTAGGCCTAGGCTAATATGTGGTTTTGTGAGTTAGTTTTTAACAAAAAAATTTAAAAAGAAAAAAAAACCCTAAAAATAAAAACAAGCTAACTCATAGAATAAGGATATAAAGAAAATATTTTTGTACAGCTGTACAATGTATTTTGTATTTTAAGCTAAGTATGATTACATAAGGGTCAAAAAGTTAAAAAACTAAAAAGTTTATGAGGTATAAAGTTACAGTAATCTAAGGTTAATTTATTTTTGAAGAAAAATTTAAAAAATAAATTTAGTGTAGCTTAATGTAGTGTAGCTTAAGTATACAGTGTTTACAAAGTGTATAAAGTTTATAAAGTGTACGGTAATGTCCTAGGCCTTCACATTCACTCACCGCTCACTGCCTCATCAGAGCAACTTACAGCCTGCAAGCTTTATTGGTGAGTACTCAATCTAAGTGTATCATTTAATACCATATAAAATCTTTCATATCATGTTTTTATTATACCTTTTCTATGTTTAGATATGTTTAGATAAACAAATCCTTACCATCATGTTACAATTGCCTACAGCATTCAGTACAATAACATTCTATGCAGATTTGTAGCCTGGGAGCAATAGGCTGTGCTATACAGCTAGGTGTGCAGTAGGCTGTACCATCTAGGATTGTATAAGTCCACTCTGTGATGTTCATACGTGATGAAATTGCCTAATGCTGCCTTTTTATGCCGCATTTCTCAGAATGCGTCCTCATGATTAAGTGATGCATGGCTGTAAGATGTACCTATGTCTCCCAATTATATGCATGATAAGAAAGCTTAAAGCCTTCTCCAAAGCAGTTTCAATTCTGCTACTGGAAGATAATGAAAGTCACACTATAGTGAGACCAAGTCACTCTTCACTGTGTTTAACATCTGCTGTTTTATGCAGTTAAATTGTCTAACCACGCTTACTAGGCAAGCTTATAGTGCAGCCTGTTCCAAATAACAAATGGTCAGCAACATATAGATACAGTAGAAAAATGTCTCCAGTTTGCCCTACACTGAGAAATTTAACAATCTCCACTTCTCCATTAAAAAAAAAAGCCCCCCACAATGCACAATATACTTTTTGGTTTTCTATTTTCTAGTTGTTCTGCTTACTTTCATGCAGAAAACTTAATTAAAGATATTTAGTTGGAGCCTCTCTCTCTCCTTATAGCTGTTACATGATAATAGTTATCACTTATTGTAAATCAGTTTACAGTGTATATATAAACTTCAACTACATTTACTTTTCACAACAATTTCATGGGTAATTTTGCTTTTCTTATGCTACAGATGAAGAAAGTGAAACTTTTACAGATTAAATAACTATCTAATGTAAAACAAGATAAATAGTGCAATTGCCATGGGAGCAAAGCCATGTCTTGTCAGCTTTGAAGCACCAGTGACCTGCACTCCTGGAGCAGTGACAGCAGGGGTCAATGCCACTTCTATGTTCCTAAACCAGGTTACCCCAGCCCATGTATTTCATGGGTCTTGCTTTTTGACGCCTCCCATGGCTATAATTGCCCCTAAGAATATCCAAGTTTAGCCTCATACCCACACTATTTAGAAATCAGAAGAACCCTCAAGGGAGTTTTCATCACAGCCATTGCATACCCCATAAATACCAGTCACTACAGTAGCATTTCACAGCACTGGTGTCTCCAGAACCTGATACCTCAATGCTTCTAGCAGGTACTAGGCAGTGTTCCAGGGCCCATGGAAAATCGTGGAGTAAACATGATGAAATGTCCAAAGGAATCACTTTTGCAGCAACATTTTGGGGAAAATGAGACATAATTTTATATACTAAAACAAATGAGTAGACTAGTACAATATAACATTTTCACACACAAAAATCAGTTATTTCATGGAATTTTCACCTTCTCAAGGCTCATCCAGGATCCTGTCTTCTTCTTGCACACTCTTGTATCCACCCTCCTCCCTGGGTGGAGTAGTTTGAGAAGTGCAATGCAACAAGGCACTGTCAGCACAGTATGCTGGAGTCACCAGCCAAGGGCTGGTTCAGAAATTTGGTGCCATCTTAAAGAAGGAAATAGATAGAGAGAACAAACAAGAAATGTTAAGAACTGCTGGTGTCAGCACTGGCTCCGCATCAGCCAGTCCAGGCCAGCTGTCCAGCCCCGGCCCTCTGTGTTCCCACAGCACATAAATTGGGATGCTGAGTGTTTCATTTTGGTTAGGTGGAGGTGGGGCTGGAAATCTGGAAATTCCCCTGCCACACAGGACATTGCTTTGTGCTGTGCTACCTGAAATGTTATTGGAGTCTTAAAGCAAGATAAAGGCAGTGGAGTTTATCTCCTCCTCTACTGGAAACAATTTTATATAGTGTATTAATAATTGTGATACTAGGAAATAGTTATTGAGTGCTCTCTATGTGCCAGGCACAGTGTCAAGCATGTTACACATTATTCTACTTCATCTTTGGAAAAAGACCATTGAGCAGATGATTATCATTTCCCTTTCATAAAGAGGACGAGGATTATTCAGCCTTAGATGCCCACTGAGGGGTGGTGAGCAGGCACCCAACTCCATCTGACCCATAGTCCACAAGGCCAAGTAGACGGTGGAGAGCCTATGTCCCTATCTCCAGGCCAAATGGGCACCATGCCAAGATAAATTCTTTAAACCAAGCCACATGACCTCTTGTTGAGTGAGGTGGGCTGGACTAGACTGCTAGCCACCCTCTAATCCTTCCACGTCACTGCTGAGGGAAAGGCCTCACTGGTGTGCCTTACAGTGGCTCAGAAGCTCAGAACTTTTCCAAGGAACTCTGAGATGCTGTGTCCCAGTCGGGGAACCCCGGGGACTCATGACACTCTGAGGCAGAAAACTTGACGCTGTGGATCCTTCTAGCTCCTCTTTGATTGTGTCATCCAAACAGCCAAAGGTCCTTTTCTGCCTTAAACCTTAGAAAGTGTTGACTATAAAACTAAATGAGAAATGAAAACTGCTGTGCAATTACATGTTTGTGCTATTGACGCCATTTGAGAACTCTGGCTTGAGCTATTTTCTTCTCACTGATTTTTCCAATGAGCGTGTTTTATTCTTCTATGAATTCAGTTTGACGGTCTTAACTTAACCAGGCCTTCAGGCTCTACCAAATTGGGAATTACAGGAGGATTTCTATGAGATGTGTGTGTGAGCTCTGATGGCAATAGTTAATTGATCTTCTTTACTAAATGGCTTTATGCCTTTTTTATATTTTTTATTTCTCTCTGGAAAATGGTACCAAGATTTTCATCCTTTCTAAAATATAGATGATAAATCTCAGGCTTAGAGACTGGCTCTTTCAAGGCCCTACAATATTTGGTGGAATCAAGAACCCAATTCTTTGAATTCCAGATCATGTAATTCTTATACTATGTGTTAGGCAGGGCTGTCTGGAATTCCTGATGTTTGAATATTTTTAACACACAGTAAGTAGAAGTTTCATATGGTTCCACTCAGTATAAATGCAGCCTGGTGTATTTGTAAGAAGGTGGACCCCAAAGCTAGATGGCATGTATTTGAATCACGGTTTTGAAACTTACTGGTTGCTTATACTCTTTGTGCCTTAATTCCTATATTTTAAAATGAGCATGCCACTAACAATTCCCTATGGATATAAGGATTCAGTGAGACAATACACAATGCTCAGAATTGTACCTGGCACAAGACTGACACTCATACAATGACACTTCACTATTATTGTAGATATTTAGCAAAAGCTTAGTTATCAGAAATCCAGCCTTCCCAAATCCTTACACTCATGTCTTGGCCTGAGATCTGTAAATTACTGGAACATAATAACAGCAGTTACAGCATAATGAATAACAGTCTTTTCTTTGAGAAACTGTGCAATGTAGGTTGAGGGGATGAAGGGCAGAAGGAGCCCGACACTTCTTGATGTTGTTTGGAAGCTTACATGTTCTCATCCATCCGAAATTGGCAGATGGAAACTAATCTTTCCTTACCAGGGAAGAGGTTGAGGCCAGGACATGTCAACTGATTTTTCTACAGACCTCAGGATGATGGAGATGGATCTTCATGTAATTTCTTATTCAGGGCTGGCCCCCCTTTACAGAGCCCCAACACCCCTTTCAAACATGGGCAGGGTGCCAAGCAAGCAAAGCCCAGACTTAATCCAGAAACCTTGGAAGCAAGGAGGATCTGGGAGCAGGGAAACCAGTAGAGGAGGGAAGCAAGCATGAGAGGCAGAGGCAGCCGTCAGTGGGTGCTGATGCTGCCATGTCCGGGGCCAAATGCCCACAGGATGGCAGGTAGGCTCCAAGCTTTGATGGAGGGTGGAAGTGAGCACAGGGAGCAGCTCACGTCATTTGGAAAGTTGAGTGTTCAGGAGGTCAGTGAGATACAGGAAGGCCAGCAGGAAGCAGTGACTGCACACAGGGCCAGGGATAGATTGCTGTCTGTCACCATACATCTTTCCTGCTGCTTTCCCTCTTGAGGTCATATTCTGGGCATTCCCACACTGCCTTGCTCTAGATCATTTGGTTTTTCCAGCTCCTTCCTGAAACCAGAGTGAAAATACTGAGATATCCTCAGCCTTTTGCCCTGAAAATATTTGGTGTCAGCATTCATAGCCAAGGTGTTGCGACTTTACTCTGCTTCTCTATTTATGTTTCGAATGCACAGATCCAGGACAAAGACTATACAAGGATTTGGTTTCCTCAGTGTCCATGCTCGTTGATAATGGCTTTTGCAAAATTAATGTAATAAAATGACTTTCCCAAAATGACTGCCTCAGGGAAGGCATGTATTTTTTAGAATTACTTGACTCCAGGTTGGAACTTTTTTTTCCCCTGAGCTCTCTGTGAGAGGGTCTTTTCCTATCACATGTAGACTTTCCTTCTGTTATTTATCCTGTTGTCTCCAACTGTGTTTCCTTAGGCTGCTGTATTACCCTTTGTGCTTTAACTGTTTTTTTTCCATGTACACGTGAGTATCAGTATTACAGAGCATGCGTATAAAAGGGGAGAGTTTACACTCAGCAAGTAAGTGCCAAATTTCACGTATGACCAAAATTTGACCCTTTTGAGCAATTTTTTAGTGGAAGAATTCATATTCATTTTCAAATTCATTTGCACAATCTCCACTATATGAGTGGTAAGCACTGGGGGGAAACAGAAGTTGATCTGTCCTAATCTGTTCGCTTTCCTCAGGAGGGCTGCTGGATGAGATGTTTAAACATGCAGGTGCTGGACGCTTCCGTTTCTTGGGCAGCATCTTGGTCAATCTCTCTTCCTGCGTGGCACTGAACCGTTTCCAGGCTGTGCAGTCTGTCGACATCCTGGAGACTAAAGCACATGAACTCTTGCAGGAGAACAGCTTCTTGGCCAGTAAGTACTCAATGAAAAAATATGTTCACCAAGATGTCAACTCCTGTAAGTTATCATTTTGGGAGTTTCTCCCTAAAGGTGTCTTATGATAGCTCAGAAAGAAAAGAAATCCTTTCCAGATAAAACATAAAATAAAGCAGAACTATTTGCCTTAGATAAAACATAAAATGAAGCAGAAATATTTGCCTTGGTTAATGAAAAGTTGTACCTTATGCCATAGTGACTAATAACGTTTTCACCATCCTAGGACCAATGCTATTTACTGCATCTGCTTTTACCCTTTTATGACATCATGTTCTGGTTAAATCTCACATCATAAGTTGTATTATTCCCGATTAAAGTTATACTCTAATTTCCTGAATCAACTTTCCTTTTATCAGAGTATCTTGATATCCTGGTTGGGTCGGAGAGTAGGCAATGGCCAACTCTGCTCCATTATTTAATTGTTCGCCCATTCAAGATAAATATGGTGGTGCTCTCATATTCTTTTGGAATACACATTGAATTATTTTTAATTGAGGTTTTGTATTAGTTTTTTAAGATTGCTGTAACAAAGTATCGCAGACTAAAACAAGAGAAGTTTATTGCCTTAGAGTGCTGGAAGCTAGATATTTCGGATGGAGACATCCACTGGTTTTTCCTGCGGGCTGTGAGGAGAGAATCTTCTCTAGGCCTCTCTCATTGGCTTGTAGGTGGCCATCTTCTCCCTGGGTTTCTGCACCTCATCTTCCCTCTATGTATTTCTCTGTGTTTAAGTTTCCCTCTTTTTATAAAGACACCTTCATATTGAGTTAGGGCGTACCCTAATGGCCCTCATTTTAACTTGATTACTCTTTAAATGTTATCTCCAAATATAGTCACATTCTGAGGTACTGGGGGTTAGGACTTCTACATATGAATTTAGTAAGGGACACGATTTAGCTGTGATAGGCCTTATGCATGCAATTCAAAGAATCCATGTGGCATAAAATAGAATCCATGTATTTAAGTTATGAATGATAAGTAACCCCAAAGAGATGGATTCTGCACATTGAGTTAACATCTGCAATCAAGAGAAAAAATCCCTGTAAAAAACATCTAACAAATAATTTCTTTCTGTTGATTATACCACAGTTTGCTTTTATGAAAAAATACAAAGCAGCACTGGACAGGGAATTAAGAGATCTTGGTTTAGGCTTACCACAAATTGCCTGTGTGACTGAAAGTCAGCTTTGCCCCTGGGGGCTCAGGCTCTGAGTCTGCAGGGCTGTGAGTCTCAGGCTCCTGCAACTTTCCTGTCTCACCCAGTGTAGATGTGGTTTGAGCCACTCCCTATAGTGTCGTAATGCTTCGTTTTTCCTCTTCTGCCACTAGGTATCATTTTCAACAATTCCTTATTCGACAAGAACTTCAGATCAGAGTCTGCCAAACTGCCACCTCATGTCTCATACACAATCCGGACCAATGTGTTATACAGCGTGCGAACAGATGTGGTAAAAAACCCTTCTTGGAAGTTCCACCCTCAGAATCTACCAGCTGATGGGTTCAAATATAACTACGTCTTTGTCCCACTGCAAGACATGATCGAAAGAGCCATCATTTTGGTGCAGACTGGGCAGGAAGCTCTGGAACCAGCAGCACAGACTCAGGCGGCCCCTTACCCCTGCCATACCAGCGATCTGTGAGTAGCCTGGGGCTGGAGCCACCGACAGTGAGAAGGGCCTTGCATTTGGCAAGCTGAGGAGAGAAAGCTCTGAGTTTTTCTATGGTTATTTCAAAAAGGACTGTTAAAAAAGTTCACTCGCCACTTTTTAATTTCGTGAGGTTCATTTTTTTATATGCTTGTACTCTTCAGGTAGAAGAAATATAATGGTTGAGATAGTACAATCAAGTGAAGTTTTAAATTTGACATCAGGCATCATCTATAGTTTTAAATACACTTAGAATAAATTTGATGAATAACATTCACAAGGGTTGTGCATGTCCAACAAAAGACTCCACTTATCTAACCTTGGGAAAACTGAGGGAGGTTATTTTCTCTGCAGTGCAAATCCTTAGACATAGGCTGTGTACTGGACAGGGTGGCGAGGGATTCCATACAGGCCTTGATCATGGCTTGGGTACCCATGAAGTAATATGAGAACATTTAGGAGTTCGATTGTGTAATTTGGCTGGTGACATCTACAGGAAGAGGGGAAGCTCAGTGAAGGGCTGGAGCAGCTGGACAAGAGGACTTGGAGGGGACATCATGGAGGCATTAAAACAGCCATCAGGGAGGCCAGGCAGGGGATGTTTGCAGAGAGGACTGGAGACTATGGTCGGACTGGGGCTCAGTGAACCTGAGGGTGAGCTTGGACACCTTGGCAGGGTCAGACAATGAAAAAACTTCAAAGCTCACCAAAGCGGGGTGAGCCGTATTGCTGTGAGCTGTGGGGCTCAGCCTGGATTTCTTACTTTCCTCATGGTGCATACTGTTCTCATAAGCATCCTGCTCCCACAGCTGGCCTGGCTCTGGATAATGTAGGTCATTCATTTGCAATCCCTGCATGCTGGCTCTGATGTAGGGCCTCAGGAAGGTACCACCTTCTTACCCTCTCTCAAAAGCACACTAGGAAGTAAGTGGCTCAACATGAGGCTACTACAGGGACAGTAGTTCTCTTAGTTATGAGAACAGGGACAAGTACTCACCCTTCATCGAAACACTGCCAGTAACAACTCATGGCACCGCCCACCCCTGACTGGGGCAGAGCCATGGACCACCAAGCAGAAGTCAGGACTGCCTCTCCAGGTGACTGGGTGACACACACGTGAGGATAGGTGACTTGATGTCTTGACCCCTCCTTCCTGTCTAGTGATATGCTGCATACATAATAGCACATCCACACATTTTTTATGAAAATGCTGGTGGTACAGGAAGAACTTTCCCACAGTGGGAGGATAAAAGGCTGAAGACCACCTGATTGAACTTATCTTGGGATAGCCTAGTGTGGTGCAGCGAACAAAAGGTCAGGAAGAAAAAGACTAAGGCGACATTTTCACTCAGGGGCTGCCTTGTTAGGCAGACCGTTAGTAAGCCTCTTAACTTCTTTCTTTGTAAAATGATAGCTTTTCTTTCTTTTCAAAGCGATGATATTTTTGGCTATGAACATTTTCAACCCGTGATTTTCTGCTCCTAAAGCATTTTTCTTGGAGGTGATAGCAGCAGGAGCAGAACCCAAGAAAAGTGCTGTTGTTGGCTAGTTGTCATGCACAAACGCTGCATACCCAGTGCAAACACCTGAGAGCTCTGAGAATTAGTGATCTGTGTTAGATACTGGGAGAAGCCGATGTTTTATTATTGCTCATTTTCTAAAGGCAAACCCGAAATCTATTGCATTCAGACAGTCTCCTTCTAGCTCCAAAGTATGCTATGATCTCCACCCATGAAAGAGGAGGGTTGTGATTACGTAGATGGGAACATGACAATTCCCTCTGCTCCGGTTCACAGGAGGAGACTGGGGGTTTACTTTGTCCACTCTAACATAGGATATTTCCCAAGAAGGCACGATGGGAAGAACAGCGTACACCCCTACAAATGTATTGATGGAAATCCAGAAATGGCCTGAATAACCAGTTTTCAATTCCTACTGATCATAGTGTATGGCTAACAGACATTGCAAGAGAGCTAGAAAGGAGGAATTGAGGGACATGGATGGAGACATATCTTTTTTCACCCCTTGAAGATAAATTCTGATGTATGAGAAACATTCCTGCCTAAAACGTTGGAATGAGTGGAATACCCAGGTATGATTCTCATCTCATGGAATTACCTCTCTTATTCTACTACTGGGATACAGCAACATAACTCCTCAGAAGTATTGCTTTATTTCTTTGAGAAAGATGAAGAAGTATTTTAATTCTCTGAAATATTTAAATCTTTGAGATTTCTCACTGTGCTATATCGATCTTTTATCTCTAGTTTCAAAGTCTCCCTTTCTTGAGGGCTTAGAGTACCTGCAGTGATTGAAACACAGTCTGAGATCTCGAAAGAACTCAGTCACTTGAGTAAAAATCCTAAAGCACAGTTTGTACTGTAGAAAATGTTTATTAAAATTTTTTTAGCAGTTTCCTCCTGCTTACTGAATGAGCTACATATTCATTAATTTATGAATTTATTCAATGACTTTTATGTAATTTTTGTCAGTCTCTAGACTGAATAAGTAAAGAAAATAAGTAAATCAGTAAAGAAAATAGGTGAATCAGTAAAGAAAATAGGTAAAAATCCCTGCTTTTGTGAGACTTCCAGTCCAGGGAAGCAGAGGTGCCACAAATACAATTAAGAAGACAATTGCATTGAAAGATAGGAAGCAGGAAGTGCCGTGGAGCTGGGAAATAGGATGAGCAGGGTCAGGGACACTAGGAGGGGAAGATGGAATTGTTAATGTGGATGGGGTAGACCCTATCACGAAGGTACCATTTTAACAAAGACTTGACAGGATGCAGAAGCATAAGGGGAAGTGTGTTCTAGGGCAGAGGAACCCCCCATGCAAAGGCCCTGTGGTAGGAGTGGCCTAGGGTATGTGTGAAGAGTCACCAGAGCAGAGTGCACAAGAGCGAGAAGGTGGGAGATGAAGTCAAAGAGCTGATCATAGATTGTATGGTTGCAGGTGATTGGAGTGGTATTAAAAGGCTGCTAGAGAGTTTCGAGCAGGAGTGATGTCATCATCTGACTTATACTGTAAAAGTCTTGCTCACGCTGTTGGGTGGAAAAGAGCTTGTAGGGGTATGTGTGGGACAGATAAATCATTTAGAAGGCTGTTGTAATAACCCAGGTGAGAGATGATGGTGGCTTGGTCCAGTGTGGTAGCAGAGAAGCTGGTAAAAAGTGGTCAGATTCTTGGTTGCATTCAGGAAGTAGAGGCAACAGAATTGCCAAAAGATTTGATGAAGGTGTGATAGAGAGACATCAAGGAATATTCCCCTATTTTGGCCCAAGTAACTGGATTGCTGGAATTATCTGTAACTATGATAGAAAAACTGTGGGTAGAGGTTTGGAGGATAAGGATAGAAACTCAGCTTTGGACATGTCTAGTAGGCAGATTTGTTCAGGAGGCTGGGACAATATACGGATCTATTAATTTAGGAGTCTCCCCCATTTTGATGGCATTTAGAACTCTAAGATATTACCATGGGAAGGAGTATAGATAGAAAAATAGAGAGGGCCGAGACCAAGTGTGGGGCCCCTCCCATGAAGAGGTAAATGAGAAGAGGAGATTGAGAAAGTATCATTGAGGCAGGAGGAAAACCTACAGAGTGTGGAATCCTGGAGGCCAAGCTGAGCAAAAGACTCCAGGAAGGGGAGTGATCAAGTGTGTCATATGTGGCTCATGGGTGAAATAAGGTAAAGACAGATAATCGACCACTGGATTGACACCATCCAGGGCTTCATAGAGAGCAGCTTCCCTGATGTGGTGAGAATGACGGCCAAATTAGAGTGGACAGAATGGAGACTTGGTGGGGTAGGATTGGAGAGTGAACTCAGACAGCTCTCAATGGGAAGAAATGGGCAGTGACTTCTTCTTTGGGAAGAAGTCTTTTTTTTTTTTTTTTTTTTTTTTTAAATATAAGATGCTACCTGGGGAATAGTCCAGTAAGATGGGAAAATTGGTAGTGTATAAGCAGGGGGGGCAGCTGTGTCCTGAATTAGTCAAGGGGAAGAGACCTCAACAAGTGGAGAGACCTACTATAGGTGGGAACATGGCAATTCACCTGTGGTAACAAAACGTGTTTAACTCTATTTAACTAAAAATTTTCCACTCTTCTTGCACACAGATCTCTCTCTCTCCTCCTTTTATTTTTCATGTAGTATCTACCGGCAGCTCATGGAACTAATGTCCTGAAAGGCATGCATTGGAAAATGTTGCTGGAGACTGTAGAGATGGATAGGCAGCAGCAGTTTTTGAAATTTCATGTTCCTATCATGATTCATAGGCAGTTATCATTGAATAATTTCATGATTGGAACTATAGTGTGTACTTCATGAATATAAAGGAATTCAAATGTTAATGTATTGCTTCAAAGAATAAGCCAACTTAATAAACAGGTTTTCAGAAAACAAAAACCACAACAATATTCTGGAATTTTTTTATATGCACAAAGAATATTTATTTGAAAGGGCACCTGTTATTTCCTCTATTGCTTTTTGGCCGCTTCAATTCCCACCACCCTGGGGTGGGTTCAAGAGAAGGAGAAATGGAGCATGCTGGGTCAGGCTGAGTGATGGCTCCCACGAGGCGTTGCATCTGGACTTTGATGTGTCTTGGGCGAAGTGGAGAGTGAAGGGTTGACAGCCACTCATGCTTGAAATGTTGAATTCCTGCTTAAAAAAAAAATCAGCTTGATCCACAACAGACCAGTGAGAGGACCTCTCATTCTATTTATTTTGATTGTTTCTCTTCCTTGGGCTCTACTTCAGGTAACTTTATTAAACACTTCTCTCTTCCGTTTAGTCAATAGTCATTGGTTTCAGCAGAAATTCCCATTCCTGATGACCCTTAGTGCTCAGAGCTGCTGGAAGCCCCCTCCGTTGCCTGCAGTCTCTGTCCTGTCCCACAAACGCGGGTAATTTGTTGGTGATACCAACTGTAGTGGGAAGGAGAAGAAAAATCCTCATTAAATTTTGCAATTCTTCACTTTCTCAAGCCCCACACAGCTCTTATAAACTTATCTCCTTGCTGGGCAGAGGAGGATGGTTTCTCATTAAAACCTCAGCAAATCGTTTCTCCAATTTGTCTATGTTCTTTCCCTCAACAGCAGCAAAGTAATCTCTTAAAATTATATCACATAAAAAAAATCATCTCATTTATCCTCTAAAAACCTTAAAAGTACAGCAGAAGAAATTGAGACTCTGATAGGGTAAGTTATTTCCCCCAAGATCTCACAGCATCTTAATACCCCTCACTCCCCAAATAAACTATTAATTGCCACCTGCTGCTTTTAAGCACTTTGTGCAGGAGCCTTGGTCACTTGGCTGCCATTTCACTCCATTGTATTTGAAAGTCTGGTATGTTTTCAGCCAGGTGTGGTGGCTCACGCCTGTAATTCCAGCACTTTGGGAGGCCAAGGCAGGCAGATCACGAGGTCAGGAATTCGAGACCAGCCTGGCCAACATGGTGAAACCCGGTTTCTACTAAAAATACAAAAATTAGCTGGGCATGGTGGCACGCATCTGTAATCCCAGCTACTCGGGAGGCTGAGGCAGGAGAATTGCTTGAACCCAGGAGGCAAACGTTGTAGTGAGCTGAGATTGCACCATTGCACTCCAGCCTGGGTGACAAGAGCAAACTCCGTCTCAAAAAAAAAAAAAAAAAAGAAAAAGAAAAGAAAAGAATGCCTGCCTGGCATGTTTTCTTATATCCTAGCCAGAGCTCGGATTTGAGCAGTAGTTCTTAACCTTGGTTGGTGGGAGTTTGGAAGTGTGTGGGGTGTTTTGATGGTAACAATGGGGACCAGTGTATGTTTAGTGCCTAAGGGCCAGAGGTGACAATTGTTGTGTAATAAATGACACTGTGGTGTGCAATGAAGAATAGTCCTAGCCAAATTCCAAAACACCCTCATTTAGATCCACTGTTTGCTTTGCCTCTGATAAATTATTTCAAGGGCCTTCATCATTCACTCATATAGTCATTCCTCTATTCATCTATGTAGAAACATTTTGTTTTCATATTCACTGTATGACACACATTCTATGCTGGGATGGATGCAGAGATGAGCACTATGCAGTTCTTGAGGTCAAGAAACTCACTGCTTAATGCAGTAGTTAGTGTACATTCATAACTAATAAGGGGTGAAACGGGAGATACAGATCCTTTAAAAGTGGCAGCGCTGGGTTGCTCACAATTGGTTTCATGCCTTCCTCTACCTAGTAAAATACAGGAGAATTTCTTGGTAGAATTTGTGTGACCTGGGAGTCTGAATTAAGGTCTCAAAGTCTCCTTCTTTAGACATATTGGATCTTGACATAAGTTTATCTGATCTCTTTCGAGCTTCCTGGATCCCTTTAGAGCCTCAGACTTGGCATGATGACAGAACTGGGATGAAAAAACTGCATTTGGGTGCCAGCTTTGACACTTGTTGGTTCGCAGGATCTTGGGCCAGTTTTGCGCCAGCTTTGGGTGTCAGTCTCCTCACCTCGTACGGGGTATTAACTGCTGCCTGCCCAGTGCATTGGCTTGTAGTGCGCAGTGAAGTATCCTGCTTGAGGAGACCTTGAGACTTGTGAGGGGCAATGCCAGGCACTGTGAATGGGTGGGATGCTCTGAGTGGCAGCCCACTCCATTCTTGGGCAGCTTCAAATCTGAGAAAGCTCTTCCACCTACTGATGCAGAAGGTCAATACAGGTCTGATGTTCTTGGATGGTGTTAGATTCAGAGAGGTGAGGATGCACGCGAGCATCTTCCCTTTTCCCTGGCTTTCCCAAGGGAGTTACAAAAACTGGGAACAATAAAATGAATGAGAGCCAATGTTCCCCTTTGTTTGTGGTTAGGAAGGTGCACTTACTTTCATGCATGGCTCTGGCAATGGCTGAGTCAGGAACACTAGAGTCTTAAATGCCCCTTGCTTCACCTTCTCTGACCTCCACTCGCCTCCAATTCACAAATCACGTCAGACTTCAGCTGGCTGTGTTGTGCAGAAGGTAGCGGAAGACACAGCTAGCAAGTGACAGGGGCAACATGAGTCTGTGCCTCTGGTTTCCTGAAAAGGAAAGGGAGGATAAAGGGAGAAAGAGAAAGTGGAGGCCAAATGCACTGGTTCTTCTCTTCAGCAGTTGCCCCCAGCTATGTCTTGTCTCCCCATGGTTGATGTGGACTGGTCCTGGGCAGTAGTGGTGATGGAGGCCGGTGGAGACGGGCAGGAGGAGGAAAGGGCAGAGGCCGGGCTGACGTGAGAGGTGGTGGCTGGAAATTTGCCACCTCCCTACACTTGCCTCCAAGTCCTACATCTTGAGAAAACAAAATAAAACAAAACAAAAGAAAAAACAAACAAACAACAGCAACAACAAAAACCAGCTGATTTCTCAGGGTGGTTCTTTCTATAGTAAGACTTTGGTCCAACACGCCCATGACTTTTCTGTCATTGCACTCACTGATAGTGTTGACAGAGGCAAGTAACAGATCAAATACCAGGAGCAAGGCTTACTAAAATGGAAACCAAAAAGTCCACCTGCAGAAAAAGCAATGGTGACAATTAGTGTTTATGAAGATCAGAGTATCCCTTTAGAAAGGCTTAAAGAAGTAAGAGAGTTTAATTTCTTTTTTTTTTGACATTTTATTTTATTTTATTTTTTATTATACTTTAAGTTCTAGGGTACATGTGCACAATGTGCAGGTTTGTTACATATGTATACATGTGCCATGTTGGTGTGCTGCACCCATTAACTCATCATTTACCTTAGGTATATCTCCTAATGCTATCTCTCCCCCCTCCCCCACCCCATGACAGGCCCTGGTGTGTGATGTTCCCCACTCTGTGTCCAAGTGTTCTCATTGTTCAATTCCCATCTATGAGTGAGAACATGCAGTGTTTGGTTTCCTGTCCGTGCGATAGTTTGCTCAGAATGATGGTTTACAGCTTCATCCATGTCCCTACAAAGGACGTGGGAGAGTTTAATTTCCTAATGGTACAATTTATAGATAGTTCTTTGATTTGAGTTCCAGAGAAGGGGAAACATACAGAGAATATTCTAGATTCTTAGTTTGATTCGTGCTCTCCTGATAAGAGGAAAATCCTATTTCTGAGGTTACTGAGACATCCCTGACCTTTGTGTGTATGTTTTTTATTTTTAGTTCTATAAACCAGTGATATTCAAGAGTGAAGAAAATAGAGAAAATAATTCACACTTAATATCCTGTTCCAAAACGACACTTACTTGTTTATTTGTTTTGTTTTGGGATGAGTCCCTCATTCTTTGTCCTTGTGATGCATGTTTTACAAACTAGAAATCGCAAAGTCTTGCCAAGAGTTAGCCTGAAAGTTTTTGTGCTACATACTCATTTGGGAACTATTTACGGAGCACTTACTACATGTCATGCACTGTAATCGCATGACGTACGTAGTAGGGGAAGATGTAGTCCTGCCTTGAGGAAGCTTGGAGAGCAGGGATTGTTATGACCATATTAAGATGAGACAACCAGCCTGGACAGCATAGCAAGACCCCATCTCTACAGAAAATAAACAAAATTAGCTGGGCATTGTGGTGTGTTCTGTAGTCCCAGCTAATTGGGAGGCTGAGAGGGGAGAATTGCTTGAGCCCATGAGGCTGAGGCTACAGTGAGCCCAGATCATGCCACTGTACTCCAGCCTGGGCAACAGAGTGAGACCCTGTTTGGAAAAAAAAAAAGACAAGAAAACTACGAATGACTTAAATCTGCTCTGCTGTGACCCTGCTCTAGTGGAGACTGCAAGGGACGAGAATGACAGCACCTCTTTAAAACTTGGTACTCAGTGCAGTTGTTGTTGGTGATACATAATACGTAATGCTTCAACTTTAATATGAACCATTTCCAATTATTAAGATCCAATTATTAAGAGCCATTTCCAATTATTAAGAGAGAAGTTAAAGTCAAAAAATGAAATAATTTTCTCCTCTCCCTTTCTCCCTACTCATCCTCCTTCATTCCTCTCTTGGTGTGGTTACTCCTCTTTTAACATGCTGTCTTTTTCCTTATTTTAAAAATTCATGATGTGCAAGTTATTTCATTCTTTTCTTATTTGACTTCTATTTTCTCAAAGAACCATATTTGGACTTCATCAATTCTCTCTTTTGTCTCATCTAACTTATTTCTGCTTTTATTTTTATTACTTCCTTACTTTTCTGTATCTTCATATATTCTTTTATAATTTGAGCCTAAAGTTTAATTCATTATTTTTAGTTTTTTTTTCTTAAATGTTTGTAGTTAAATATAATATGTAGGTACCTAAGGTAATGACTTTTCTTTCAACTCCTACCTTATGTCCCATAGATCTCATATGTAGCTAACAATTTATTGTTTTCTAGATGCGTGCAGTACAGGTTTCTATTTTCTCTTTGACCCAAGAGCTGTTTAAACAAAGCTTCTTTTAATTTCCAGGTGAAAATGCTCAAGAATTTTAAACATATGAAAAACTATGCTTACACAGCTTACTTGTAATAAGAAACATACAAATTAAATCTACTTTGTAATAGTATGTTTTTACATATCAGAGGGACAAAATACAAAAATTGCATTATATACTAAATTGCCAAATTCTGTTGCTAAATCTTAATTTCTGAATTGCAGTCAAAATATGATTCTTATTACTTCTGTTCTGATATCAAATAATGTATAACCCACTTTTGTGAATGATTTGTAGACCCTTGAAAAGAATTTCTAATTCCCTATTTTAGGGCAGAGAATTTGATCTGCGTTATTTTTGTTATTTAGGATTTTTCTATCCTTAATTTATGTCCTCTTGATCTGTCTTAGGCCGGGATAGGTAAATTATAGTCCCTTATTACTTGGTTTTCCTTCTCTCTTTTTCCTGTGGAGTTTGGCTTTTGAATATTTGTGCTTTGTTATTGTGTGCGTTACTATGAATAATTGTGTCTTTTAATGCTTTGTGGACATAACTCTACCTTGTTTGATATTGAAATGGTGAACTCTGCTTTTTTTCTCTTTTCTTCACTCTCTCTTCCTCTTCTTCTTCTTCTTTTTTTTTTTTTTGCCTTTTGGTGTTTCTATTGGCTTGATATGCCTTTGCCCATCCTTTCATTTAAATTTTTTCTGAAGCATTTTGTTTCAGGTGTGTCTCGTAGGCATTATATAGCTTCTTATATATGTGGCATTAATTCTTTGATAGTATAAAATGCAATTATAAATATATATATAGTCTTGCCTCTATCTTGTGTTTCTTATGCTTATGATTTTTCTTTTAAGCTAATATTTAATAATTTAATTATTATTATTAAATTATTTTATTATTATTGTAGTGGTTACCTTATAATTATAACATTATATAAGTAATATAAACCCTTGTTTTTTTATCACAAGCAATAAAAACTTAAAATATGTTCTCTTATTTCATCATATATTTTCTCTTGTCCATCATGCAATTTTAGCTGGTATTGTTAATCTTACTTAATGTTGCCTTTTGTACTGTTAAAGACACTTATACTAATATTCTACATTTGCCAATATTTTAAAAAATAGTATTTGAGTTTGGCGTGCACCAACTTTTCCTTCATCTGTGACTCATTCCCTATTATCCTTCTGTTTGTTTTTCATATCATTTCTATATTTCAGGGAATAGTAGCATTTCCAATCTGTCTTGTAACCTTAATTCCTATTTTTGTTTTAGTCTTGCTTTTACGGGAAACTGTACTCATTGCTTACCATTAGCCCTTTCACTGTAATTTACCAGTCATCATTTGGCAGGATGAAGTTTGCCAACTAGTAATTTCCTTAAGAAGCTCTCATAAGATAATATAACCTGAATTCCTACATACGTAAAACTCTTTGTAGCATTTATATTTGAAGGACATCTTGGCTGAATATAAAACCCTTGGTTCATTCCTTCCTTAAGTATCCTGTAAAAATTGTCTTTGGTCTTAAATGTTATTATGGAGAAATCTGAGGCCACGTTGATATTTTCTCCCTTTTATATAACTTGGTAATTTTGACAAGCTGCCAGTAGCTTGAAAACTCAATAAATTTTATAAGAGTATGTTTCATTGTTGAACATTCTAGGACAATTTTCTATGATGACAAGTCAAGTCCTTTGGATGTGTAGATTTTAATTTTTTTTTAATGGAGACTCGATGTATTCTAGCTTTGCAAATTTAGAAATACTTAGTTTTTCTTTTTCAGGGAGTTTAATTGCCTGCATTTCTTTTCCCTGTGTTTCTAATCAATAGATTTTTACATTTTAAAAAACTCTATCCCTGTTTCCTTTAGTTGCATTTCTAGCACCTATTTTCTACATCCCTTTCTGTATTTTGTGCAGTATCAATTTGGCCTGTGTTTCTTCCAATTTTATTCTCCTTTGTCTGATGGCTAGTTTTTTTCATATGTTTTTTCTAAGTTCTTCTAAGTCCCATTTTATATCTTTATGCTACTTTACCATCTCATTAACTCAATTCTAATGATTGTGCTGTGTGGTGTTTCTTATAGAGGGGCTTGCCTTGTTTAAATTGTTTAAATATATTTAAATTGATGACAAATAGTGTGTTCACTATTATCATCTGTTCAATGAGACCAACTTTTTGGCATGGGTTTTTCACTTGTTAATAATTATGCAACTCTGAGCCTCTTTTCATTTCTTGCACAAATGTTGTGCTAAATTTTTGTTACCATGGTTGTTACTCATCTGGAATGAATTGGATATTCCTGCCCAGGTATCTGCAAGAGGTCCTGTTGGTGGTGAGGACCAGGTGCCATTAATGACCACACAGCTCAAAAGCTTACTTTTCCATTGCCACAAAGATAGAGTGCTTCCTGAAAACATATGGATTTCTCACATAGCCTCCGTCTTCTGTTTCCCTGGAAATAGGGTCTAGGAGAAGGCTTCTCACACTACTCAACGTAATTTTTTTTTGCTTTTTTATTGATACACAATAGTTGTTCATATTCATGAGTTACTTGTGATAATTGGATACATGCATACAATGTGTAATAATCAAATCAGGGTAATTGAGATAGCCATCACTTCAACAATCATCTCTTTGTGTTAGGAATATTCCAAAGCCTGTCTTCTAGCTATTTTGAAATATACAAGTTATTGTTAACTACAGTTCCCTTAGTGTGCTGTTGCACACTAGAACTTATCCCTTCCCTCCATTTGTACACACTAAACAACCTCTAATTATCTTCCCCTCCCCTTTACCCTTCCCAGCATCTGGGTAACTCACTACTCTACTTTGTACCTCAATGAGTTCATTTTATTTTTAGCTCCCACGTATGAGTTAGAACATATATTTGTCTTTCTATGTCTAGCTTATTTCACTTAATATAATGTCCTCCAGTTCCATCCATGTTGCTTCAAATGACAGGATTTTTTCTTTGTAATTGCTAAATAATATTCCATTTTGTATATATGCCACATTTCTTTATCTTTTCATCCATTGATGAACACTTAGGTTGATTCCATATCTTAGCTATTGTGAATAAGTCTGCAATAAACATGGGAGTGCACATATCTCTTCGATATACTGATTTTCTTTATTTTAGATATACACTCTGCATTGGAATTGCTGGGTCATATTGTAGTTATATTTTTTAGTTATTGGAGGAAACTCCATACTGTTCTCCACAGTGTCTCTACTAATTTATGTTCCCACCTAACAGAGTGTGGGTTTTCCCTTTTCTCCACATCCCTGCCAGCGTCTGTTATTTTCTCTCTTTTTGATAGTAGCTATTTTAACTGGGGTAAGATGATATCTCATTGTGGGTTTGATTTGCATTTTTTTGATGATTCATGATGTTCAGCATATATTTGTATAACTGTTGGCCATTCGTAGGTCGTTTATTTTTGAGAAATATTGAGTCAGATCTTTTGCCTATGTTTTAATTGGATTATGTGGGTTTCTTGCTGTTGTATTTGTTTGAGTTTCTTGTATATTCAGGCTATTAGTCCCTTGTCAGATGGATACTTTGCAAATATTTTCTCCCATTCTGTAGGTTGTCTTTACACTTTGCTGATTGTTTCCTTTGTTTGCAGAAGCTTTTTAGCCTGATGTAACGTCATTTATCTATTTTTGCTTTTGTTGTCTATGCTTTTGAGGTCTTACACAAAAAGTCTTTGTCCAGAATCAGTGTCCTGAAGCAGTTCTCTGATATTTTCTTCTTGTAGTTTTATTGTTTTGAGCTTTACATTTAAGTCTTTAATCTACTTAGAGTTGATGTTTGCATATGGCAAGAGATAAGGCTCTAGTTTCATTCTTCTGCATATGGTTATTCAGTTTTTCCAGCATCATTTATTGAAGAGATAGTCCTTTTCCCAATATATGAACTTGGAGCCTTTGTTGAAAATGTGTTGGCTACAAATGTGTGGGTTTATATTTGTGTTCTTTATTCTGTTTCATTGGTTTATGTGTCTGTTTTTAACCGAAGAAGTGAAAGATCTCTACAAAGAAAACTATGAAATGTTGATGTGATGTGAGAAGTTAAAGAGGACATAAAAAATGAAAAGATATCCTATGCTTATTGATTAAAAAAATTGTTAAAATATCTACACTATCCAAAACAATCTGCAGATCTAATACAATCCTTATTAAAATACCAGTGACATTCCTCACAGAAATAGAAAAAAATCCTAAAACTTACATGGAACCACAAAAGACCCAGAATAACCAAAGCTATCTTGAGAAAAAAAAATGAAGCTGGAGGTATCACACTACTTGTCTTCAAAATGTAATATAAAACCACAGTAATCAAAGCTTTAGTCTCCATTTTACTTATTTCTGCTCTAATATAAAGTCTTTCATCAAAGAAAAGCCCAGGACCTGATGGCTTCACTGTGACCCGTGTTCTGCTTGCTCCAACCTCTGGTCCTTGCCCTTTTTTTTTCCTTTGCCTGGAACAGTCTTCCTTTAGATACCTGTGTGACTCATTTCCTTACTTCATGCACTTTCTGCTCGAGTATTTTTTTTCCGCTGTCAGCTCAGCTAATCACCCTGTCTGAAATAGCATTCCTCTCACTTTTGGTTAAGCTAGTTCTTTTTTACTCAATAGCATTTATCACTACCTGATATTATGCATCTCTGTTTTAGTCCTTTCTGTGCTGCTATCACAGAATATCCGAGACTGGGTAGTCTGTGAAGAAGAGAAGTTTATTTGGCTCATAATGCTGGCAGGAAGTCCAAGATCAGGCAGCCTTTCTGGTCGGCTTCTGCTGAGGGTGTCATGCCACTTCAACTCATGGCGGAAAGTGTAAGGGGAAGAGAGTGTGCACTCCATACATGAGAGGCAACCCTGCTTCATAACAGCCAGCTCTCTCAAGAACTAATCCAGTACCCTGGAAACTCAACTTGTCTCATGAGAACTGCATTAATCCATTCATGAGTGTGGAGACCCCATAACCCAAACACCTCTTAAAGGCTGCATCACCTCTCAATACCATTACATGGGCAATTAAATGTCAGCATGAGTTTTGGCAGAGACAGAACATAGCAATCCCTGTGTTTATTGGATGATTTTATGTCCCTTCCCACCTTGCCGACACACTGGAATGAAAGATCCTTAATGGCAGGACCTTTTTCTGTTTGGCTCATTCATGTATCACCAGCCCAGTAACATGGCTTGTACCTTCGGTTGGTTTCAAATGTTGAAGAAATAATTATTATGTGGATTTAGAGCTCAGAGAGTATGTGGTGAGAAGACAGAGGGTCTAGCTTGAGGTAAGAATGCCTACATTTAAAGGCAGGTAAAGGAGGAGTTGCCAAGATGTGGGTGCAAAGCTGGGAGTTGTTCTGGAAGCTAAGAGAAAAGAGAGGAGGAGGGAATGACCAATGCCATCCAACATGTCTGAGAACTCAAGAAGGAAAATGACTGGATAATTCTCATTGGATTTTGAGGCATGACTGTCATTGATGCCCTAGATAAGAGTCATTTCAGTGTACATTAGAAGTGGAGCCCAGTTATAGTGGGTTGAAATATGAGTGTTAGGAAAATAGAAAGGAAGACTTTCATTTGCCGATTTTCACATATTTTATAGATGATAATCTGTGATCAATTAATATCAATAATTGAAGATAGATAATGGTCCCAATTAAGTGGGAGAAATGGCAGGCATGGATTAATGACCTGCTTTGCTCCAACCTGCTCTGCCTATGGCAGGTGTCAGAGAGTATTGTGGTTGGGCTATGGCTCTCTGAGAGATCTTGAACCAGTTGTGTCTCCTTCATGGGTTCCTTCATGAATTTGCACACCTACAAAATCAGCACACCAATCATGGCCCTCCTACCTACATCACAGGCATGTAGAAAAGACCAAAGGAGATATCGCTCCTGAAAGTGCTTTCTAACTTGGAAGAAAAATGTAAAAAATTAGTAGAGTCATTTTGCTTGCCTACGGATGCTGACTGAATTATCCCCTTACAGATTCCTGAACAACGTTGGTTTCTTTTTTCCACTGATAATGATGCTGACGTGGATGGTGTCTGTGGCCAGCATGGTCAGAAAGTTGGTGTATGAGCAGGAGATACAGATAGAAGAGGTAAATATCCTTAAAGCTTGCCTGGGAGGCAAAGATAGGGAGGCTGGGGACTTTGGAAATGGATCTTGTCCCATAGCTAACCTGAGCCTCTCTGTTTTGCTTCCCTCTCCTCTGCTGGGGTTCTGGTGTACAAAATAGCTGAGTCCCTGTTCCAGGAAGAAGATTTTGTGTTGAAGTCTGAAGCAATGCCAGATATTTTCCATTGACATGAAAAAAAGCTAAAGAATAGCCATATGAGATTGCAAGAACAAAGCCAATGTTCCTCATTCAGCAACTTTTTTAAAGCCCAGAAAAACATAGCAGCAGACTTCCCATCTTAATTTATGCTTAGATTTTTTTATGTAGAGGCCCTGCTGTTTTTGTTGTAATACTGTTATAAAACTTGAAACTATCATAACTGAAATTTTTTTATTTCCATAGGTTTTTTGGGGAACAGGTGGTGTTTGGTTACATGAATAAGTTCTTCAGTAGCGATTTCTGAGATTTTGGTGCACCCATCACCCGAGCAGTGTACCCTGTACCCGGTGTATAGTCTTTTATCAGTCACCGTCCCCAACCCTTTACCCTGAGTCCCCAAAGTCTAATGAATCATTCTTATGCCTTTGTGTCTCATAGCTTAGCTCCCACATGTGAGTGAGAACATATGATATTTGGTTTTGCATTCCTGAGTTACTTCACTTAGAATAATAGTCTCTAATTCCATCCAGGTTGCTCTGAATGCTATTATTTCATTCCTTTTCATGGCTGAGTAGTATTCCATGGTATATGTGTGTGTGTATATATATATACACACATTTATATATATATACACACATATACATACACACACACACACACACACACACACGCACACACATTTTCTTTATTCACTCATTGATTGATGGGCATCTGGGTTGGTTCCATATTTTTGTAATTGCGAATTGTGCTGCTATAAACATATGTGTGCAACTATCTTTTTCATGTAATGACTTCAGGAGTGGGGTTGCTGGTTCAAATGGTAGATCTACTTTTAGTTCTTTAAGGAATCTCCACACTGTTTTCCATAGTGGTTGTACTAATTTACATTCCCACCAACAGGGTAACAGTGTTCCTTTTTCACTGCATCCATGCCAACATCGATTATTTTTTGATTTTTTTGATTATGGCCATTCTTGGAGGAGTAGAGTGGTATTACATTTTGGTTTTGATTTGCATTTCCCTGATAATTAGTGATGATGAGTATTTTTCCATATGTTTGTTGACCATTTGTCTATCTTCTTCTGAGAATTGTCTATTCATGTCCTTAGCCCACTTTTTGATGAGATTGTTTTTTTCTTACAGTTCTTTGTAGATTCTGCATATTAGTCCTTTGCTGGATATATAGATTGTGAAGATTTTCTCCTGCTCTGTGGGTTGTCTATTTACTCTGCGGATTATTTCTTTTGCTGTGCAGAAGCCATTTAGTTTAATTAAGTCCCAATATATTTATCTTTGTTTTCGTTGCATTTGCTTTTGGGTTCTTGGTCAAGAAGTATTTGCCTAAGCCAATGTATAGAATGGTTTTTCTGATGTTATTTTTCTAGACTCATTACAGTCTCAGGGCTTAGATTTAAGTCTTTTATCTACCTTGAGTTGATTTTTGTATAAGGTGAGAGATGATCCAGTTTCATTCTTCAACATGTGGGTTGCCAGTTATCCCAACATCATTTGTTGAATAAGGTGTCCTTTCCCCACTTTATGTTTTTGTTTGCTTTGTTGAAGATCAGTTGGCTGTAAATATTTGGGTTTATTTCTGGGTTCTTTATTCTGTTCAATTGGTCTATGTGCCTGTTTTTATACCAGTACCATGCTATTTTGGTGACTATGTCCTTATAGTATAGTTTGAAGTTGGTTAATGTGATGCCTCCAGATTTGTTCTTTTTGCTTAGTCTTGCTTTGATTGTGTGGGTTATTTTTTGGTTTCATATGAATTTTAGGATTTTTTTTTTAGTTCTGTGAAGAGTAATGGTGGTATTTTGATGGGAATTGCATTGAATTGCAGATTGCTTTTGGCAGTATGGTCATTTTCACAATATTGATTCTACCCATCCGTGAGCATGGCGTGTGTTTCCTTTGTTTGTGTCATCTGTGATTTCTTTGAACAGTGTTTTGTAGTTTCCCTTGTAGAGGTGGTTCACCTCCTTGTTTAGATATATTCCTAAGTATTTTATTTTATTTTTTGTAGCTATTGTGAAAGGGGTTGTGTTCTTGATTTGATTCTCAGTTTGGTCACTGTTGGTGTATAGCAGAGCTACTGATTTGTGTACATGAATTTTGTATCCTGAAACTTTGCTGAATTTATTTGTCAGTTCTAGTAGCTTTTTGGATGAGTCTTTAGGGTTTTCTAGGTATATAATATTATCATCAACAAACAGCAACAGTTTGACTTCCTCTTTACTGATTTGGATGCCCTTCATTTCTTTATCTTGTTTGATTGCTCTGACTAGGACTTCCAGGAGTACGTTGAATAGTAGTGGTGAAAGTGGGCATCCTTATCTTGTTCCAGTTCTCAGAGGAAATGCTTTCAACTTTTCCCTGTTCAGTATAATGTTGGCTGTGGGTTTGTCATATATGGCTCAGACCACAGTGAAATAAAGTTGGAAATCAACTACAAAAAGAACCCTCAAAACCATGCAAATACATGGAAATTAAATAACATGCTCCTGAATTGTTGTTGGGTCAAGAATGAAATCAAGATGGAAACTAACTGAACTGAATGATAATAGTGACACAACCTATCAAGACCTTTGGGATATGGCAAAAGTGATGCTAAGAAGAAAGTTCACAACATTAAATGTGTACATCAAAAAGTTTGAAAGAGCACAAATAGACAACCTAGGGTCACACGTCATGGAACTGGAGAAACAAGAACAATAGAAACCCAAACCTAGCAGAAGAAAAGAAATAACAAAGATGAGAGAATAACTAAATGAAATTGAAACCAAAAAATACATTTAAGTCTTTACTCCACCTTGAGTTAAGTTTTGTATAAGGTTTAAGGAAGGAGTCCAGTTTCAATTTTCTGCAAATGGCTAGCCAGTTTTCCTGGTACCATTTATTAAATAGGGAACCCTTTCCCCATTGCTTATTTTTGTCAAGTTTGTCGAAGATCAGATGGTTATAGATGTGTGGTCTTATTTCTGAGATCTCTGTTCTGTTCCATTGGTTTATGTGTCTGTTTTTGTTCCAGTACCATGCTGTTTTGGTTACTGTAGCTTTGTAGTATTGTTTGAAGTCAGGTAGCATGATGCCTCTAGCTTTGTTTTTTTCTCTTAGGATTGTCTTGACTATACAGGCTCTTTTTTTTTTTGGTTCCATATGAATTTTAAAGTAGGTTTATCTAATTCTGTGAAGAGTGCCAATGGTAGTTCAATGGGAATAGCATTGAATCTATAAATTACTTAGAGCAATGTGGCCATTTTCATGATATTGATTCTTCCTATCCATGACCATGGAATGTTTTTCTATTTGTTTGTGTCCTCTCTTATTTCCTTGAGCAGTGGTTTGTAGTTCTCCTTGCAGAGGTCCTTCATCCTTCACTTACCTTGTTAGCTGTATTCCTAGACATTTTATTCTCTTTGTGGCAATTGTGAATGCGAGTTCAGTCATGATTTGGCTCTCTGCTTGTTTCCTGTTGGTGTATAGGAATGCTTGTGATTTTTGCACATTGATTTTGTATCCTGAGACTTGGCTGAAGTTGCTTATTAGCTTAAGGAACTTTTGGGCTGAGACGATGGGGTTTTCTAGATATAGGATCATGTCATCTGCAAACACAGACAGTTTGACTTCCTCTCTTCCTATTTGAATACCCTTTATTTCTTTCTCTTGCCTATTTGGCCTGGCCAGAACTTCCAATACAATGTTGAATAGGAGTGGCGAAAGAGGGCATCCTTGTCCTGTGCCAGTTTTTAAGGGGAATGCTTCCAGCTTTTGTCCATTCAGTATGATATTGGCGATGGGTTTGTCATGAATGGTTCTTTTTTTAAAATTTAATTTAATTTTAAGTTCCAGGATACAAGTGCTCGTGAAAATCAAATACCAAGCTCGAGGAGGCAATGTCCTTCCCAGGGCCCTTCACAGGGCTGAATTTGCGAGCAAGCAGATTTACCTTTCCACTGGTCCACCTTCTTTCTCCTACCATCTGATTTGTTCTTCCTCAAGTAAGCATGCTGTGGTAACCTTGGGTTTTTTCTCTTTTTGGTAGTATATGCGGATGATGGGAGTGCATCCAATGATCCATTTCCTGGCCTGGTTCCTGGAGAACATGGTTGTGTTGACCATAAGCAGTGCTACTCTGGCCATCATTCTGAAAACAAGTGGCATCTTTGCGCACAGCAATACCTTTATTATTTTCCTCTTTCTCTTGGATTTTGGGATGTCAGTCGTCATGCTGAGCTACCTCTTGAGTGCATTTTTCAGCCAAGCTAATACAGCGGCCCTTTGTACCAGCCTGGTGTACATAATCAGCTTTCTGCCCTACATAGTTCTATTGGTTCTACATAACCAATTAAGTTTTGTTTTTCAGACATTTCTGGTAAGTAAGTTGTTTTGTAAAAAAAAAAAAACAAAATTGCAATCTATCTAACAAAACAAAACCCACCACCCTCCCTTTTTCAATTTGTCATGTTCATATCTACATGGGCTTTCTGATATCTGCTTTTAAAAATCTTACCCACAAATGCAAACCATTGAAACTGCAGCATTTTTGCTGGACAGCAGCCCATTAAGAATGTACAGTTTTTACGTAACAGAGACTTTCTGCAGACTCTGGAAAATAAGCAGCATTCTTAAGGAAGCATATAACTTTATTTTCTCTTTCTTTCATGCACGGAAAAAAACTAGATTTCTAAAGCTATTTTAGAAGTAAAAAATAAGAATTTTTTTCTTGAAGCATTATGAATTACATCACATTAAGTGGAAAAATCTCTCTGTTAGCAAAGTCAGAGTCACACATCCATTTAAAATGTACCTCCTAAAAACGTACGATAACACTTTCAGGTCTGTAACATCAAATACGTAGAACATAAAAAACATACTCATTCTTTTATGACAGTTGCTGGCAAGCGCAGTGCCTGACACATAGTAGGAACTCAATCAAAGCAAGGGTGAACCATCACTATTAAAATGATCTCTTTCAGAGAGCCAGTGGCATCACTATAAACGCTTGCACTGTGCTCAAGACTTTATTCTCTCCAGCAAGTCAAGTGACTTCCTAAAATTGCAGTCTGTTGAGAGATAAGACAGAGTCATTAACAGAGACTTTGGGGAGGTGTCAAGGAGACCTAGATTACAGGGCTGCTCAGGAGTATTTAAAGGCCCTTAAAAGTCCTTTAGTCCAGCACAGGATTCATGACGGCCCCAGTGCTTCACTCACTTATTGGGAGCAAAACACCTCTGCTCATTTGGGGCCTAGAGTAAAATATTTCTATGAAAGCCAAGTGATTTGTCTTCAACTTCAGTAAATGATTCAAAGCTCTCTGGTTTCTACTAGCCATATGCACACAACAAAGATATACATACGGAATGAAAAAGTGGTTATATTCCATCAGTGTTTTATCTATTGATATGTGTTCACCGGTTTTGATTAGCTTATGTTACATTTGTAAAAACCCATAACCAATAACTTCATGTTAGTGTTAATTAGATGTTTTCAGAATAATTAACACAAGTGGGACCATTGGGGGTCCTTCCCCATATACTCCTTATACACAGAAAAAGAGTCATCCATGATCTGACCTAATTTTCAGATGGTGTTATTTTTAATTTTACTTCAGTTATTACATTTGTGGGTTCTATGCATATAAAATTTGATTTTCTGTTTACATATTCAAATGCTTTTTAGCAAGTAAAAAACATCTAACTCTGGTACACTGTATTTTTTAATGTAAGTTTTTTTTTCAATGGGGTTTCGTTCTAACATAAGACCTCTCCACTGAAATAAAATAACATTTTTCTTCAATACACCTTCTTTCTAGTGTAGAATAGTGTATGTATTCCATCAGTCAGCCTGCAGTGTGCTCCAGGGCATTCACTTAATAATAAAAAATAGTAAATTGCTCTATTCCAGTTTCACTGTTTTGTGTTACACATTTCTGTGTATGATACATTGGATTTATGACACTTCAAGCATCTCAGTAAAGAGAAATAATTCCTTTTAACATTAAAAACTAGCTTGTTATCATGCTTTTCAGAGTGGGCTGACATTCCACTAAGATTTTCAGATTAAAATATTTAAATGACTGCCTGAAGCAATGGTTGGGCACCATAAGAATGAAAAGTTGTCATAGCTTCACTCCCTGAATTAAGTGTTGTGGATTTTCTGTGGTCCCAATCAAACACTAACGTGCAGTTTTTCTCCATCAATCTGTGGGCAGTGCCTTCTCTCCACAACCGCCTTTGGACAAGGGGTGTTTTTTATTACATTCCTGGAAGGACAAGAGACAGGTAAGAGCATGCATGTGTAAAAGGTGACTCCCAGTGAATCACATTTTTGGAAATTAATAGTTATATTGCAAGTGATCCAGTAGGAAGTCTTCATTATCAAGTAGAGCATTCAGAATGAGATTTGGATATTTGGTTTTGCTGTTGTGTACACCTCCCACTATCTGGTAGCACCAGTTTTGAGAACAATCACGAATAATCATGGCATCCCTTGCTTTAGACACTATCCAGGTCAACCACCCAGCCAATGCTTGGGTCTTCCTTATACCACCCCTGACGTCTGGTCCAGTGAGTGACCTTCTGAACCTTCCAAGAGTAGGGTATGCAAATGTGTCCATCTGTTAGATCAGGGGTCCCCAACCCCTGGGCCATGGAGCAGTCCATGGCCTGTTGGGAACTGAGCCTTACAGCAGAAGGTGAGCAGCAGGCAAGGGAGAGAAGCTTCGGCTGTATTTACAGCCACTCTCCATTGCTCACGTTATCGCCTGAGCTTCACTTCCTGTCAGGTCAGTGGGAGCATTAGATTCTCACAGGAGCCCGAACGTTATGTGAACTGTGCATGCAAAAGATCTAGGCTGCATGTTCCTTATGAGAATTTAATGCCTGATGATCTGTCACTGTCTCACATCACCCCCAGATGGGACTGTCTAGTTGCAGGAAAACAAGCTCAGGGCTCCCACTGATTCTACATTATGGTGAGTTGTATAATTATTTTATTATATATTACAATGTAATAATAATAGGAAAAAATGCACAATAAATGTAATGCACTTGAATCATCCTGGAACCATCCTCTATCCCCCGGTCTGTGGAAAAATTGTCTTCCACGAAACTGGTCCCTGGTACCAAAAAGGTTAGTGACCACCGTGTTAGATGATTGTTGACCTGGGATCTGTTTTCCTGGATCCTCTACCCATGTTTTCTGGTTCCTCCTTTCTAATTATCCCTTTCACATGACCACCATCTACATATTTGTTGGCTCTCATCTTTATTCCTAGATTTACTAGATTGTTCCTGAAGATCAAGATCCAGAAATAGGTCTAATCAGCATAAAATAGAGTGCAATTATCTCACACCAATGCAGCCTAAAATGATTTTCTAAACATCTACTGGCAGCATTTTTTGCTTATATTGGGAATTTGACAACTAAAATTCTAAACCAGAAGAGACATATGTTTCATAGATATTTGTATGTTTTTTTGGGGGGGGTGTTTTTGTAAACAGAGGTAAAACCATGCTATAAGTAAAATTTGACTCTAGCTATTGTTGTATTAGCCAGTTAATTTGTACTGGTCTTTGAGTTCTTAGAGTTTTTCAATAAGACGTATTAAAATGTTCTTTTACAGATGAGTAATCTTGAATGATTTCTTCTAACTGATTTTTAGAATAAATTGAATCAAGATGATGGAAACAAAAAACGGAAACTGTTAGACCATTTGAATATTTTAGTCTAAATTCCAAGTACACAATGATTAAAATGTATATTTTATTGAACTGTAGCCTGATACCACAGGGAAATTTAGAAAGGGGAATATTTTTCTTAAGTTGTATGTTAATCCAGAAATAAATCACAAACCTATTGTAAAAAAATAATAATTATTTCCCACCCTAGTTCTTATATATCCTGTTTATATATTTTCCAAGAGCACAAAGAGTTACACAGTTTAGAATTTGGGTTCTCAAGGAGACTTTAAAAAAATTTTTTGAATGCTTATTTTCCTTAAATATAAAGTCCTTTCTACTCAGGTAAATAAAACCAGATATGAGTAAGGTGACCTTTAAAACTTTTTAAAGTATTAGATATTAAAATGTTTAACAATCACCCCACCTGATATCATTGAAATAGGTGTAAGATTGAACAAGTTAACATTTCAAGAAGAGTTATGGCCAGTGATATTGACCTTCTTTTTGTTTTAGTTCTATTCAACTTTACTTGAGCTTCCAGAAGTAATGAACTCATCATGACAAAATCTACCATAAAAGAGCTTGTGCAGTTCTAACTCTGACCTTTTTCTTCCTGCTAGGGATTCAGTGGAATAATATGTACCAGGATCTGGAACAAGGGGGCATGACATTTGGCTGGATTTGCTGGATGATTCTTTTTGATTCAAGCCTTTATTTTTTGTGTGGATGGTACTTGAGCAACTTGATTCCTGGTAAGAATTTTGCACTTTATAAGACAATGGAATAAATTTTTAAAAACAGTTTGAATTAACATGCATAAATGTTAGAATAATCACTTATTCTTTAAGGAAGATCCAGAAAGGGAAGTCTTAGGATATATATTTAAAAGGAGCTGTACATTTTTGAGAAAAAATGTGATGCTTTTGTTTCCCGAGTGAAAGGTAAAAGGCCATGTAAGGGAATAGCCAGGATGAAATTAGCATGAAAACTCACCAGGCCCACCAAGCAGCTCCCAAAAAGTGGGCTTCAGTCTACACAGAAAATATCCTGGTTTCTCAGAGAGTGTTTGGGGAGGGCAGGCATGAGGGGGTGAGGGGGGGGGGTGCTCAGAGTTCCTTGGACAGAAAGTCACTCCTAGTGGGGGTCTAGGGACCAAGCGCTCAGCCAGTGGCAGGTCGGTGCGTGGCAGGACCTGGGGAGAAACAGGCAGAGCCTAAAGGCAGCTGGACAGGGTGGGCTGGGAATGAGGGGCCACGTCCAACCACAGGGCTTTCACTGTTGTCACGGATATGGGGTTTCCCAAATGTGGTGCCCTTCTTCCTTGGTGTGTCAGGCATGCCCCAGAGGTCTGGAGGACAAGTGTATCAATGGCAGAAAAAAAAAAAAAAAGCCAGTAATGGTAATGGGTTTTCCTAGCTCTTTTGGGAGGAAAAGAGGCACACATACCTTTAGCTTTTTGGTTCAGGCCCAAAAAAGCAGAAATAGCACTTTAAAATTACTTATTTTATTTTTTAGAGATAACACTTTAATGGTGGTGTATTTTCTTGCTGAAATTACTTGCAACTCTGGTTCTATGCTTTTCAAAGCAAATAGTATCTAACTAAATTAAAACTAAAAATTTAAAAAAATGATTCTAATCTTATACAAATGAAAATGGAGGGATAGAAGGAAAACAAACGCAGTTCATTCTGTTTGTGAAAACACATTCCAGACTTGGAGAGCTCATGAATCATTTAGGGATGGGTAAACATAAAAATAATATGGGCCACTGAAAAGAACATTTTACACAAAAGTAGGAATATATGGCCCTCAAGAGGTAGAGAGAGAACATAAATTGGAAATGTGATTTATTTAGGAAAAACTTAGACTGCATTGTCTCGGTACTTTGAATAAAATTTAAGAAAATAAAACTTAAGAAATAAGATTCTAGGAAATAAGAGATAAAACAAATGAGTTGAGAAGGCCAAGGGTTCAAGGAAATTGGATGAGAAGCAATTGACTATTGAGAAGAAGCAAAAATAACATAAGAAAGTAATGTTACAAAATACATTTGTGATGTCCATTTAAAATACAAATACCAGCAAAAAAGTCTACTCTCTGCAATGTTGAGATGAAGATAAAATGTGTCCTGGGACCCAGAATCATCTGATTTCTCCCTCAACCGTCAGCGTCTAAGGCAAGAGGCTCCTGGGGCAATATTTTTCTACATTATGGTAAAGCAAAGGAACATTGTATTCAGCTGAGACTTTCCCTCTGAATCCCACTGTGGAATTCTAAATGGAAAAGTTTTAAAAGAGACGGAGCCTTGAGGTGGATGTCTGGTATGCAGAGGGCTCACTGTGTAGGTCATATTTGAAGGGAAGAAAAGGGAATCGGGAGTACACTCATGGAGGAAGGTAATTGAACTCAGAAAAGCTGAGTGATGGTGAGAATGTCCCCACCAGTGGGACAGTATTGAGTCATTCCTTATCCTGTGGGTCAGGGGATGTTTGGCTAAGCTGGTGGCTTTTAAGAAGAAATTCTTTCTAAAAGTTCAATGAGGTCAACTTGAGGCTCAGAGGAAATTAAAAAAAATTGTTTTCCTCAGGGGACCAGGAGATTCAAATGCTAGATTTGGTAATCTTTTGGAAGTACCTTGGCTATCTGAACCATGCCACGTTTGGAACTCACGTATATTCGACTGGAGAAACCATGATCTCCTGTTCCTTCTTTCATCTCCTCCTGTCCTTCCATTCCTTCAGACTCGTAATTCCCTGCCCTCCCATTAGGTGAAGGTTAAACAAACAATCCACCATCTTCATACACTCACACTGCAATCCGGCAGTCTCACAATATGGCTCATGATTAACATCTACCCAATATGTTAAACTTGAGCTATTTCAGAATCAGCTCTTACCCTGCCACATCCAACTGGAGAAAAAGATCTGCTGATTTTACTTCACAAGTCGCCCTTAAGTTCACTCGGATGTACCTTTTCTAGGGAATGTCTGCATGTTTTCATCAGGCCATACAAAGTATTCTGTGACCTCTAATGAGTTATGATTCCCAGCTACATTAGATCCTACACCCTGCAAAGGGAAGCAAATGCAGGACGACCTCAATCCACCTTTGAAAGGCAGACACTCGTTTCAACATTTTGTTTAGTGAATTTAGAGTGGGGGGTTTTATATTTTCTCTTCGTGATTGTGACACTAATTTTAGCTACCTGCTAGTTAGGAAAAAAGATCAGAGTCTATTACAGAATTTAAAAAAATCAAAGCCCGAACATATTTATAACACATATTTAAAAATACAAAGGCATAGAGCTGAATAAATGTCAATAAATATTTTTGAATCTATCGCAAAATTCAGATTCTTGTATTTCAAAAGCTAAAAATAAGAGTTGGCAATTTGCATATTCTTAAATTGCACGAAGTATTTCTTTTCCCCTTTGACAAAGTCTGCCAATAATAACAAAGAATATAATTGCCAGACACTACTGAGGGGCTTTCAGATCCCTAAAGAGGGTTATAATTTCTAGGAGCTCTCAGACCCAATACCTTCTTTTTAAGAGAGATATTTTATATTACCTCCTTTACTCTCTTGAAATGAAACTTATGGATAATGAAAAGTACCTGCATATGAGTCTTAAAATTAATGTAATTTAAAAATTTTAATATAAAAGAGAAATAGAAACTAATTTATAATAAGATAACATGTAAATTCTCAGTGCTCAGGCATGAATGCATTGGAACACAGAATGAGATATTCAGTTACTTACACTTATGTGGAATAAGTCTGGATTTAAAAGAAGGAGAAAGGTCAGAAGCCATTTGGCACTAAAAGGAAAGAAAATGCATAAGTAAAGAGAAATGTAGATACTAGAAGTAAAGCTAATATTAAGTAGTACTAGATCAGACTTATTGGTATGTGATTAAAAAGATGAAAATAACTTCAGTTGAAGTAGGAAAAACATGGGAAGAAATATTATACATGAATGAGGTGAATAAAAGAATGATAGTTTTGTAAATGACCTGGGTCTTACTTAAAAGTAATCAGGAAATTCCCTATGTTAACACATGGGGCAGGTAATGACAAAACATAACAGAAGATCCATTTTCTGTCTTATAATTCTATCTCATTTCAGTTTCTCCATTCAGCCTCCAGTCTTTAAAGACGTTGGAGATCTATTCTTTAGTAGTGACAGGAAATAGAGGACTGATTGGACAAAGGAATAATATTAATAATATAAGAGGGTTTTATAGAGAAGCCAAGGGGTGAATATCTGGGAACAGCATCAAAATAAGATTGAAAACTAATAGGGAGCCTCATGTTAATCATCTCAATGTGTAATTTTTGCCAAATGGTCTTATTGTGCTATACAGTTTTAAAATATATATATAGAATGACAATGTAACATAGTTACTAACCCTTATTAATACAATTTGGTGCATTTTCTAAATTTCTACTAATTCAAAAATATCTGGTTTTAAGTTTGTTAAAAGCAATCTTCACATCTTTTGTCATGTATTTGTATACAATGGGGCAGAATGAAGATTGATACAGCCATACTGCATTGCAAACTCAGAAGCAGTGAGTGACATCACTATTGATGGCATTGTTTTCCAAAACAACGGACAATTTCTGCTTTAAAAAATAATCTTCCAGTGGTTCACACAGTGGTTGAATTTCTGAAAAATTTAGTGTATACTGAAACCGCACAGAAACTTTGAGTTTATATGTCCTAGGCTCAATAACCATGCAACACTTTGCATTTGCACAGCTGTGTGTGATCAGGCTCAACAGAAGGCAAGTCAAGGACATTTCTTTGTTGCACTTTGTAGGGTATCGACTAACCCAGGCATCTGCACACTAAAGGCGATTGTACCATCCCCACTGTATTAATCATACTTTTTTATTTTCTGTATTTCTGTGGCTTTGACTGGGGTCGAAGGAGTGCAGTTACTGACCCTAGAGGGACTGTTCCTTCCAGGGATAGCCAGTTCCTAGCCATAGTAAAGGACTCACCTGTGGATGTGCCTTTCACAAGCAAACAACCAATCCAGAGCCCACACCCCTACCACCTGCTCTACGAGGTGCTCACACTCAGGGCCACTGTCCACCTGGCCTGATCAGCCCAGGGCAAGGTACCAGCCAAATAGGGACAGACTCTCTCCCCAAGAGCCTGATGAAATTATTCACAGTAGTTAATTAGAAACGTTCTTGCCCTTCCTCACATGTTCCTTCCCTTGAAAACCACAGCAAAGTCTCTTGTTCACATTCCCACAGCACCCCTCCCTACTTCCCCTGTCTCCTGACTGACACTGGTGCTTCCCTGTGTGACCCCGTGTGGTGTGTCATGCCTCCTTCTCTTGGGGTCTGTGAGTAACAAAGTGTAGTTTCAATGACAGTTATCTCCTGATTTGTTGGCATCATCATACTTGAGTAATAATAAAATCCACATTTTAAAACACTGTTCCAAAGTCTCCTGTGGGTAGGAGGGTGTCTCCAGATGGGAGGTAGGAGGCAGGTGAGAAATTTCTCTCTTTTGCTCTCTGTCATACACACATACACACACACACACACACGCACACGCACCCCATACCTCAAACAAATGCTTTTCTCTCCATTTTCTTTCTTTCTTATAAAGTGACTCTGTGAGTATGACCCCAGCATTTCTCAGCCCCGCCGTCTGAGTGGGAGACTCTATAGATCCAGCATCAGATCATTTCCTGGCCCGCGGGACTCAGCGTCAACTGCAGGTCTCCACGCTTGAGTCAAGAGCTCACAAGCAAACATCTGGTCCTCTCGAAGAGTTTTTGTTGCATAAACTATTTTTATATGCTTCCAATTAAATTTGATTCTGCTCGATCTGTCTAATTTCATTGACTTCTTGTTTTATCACTGTCAGTTTTGGGGGGCAATGCTGATTAGTTTCCTGGCCTGCATAAGCCAGCAGGCAGTTCCCCTTGAGGAGAAAAGCTCTGTGTAAATGGAGGGCCTTTGCACATATTAATGCGCCCAATTACATCTGGTAATGTGAGTAGGTTGTATGTGCTTCTAGAGTGTGCACATAAAACAAATTTGAATTTATAAGCAAAAGCCGATTGCAGAGGCAAGCCAAAGAGCTGAGCGGCTTCCACGCCAGCTTGCATTTGGCAGCTCTCTGCTTTAGTTAGATGAGTGGATTAATTAGGAGGTTTTAAAAGTCCAGACAGATTATGGCTGAGATGGTTTAATTAGCAAAGCAACCCTTAATATTCAATTTATTTCTAATTTATTTTTTCATAACTCTGGAATGTCTTTCACATTTGTTTCTACTTCCCATCCCTGAAGCCATTACCTTAGTCAGGCCTCACTGTGCCTGATCTGGACTTACAGCGAGTTACAGTGCCCTTGTAACTCCTTCCTACTCCTCTAGGTATCCCCGATCCCAGCACCTCACCTCTGCATCCTACCTCCATTTTGACATAAAGTTATCTTTCTTAAAAATAGACCAAATGGACCATGTCCCTTCCCTGTATGACAGTCTTCCCCAACTCCAAAATGTCTAGAGAATAAATAATATCCTCAGTGGCTCCCAGGCCACCGGAACCTGCTCTGCTGCAGATTCATGCCCCTCTCTCTATTCCCGTTGTGCTGATGGGGAGTTGGGGGGCAGTCTCCAAAGTGCCCAGCACACCCACACAGGGTAGGCAGATAAAATACAGGGCACCCAGGTGAATTCAAATTTCAGATAAACTACAAATAATTTGGGGGACATATTCATAGTAAAACATTAATTGTTGTTTGTCTGAATTTCAAAATTAATTGGACATCCTGTGTTTGTATTTTCTGAATCTAGCATCCCTCCCAGCATCTCTGTCTTTTCATTCTCACTCCTTTTTTTGGGTTGAAGGGCCTGCTTTTGTTTTGCATAGGTGGGAACCTATGATGACAATATCGTCTTGTATTTTTCTCTCAATGATTTTTTTTTGATCATCTGTACTAGAATGAAAGCCATAAGAAGGTGCAGTCTCTGCCTGATTCATTGGCGTGTCCCTCGTACCACTAGAGGGTGTGACTAGTTGATTTCTGTTTGATGACTGACATCTCCCTGGAACAGGAAGGTATAAACCTGCGAACAGAAGGGCAAGGGATACGATGTTCCAGATCTAGGTGACTTCTGCCCTGCTCCTTTGTCACTGTGCTGAGGCCTCACCTGTCCTGTTCATTCTTGGGCTGACAGCTGGAACTGTGAGCCCTGGGAGATGAGCCAGCATCTCTCCTCCTACCTCTGTACAAAATGCTTAGTTATTCATTTCTCAGCAAAGCATCTCCCACAGTAAATCAGGGCTGCAGGAAGGTGTCATTTCCCAAAGACTCAAGTGAGAAAACAAGGATACAACTAATTAAGAGTAATGTCTTAGCTCCATTGCAAGAAACTGGTGACTCCTGACATTGTTGCAGTTGTCTATGTGTGCACTCTTGTGTGTGTGTACATGTACATGTGTGCATGTGCTGCATGAATATGTGCATGTGTACGTGTGTACTCATGTGTGTGAATGCCTGTGTGTGTGTATGTGTATGTGGGTATACGTATGTGTGTGCACACACACGTATGGTGATCTTCACTTTGAGTCATGGTCCTAAGTTTGAAATTGCACTTAACTTTGTACAACTTCCACTTATATCGAAGTGAAGCAGAGCTGAGGCTTGCTTCAGGATTTCCTTGCATATGCTCAAAATGTGAAGGTGTTCAATGACTTCATTTGGGACAGGCAAATTGTGCCTTATTTCACCTTTAGAATGTGCATGTATGAAATATTCTTTTCTCCCCTATGGTTCTGAAAAATTGAGCTATAATAAATCAGATGGATATGTGTTTATTGTAAAATGTTTGAAAAGTTTATAGGGAAGCAGGAAAAATTTTTGAGGAAGCAGGAAAAAATTCAATTATCTCCAATATCACTAACCAGAACTAACATTTCCCAGGCTTTTTCCAGACAGTTTTCTGCACCTAGTTGGGTTCACACTGTACATGTAAATTTCTCTCTGTTTTAAAAAAATATTTTTATCATAAGCGTTTATCCACATCTTTGAAAGTACTGTTAATGGCTGCTCAACATTTCATTAAATGAAAGTAATAACTTCCTGCACCTTTCTCCTACTTAGCAAGCTTAAATAATTTCTGCTTTTTCCCCACTATAAGTAATGCTACAGTGAATATATTTATGTTCAGATGTATGTCCCCACTTTGTCATTGTGTCATCTAGAATCCTAGAATTTTAATTGCTAATTCAAATCTATAAACACTCGAAAGCATCCGTATCCCATTGCCTACTATCCTTGCTAAAGGTGGTGCCCACTTAAGCTGCGACTGAGTGTGGTTGCCTGAGAGGCCTCTGAGCCGAAGACCTGCAGCTTTGTGAGAATAATCTTCCTGATGTATTTGCTTGCTTTCTATCTCCTTTGATTTCCACACACTCATTGTTCATGTATGTGTCAACAGGGGCTTTTTGTGTAATTGGTACTGGAAGCAACTGTGCTTCTTTCTCGTTGTAAAAGGCAACCCAAAGCATCCTCACGACTGCACTTGCGTATTCAGACAGGCAGGAGCTGCTAAAGGAGAGGCTAACCAGTGTGTAGCTTCCTGAGCCATCAGCTGTGCGTCATTGGGCAAGGCTTGCTGTTCCTCCTTTTCTTATTGGGAAGGTAGAGGTGATAATTGTACCTGACATGTTGGTGGTCACAGGACTGTGTGAATTAATACAACCAGATACCCTGGACAGTGCCTGGAACACAGTGAGTGGAATGCTGGCTGTGATATGACCTGATTATCCAGCTGCTACTCATCCTCTTCCTACAGACAGATGGTTATTGCTTTGCAAGGTTCTTGGAGGACACCTGCCTGCATTAATTTTTTCAGCCTGCCATAACAAAGTACCACAAACTGGGTGGCTCAAACAACAGGAATGTATTGTCTCACAATCCTGGAGGCTAAAAGTCTGAGATCAAGGTGTAGGCCTGTGTATGTGGGTATATATACGGGCTGGTTTCTCCGAAGGCCACTCTCCTTGGCTTGCAGATGGCATCATCTCCTTGTGTCATTCCTGTGTATCTGTGTCCAAATTTTCTTTGATGAGGACACCACTCACATTGGATTAGTCCTCGCCCTTGTGACTTCATTTTGCCTTCATTACCTCTTTGAAGACCGTGTCTCCAAATACAGTCACATTTTCAAGTACAGGGGGTTAGAACTTCAACATATGAAACCTGCGGAGACACAACTCAGCCCACAAAGAAAAGTCAGTGCTATTCCTCACAGCAGCTAAACAGCTTCCCTTCACTTTATGTATTTATTTTTTTGTAACTTTTAAGTGCAGGGGTACATGTGCAGGTTTGTTACATAGGTAAATGTGTGTCAAGGGGGTTTGTTGTACAGATTATTTTGTCACCCACGTATTAAGCCTAGTACCCATCAGTTATTTTTTCTGATCCTCTCCCTTCTCTCACCCTTCACCCTCCAAAAGGCCCCAGTGCATGTTGTTCCCCCTCATGTGTTCTCATCATTCAGCTCCCACTTATAAGTGAGAACATGCAGTATTTGGTTTTCTGTTCCTTTGCTAAGGATGTTAGTTTGCTAAGGATAATGGCCTCCAGCTTCATTCATGTCCTTGCAAAGGACATGATCTCATGCCTTTTTATGGCTGCATAGTAGTAGTCCATGGTGTATATGTACCACATTTTCTTTATCCAGTCTATCACTGATGGCCATTTAGGTTGATTCCATGTCTTTGCTATTATGAATAGTGCCACAAAGAACATACGTGTGCGTGTGTCTTTATAATAAAATGATATATATTCCTTAGGGTATATACTCAGTATTGGGATTACTGGGTCAAATGGTATTTCTGTCTTTAGGTCTTTGAGGAACCACCACCTATCTTCCACAATAGTTGAACTAATTTACACTCCCACCAACAGTGTATAAGCATTCCTTTTTATTCACAACCTCACCAGCATCTGTTATTTTTTGACCTTTTAATAATAGACATTCTGACTGGTGTGAGATGGTATCTCATTGTGGTTTTGATTTGCATTTCTCTAATGATCATTGATGTTGAGGTTTTTCCATATGATTTTTGGCCCCATGTATGTCCTCTTTTGAGAAGTGTCTCTTTATGTCCCTTGCCCACTTTCCGATGGAGTGTTTGTTTTTTGCTTAATTTATTTAAGTTCCTTATAGATGCTGGATATTAGACCTTTGTCAGATGCATAGTTAAGCATTCCTATACAGCAACAACAGTCAAGCCCAGAGTTAAATCAGTAACAAACTTCCATTCACAATTGTCATACACACACAAAATACCTAGGAATACAGCTAACAAAGTGAGAGATCTCTACAAGGAGAACTACAAACCACTGCTCAAAGAAATCAGAGATGACAAGAACAAATGGCAAACATTTAATGCTCATGGACAGGAAGAATCAATATCATTAAAATGGCCATACTGCCCAAAGTAGTTTGTAGATTCAATGCTATTCTCATTAAACTACCATTGACATTCTTCACAGAACTAGAAAAAAAATGTTTTAAAATTCACATGGAACTAAAAAGGAGCCCGAATAGCCAAGACAATCCTGAGCGAAAAGAACAAAGCTGGAGACATCACACTACCTGACTTCAAAGTATACTACAGGGCTACAGTAACCATAACAGCATGGTTCTGGTACGAGAACAGACACATAGACTAACAGAACAGAATAGAGAACCCAGAAATAAGAACACACACCTACAACTATGTGATCTTCAACAAACCTAAAAAAACAAGCAATGGGGAAAGGATTTTCTATTTAATAAATGGTGTGGGATAACTGGCTAGACATATGCAGAAAATTGAAACTGAACCCCTTCCTTATTACCATATACAAAAATTAATTCAAGATGCATTAAAGACTTAAATGTAAAACCCAAAACTCTAAAACCCTGAAAGACAACCTAGTCAATACCATTCAGGACATAGTCATGGACAAAGATTTCATGACGAAGATGCCAAAAGCAATTGCAACAAAAGCAAAAATTGACAAATGATCTAACTAAACTGAAGAGCTTCTGCACAGCAAAAGAAACTATCGGCAGAGTAAACAGACATGTCTCCCATCCTGTAGAATGGGAGGAAAATTTTGCAAACCTTCCCTTTACTTTCAAAAGGTAACGGGGATACACGTGCTCTCCTTTGAGTGCGTGAACATCTCTTTCTATTTTTTGATTAGAATGTGCGAGGGCTTGCATATCTCTTTTCTGCTTGATGATCAAAGTGCCATAATAGTCTTTATATCAGCCTTTTTAATTCTAATCAGTTGTAGAATTTAGGCCTTTAGGTAAGTTGCGTTCATCAAACTTAAACTAGAATGGATGTGTTAAAAGAAAATTGGGAAATGTTAATAATGAAATTCCTTTTCATTTCAACATGTAATGAGGGCAAAGTGACTGTTAAATGGGCTGAAATGAATTTGGAGAATACTTTTGAAGAATGGTAATATGTTTCATATGGAAATGTTAGCATTATGAATTATTCTTCTTTGTGGAAATTTCAATTGATTAATCCGCTCCTACACTTACCTCATGCTCTTCCTTTTGTCTAGGAATCCATGCAAACATCAAAGATAGGCAAAAGAAGAACAATCACAAAATAGAAGGGCAGTGTGGGGCAGGGTGGGACTTTATTCTGGGAATATTCAGCAATTATCCAAAAAGCATTTATTGAACCCCTACTCTAAAGATGTCTTGGGGGAAGTGGCTGAGAGGGGGTTTTAGCACATGGCTGTGGATCAGGCCGAGAAGGGAGAGTTAGGGCTCTACTGCAAAGCTAATAGCTGTGCCCTGGGATATCATTTTTTTGTATATGGGACATATATTAAAAATATTGACATGGGTTGACATTTTATATTAATTACTTAAGATATTCTAATACAGTACGTTCATCTAAATAAAAAATTAAACTAATTTTAATTGCTTCACTTTTTAGGAACATTTGGTCTACGGAAACCATGGTATTTCCCCTTTACTGCCTCATATTGGAAGAGTGTGGGTTTCTTGATGGAGAAAAGGCAATACTCTCTAAGTTCTAGTCTGTTCTTCTTCAATCAGAACTTTGACAGTAAAGGTTTGTAAGGAGTAGAATTATTAGATGCATGTATTTTTCCTCTGATCCATTTTGATTTTTTTGTTTGTTTGTTTTTTTGGTCCAGCCTTTGCAAGTGTGTGCTGATTCCTAGAGAGACTTACATTTAGGCTGTCATGGGCTGGGAAACAGCTGCAAGGCCAAGATGTGAGGCAGTATGCCCTGACAGTGTTTGTTCGGTGAAACCCAGGAACCCCAGGAAGTTCCCATTATTTATTATTTAGCATCCTCCCCTCTATGCATTATGTGCATTTGTGTGTATATTACAATTTAGTAAAATTGAAGCGTTAGTCCCAAAATGAATATGTGTAAGAAATAAAAGCAAAGATGGGCAGCTACCCTGTGTAAAGCATTTTAAAATTTTTAAGTGTTCTCACCCATGCTGGTTTATTCAGTGTCCCTGTGTGAGGGAGAATATCACTGTCCCTTATAAATAGGGATTGTGGTTCTCAGGAGATAGGGGCAGGACTGTCCCTGTGCCTCTGCACTCCAGAGTCATGGCCTGTTCCTGCAGGTGCAGGCACAGGGCACCTCTGCCAAAGGATGAATTCATAGGCCATCTCCATGGAAATGGAGATGCATCACTCAGAGATAAACAAGCTCCCATCATGGTGGGTTTAGATTACAAGTCAACATTGTAATCTAAACAATCTAAATATTTTTCTGAATTATGAATCTTTTAGAAAATGTGGAACACATCAACAAGCACCTATCCACTCTCACGTCCTCAGGAGACTATTTCTCGTGAACATTTTATGTGTAACTAATCTGCTGTTGTTTTTTTCTCTACTTAAGCAAAAATACATGTGTGTGTTTTTATTTTTTTATTTTTTACAAAATGGTTATCATAAGGGTTCAAAACTTTGTAATCAGTGATATCACTTAATGTTTGCCATTATATAGTCTGCTTCTTGTTCTTGCTGAAGAAAGATTTTTGAGTTGATTTGTATGCTTCACAGAGCTGGAATTCAATTTCAAAGCAGAATGCTGAATTAATAAATATGAGCATTATTTTTAGGGCTTTTGAAGTTTTTTCACAATGAATTTTCATCTCTCTCACAGGGTCATCACTGCAAAACACGGAAGGAGAGCTTGAAGGAAGTGCCCCGGGAGTCACCCTGGTGTCTGTGACCAAGGAATATGAGGGCCACAAGGCTGTGGTCCAAGACCTCAGCCTGACCTTCTACAGAGACCAAATCACCGCCCTGCTGGGGACAAATGGTGCCGGGAAAACCACTATCATGTGGGTCCCATTTTACCCTTATCAAACACTGGGCATTTGATTCTTAAAACTTCAGTTTACCTGTGAGACAGAAGATATGATTTCTTTTCCTTTTTTTTTTAAATTTTGAGTCTCAGTACAGAGTTTAGAGACACAGGTGAAAGGCAGAGCCCCTCATGAGTGCCCGTGTGAGAGAGGCCCTATGTCCTCAACTGCACAGTTGCACTGTAGGCCTGGGGCCTAGTCAAAGGAGTAGTGGTGGATAGCTTTTTAAAAGGTTTAATTCTTGTATTTTCTACAAATAATTTAACGTGTTATACTTTAGTCTTTGAAAGTCCTTTGGCACTCTCAGCGTTTGTCCTACTAAGTATCATCTTGTTTGCATACCTGTAGGAAGAGGAATATCACAGTGGTATTTGCAAATTTTTTAAACATCTGATTATTTTTCTTTTCCATGTTCTGGTTTTTGTGTGGTTCTTTTCTCATTAAGGGTAGATGTTTGGTTTAGGATTCAATGGCTCTAGATTTGATTAAAGAATCAAATCATGTGCTCCCAGAGAAACAAGGAATTCAAACATTCACAGCCTTGGGTTGGCTGTAGAAGTGGAGGTTTAAGGTTAAACTATAAAATTCTGAAATATCTCTTTTGAACAAATCACTTTCTCTTTTGTTCTTTTTCTCACTAAATATGTAGCATTAAAGTGTGATTAGTTAAAACAATGAAGAGGGCTTTGCCTCAAACTTAATAAGAAAGGTAGAACAATAACACATGAAACTTCAGAAATCTCATACTGAAAAAATAGAAAGAAAGAATATGGACAGTTTTTATTTGTTCCTTGGATACAGAAATGGACCTGGAAATGAGTGTGAGTGTGAGTGTTTTTTTAGTGTTTGAAAATTGGGAAACCACAAGTTGCACAAATAATAACTCAGCCAGCCAGTTCCTCTCACCCTGCTTTTACTGAGACACATTTCTTACAAGGAAAACCTGGGCTGCTTGTTTACCAGAATGATGAGAATTACATTTGGAGTTTCTCAAAGATTTAAGGTTCAATGACTGTATTGCTTTTAGTGTACATTTGTAGTACATTTTGAATCATCATAAGTGGCTGCCTCCACCTGGCAATTCTTAGACGAAAGGCTGAGAGGTCAGTCAAAGACGGGGGGTCTTCACTATTTAAAACAACAATCTTTGAGACTTCTAGGGAACGTGTATAAACTATTTTATAGTATCCCCCAGATAGGTTTGAAAATAATATAGCAAAGAGTTTTAAGTTCACTGAGGTTTAATTTTTGTGCAGTAAACAGTATCTGTTGATGTGTACAGTTTGATGAGTTTTGACACATTTGGTTAGTGCCGGAACAAGCACCACAAATACAGAACCTTTCTATGCCGCTCCAAGGTTTCCTGTGCTCTCCTTTGACCCCGGCCTTCATGTGACCACTGATCTGCTCTTTGTCACTAAAAACTAGGTTACTTATTCTAGAATTTCTTGTAAATGGGATCATGTCTGGCTTCTTGTACTCAGAAGACTGTTTTGGGGACCCAGGCATAGTGGTGGTGGGCCAGCAGCCTCCTCCTTGGGACAGCTGAGTGGTATCCACCGTAGAGAGGCAACCAGTTTCTTTACATTTTCATCCATGGGTTGCAATTGAGGTTGTTTGTCTTTGTCAGTGATTGTGAACACAGCTGCTGTGAATATTTGTGCATACAGCTTTGTGTCGGCACACATTTAATTTTTCATGTGTAAATACTAAGGAGTGGATTTGCTAGGTCCTGTGGTAGGGGCATGTTTAACTTTTCAGAAATAAGAAACCAATTTAAAACTTAAATAATAAACTTCCTGAAACAAGGAAGCAGAACTAGGCAATTCTGAGGCTTCTGTTGGTAAAGTCGGTCATGTGAGCTTGTGGTGGCAGGCTGCTTGAGTTCTTGTGGTTTTAACACACACAGACTATCCCGGGAGCAGTGGAAGGAAGACTGGCTCCAGGGTTGGGGCCTAGCTTTGTATCTCTGTTTTGCTTATATTTAATGATGAGGATTTAGGTATATATGTCATTTCTTTAGCATGTTTCCTTATCTGTAAAAAGTTGAATGTCATCATCTTAAAGTCTCATACAACTATAATGCTCTATGATTGCAGTTCAGACTTACAATGGTTCAACTTAATGATATTTTGACTTTATGATGGTGTGAAAGTGATACATATTAGGTAGAAAACCATAGTCTGAGGACTCATACAGCCATTCTGCTTTTTACTTTCAGTACAATAGTCAATAAATTGCAAGAGCTATTCAACACCTTATTATAAAATACGCTTTGTGATAGATGATTTTGCCCAGCTTTAGGCTAATGTAAATGTTTTGGGCACATTTAAGGTAGGCTAGACTAAGCTGTGATGTTAGGTAGATTAGATGTAAATAGATTTTTGACTTACAATATTTTCAACTTTTTATGGGTTTATTGGGACATAACCCAATCAGAAGTCAAGGAGCATTTTTATTTCATGAGGTAGCATAAACATGTTAAACTCACATTTTCAACATCAACCAGCCAATGTGCCCTCAAACTCCTCACACCTTTTAACTGATTGTGTAAAAATCAGGTCAGCAGAAAGTGAGTGCTCTTGGCAGGATGCATGCGCCATCCTGGAGCTGACTGGATTGCTGATGTTCACAGTATCAGCAACGCGTATTCTCCATGCTGTCTTATTTTCTCTGGCAGATCCATGTTGACGGGGCTCCACCCTCCCACTTCTGGAACCATCATCATCAATGGCAAGAACCTGCAGACAGACCTGTCGAGGGTCAGAATGGAGCTTGGTGTGTGTCCGCAGCAGGACGTCCTGTTAGACAACCTCACCGTCCGGGAACATTTGCTGCTCTTTGCTTCCATAAAGGCGCCTCAGTGGACCAAGAAGGAGCTGCATCAGCAAGTCAATCAGTTAGTAAACAGTTGTCTCTCTGCTCCTCCTGCCTTTGCCCATTGTGTAAGGAAGTGAAGACACTAGAAAGAGACATTTAAAAAATCATCTGTGTCTACATTTATAAGATGAAATAATTAGCAAATGGTTGTTAACTATGGAATTATGACACAGCCACCAACACTGAGAATGTCAGAAAAGGCTTCTGTGGGAAGGCATTGAATTTGATTTGATTTGTCTTTGAAGTGTGGAAGAGATGAGCAAATGTAAGCAGAGAGGCTGTTGATGGAAACTTTGTGTGTCTGGAGTAAAAGGTCCCTAGGGGTGTCCTGAAATGAAAAGAGTTCAAAGGCAGTGGGAAAACTGGTTGTCAAGAAGCTGATTAGTCTGCCTTCTCTCTCCTTGATCCCTAGCTCTTCCTCAACTCCTTCCTTCCTTCCTGCCACACACACACAAAGATTAAGAAAAAAAGAGCCTTATTAGTCATGCTAAGGAGTTTGAACTTCACTGAGCAAGTAGGTGTTCACGAGTAGGGGATTGTGATTAGCCTGAGATCGGGAAGATCTCTCCTGCCAGATCATAGCAGGTGCCATGGGAGAGAATAGATACAGAGTGGCCAGTGTAGGCAAGAGGTGGTAACAGCCTGATTTATGGTCATGCCACTGGGGTGCATGGGCCAGGAAGGCCTGTATCTGAAGACTATTCAAATTTAGAAGAATCAGGCCATGCTGACTAACTGGTTGCACAAGGCAGGGAGCAGAGAAGTCCCGGTAGGGCCACGAAGAATGGGTAGGACATTGGTTGGTCCACATGGAGGGCTGAACCCTATATGAAAGTGGAATAGCACAGGGAAGATCTAGAGTTGAGAATATGTGGGGAGAAGTGGAAAGGAAGTAGGGTATCCAGGATGGGAAGCAAGGCAAAATCAAGGCGGTGTGCCCTGGCTCATTGGACATTGATAGAAGTTTAGACCAGAGGTAAAAGGGAGAGACAGTAGGTTCCTGATTAGAGAACAAAGTGGTGTTTGAGGGTGATGACCATAGAAGCATGGATTGGAGGGGGAAGTGGAGCAATGAAAGTCAAGGAGAGTAGCTGGAGGTAGAAACATTAATCCAGTGCTGGGGTCATCGATTCAGCAAACAGTGGTAGTTAAGTGTGCAGGCTGTCTGTCCTGTGCTGGGCTCTGCCCCTTTAGGAAGATGCATGGCTCTGGCCTCCTGGGGCTAGTGCTGCATCCTTGGTAATTCCAATGGATGGACTTTGCAAAGCAGAACGTCAACCATGGCATGAGTGTGTGGGGAAGGGACCCTTGGAGGCAAGTGTGTAAGTATAACTGGTAATGGACTGCACATTCCTAAGAAGAAAATGTGAATGTCATGAATTCTTACAGAATATTGTTATTTTACAATATTTTTGCAAGCTTTACATTTATAAATAAGTATTTACAATCTGCATTTAATTAAGGTGAAAGCTCACAGGGTTTGGGTGTTGTTTTGTATGGTGTAACCTTATTTCTTTACCACTTTTTCTGCTATGTGCTTCATGATGGTGGAGCTCTACCTTGATGTTTCTAGCCCTGGAACACTGAGAAAAAGAAGAATGAGTCTTAAAGTTGTCACACATTCCATGTGCCGTTGGTGATATGACCAGAGACCAAGCAAAACGTTTGCAGTGAGAATGCTCCATTCCACCTTTCCTTTTACTTGGCCTCTCCAGGTGCCATTGCTTGCTTCTCCATCCCTGCTGTTGCAGATCACCCCTGCATCGTGCCTCTGCAGAGATGCCAGGGCTGCAGCTGGCCTTCCTGCCTGCTGTAGGCTTCTTCTACCCTTTCCTCCAGCCCCTTTGGCTCACTTCTGCAAAGCTTATCTTGCCCCCAAACCCAACCCCCAGCTGTTCTCCCCAGATCATTGTCTAGCTTCCTGACGTCACGTACTTTCAGTACTCTACATGGAGTGCTCCTTAGACATGTACCCAGGTCCTGGCCCTTCTCTGCCCACTGCCCTTCAAGGACTCACATCACTCGGGGTATAATCTAAAGGTATGGAGGCCTACAATTGTGTAATTTACATTCTTGTGCCTATTGTCTCAGATTTATTATTAGTGCCCCCTTCCACCTCAAAACCCTCCTCCTTTGGACTATAAATTTATAAGGCCCTGCCAGCCTCTCTCGCTTTACCTGATCCTTCATCGTGTGGTGCCAGCTGCACTGTTCTTATGGTGGCTCCCTGAGCACACTGAACAGGCCCTTCACTGCGTTCGTGCTGTGATGGGCTTGGTGTGCAGCCTGCCTCACTGCCATCCTGGCTTTTCTCAGACACCATCTTACCAGAGCAGACTTCCTGAGCATTCTGTCCAGAACACCTTCCTGCTCACTCTCCTGAGTCCTCTCTATTTCTCTGGCTCTTATTTATGACATTTATCATTTCATGACAGCCTCTGTGTATTCATCTTCTGTTTCTTTCCACCAGATAGCAAGCCCCTTGACTACAGGGACATAGTCTGTTTGGCTCACTGTATCATAATAAGCATTCTTTGAGTTGAATAACTGGATTTTTTTTTTCAATTTTTATTTTTATATTTTTTCCACAAGTTATTGGGGTACAGGTGGTATTTGGTTACATGAGTAAGTTCTTTAGTGGTGATTTGTGAGATTTTGGCACACCCATCACTTGAGCAGTATATACTGCACCATATTTGTTGTATTTTATCCCTCAACCCCCTTGAGTTCAGAAAGAAACCTCAGGTGCAAACAATGAAGCAGAATAAGCTCTACTAGGGGGTGTGTGAAGTGGGTGCAGGGGGTCAGCTGCCCTTGGTTTAATGGTGAAGGGTCATAGCAGAGGTAATGATTGAGCAGCAGGCTACAGGATGAGTAAGGATGACCTGGGGTTGACTGCAGTGGGTGGGCTGCAATATGTTCCAGCATGTGCAGCTTAGAGGTTCCACAGGCCACCCTCTTGCAGGCACAGGGCACAGGCACATTACAGAAGCTTCCTAAGCCTTGCAAGATTTTAGGTTTTGTTCCGTAGGCTGTCCATGGGCATGAGGCCTCTGGAGAGTGCTGAGCACCTGGTACGATGGCCGCCCAATGATGGGTCACATGCTCTCTCCAGTTGCAGGTGGAGGATGGGGTGGGCTGGGGTGAGCCCAAGTCGCAGGGATAGCTGGGGGCTCCTGCACTAAGAACAGATTAGGCCAGGAGAGGTCCAGTAGGGTGAAGAGGAAAGGGAGATGCAGACGCAATGGGGAATAAGAGAGGAGGGGGCATCCATGGTAATCCCCAGATGTCTGGCTCAGGCAACCACAGTGTTTTTCAACATACAGTTGACTCTTGAACAACACAGGTTTGAACCCTGCAGGTCTTACTTATATTCAAATGTTTTCAATACAAGTAACACCCAGTGTGCCTACCTCTTCTGCTACCTTTAACCTTCTCCTCTGCCTGACCTGCCTCAACCACCTTTGAGATAGCAAGACCAGCTCTCCCCTTCCTCCTCCTCCTCCTCAGCCTACTCAATGTGAAGATGACAAGGATAAAGACCTTTATGATGATCCACTTCCAGTTAGACAATAGTAAATATAGTTTCTCTTCTTTAAGCTTTTTTAAATAACATTTTTTTCCTCTAGCTTGCCTCATTGTAAGAATACAGCATGTAATGCATATAACATACAAAAGAGGTGTCAACTGACTGTTTACATTATTGGCAAGGCCTCTAGTCAACAGTAGAATATTAGTAGGTAAGCTTTGGAGGAGCTGAAAGTTATATACAGATTTTTGACTGTGTACAGTGTGGTGCTTTAAGTCCCTGCATTGTTCAAGGGTCAGCTGTGTGTATAGAGAGAGCCTATTTGAGAAGTGGGGGAGAGGAAAGTGATGAGTTAGTCTTAGAGATGTGAGTTTAAGGAGCCTGGAGGTATCTGATGCTGAGGCCAGCTGTGGTGCTAGGCTCTCATCAGGGCACTGCCGGCCTGTGTTCCTGCCCATGCTGGTTTTCCTTATTTATTACCCTCCCCTCCACTGCTACCTCAGTTTCCTTGGTGTGCCCAAATCCTGAGATCCTTCAAGGACCAGATCGCCTCCCACCATGGCCTTGGGATGTTGTGCAGGCCATGTGGGCCAGGGCAGGAAAGAAGCCCCTTGTGGGCTCTCTCAGATGGCCAGAGGGGCCTTCTGCTTCTAGCCTCACCTCTGCAATGGTTACCTACATTATATAAATGAGGACTTTCATTTGTTTAACATCTTTTTTTTTGTGCCAGCCACTATGGTGGATATGTGCCAGGAACTTAGATGAGTGATCTCATTCAAGTGTCTTTTCCCTGGGATATGGGCAGAGGCTCCAGGAGATGGTGCCATGCAGCTCGAAGAGGGAAGCCAGGATCTGACCTAGGACTCTCAGATGCAAAGTGCCTTCTGCTGCCTTTCTTTCAAGCTGGCCACTATGTTGTAGCATGTGGGCATGGTCTCTGCGAAGACAAGACCCACTAGGCGGACAGGGCAGATTCTCCAGCACATTTCTAGTGTTGATGCCCTAATGGGAGTATGGACACCCATTGGGGATTCCATGAGTCTGAGAAGCCAAGGTGATTTGTTAACAGTTGCTCTCCCTGGGGTTAGTGAAAGCAGTATCTTTAAAATGCACTCTCGGAACTTGGCAGGCAGGGCAGGTGTGTCACTAGCAACCCACAGTGGGGAACGTGTGGATGAAGGATCCCTGGTGCATTGTGGAACCTGCCTCTGGGGCATTTCTCTTGAAGAAGTCTCACCCGAGTAAGGTCAGATTGCACACATGGGATCCTAGAGGGGCTAAGTGAGGCAGTATTATGAACATTCTGTTGGAGATATGAAACAAAACAAGATCACAAACACAGAATACGGTAGAGGATTTTCTCTTTTCATAATGTCTGTTTTTGTGTCCTTCTTTTATATTTGAATTATTTTAAATTTGCTTACCTCTATCAGATTGATGGATTAGCTTCAGTTCTTGTGGGTTGAGCCCTGCTGGAAGTTTGCTGATTCTTGAGTGTGATGAGTGCACTGTGGCCTTGTGTTGATCAATTCTTTATAGTTTTGAATCGCAAAGTTAGGAGACATGGAGGACATGAGAATACAGCATATTGCTAGTTCCAGAGAAAATGGGGAAGGGGAAGAGATACTCCAAGAGATATTGCCTGAGAATTTTGTAGAGTTGAAATGCATCAATCCTCAGTTTTAGGGAGCACAGCAAGTTCTGAACAAGATAAGCCAAATGAATGGTTTTTTTAATACTGAATTCTCATACTGCAAATTGTAATTTGCAATATATACTCATCTCTTTCAAAGTGTCAAAAAACTCCTTATAATAAAAAAACTAAAATTGTAAAAAAAAAAAAGAATATGGTAGAGGCACATATTACCTAAGTCCTCTCTATTTCTCTGGCTCTTATTTACGACATTTATCATTTCATGACAGCCTCTGTGTATTTGTCTTCTGTTTCTTTCCACCAGATAGCAAGCCCCTTGACTACAGGGACATAGTCTGTTTGGCTTGCTGTATCATAATAAGCATTCTTTGAGTTGAATAACTGGATTTTTTCTTCAATTTTTATTTTTATATTTTTTCCACAAGTTATTGGGGTACGGGTGGTATTTGGGGTCAGGACACCCAAATACAGGTGGTATTTGGGGTCAGGGTCTGAAAGGAGGGCATTGGGGGAAACCATGCTCACATTACCCCTGAAAATCTTTTAGTGGAGAGCAGCGTTGGAAAATGACAAACTGGTTCTCTAGAAATGTACCACTGCATTGCACAGTTTTATTTTCCCATACTTGGATGGGATCAGTATTTGTTTAGATGATCTCAAATTGAAATTCGTGCCTGTGTTTAGAGACCAGCTATACTATAAATGCATGTGTAGAAAAAGCCAAATCTCCTTCTGGATGGATGCTGACACTGTGAGGGCCATGTGCAAATTAAGCCTGAATTGATGGAAAAAGTCCTTGAGGGACAGAAGTCCATTGTTAAAGTGATGGATGATACTATACATTTTATTTAAATCATCCTTTCTTCTTTTGTCCCCCGCTCAACATTCACATTATTGTCATAATCTCTACTGGAGGGCATTCTCTACTGGAAGGTGGCCGGTTCACATCTTGTGCTGTCTTCAGAGAGTGGCTGGAAATAGTAATAATGTTAATGATAGTGGACACTTGGATGTACATGGAAAATATTTAGTTTGTACTATTCAAAGCTATCTTAAATTTGAGTGGGTACTTAATGAGAAATAGCTAGGTATCTTATGGACTATATATTATGAGATAGCAAATTGGCTATGTCCAACCTGATTTCTTTAAAACAAGTCATAGGTTACCTATTGTAATTTTTTAAAATGCATCTACCCTAGACCACAGTAAACTCTATTGAGATTGAGATTGGGAGCTTAAATCAAACACCTAACAATGCTACATTTGCTTCATCTTTTTTTGGGTGCCAGGCAACCTTAATGATTATCAGTGCACAGAGTGTTACCTAGCAACAAAGCCAATTTGCACAAAAGCAATCAGAATAAGATCATGTTTTAGGACAGTAGTCTTCAATTAGAGAAAGGGAAAACTGCAAACATCTCATTTAGATCCAACATGCTCCCTATCACTCTCCTGTATCACCGCTTGGTTTCCTTAATGTGTAACTTCATTAAAATGTGACTTTAAGGGAGGTAGCATCCCTGCTAGAATCTTTAGAGTAAACATGTGTCAAGATTCAGATCATTACTGTTTTGCCCTTAATTTGGCCTAAAGAAGATAAACATAGTCAAGAGAGGAACTTTGTTAGACCTTTAAGTCAGTGTGATGTTGTTATGTAGTTAATGTTACCACTTACAGTTCTGGAGTTCACCATGCAACTCAGGTTGGAGGCACATTTGTTTGATAGTAATGAGATCGTTCAGGGCATAAGTGAAGGAAGATTGGAAGAGGGGACAAAGCATTGATCCCTGGACACTCCAACATGGAGTGTATGGAGAGATGGGGAGAAGACAGCCAAGCAGGCAAGAAAGAGAAATCAGTAGCAAAAGCAGAAGACAAAAAAGTGAACCAAGTCCACTAATGGTGAGGGTGTGATCAGACCTTAAATGCTGTTGAGGGTCAAGTAAAATGAAGACTTGAAAAATGGCCTTTGGATTTAGTATGTGGAGGGCTCTAGTGACCTCTAGAAGAGCATTTTTAGTAGTGTGAAGGGAATGAAGGTCTTATTAGAGTCAGTTAAAGAGAGAATGGAAGAAGAGAAATTGGCAGCAGCACATCTTAGGAGTTTTGCTGCAAAAAAAGCAAAGAAATATGATAGTGTCAAAAAGGGAAAGTGAGGTCAAGAGAAAAAATGCTCCTCTTCCATTCAAAGAATTCAAAGACAGGAATCACAGCAGCATATCTGTATACAGATGAGAATGCCCCAGTAGAGAATGAATAATTGGATTGAGCTACAGAGCAGGTGGCTTGCTGGGACACTATTCTGTGTGGGACAGAGGAAGGGATTTAGACAAGAGACAAGGGGTTGTCTCTCCTGAGAGCACAGCAGGCTCACTTACAATAAAAGGACCGAGAGCTGAGTCTGTGAGTGCTTCCATTAGCTTCATTGTTTTTTAAGGTAAAGAGTGCATGCACAGAAGTGATATAAAGTTAACTAGTCAGAAGAGGATGAATGGAATTGAGAGCCTGGAGAAGATGTGTTTGTTAGAAATTACAAGGTCTCGGATGTAACTTGGTTGTGAGTAAATGGGATTGGTGGAGTGAAGGGAGGATATGCTGCAACAAATACTAATAAAATCTCTAAGAATAATGATAAGAGTAGAGCTGAAGAAAGAGGCAGTGCACAAGAGCAGATTCAGGGATGGGTAGATGACAACAGCAATGACAACAACACCCAACAGTGGATGACATGCTCAGATGACCTGAGATTCAAGGCTGGGGGCTTCAGCAGAGGTGGGGAAGGTCACAGTAAGACAAAAGGAGACACCTGCCCCACATGGAGACCCAGTGAAGGAAAGAAACAGCAGTTATAGAACAGGATTTATGATGGGTATGTGTTCTGGCTCAAGCCTTTCTCTCCTGTCTTATCTGAGGTCGTTGTATGGTTTTCCGTGTATTTCAAGGACAGAATCTCTTTGTTCCTTGCATATGCTATTCTTTGTCCCCCAAGTCCTGGCAAGTGCTTTCTTCTTTCTTTTTCTGGAACACACTGTTCAAGCATCCCCACTTCACTTACTCTCACTACCCATCTGACTGATTTTATATGCCACTTTCTCTGGAGTCAGAGGGAATCCCTATAGCACCTGGGACTTTATCATTACTTATACTTACTTATACTCTTATTATAATTTCTTGCCTGTCTCTTCCACTAGACCTTGAATTTCTTGAATCAAGGATAAGATTTGATTTATTTCTCTAGCCCTAGCAGGTGGCAGGTGCCAGGCATTGTAGGGGTTCAGTAAACATTCCTTGAATAAATGAATGGATGATTAAAGAGCAGCATCTGAAACACATTCTCTGGTGCATAATTGGGTCTTAATAGGAGAAAATATCTTTTCCTCCTTTCCCTGCTGCCTAGCAATGTTCTCAATTAGAGGATTATCCTGTCCTTTTGAGAAGGAATTTGGAAACGTAACTTTGCAAAAATTATTTGCTTCTTTTTGGTATGTATAAGATCAATAACTAGAAAAACACTAGCCTCTAAATAACTTCAAAATTAAAAAAAGTTCAACAGATTAAAAACTTCTGGCCAGTGTTTACAAATTGCTGTCTTCTTTAATTTTTAAGTCCTCTTTAAGCATATGAACAATGCCCAGAAACCAGCAGAGTGGAAATGATTGGGCTTTGCAATGGGGTTCTCTCCCTGCCGCAATGATGGGTGTTCAGACATTGTTTTGCTGACCCCGGCCAATGCCTCAGTGGCTTAGAGTCCTAGGGATGTGTCATTCTGTACTAAATAAGTCAAGAACTTTTACTACCATTGACCTTAGTGGATATTATATTCACTGATTAAAATGCCATGAGTGCTAATTATCTTCAGCCTCCATGCCTGGTTCTGGGAAAACAGACATAATAAGACAAAGGGACTTGTTCTTGGGGAAGCCCCAGTCCATGTGGGGAGTGAGACACTTAACAGATACATATGATGCGTGTCACAGGGACCCAGTGGATGCCAGTGTGCATTCTGGCTTCAGAGTGCTGGTGGTTAAATGCAGCTCTTCCACTTAGAAAGCTTTTAACAATATATACTATCTCTCTCTTGGGTTTTCCAAATATAATGTGGTTCTAATAATGAGAAGACCCTCATTTGGAGGTTATGTGGATTATAATAATTTACACACACAAAGCACTTAGAATAGTACCCAGTGTATGATACATGTCTAATAAATGTTAAATATGATTATCCAGGCTTGGAGCTAACATTTAAAAAATAAAATAAAGTGACTGGGGTTTCCTCTGTAGGAAAGAGTTTATGAAATGAATGAATGATGTTCTTCAGAATTACAGATTCTCCAGTATTTTGATGTGATTGAAAGTTCTACTTTAAGTTGGACCTCTCCACGACCAATAACTCACCGTCTCCTGTGAACTTCCCATAGCATGTTGCTTATACTTCATCTGTAACATTTATCTCACTGTGTCCTAATTGGATATATACACATGATTTCTCTAGATAACTCTGATTTCCTGCAGAAAGACCTGTGCTTCGTTGCTCTTTGATGTCCCTACCTTTATATCCAATATGCAACCAGCACCTATGATGCTATAGACCATTTGTGCAACCTTGCAAGAATTTATAAAATACACATGAATGAAATACGCTCATCCTCACTCCCTCCACCCTATCATTATTACCTACTGCTCTTGGCTTCAAGAATTTTAAAACACACACACACACACACAATGGGGAGCAAAACTGTCCATAAAATGTGTTTGTATATTGAAGTTCAAAGTGCATCAGGAAAACAGGCCTCCACTAAAAACAGAAGTAAAAGTACAGAGTGAACCAGATTGGTCAGTTTAATGCTAACCAGTTGCATAAGATATAATAGAGAGCAGGCCCCAGCTTCTTTGCATAAATTTGATTGTAGAAGCATGGTTGATCCCTTTTGCTTACATCTTGTTTGACACCTGTGTAGTGAAGGTTCTGCGAAGGACTGCACAGGTGGGGACAAAGTGGCAGGGGGCCAGAAGCATTCCTGAAGTTCAATGCCAGGTGTATGAAGAGGAGGTAGGCTTCCAGCTTGCTTAGGGTGCACAATGAGGCAGCAGCATGGGGCCACCCCGGAGGGTACCATAGACATCCCAAGTAGTGCCAGTGGAAGAAATGAAGAAGGAGGGGTTTGGGGTTGAACACAGAAAGGTAACCAGAACATGCACATTTGAGAACATCTCACATCTTACTGACTTGTTTTCTTGTCTATTTGTCTTCTCTGCTGACTGTTCTCTGGCTAATGTGCTAAGTTCGGCTTAATAGATCGACCTCTTCTGCTAGATTGGAATCTCGCAGCTGGGAATGTGTTGGGAGATTGCAGGGCTAGGCAGTTACCTGGTGAAATGGAAACATTTGTCTTCCTCCTTCCAATAGGGTGTTGTCTACACTGGGAACACATGAAAAACAGGAGCATAAATTATTACTATAAATTTAGGTTGAGATTTAACCAGCAGAAAATGCACTATAAGACTTGGATGAAACATTAAGTGCACAGAGTGAACACTAAACCCTAAGAAGTGGGCTTGAACTCTTTCTAGGTCAGGATGGGAAGCATTTACATGAAATATTTACTTAGTCATCAGGCAAAAAATGAGATTCACCCAATTCTTTGCTTGGAATTCTGGAATATTCCAGGCCCTAACTATTCTTGAAGCTCAACTGTCTGGAACCCGTCAAATCCTCTTCTGCCTGTCTAGCCTTCTCTCTGGCTGCAAAATGGCACCATGACTTCAGCTGCTGGCTATCAGGAAGGTAGAAACATGCCTGCAGCTCCGAGGAGACACTCCACTTTGGTTTGAGTGGTCAAGGGAAGGTTTCAGGAAGGCATTGTTTAAACTGGGTCTCTAACAATGAGTAAGATGATAAGTAGGTGATGAGGGCAGTAAGTATTCCTGTAGAGTTAACAGGGCCACAGTGGTGAGGGAAGTTATTTGTGAGAAAAGAGAGTGGATCCCTGGAAGGGGGGTAAAGTTTCACATGGGGAAGGCTTTGCATTGGGTATCTGAGATCTGGAATTCCTAAGACTGAAAGATCCCTGCAACAGAACAGGACACTTGTTCTTACATTAATAGCAAATGATAATTTATACTTTGCACATGGCATTTCACTGGAACATCTGCATTAATCAGGAAGGTCGGGTGATCCAGATTTAGTGGACAGTGGCCAGGGAGTGAAGGGCTTCTCTGCTGAGCAGTAGAGCTGGGCCTGCCTTGCTTCTTCTGACCACATTGGTACATCAGCCATTCTACCGTACTCCATACCCTGTAGAGGGATGCAGGGCCCTCCCTGGCAGAAGGTATGAGTGAAATGAGAGACATGCTTCTCCAGAGAGGAGACAATGCAAGTATTTCCAAGCACAATTATGGGCAGATATTGCTGGTCTGCATCACGGTTGGTGTCCCTTGGCGTGGTTCCATCTGAACCTGAAGAAAGTCAGTGCTGCTCTGGTGAGACTCACATGTGTGTGTAGCATCCAAACCTCCATGATATATTTGTGGTTTATAACGATTTCAGCCACTGTTAGTCATTATTTCTGGAGCGAAATTAGAGCAAAGTTTTAAGGTGTTCAGGGAGAAGAGTGATGTTTTCTTCTAATTTCAGAACTCTTCAGGATGTGGACTTAACTCAGCATCAGCACAAACAGACCCGAGCTCTGTCTGGAGGCCTGAAGAGGAAGCTCTCCCTTGGCATTGCTTTCATGGGCATGTCGAGGACTGTGGTTCTGGATGAGCCCACCAGTGGGGTGGACCCTTGCTCCCGGCATAGCCTGTGGGACATTCTGCTCAAGTACCGAGAAGGTAGGCACTGGGCCTCATTCTGCCTTCTCTTCCCACAATGTTGTGTTGCAGGAAATGCATTGCTATTGTACAGTAGAATCAAGTTGTATCCCAATGAGGCTACATGATCCTTTTCAGAAAAATATAAATTTTTAAAAGCACTTATAGGGATATATTCATTAGATAACATCTCTATAGTGCTTAGAATTGCTCACTTTGTGTTTGGCCTTTTAACTCAATAACAGCAATGACATCTGTGTACATTATACTTTATCATACATGATTTCAAGGAAAATTGTCTTCTTCTGGAAGCATAGTTTCTTAGAAGAGGCATCCCAGATCATAGGACAAGCCTCCCTTGTCTCAGATGAAGAAATGAAGGCTCAGAGAGATGGGCAAGTGATTTACTTGTAGCTACAGAGAAAGTTTCCTGAACTGAGGGTGGATATTGAGCCTCTTGTCCATATTTCTCACATCTATTATTGTTTCTTTCCGATTTAGGACATTTGATGGGCAGTTACTAATTTCCAACTTCTGATTCTTTCTGCAATCCTGACAGCTAGGAAGCATTGTTCTATGTATTTTCTATGATAATACTCACTTTTGGAAAGAAACATTGCAACAGTAAAACACATCTTGGTGCTGGTAAACAAGTGTAGAGGCATCAGTGGCAGGATTAATACAGATTCTCATAAAATGTTATTTTGCTTTTTCTTTTGCTTTTTGAGCATAAAATTTTCTTCTGACTTAACCTAAAGTCTCCATTTCCCTGGAGGTGAACTAGGATTTGCAAATGAAGAAATAAAGGAAAAATAACAAGAAAGAGCCCTTCTTTTTCTTAGCATATAGAGGGCTGAGGCCAGAAGTCTTGATCATCAAATTCTATCTTTGGAGTAGAAAAGGTACTCCAGTCTGTCACTTAAAGCTTAACCATAGGCTGGAGTCAGAAAGGAGAAAAATAACTAAAAGGGAGCATAGAAGAACAATCTGTTTCTTTCTGTCCCACAATTTTGTTGGAATTATGGAAGGAGAAGACCAATAGAAGTGGGAAAATTGAATAAGCAGATGTGACTTTTTGTTCCACTCTGGGCTTTGGTCTGGCCTGGGCAATTGCACTAGAAAAGTGCAGGCCACATCTGTGGTGCTGGCTCCTAAATCATGGTGCAGCCACATCGGAGTTCATGAGGCTCAGCAGAAATCCAGGACCCAGTGAGGCACTGAGGGCTGGTATTCCCTACCTTTTAATGCCCATGAACTTTGACATTGAAAGACAGGGCTTGCTAGGGATGCTTCCTTGGAAGTAGGGGACCCCTTGGAGCTAGCTGGCTGGAAGCCAGGGCAGAGATTCAGCCATCTGCAGTCAGCAGGACCTACTGTGAGGCCTAGACAGCCTGGGAGCACTCTGCTCTGGCCTGACCCCTTTGAAGTCCAAGCTATAAATGCCAAGGTGGGGAGGGGGACAGTGCCATGTGGTCTTGGTTGACACCCAGACACCAGATGACGCTGACCACATTACACCCAAAGATTCGAACCCTTCCCCATTGCCACGAGATCACCAAGACTCCTGACTCCATTTACCTAAGTGCCTCTTGGGGAAAGACATAGAAAGGGCAGAAATGGGATACTGAACACCACTTCAAAAGATTGATTAAATTTTGAGATGAAACGATTTAAACTGGACTAAACAATTTGCGCGCTACCCTGGCTGGGGACTGATATGGAAGATCAATGGGAGATAGACAAATAGATTACATTGTCTGTGAATTGCAGTGCAAATTAAATACTACAAGCCCACTACTCTAGTTTAAAAATTAGAGCTGGAGTCTCAAAGGTTTAGCTGACAGAACATTTTTGTAATGAGCACAAAGGTTATTTTAGGCAGAAAAATAGATACAATGAAAGTCTTGGAAACGACAGTTTTCTTCAGTTTCTGTTGTTACAAGCCAAATATTTTCTCACTGTCCTTCATTGTTTAGCAATGTTTTTTTGTCTTTGGAGGACTTTTTTGAAATCATCCCTGCACTGACTGAAGTGCAAAGTCAATAGTATGTAAGTGATTAGATAGGCGGTATTGGAAGAAAAATGTGTTTTCAAGGACCAAAATGTATAGCCATTTCTGAAGCAGCCCAAACCTCTAGGTAATCATACAGCTCTGTGAGACAGATCTAAGGACTGTGCAGAAACAAATACTTCCTTCTGAGAAGAAAGAGCTCTTCTGTCAGAATACCAGTGCAGTGGGGGCTCAGTCTACCTGGAATTTTGTGTGTGTTTCTTGCTTAGTTATGTACAGTGAGGGCTCTTGATCAGCCCTGGTACCAGTATTTCTGTGTCTCCCATGGAAAAATAAATAAGGAAGCAAAAATACCAGTGAAAACTGGCACATCTCAACTAAATTTCTGTCCTGGGGTATGCGCTTGCTCTACAAATCCCATGTGACCCTGCAGAAATGATCAAATGCTTCTGAGCTTCAGTGTTCTCATTTGCAAATAGAGACAATTGTACCATCTCACAGGATGTGAGAGTGCACAGTTGTATGTGAAAGTGCACAGCTCTGTATCTGCCATGTGGGCGCTCAATCAATGACAGGTTATCATTATTATTATTAAAATAGACAAGGGGTGAATGTGGGAAGCGCAGCTTTTGGAAGAACATATCATCTGAATCAGAGAGAGAAACAGTCAAGCAGTGTCTTGGGGAAAACAGTAACATTGCTCTTTGAGGCCGGGCGTGGTGGCTCATGCCTATAATTCCAGCACTTTGGGAGGCCGAGATGGGCGGATCACTTGAACTCAGGAGTTCGAGACCATCCTGGCCAATATGATGAAACTCCGTCTCTACTAAAAATACAAAAATTAGCTGGGCATGGTGGCGCATGCCTGTAGTCCCAGCTACTTGGGAGGCTGAGGCAGGAGAATCACTTGAACCCGGGAGGCAGAGGTTGCAGTGAGTTGAGATCGTGCCACTGCACTCCAGCCTGGGTGACAGAGCAAGGCTCCGTCTCAAAAAAAAAAAAAAAAAAAAAAAAAAAAAAAAGTATATGTATATATATATATTGCTCTCTGAGGCTTTGGATGTGTCTTGAATTTCCTTAACAGCCACTAAAAAGTCATCAAGGGTCAAACGCCTTCAAACTTAATCGAAATTCTTTGGAAGTTTATTTATTTATTTATTTTCCCAGCTTCATTAAAGTATAATTGACAAATGAAAATTGTGTATTTGTGGTGTATAGAGTGATGTTTTGATACACTGTTGACTCCTTATATCCATGGGTTCTGCATCTATGGGTTCAAACAACCTCGGATCAAAAATATTCAGGGAAAGTCCTGGCACGGTGGCTCATGCCTGTAATACCAGCACTTTGGGCGGCTGAGAGAAGTGGATCACCTGAGGTCAGGAGTTCGAGACCAGCCTGACCAACATGGCAAAACCCTGTCTCTACTAAAAATACAAAAAAATTAACCAGGTGTGGTGGTGCATGCCTGTAGTCCCAGCTACTTGGGAGGCTGAGGCATGAGAATCACTTGAACCCAGGAGGTGGAGGTTGCAGTGAGCTGAGACTGTGCCACTGCACTCCAGCCTGGGTGACAAAGTGAGACTCTGTCTCAAAAAAAAAAAATTTCAGGGAAAGAAAATCAATAAGAAATAATAATACAGCAATAAAAATAATACAAATAAAAATAATAAGAGTATAACAACTATTTTTTTTTTTTTGAGATGGAGTCTTGCTCTGTCTCTTAGGCTGGAGTCCAATGGTACAATCTCAGCTCACTGCAACCTCTGCCTCCTGGGTTCAAGCAATTCTCCTGCCTCAGCCTCCCAAGTAGCTGGGATTACAGGTGTGCACCACCACGCCCAGCTAATTTTTATATTTTTTAGTAGAGACGAGGTTTCTCCATCTTGGCCAGGCTAGTCTCTAACTCTTGACCTCGGGTGATCCACCACCTCGGCCTCCCAATATAACAACTATTTAAATGGTATGTACATTATATTATTAATAGGTATTATATGTAATCTAGAGATGATTTAAAGTATATGGGAGGATGTACTTAGGTTATGTGCAAATACTGCCCCATTTTACATAGGGATTTTGGTATCTTCAGTGGTCTTAGAACCAATGCTCCACAGATACCAAGGGACAAATGTACGTATACACTGTGGAATGATTAAATCAAGCTAATTTACATGTGCATCACCTCACATACTTACCCTTTTGTTGTTGAGAGCACTTAAGATCTAATCTCAGCAATTTTCTGGTATATAATGCATTATTACTAACTGTAGTCACCACGCTGTACAGTAGATGTCTAGAGTTTGTTCATCTTTTTTCACTAAAACTTTGTATCCCTTAACTAACATCTCTCTCCTTCTCCTCCCTCCCTGCTCCCTGCCCTGCCAGCTCCTGGCAACAACCATTCTACTCTTTGCTTCTCTTTTGGGAATTTAGATTCTAGTTGACTTTTATTTTTAGACTTTGTTGTATGGGAATGTATCATCTGAACTACATGATAGCTCTAATCAGATGATCTAAATTGCCTTTAATCCTAGATCAGGGATTAAGCAAATTTTCTTAGCCTCAAAGGTCTAACATGCAAGGAGCTTGGCCTTGGGCGTGGGGACAGGGACATATATGTGCAAGAACTTGTCATTGTGGACCTTCAAGCTCTATTGCCCTTGGATCTACATTCCATAGTTTCTTTGTAAATGCATCTTTTTTTTTTTTTAGTGTATTGAAAGTCTTAGTCTTTTAAGGTGTCTCCTCTATTATTGTTATTTTTTCTACTTGTATTTTGTTTTTAATTGACACATGATAATTGCATATGTTTATTATTTTGATTTTTTCACTTATATTTTAAATTCAGGGGTACATGTGCAGTTTGTTATGTAGGTAAATTTGTTTCTCAGGGGTTTGTTGTACAGATTATTGCATTGCTCCGGTATTAAGCCTAGTACCCATTCGTTATTTTTCCTGATCCTCTCCCTCCCCGCTCCCTCCACCATCTGGTAGACCTCAGTGTGTGTTGTTCCCTCTATGTCTCCATGTGTTCTCATCACTTAACTCCCACTTATAAGTGAGAACATGCGGTGTTTGGTTTTCTGTTCCTGCATTAGTTTGCTAAGCATGATGGCCTTGAGCTCCATCTACATTCCAATTATGGGTTACAGTGTGATGTTGTGACACATGAACATGTTGTGTAATGATCAAATAAGGGTAATTAGCATATTAACAACCTCAAACATTTACTTGAGTAGAGTTAAAGACATGTTTAGCCTTCTCTCTTTGAAAATTTACCTTTGGAACAAGAATCAATCAATGCATTTCTTTCTATTTAATAAAACGGAACAGGTTGAATGGGGCTCAGTGAAAGCCAATAGGGAGTGTCGCAGCTAAAAGCAGCAACATCTTTTTACATAACTGAATCAACTTCACTAAAATATCTTCTATTTTCTTTGGCCTCTGCTCTGTTAAAGCCAAATCTGAGGCTTCTTCTTTCCAAGCAAAAGTCGTAAAACTTGACAAGATGTTAGAATGCTTAGAGAAAACATTTGAACTTAATATTGGTTTCTGCCAAAGGAAGCCATGCCCACTGGGCTCACTGATGACTTTCCTGCCAGGAACACCCAAGTCCCCCTCCACCCTGGCTCCCTGTGCCCATCACCCACAACATACTCTCCTCTCTGTGGGTCATGGCTACTGTGAGCTTTTCCAGGAAGGCATTGCGTGTTCTGATGCTGCTACTTGGAATAATGAATACGTGTGGTTACATCATCCCTGATTCCAAAGGGTATCAATGTATACCATGGCCATTTCAGACCTCTTTTTTATCACTGATTTCTGCCTTAACTCAGTGCTATGATTTTCTTATTCAATTGCACTTCCATAAAATATAGCCTCTTCCCTGCATACATCTCCCTTGTCATCCAAAGAAGAATGAGGAGGGCCAGGCACAGAGGGATCACACTTGTAATGCCAACACTTTGGGTGGCCAAGGTGGGTGGACCATCAGAGGTCAGGAGTTCAAGACCAGCCCGGCCAACATGATGAAATCCCATGTCTACTAAAAATACCAAAACAAAAACAAAAACAAAAAATTAGCCAGACATGGTGGCATGCGCCTGTAGTCCTAGCTACTCTGGAGGCTGAGGTGGGAGAATTGCTTGAACCTGGGAGGTGGAGGTTGCAGTGAGCCAAGATGGTGCCACTGCACTCCAGCCTGGGAGACAGAGCAAGACTCCATCTCAAAAAAAAAAAAAAAAAAAAGGATGAGGAAGAGGACTTTAGTATCTGAGGAGAGAGATACCCACCCAGCTTTTTTTTTTTTTTTAATTTATTCTCTCTGTTCATTCAGTGATCTGCTTTAAAGACAGAGAGAACAGGAGGCTGTGCACAAGCACTCTGTGTTTTGCCCCCCAGTTTCACTCTCCATGCCTGGCAGAGCACCCACTTTGGTTCATGGGGGTGGGGATGGGAGATCCGTGGAAACTACTGTAGAGAAAAGAGTTTCAGGGCCTTGAATTGGCAAGGTGGCCTTGACTAAGTCCTTCCTGCAGGACGCATTTCAATTTTTTTCAGTTTGAAAATTGGTGAGGATCTTTAAATTGTGCCCTGGATCTACCACCCTGAGGAAAGGAGGGAAGGTCCTCCCGGGGCCTTTGTCCTCCTGGTGCTGATGCACCCTGTGCTTGGACCCAGGTCGTACGATCATCTTCACAACCCATCACCTGGACGAAGCCGAAGCGCTGAGTGACTGCGTGGCCATCCTCCAGCACGGTAGGCTCAGGTGCTGCGGTCCTCCCTTCTGCCTGAAGGAGGCATATGGCCAGGGGCTCCGCCTGACACTCACGAGGCAGGTAAGGAGTGCAACCATTCCATCTTACTGAAGTCCCATTTCTGTGTGTGGCATAAGAAACAAGTGGTGACAGTTACATAGTAATAATGTCTCAGTGGAGGCCTTCTGTGCACAATGGCCCACATGCCAAAATAAGTGGCCCCCGGCCTGTGCAGGGAGCAAGCTTCTGGGAACCCAAGCATGCATTTTGACCACCAGGATAAAATACATGAGGAGTCAGAATTACCTGATAGATAACAGGAGCTGCTATGAGTGTCAGGGCCAGGAAGTATATGACCTAGGTATTCTAGAAATATTCTTTTTTCTTTCTTTCTTTCTTTCTTTCTTTCTTTCTTTCTTTCTTTCTTTCTTTCTTTCTTTCTTTCTTTCTTTCTCTTTCTTTCTTTCTTTCTTTCTTTCTTTTTCTTTCTTTCTTTCCGTCTTTCTTTCCCTTTTCTTTTCTTTCTTTTTTTCTTGCCTTCCCTTCTCTTTCTCTTTCTCTCTTTCCTTTTCTTTTCTTTCTCCTTTTCCCTTCTCTTTCTCTTTCTCTCTTTCTTTCTCTTTCCTTCCTTCCCTCCTTCCCTCCCTCCCTCCCTCTTTCTTTCTCTTTCTTTCTTTCTTTCTTTTTCTTTCTTTCTTTCTCTCTCTCTCTCTTTCTTTCTTTCTTTCTTTCCTTCTTTCGATGGAGTCTCGCTCTGTTGCCCAGGCTGCAGTGCAGTGGTACAACCTCTGTTCACTGCAACCTCCCATTCCAGGTTCAAGCAATTCTCCTGCCACAGCCTCCCGAGTAGCTGGGACTACAGACATATGCCACCAGGCCTGGCTAATTTTTGTGTTTTTAATAGAGATGGGGTTTTACCATGTTGGCCAGGCTGGTCTCGAACTCCTGACCTCAGGTGATCCACTAACCTCGGCCTTCCAAAATGTTGGGATTACAGGCGTGAGCCACCATGCCCGGCCTAGAAATATTTTTTTGACAACGATATTACCCTCCTAGAGGCTAAAACTTTGCCAGAATACAGGAGAGTAGTGAGGGGATGGAGCAAGTGGAGTCTGGCCTGAGAGGCTGAACTTGTGTCACATCTGTAGTCATCACTGCCTGTGTCAACCGGGGGCAGGAAGTGGTGACTCTGGGGCTGGGATTCAGGGTGTGTGGGAAGTCACCTCTCCACTCTTGATGACTGTATTTGACCCTTGGTGGCCCACGAAAAGTCTTCCCTGACCTCTGAGCCAAGGTTCCTGTTTGCTTCCTCTCTCATTCAGCATGAATGTCATTATCCCCAGGTGGCTCCTTTCTTCTTTGGCTGAGAATTCTTGTCTCCCTTTTAAGACTCCCTTCAACCCAGTTTTCTGCTGTTCAATGCTAGGCCCAGGATCTCTTTGTGACTCTCCCAGTGGACGGGGGGCACTTCATGAAAACAAACCCCTGGAGGCTGGCCATGGCAGGCCCAGTAGCTAAGACGGGCATGTTGGGGGGCATGTGGGTGTGGCCTCACAAGGTTTATCACTGCAGGTTTATATTTTTTAAAAAGAAAGAAAAAAATACAAGATGTCATTGAGATGCCTATTGCTTAAGTGTGATATTTCATTTAAGCTTTGAAATGGAGTTTTGAAATAATTTGCTTATGGATATACATGAAATCAATTGATGTATGTATGGATTAACATTCCTTACTGGTTTCTTTTTTCCTTTTTTTTATGGATAGCCTTCTGTTCTGGAGGCCCATGATCTGAAAGACATGGCTTGTGTTACATCCCTGATAAAGATCTATATTCCACAAGCATTTCTCAAAGACAGCAGTGGAAGTGAGCTGACCTACACCATTCCAAAGGACACAGACAAGGCCTGCTTGAAAGGGCTCTTCCAGGCTCTGGATGAGAACCTGCATCAGCTGCACCTGACGGGCTATGGGATCTCAGACACCACCTTAGAAGAGGTACTGAGAAAACTGAAGCATGCTTTAATTATTTATGCTTTTTTGGCCATTCCACATTAAATGAAGAGATGTGGGTAAAGGGGAGGAGATGTGGGTAAAGGGGAGGAGTGTGTACTTTTATTTACATTTGAGTTCTGATTGGTAGCATACTAGATGCCAATAACCGAACTTAACAGGCCTGACAGGTGGCGATTGTCCTTTAAGTGAAATGGCATTCTTTTAGCATTCTTTTTTTTGTTTTGTTTTGTTTTTGTTTTTGAGACAGAGTCTCGCAGTGTCGCCCAGGCTGGAGTGTAGTGGCGCTATCTCGGCTCACTGCAAGCTCTGCCTCCCGGGTTCACGCCATTCTCCTGACTCAGCCTCCTGAGTAGCTGGGAATACAGGCGCCCACCACCACGCCTGGCTAATTTTTTGTACTTTTAGTAGAGATGGGGTTTCACCATGTTAGCCAGGATGGTCTCTATCTCCTGACCTCATGATCCGCCCGCCTCGGCCTCCCAAAGTGCTGGGATTACAGGCGTGAGCCCATGCGCCCGGCCTCTTTTAGCATTCTTATAGTTGAGAAGCTTGGTGTCTTTAATTCAGAATCATGAGGTGTTTAAACAGTTGTCAGTAGTGGTTGATCGCTGGTTGTAATTCTTCATGTAGAGATGCCCTCCTCTTTCTGCTTCTGTCTGGGAGCCTCTGGCCCCATGCTGGGTATCAGTGATGTGAGAGGGTTTAGCACGGGAACACTGCATGCCTGGTGAGCTCCCATCCCCCAGGTCCCACTTTTCTCTACCTGGATCTGAGGTGGATGAGACCACTCCATGTGGGTTCTTCATAGAGTACACTTAACAACAGGCAGAAATAGGTGTTTCCTCCAGGAGGACATTGCTATGTTGTGTGACCCAACCTAAGGCATGCCTTGTTTGGGGTTCTTGAGGTTGGCTCTCTGTGTGGACAGTATTTGAGCCCTAATTTTACATTGCTATTATTCATATAAAATGTCACAGGTTTTCAAAAAATCGAGTACTGCAAGTTAAAGGTTTTAAAAATCTGCAAAAGTCAAAGTCTGAACATTCAGTTGTGTTTTGGAATTGATTCCTTGGGTTAGTGATGCAGGAGGAAAGGCTATCTTTTGTGTGATAAATCAGTGTGGTCCCAAGTAGCCCCCATCACAAGTTTTGTCTGGAATAAATAGTCATAAAAGATTGTGAAACATAAAAAAAAATTACAAAATGCTTTTATACATAGAATGTATTTGGTTCCCCCAAAACTCCATAACTTATTATTCCTATTTTAAGGTTGAGTAAGCTGAGGCTCACATAGGCCAATTTCCTTACCCCAAATCACGAAGGTCGTAAATGGTGAGCTCTACTTAGACCTAGGGTTTCTGATAGTTAGTCAAGTTCTCTAAATGAGCCCATGCCTTTGTGGTTGATGCTCTGTATTCCATGCATCATCAGGACTGGAGTCCATCAATTCCCACTGCGTTTTAATAGAGCAAGTTACAGTGCAAGAGACAAACAAAAAGCAGCCTAACAAACACACATGATGAATAGGAGCTGTTTTCTAAAGCCAAAGGATGCGGTCACTGCATCTTTTCTTGTCTGACTGTCTCCTATTTTCATTCTTCAAGTCTCGACATGAACGGCGCCTCTGCAGCGGATTCCCAGATTCCTCAGCATCAATTCTGTTCCGTGTTCCCCCCACCCGCCCTCACTGCACTCTGAAGCTTTTCTTCATGACACTTCTCCCAACTTGTTATGCATGCTTCTTTGTCTCTCCCATGGACATTGAGATCTGTGAGTGCTTGTATCTTTTCTGCCCACCTCTATAGTAGCAGTGCCCGGGACAGTTGCTAGCACTCGTGGTTGCTTAATAAATGTTTTCTAAGCGAACGATGTGCTGGGCCTTTCCAAATATTCCTCCAGCTATATTTTTAATATAAAATAAATAATATTATTTAATAAAATAATGCATATATATTACACATAATATACATATGTAACATATAATATACATACATATACATATATTACATATAATAATACATAGATATTTAATAAAACATATATATATGTTCAGGGTTTCATTGTGTTGCTCAGGCTGGTCTGGAACTCCTGGGCTCAAGTGATCCTCCCACCTTAGCCTCCCAAGTAGCTGAGGCTATAGGTGTGTGCCACTGCACCTGGTACCAAGATTTTGATCTTTAAAATGGAAAAATCAGAACAGTTTGCATGGTTTCCCAAGGAGTAACAATAATGGTTAAATGCCTGGAACAAATCTGTCTGTCAAAAATGGTAATGGCTTTTCTCACTTACAGTGGGATTGCATGAGACGTTGCTGTCATAGCTTTGCAGTGACCACAGAATTAAATAACATCTATGCCCCCAAAAGGCAACTTTCCTCCAGGAATTTTTGGGAGACAGCAGTCTTCCCTGGGCCAATGTAGAACAAGAAGGAATTTCCTAAGCCCCTTTTCCCCAGATTGCATGAGTCAGGATGTAGGTTTACAGGCCTGCTGCTAACTAAAGCACCATACTTGAATGCAGCTATGTCAGGCACCACAGTTGTCACTATCTTCTTAAATGTGAATAACAAGTCCAAATATTATATTGGAAGCTAATCATTTGGACAGTTAAGAGCTGTCAGCTGGCATGAGTCAGTTTCCCTACAGACAGAAGGAGGTGCTGCTTCCAGGGGTAGTTTTTGCCATCCTGGGTCACTTGGAAAAGAAAAATAAAATATATATTTTTTTGGGTTATAGAGAGAAATTGTCAAAAAAGCCCAGGCTTCTTATGTTCATGTCTGTCTCTCTAATCATTCACCGGGTTAATCCGGTTGTTTACTAGTTGTATGGTGTCTTGTACAGATAAATTGAACATATTCATAAGCTCACTGGACTCTCAGGGCAGGGAGGAAGATGCCGTGGGAATATGGACCAAGCACACTTATCAGTGAAATAATGAGTGTTCACCCCCAATGTATTTACTGATTTACAATTAAACACATGCGACAGGAAGAGTGGGTGTTCCCTTTACGTAAGTGGCATTTTGCTTGTTGTTAATAAAAGAGAAATCCTTGGTAATACTTTTAATTTTTATTATTAAGAAGAGTGAAATTTTGTGGAACATTTTGCTTCAATATTTTATGAATTTAAATATCACAGAAAAGAAAAACTGGTGAGGAAAGCCTTTATATCACGGGTGGATGCTTAGCTCTTAAATGTTTTGTTAATTATTGTGGCATATATGACCAATCAATCATATCTCAAGGTAAAACATACATTTAGGGAGAGGCTTATTCATAACCATAGCACAGGTAAATAAGATACTTCAGTATTCTTCTTAGTAACTCCCTCTCTTCCTGCCTTCCTTCCCTACCTCTCTCTTTTTGCTTCCCTTCCTTCTTCCTGCCTACATCCTTCTTTCCTCCCTAATTTTCAGGTCTGTCTGAATTTTTAGTCACATCTGAGACTAAAATGAAGATCCCATAGGAGTAAGAAAGTGTCAGCTGTGCTGTTTCGTGTTTGCTGTGCTTATGTTACTCGTATTATCTGCAGAATCTTTTAAAGCCACTGTCTCCTTTATAAGTGTTATTTTAGTAAAAACTAGATAAATCAATGTAAAAATCTACTTAGACAGGCCTCTACAAAGCTGCAACCTGTTGAAACTTAAAGAACTGTCACTGTGGCCACAGAGGCCACCAGTGCTCCTATCAGTCTTAAATATGAGGAATTCTTTATGTCTGATACGTTCCGCCTAGGAATAGAAACTGAGATTTCCATGTTTCCTTCTGCATCCCCTGGGGTGCTGAGAGAGCTGGGCCTCGACAGAGCCTGCAGGGCCACGGGGAGTGGTCTGCGTTCTTGACCATGCATGGTGCTCCCTCACTGCGGAATGACTCCCCTACCTTGGCGCCCTTACCTGTAGGTTGGGAATCATGGAAGGAACCACAACATAGCGTTGAAGGGAAGAAACTTCTAGTGCAGCGCGTGACACACAGACAGACGACATTTGTTCTGTTTGATAGGGACTTGCATGAGATGCCCTGGGAAGAGCCCCAGTCGGAGAGTGCCCCAGCACCAAGGGACGCCTCCTGCAGGCGCTCACAGAGGACAAGGCTGGAGCTGCAACCTGGGTGTGTCTTGGGGTTTAGAGGCTGCTCCTTTTGCTTCCTCACCCTCCAGCCACAGGTCCAGCCTCCCACCTCCCCCAGACCCATGTCCATGCTTCTCCTTCTGATGTCTGCCCCTTCCCCACTTTCTTCCCTACAGAGCTCGGGCCTGTTAAGAGCTTGCTGTACTTCAGTCCTTCCATGCTCAGAATTCTAAACCAGTCTTGAAATCTCACTGCATCACTGCATATACCTTTTTTTTTTTTTTAAACAGGAGTTACCCATTTCACAATATTTATCTTGAACAGTTTTTATTTTTCCCATAGTCACGATGTTCATGGTGACATAATTTCTTTTATAAAAATGTGTCCTTATGTAGTTCCTCCCCTCCCTGCTTTAAGGCACTTTGGTTGTTTCTAAAGTTTTGATTTTACCATTGAGACCATGCAAGGCTGAAGAACAGGGACCCCCAGCTTCTCCATAGACTGATTCCTAGAAGTGCAATTACTGGGTCCAGGGGGTTAACCCTCAAGATCTGTGACGGGGTCAAATGACAGAGTCCCCAAATGATGACATGCATTTGTGTCCTAGATGCTTTTTTTTCATATGCCTCAATCTTTTCAACATTTCAAAAGAAACCCAGTGCCTTCTAGTCACATTTAGGATTTCCTAACTGGCCTGCTGCCCCATAACTTCTTCAACCCATGGTTGCCATGGGAAGGGCCTGGGAATCAGGGCAATAACATTGACACTTGCATTTATGTTTCATCACTTGCTGTCGGGGACAATCTGGACAAATCACTTAGGCTGGAACCACGTTTATTTTAATTTTAAAAACTTTTTTAAAGAGCAGTTTTAGATTTTCAGCAAAATTGAGCAGAATGCACAAATTGTGCATTCCGTGTCCCTCTGCCTCCCTTGCCCCCAGCCTTCTCCACTATCAACATCCCTGCAGAATGGCTCATTTGTTACAATTGATGAACCAACATGGACACATCACCATCCAGCCCATTAGGCTTCACTCTTACTGTTATACATTCTGTGGGTTTGGATGAATGTATGATTCCATGTATCTGCGATTATAGTATGATATGGAACAGTTTCACTGCCCTAAAAATCTCTCGTGCTCTGCCTAGTCATTCCTCCCTGCCCACAGCCTCAGCCCTCAGCAACCACTGAACTTTTTACTGTCATTGTAGTTTTACCTTTTCCAGAATGTTGCAGAGTTGGGAATCATACAACCCTTGTAGCCTTTTCAATTTGGCTTCTTTATGTTAGTAACATGGATTTAAATATTCAGTGTGTCTTTTCATGGCTTGATAGCTTATTTCATTGTCCCACTGAATAATATCTCAGTGGCTGAATGTACCATAGTCTATTTATCTATTCACCTACTGAAAGACATCTTGGTTGCTTCCAAGTTTTAGCAATTATGAACAAAGCTGCTATAACTATCTGTGTGCAGACTTTTGTGTGGACATAAGTTTTCAACTTACTTGGGTAAATACCTAAGACTGCAACTGCTATATCTTACAGTAAGAGTGTCTTTAGTTTTGTAAGAAACTGCCAAACTGTCATCCAAAGTACCTGCACCATTTTGCGTTTCCACCAGCAATGAATGGGAGTTTCTGTTGTTCCATATTCTTGCCAATATTTGGTGCTGTTAGAGCTCTGGATTTTAGCCATTCTAGTAGGTGTGTAGAGGTATCTCACTGCTGCCTTAATTTGCATTTTCCTGATGACATATGATGTGGAGCAACTTTTCATATTCTTATTTGCCATTTGAATATATTCTTTAGTGAGGTGTCTGTTTAGGTCTCTGGCCCACTCTTTAAAAATTGGGCTGTTTGCTTTCTTATTGTTGAGTTTTAAGAGCTCTTTGTTAACTTCATTTTTCTCATCCCTACAGTAGGTTTATCTTCCCTATCTTCCACACACAGTTTTTGTTGAGGTCAAATCATATAATTAACACTGAGTGCAGGTTACATATTGCTGGATTGTGACATAAATATGAGGAATTATCAGTATTTTTTCTACTATTTATATCCAAAACACATGTGCAGTGGTGTATTTTCAGATTAGACACTGTTATATTTTAATCTGTCTATATTTTAATGTTACAGAATACCTTGTGTTATAGAATAACTTCTAAAAATTCTTTTTATGTTATGTATTAGTCCATTCTCACATTGCTGTAAAGAAATACCTGAAACTGGGTAATTTATAAAGAAAAGAGGTTTAATTGGCTCAAGGTTCTGCAGGCTGTACAGGAAACATGACAGCATCTGCTTCTGGGGATGGAAGGTGGAAGGCAAAGAGGGAGCAGGCATCTTATGTGGCAGGAGCAGGACCAAGAGAGAGTGGGGAGGTGTCACACACTTTTAAACAACCAGATCTCACAAGAACTCACTCACTCGCTATACACTACCAAAGGGGGATGGGGCTAAACCGTTCATGAAAACTCCACCCCCATGATCCAGTCACCTCCCACCAGGCCTTACCTTGGACATTAGGGATTGCAGTTTGACATGAGATTTGGGTGACGACATAGATCCAAACCATATTATGCTATATTCCTTAAATATCTCTATTTCTGTTTAGTAGTCACCTTTCTTTTACAAAATATTTGTATTTGTACTTTACCCATTTGTATTCCTTTTGGAAATTTCTCAGTCTTCCTCCTCTTTGCCCTCTTTTTTTAAAAATATATATTTATGTACTTCATATGTAAAATTCTTATAGTAAAATCCACTATGAGTTTGACAAACGTATAGAGTTGTAGAACCACCACTCCAATCAAAGTACAGAGGAGTTTCATCCCCACCACCTGCTGAGAAGAATAATTCTTCCATGTAACATGCCTCTGCAATTTTTTAAATCCAGGATTCATGTTCTTGCTGTTAGTCACCCCAGAACAGCAAGAACTCCTCATTAGTCAGTGAGGAGCAACAGAACAAGTTGTTCAATTACTTTGGAGATGTAGTACATGTTTCTTCAATTTCTTATAGTAATTTCTACTTTCTACATTTAGTATGTGCTTTGCACATAATAGGTCTTAAAAAAATATTGATTTACTAGATTTTACGTATCTCTCTTTCTCCACATCTCTCACACACACGGATGCTAAGAAAGAAATTATCCCTCTAAGGGCAACCATGGGCAAAGAATCTGGAATATATATACAATGTATATGAGATCTAACAAAATATAAATGGTATATTTAGAGCTGTTTGAGAAAGGTATCTTAAATCGGAAAATGATTGGGGCTTTTGGAGAACCTTCTTTTGTTTGGTAGAGGCTATAAAATGTCTGTCTCAACCAATTTTGTCTCTTCACACTTGGCGAGCATTGACTTTCCTTTCTTATGTCTGTTACTGATCCACGGCTAGCATGGCTGTTGTAGTGCTGAGGGTGCTTTTCTCTTCCTTCATCTGCATTTTGCCTGATGACTTTACAGGAGTGAGGAGGACCTGCCAATTAACTCTCCAGTTGAGCTCTTCAGCTAAAAAGCATATTTTACTTCTAAACTGCAATACACTTACTATAAATTATGATCTCCAACTTTACCTACAAACTAGTGAAATTAAGATTTAAAATGAAATCATGATAGTCACCAGTTTCATTAAGGCATCTGTATTTTCTACTCCAATGCTTGGACCTAAGGACAATACTGGCAAGTTACAATGTTTACTTTGTGTGGGATGGGACCATAGAGAGGTAGAGACTTGGCTTTGCATGTGGAATATATTTTCAGCAATCTCTGAAGCCAAGACAAAACTTTCTGGCATAATGCAAACAGAGTAAATTTTTGCAGTGTATTTTTTAAGAATTTTGAAGTTTTTAGTAATGTTTTAGAAAGGTTGGTGAGCCTGCCTGAGATGGGAAGTTTCTTTCCTTCCAGCTTGCTAAATACTGATTAGTGGGTTCCCTTTGTATCTTTGCCAAGGAGGTTCTGGATGCTAGTTCCTTGGGTGCATGAACTCAGCTGCCCCATCCTACACAGCATTAAGAGGTAAAGCCTGGGCCTCAGATGTAGGGCTTGATCTTTTTTTTTTTTTTGACTTTTTTTTAGAACAATTTTTAAGAAAATAGAATTCCTGTACAATCTTTGCCCATTTAAGTTTCAATTGTGCCCCTCATGTCCCTAAGAGCAAAAGGATCCAGTCCAGGATCACGAGCTGCACTCAGTTGCATGCCTCTTTAGTCACTGTCAATCTGCAAGAATTCCTCAGTTTCCTTGACTTTCATGACCTCAATATTTTTGAAGAGTCCAGACCACGTATTTTGCACAATGAGCCTCAATATGGGTTTGCTCTATTTTGCTGTGATTGGTCAGGTTATGCAGTTTTCACTGGCATGTTCCAGGGGTGACGCTGTGTCCTACTGCTCCTAGCTGCCTGCTGCACAAGGCTGATCTGTCCTATGGCTAGTGAGGTGATCTTTTTTCCCAGGTAAAGTGGAAAGTGGTGTCTGCCAGTCTTCCCCACTCTTAAGTTAATTTCCTTTTCTCTCTTTTTTTTTTTTTGAGGACATATTTTGAGACTGTAAATTCCCCTTTTCTCACCCACCTGTTTTAGCATCTTCTGATGTTCCTTGCCAGAATTAAAAATTATTACTATGGCACTTGCCAAGTGGTGATTTTTCTAATTCCATCATTCCTTCCGTGTGTTTTAGTTGGCATTGTCCAGTAAGAAAGAACTCTCTCTTTACCCCATTGACCTATTTATATAAGGAGCCACTCATAGCATCCTATTCTACTCAGTGAGTTACAATTCAGTAGGGTCATTATTTACTTTGAGGCTCATGTCATACCAAGTTGAGCCAGTGGGAGGTCCTTCAAGCTGGTTTTTGTGCCTTTTAACTCATGCCTCCCATTCTTGGAGCATTTTCCTGCTTCCTGACAAAACAAGATGTTCTAGGATTGCCATTCTTTCCCAGCCCTGGCTCTAGAATCAGCCATTTCTCCAAGAAATCCTGGCTGCTCAGTATGCTCATGGTGATTGGAGTGTTGCTGCTCTGAGGTTCCCTCATGGATAAGGTAAAAGATCCACCTCTATTTTTGCTTCTCTTTCTGCCCATAAATAGAAAACTAGGGGTTCAACTCCACATGGCATCTCTAATTCCAATCCAGTTACACAGCATTCATTTAGTGTTTCCTCTTGCCTTATTTGTACCGCCCTTCTCTGATAATGAGAAACTCGACTTACTCATTCTTATGCTACCTTTTCCCTCGGTCCTCCTGTGTGCAGCTCATCTTCCAAGGCCTCCACACTGCTTTGCTGCTCTACTCACATGCTCTCTTGTGGGAACCTGCCCCACTTCAGCTGCCACTTTCTGTTGGCCCCAAACCCTAATCTGGCATCTTTCTTACAAAAAAAAAAAAAAAAAAAAAAAAAAAAGAAAAGAAAAAAAGAAAGAAAGGAAAGAAAGAAGAAAGAGGGAGGAAAGAAGAGAAGGAAGCAGGCACTTTTTTGAGAGATCTTGTTCCCTTTTTCTTTCATGTGACATCCTGTTTGTTGTTTTTTTTTCTTTTTTTTTTTTTCTCCTAAAGAACAATACATTCAGTATTTTGAGGATTCTTCATTTGGGGGCTAAGGTCTTCTTAACTTAGAACAACCTCACGGTCTAAGCATTTATGCAGACAGCCTGTTGTCTTGTTAACACTTACTGTGCTATCAGCCCTTTGACTGGAGTTCTGTGACCCATTCTTTGCATTCTGTTTATAACAAGGTGTTGTAGGGTGTCACAGAGCCTGAGTGTGAACTAGAATTGACCTTTTATAACTTATGTCTTTTAATCTTCCCCTTGTACGAATAAGCAAACTGAGAGACGAAGAGACCAAAAAGGTAATGAGTTGACCAAAATCAGACACTGAAATTTTTTTCATTTTGTGTTGGACTCCAAAATTTTCTAGTCTACTTACCAACTTCTCCTGTTCTGTAGTCTCCAGGGACACCTCAAATCAACAGCCCTTGTTTCAAAGGTGTGTTGATGGTGTGATAGTTCTAGGATAGGCTGGATAATGGTCCCCCAGCAACGTCCACGTCCTTATCACTGAAGCCTGTAAATGTTACCCATATGGGCCTGTGTCAGGAGATATCCCAAATTATCTGGGTGGACTTGATGTAATCAAAAGGATACATCAAAGGGGGATCGAGGAAGGTCAGAGAGGAAGAAGGTGATGTTATGATGAGGCAGCAGTTGGAGAGATGAGCTTTAAAGATGGAGGCTGGGGCCATTGGCCAAACAATATTGGCAGCCACTAGAAGCTGGGAAAGTCCAGGGAGTATATTCTCCCTTGATTTTAGCCCAGGAAGGCCCATATTAGGCTTCTGACCCCCAGAACTGTAAGATACTAAATACATTGTCTTAAGCCACCACATTTGTGGTAATTTGTTACAGCAGTGATAGGAAATTCATACAAGCTCCTGTAAAATAACAAATCTTGCTGCATGTATTGTGTTAACATGTCAGGGGACAGCCCTGCCCAAGACCCCATATTTAGAGAGCAGTTGCTAGTACCTCTAGTGTTTCTTATCATCTAAGTTGTCCATGTGTTTTCATCTTCTGCTTCTTTAAAAAACAATCACTTTGGGGAAACGGAAAGAGTACATCTTATGTTACATGTAGGTCAAGTTTGGAAATTCTTCCTCTGCTCAAGTCATCACTCAGCTGGGTTCCATTGTCCTTGTCTTACAAAAATTTGGTCAGCTTCATAAATTTCTCTAGCATCTAAGCAAAAAAGTACCTTGCACTTACCATCTCCAGGACACAATCCATCAAACTGACACTTTAAGTGTAGATCATATCTGGGGTCTCAAGCTGCTTGACAACACCCTTTAAACAGAGAACCCAAAAGGATGGGGCATAGGACTCATGGCTGAGGGATTGATAGCACAATCAGTGTAGAGATGACACTGGGCTGTCATAAATGCCCAGACCTCAAAGCTCTTTTAAATTAAGGAGACGTAGATCCCCAAATGAAGAATCCCCAAACTTTTGAATTTACTGTCCCTTGAAAAGAAAGAGTGGATACACCATAGGCATTGCTTTTAAAGCCATATTTTTGTTACATTTTAAATTACTTTCATGCTAGTTAGTGTCCTTCAGACATAATTTCATCATTTCTTATTTTATTCTTATTTACTTTGTGTGATGAATTTACCTAAAAATTAATGAGTAATTTGACCAACTTGATTGTCCTTTGACTTGAGAAGCTTGTAATTTCAGTGAAATTCAAAACATTAGATAAGATTGAAAAGAATATTCTACTTCTTTTGTATGAAAGTGGGAAGGTGTAGGTCTTATTTGGTCCATTTGAATTGGCTTATGGCCTACATTCAGTTACAATGATAGAAAATACCATCAAAAGAGGAGGAAGACATGTGTATAAATAATGTCATTCCATACTAAATGCACAAACGCAGCATTCTTCTTAAATTGGAAAGTGTAGCCAGGACATTAGATGTTTAGCCTGCATTCACTTGCTGTGCAGTTGCCTAACCTTTATTTCTGTCTCTTTTGGAAGATTGTTTATATGTTTTGATCAGGACTTTTATACTCTTAATGAGAATATTTTTGCAGTATTTTGCATCTCCTCATAATTGTTGAAATGAAAAAGAGTTTACGTTTCTTTATTTGAATTACTTTAGAAAACCTGAAGAACACCTTTCAGTATAAATATTGATTTAAATATTGCTGGAAAGTATGTATCAGATAAGAAGGAATACAGTGAGAACTCAGTTAACATTGTTGATGGGTTCTTGGAAACGAAGACTTTAAGCAAAACAACTTTTTTTCCCTCGTCAACATTATAACAAAATGGCATTGAATGAGATGACATTATTTGAGGACCTGCTGTATGTCCTTTTGCTTAAAGTTGCAGTTGTGAACAATAACTTGCTGATGACGCTAAGTGAGGACTTACTGTAAAATGATATAATGTGGAAATTCTATGTCCAGAATTCAGTGAAATGTTAGGAGCCTTCTTATAAGTTTTCTTTCATTAAATCCCTGGGTAATGTTCTATTCTGGATGTTAGGGTTACCTGAAATACTTGCCAAGGGGAGTTTTACAGTTGTTGTCTGTGTGATTCAGTGTGAGAATTATAATGCAAAATAACAAAGGCAAAGTCTGCCATCAAGACTCCAGATCTTTGATTACAGTGATCAATGTCATATTGCTTTTGAAAAGAGTAACCTTTGTTTGCCCTCTCTGTTAATTGGGCTACTTCGACATTTTGTCAAATTCTCAGAGCCTCCCGGACAGCCTGCCTGCAGTTAAGGTGAGTTGCCACTTGATGGCACACATAACATTCTGATTGTCTTAGGCTTGCCTTTATTCATAGGCAAAGTTCCAGAATTTTCAGACACATTGTACCCCGGTACTTAGTGCCATACCATAATTGATTTTATCTCCTGCTGATCTGTGAGATTATTGAAGGCAAAAACTCTGTCCTTATTCTGTTTCCTCCTCTAACACACACATGCCCACAAATGTGTGCATTCAAACATGTGCATATACATTCACACATGTTTATACACACTCACACACACACCCTCCTCCCCACCACATACAACTATGGCCTTTTATGAGAGGGGCTAGAAAAGGAAAATTTAAAAAGGACGGATGAAGATTGTTATCAATAATGCCTTAGTTATCAAGGTATGCTTCATATAATCATAGTTAAATGTGACCATTAAATGAAAATTCAATTTAGAATAAAATGTAAAGGAAAATCTTTAGTCAACGAATAATTCTTGATTTTCACTATCTCTGTTGTTTCCTATCTAATTCCCTATAAATGTACTAGGTGAAGACTTACTGCACTAAGCCTCAGTGCCCTCATCTTAAGCGAGGATAATAGTACTCATCTCATCAGATTGATCTGAGAATTACATGATGAAACAGCACATATACCCTACTACACTTACTCATCCTTATCTAGCTACTGTTAAGACCAGACATTGCCAGTGTGCTACATGCCAGGCATCGTTTTTATAACTTTATATATAAATGCATTTACTGCTTGCAACAATCCTATAATATGTCTAATTTATTTATTTATTTATTTATTTTTTGAGACGGAGTCTCGCTGTCGCCTAGGTTGGAGTGCAGTGGCGCGATCTCGGCTCACTGCAGGCTCCGCCCCTGGGGTTCACGCCATTCTCCTGCCTCAGCCTTCTGAGTAGCTGGGACTACAGGCGCCCACCACCTCGGCCGGCTAATTTTTTGTATTTTTAGTAGAGACGGGGTTTCACCATGTTAGCCAGGATGGTCTTGACCTCCTGACCTCGTGATCTGCCCGCCTCGGCCTCCCAAAGTGCTGGGATTACAGCCGTGAGCCACTGCGCCCGGCCTCTTATTTATTACCATTTATCATGTGAGGAAACTAAGTTAAAGAGTGGTAAAATAATGTGTCCAAGGTCACGTGGCTGGCGCACACTCAGAAATGTTATTAATCATTATTCTTCTTGTTATTATTTGCAATAGTAGTGAGGTTTGCAGCTTTTCCTTGGGGTCTTACTGGGAATCAGCAAAGGGTTATCTTTCACATGAAGGTAGCTGCATCTGACCTTTCACTAGTGCTACTCATGCAGATTTTGCTCAGTAGGATTCCATGCAAACGAATTAACCACGTGCAGAGATATTGCATGCCTCTCCTGAAGGCTTGTTTGCTCATGGCTTCTTCTTTCTGGTGCCTTCCCCCATCTTTCCCTGTGGTTGGGGGCTCCTCAGGAACATATAGAGACAGTCAATACGTTTTTGCTTGTTTAGAGGAATCAGAATGGTGAGGTCGTGTGGAGAAATCAGAAGTGAGGGAGGGTGCTCAGTGTGGGCTGAGATCTGTATATGCAGGTATAGGACTTTACTACCCAGGGCATTGGGTGTGAGGTACCAGCTGGATGGACAGTGACACTGGCCCAGCAGGAGTCACTTGGAGAGGGGCCAGGGCCAGGGACCGATATCTCTATGGATATGTGCAGAGGAAGGGGTGATGGAAGCACCTGCACGGATGATGCTAAGGGACAGAGTGGCAATGCACAGTGCCTAGCTTTGTGCATGGCCCACGGAGGATGTTCAGGAAACCTTGGCTAACCACATGAATAATAGAAGACTTACTGCATGCTTCCAGAGTCTGTGCCTGGCACTTTACAGCCATCATCTACTCAACTTTAGATACTGTGATCATCATCTCTGTTTTATTAATACAACGAGGCAGCCAACACTCTGGGTGGTGCAGCCCTATGCCTGCAGACACAGAGCCGGCCCGCATCTTGCCAACAGTGGAGCTCCAGCAGTTAGGACTGTGCTGCTGCAGGGCGATGTCTCCTTGACCTTTATGCTTCTTGTGCATTGCCCAATGTTTATTTTAGAGATTCTCTTTCCATCACTCCATAAATCCCTGCCAGCGATCCAGGTGCAGCTCAAGGGCCTCGATGTCTCCAACCCACCTCATTTCCCTTTGTGTCTGCTCGCGCTTCTGCTTTCTTACCTTATTTTTGCTATTTTAGTCATAGTCTTTGGCTTTGAATAAACTGAGGTTGGACTTCTGCCTCCACTACTAACCAAGAAGTGACTTCAAGCAAGTTATTTGACTAACTACCTTAGTGACATCATATATCATAGCCCATGGAAAGCACACATTTAATGGGGATTTTTATGTATGAGATCCTATCTACTGTAAGTAAACTGAGCATTGCAATTTTGTTGTCTGATTCACCTCTGAATTCCTAAGATGCTGGTACAGTGAGTCACAAACTTAAGTTGAATTGGATACACTGTGTTGCTATCTGTCCCCTCCCTGCCTATTACTGCCTATGCATTTGACCAGCCTCCACTAGCCCATGAGGGTCTGGGAGTTCACAGTCAAGTTTCATTCATCTTTGCATCCTATGGGTAGCCTGTTTTGCTGAGACCTAGATAGTCTTAGAGTTATGCCAATTAAGTGGATGGCTAAATGAAATATATGGGGTGTGTTTGGCATATGTTGTCACAACCAGATTAGGCAATTGAGGCAGAAGAAAAGAAATGCGATGTGTATAGAAACATAAAATAATACATGGCTGTTTTGTTTTTGTTTTTGTTTTTGTTTTTTCCTGAAAGGTGTTTTTGATGCTTTTGCAAGATTCCACTAAGAAATCTCACATTGCCCTGGGGACTGAGTCAGAGCTGCAGAACCATAGGCCTACCGGACATCTGTCTGGCTACTGTAAGTACAGAATGGCTTCTTGCATTTCTGCTGGAGGAACAATGACACCAGCCTTATTCAACATCCGTTGTTTTAAAAGTTGAATAGCAAGGTTCTGAAGTTAGTGAGATGTGAGTGCATAGTGAGGCGGCAAGTAAATACACGTCAGAGGCAAAAAAAAAACGTTGAGTTTTATCCTGGCTTGAAAAAAAAAACAAAACTGTGTGTTTATAGGACACATTTATCTTTTCTTCAGGACTTGGTTTACCTTCATCACAAACAAACTGATCTGGCCTACCTGCGTGGTGTGCCTCTTATGTGCAGACACCCTCCTGGTAATGGATTTGCATGACTTAACAAAGCCCTGGATGTGGGCTTTGCCTTTATGCAACCTCTGTCCGTTTGGGACCAAATCACGGCTTCAGCTTTTGTATGCAGCCTCCTTTACAGGCTTTAATGATTGAACAGAATCCAGATTTGGTATCTAGGTGTGTGACTGAAGCTCCAGTTCAGTCCAATTCCTGGCATATTTATTAGCAGCAACTCAGCAAGGATCCCTGAGCTGAGCTCTAGGGATGTGGAGGGTAATAAATCTAAGAGCCTTCCTTCAGAGATTTCAGTCTACCAGGCACATGAACCCGTGAATAAGTAACTAGAATTAAACATGTTATAACCTTTTATGATGTTTCCCAAATTGCATCCTCACCAGCAACTGTAGGAATTGCTATTGCTGTACTTCCTCTTCAGCTCTTAGTAGTATCAGATTTGAAAAACATATAATTTAGCTATTAAAATAGATGTGTAGTAGTTTCTCATTGTGGTTTTAATTTGCATTCTCCTAATGATTACGTTAAGCATATCTTTTTTCTTTCCCACAGCTTTATTGAGATATAATTCACGTAACACACAATTCACTCATATAAATGGGACCATTCAGTGGCTTTTAGCTTCTTCAGAGTTCTGCATTCATCACCACAATCAACCTTACACCATTTTCATCACTCTGAAAACTGGTGTCACTTAGCAATCACTCCTCAAAATCCCCATCTCTTCAGCCATAGGCAACCTCTAATGTACTTTCAATCTCTAATAGATGTGTCTATTTTGGACATTTTATATACATGGAATCATAGTATGTGTGGCCCTCTGTGACTAGCTTCTTTCACTCAGCACAATGTTTTTGAGGTTCATCCATGTTGCAGCGTGCCAGTCAGTACTCAATTTATTTTGATTACCAACTATTTCATTGTATAAATATACCACATTTTTGTTTGTCCATTCACCAGTTGATGGGCATTTGGGATTGTTTCCAGTTTTTTACTATTGCAAATATACTATTATGAACATTTATGTACACAATTTTTGTGGATATGTTTTCTCTTACATGTATACCTAGGAGTGAAATTGCTGAATCATATGTTTCAATCATTTGAGAAACTGCTAGACTGTCATCTAAAGTGATCACACCTTACATTCCCTCCAGTAGTATATGAAGGTTCTAATTTCTCCACATTCTCCCAACCCTTGTTATTATGTGCTGTTTTGATTACAGACACTTTAGTGGATGTGACACACACCTTAGTGTGTATCTCATTGTGGGTTTTATTTACATTTCACTGGTGGCTAATGATGTTGAACATCTTTTCATAGGCTTCATGGCCATTTGTATATTTTCTTTGGAGAAATCATATTCAGATTTTTTGTCCATTATTAAAATTGGGCAGATTTTATTTCTAGAGCTGGAAGAATTTCTAATTATGGAATTGTGTGAGTTAAGTGGAATGGTAACTGGGTTTTCATAAATGCCCTTTATGAAGTTGAAGATGTTTCTATCTATTCCTAATTGTGGAGTGTTTTTAATCATGAAAGGTGTTGGATATTGTCAAATGCTTTCTCTGCATCTATTGAGATGATCATATGTTTTTTGTTTATTTATTTATTTATTTATTTATTTATTTATTTGGTATATTTTTGATAGTTAAAACAACATTGCATTCCTGGGATAAATTCTACCTGGTCATGTCATATATTGCTGGATTTTATTGTGCTAGTATCTTGTTGAGCATTTTTGTATCTTTATAGCAGGTATTGGTCCGCAATTTTCTTGCAATGTCTTTGGCGCTGTTATCATGGTTATCTTCACCTCACAGAATGAGTTGAGAGGTGATCCCTTCTCTTCTATTTTGTGGACGTGTTTGTGAATAATTGGTATTAGCTCTTCTTTCAATGTTTTGTAGAATTCACCAGTGAAGGCTTCTGGGTCTGGGCTTTTCTTTGTGGGTAGGTTTTTTTATTATTATTAATTCAAATATTTAATTGATGTAGGGCTATTAGATTGTCTGTATTTTTCTCAAATCAGTTTCAGTGTTTTGTGTCTTTCTAGGAATCTGTCCATTTCATTTCAGTCGTTATGCTATTTTATGTTATTGGCATACAATTGTTCATAGTAATCAATTATAATTCCTTTTATTTTTTAAAAGTCTGTAGTGATGTTTGCCAGGGGCGGTGGCTCACGCCTGTAATCCCAGCACTTTGGGAAGCTGAACTGGGTAGATCATGAGGTCAGGAGATCAAGACCAGCCTGGCCAACATGGTGAAACCCCATCTCCACTAAAAATACAAAAAATTAGCTGAGCGTGGTGGCAGGCGCCTGTAATCCCAGTTACTTGGGAGGCTGAGGCAGAGAATTGCTTGGACCCGGGAGGCGGAGGTTGCAGTGAGCTGAGATTGTGCCACTGTACTCTACCCTGGGCGACAGAGCAAGACTCCATCTAAAAAAAAAAAAAGTCTGTAGTGATGTTTCACCTTTCATTTCCACTTCTAATAATTTGAGTCTTTGAATCTTCTCCATTTTCTTGGTTAATCTAGATGAAGTGTTGTCAATTTTGGTAATGTTTTCACAGAATCAGCTTTTGGTTTTATTGATTTTTCTCTTTTCAATTTCATGAAATTCAGCTCTAATTTTTATTATTTTGTTTCTTTTGCTTACCTTAGATTTAGTTTGCTCTGTTTTTCCAGTGTCTTCAGGTGGAAGTTTGCATTATTAATTTGAGATCTGTTTTTTATAATAATAAGCATTTACTGCTATAAATTTTTCTCTAAGCATTGCTTCAGCTGTATCCTCTAAATTTTGATATGTTGTATCTTCATTTTTCATTCATCTCAAAGTCTTTTTAAACTTCTCTTTTGATTTCTTTCGTTTCTTATTTAGGTTGTGTTGATTTCCACATATTTGTGAGTTTCTAAATTCCTTTTTGTTATTAAAGTCCCATTTCATTTTATTGTAACCTGAAAAACACCAGAATGGGTTCATATTTTTAATAGAGATGGGATTTCACCATGTTGGCCAGGCTGGTCTCAAACTTCTGAACGTGGGAGGTGGAGGTTGCCGTGAGCCTAGATCGTGCCACTGCACTCCAGCCCAGGCAACAGAGGGAGATTCCTTCTCAAACAACAACAACAACAACAACAACAACAACAACAACAACAAATTTCTTTTCAATTTATTAAGGCTTGTTTTATGGTCTACGCTGGAGAAAGTTCCATGTACCCTTGAAAAGAATGTTCATCTGTTGTGATAGGTGGTGTGTTCTATAAACATCTGTAATATTTAGTTTGTGTGTAGTGGTTGTTCAAGTCTTTTGTTTTCTTGTTGATATTCTTGTAAATTATTTTATCTGTTAATAAAATTTTGGTATTGGTATTTCTGATTATTATTGTAGAATTGCCTATTTCTCCCTTTAAATCTGTTGACTTCTGTTTTTATGTCTTTGGGGGCTCTGTTAGGTACATAAATCATCACAATTTTATATCTTCCAGATGTAAGGCTTATTTCCTATCTTTTATAGTCTTCTTTCCTTCTTGTGTTCTTCCTGGTCTTTTTAGACAGTGCTGGCACTATACCTGATGAAGCAATTTTTGCAAAAACTTTGTGAAACTTTCTTAGGTTTCAGTAATATTCATCCATTAGACAAAAGCCAGGTGTTTTTGAAATAACCTCTTCTGTATTTTTTGGCTTCAACATAGATGGCAGAGGGAACTACACCACAAAGCTTCCTAGAGGTCCTCTGGTTTGGTTGAGTAGACCTGTGAGACACACTTGATCTTTTTAAAAATTTTTTAATTTTACATATGTAACAAACCTGCACATTGTGCACGTGTACCCTAGAACTTAAAGTATAATAATAATAAAATATATGTATACATTATAAATAACCCAATTAAAGAAAACAAATAATGCAGTTAAAAATGATCAAATGACCTGAATAGATAGACATTTCTCAAAAGAAGATATGCAAATGGCCAACAGGTATATGAAAAAATACTAAATTAATAGTCAGCAGAGAAATGCAAGTGAAAACCACAATGAGATATAACCTTATATCTGTTAGAATAATTAATATTAAAAAGACAAAAGATACATGCTGGTGAGGTTGTCAAGAAAAAGGAACTCTTCCATACTGTTGGTGGGAATGTGAATAAGTATAGCCATTATAGAAAATAGTATGAAAGTTCTTTAAAAAATTAAAAATAAAACCACCATGTGATCAAGGAATCCCATTACTTGGTATATATCCAATGAAATGAAATCAGTATATTAAAGAAATATCTACACTCCAATGTTTATTGCAGCACCATTCATAATAGCCAAGACATGGAATCAACCTAAGTGTTCATCAACAGATGAACGGATAAAGAAAATATGGCATATGTACATAATAGAATACTATTCAGTCTTAAAAAAGAAGCAAATTCTGTCATTTGTGACAACATGGATGAAACTGGAGAACATTATTTTAAGTGAAATAAGCTAGGAACAGAAAGGCAAATGCTACATGATCTCACATATATGCAGAATTTTTAAAAGTTGAAATCATAGAAATAGAGAGTAGAATTGTGGTTACTAGGGGCTGGGAGGGGATGTGGTGGGGAGATGTTGGTAAATAGATACAATATTTCAGTTATATAGGAGAAATAAGTTCAAGAGATCTATTGTACAACATGGTGACTGTAGTTAATAATGTTTTGTATTCTTGAAAATCTCTAAAAGAATAGATGAGTTTTCTCACCACAAAAAAGTATGTGAGGTATTGCATATGTTGTTTAGCTCGGTTTAGCCACTTCACAAGGTATACATATTTCAGGACATCATGTTGTACATAACAAATACAATTTTTATTTGTCAACCATAATAATAAACAAATAATAGTTTATGACAGGTTAAAAAAAAAGAAATAAAATCTACCAAGTGTGCATTCAAACACATGCATGTAAAATATCGTTGGAAGGGTAAAAAGATGCTGATAATGGAGTTTGCCTCTAGGGGAGGAAACTGAGTAGCTGAAGGATTCTATAGCCCCCTTGAGATCTTTGGTAGATTTGCACTATATGAATTTTAGCAACAGAAAATAATTAAAAAGCAAAGAAAAATAAAAATAAGTACAGTACTGAAAAAATATTTTTTTCATCTAGGATGTTTATTGGTAATAGAAAATATCAAATGGGAAATTAACTAGCAAATGTGTTTTTATATATGATAAATTTATAATATATAGTACAGATATTTATGTACATATAATATATATTTATGTATTATATATTATATATATTTTTACTGTGGTAAAAATATGTAATATAAATTTTACCATTTTAACCATATTTAAGTATACAGCTCAGTGGCATTACGCACATTTACATTGTTGTGCAACCATCATCATCATCCATCTCCAGAACTGTTTTATCTTCTCAAATTGAAACTCTGTACCAATTAGACAACAACTCCTCATTTCTCCCTCCCCCAGCTCCTGGAAACCACCATTCTAGCCCATGTGGCTGTGAATTTAACTACCTCATATAAATGGTATCATACAGTATTTGCCCTTTTGTGACTGGCTTATTTCACTTAGAGTAAGAGTTTCAGGGTTTATCCATGTTGAAGCAAGTGAGAGAATTTCATTCTTTTATAAGGCTGAATAATATTCCATTATATGTATGTATCACATTTTGTTTATCCATTTATCTGTTGATGGACATTTGTGTTGCTTTCATCTTTAAGCTACTGTAATAATGCTGCTATGACAATTGATGTACAAATATCTGTTCAAGCCCCCTGCTTTTACTTTTTTTGACCATATAACAAGAAATGGAATTACTGGATCCTATGGTATGTTTAATTTTTTGAGAAATTGCTATATCATTTTCCACAGAGGTTGCACCATTTTACATTCCCACCAGCCGTGAACTAGGACTCCAATTCCTCCATATCTTCACCAATGCTTGTTATTCCACTTTTTAAATAATAATCATCCTAGTGGGTGTGAAGTGGTATCTCATTGTGGTTTTGATTTGCATTTCCCTAATGACAAGTAATGTTAAGCACCTTTTCATGTGCTTATTGGCCATTAGCATATCTTCTTTGGAGAATCCTCCAGTAAGGCCTTTGTCCATTTTTGAATGGGGTTGGTTTTTTTTGTGGTGAGTTGTAGAAGTTCTTTATGTTTTCTGGATATTAATCTCATATTAGAAATATAAATTTGCAATTTTTTTCTCTTTCCATGGGCTACGTTTTTACTCTATTAATTGTACTTTTTCTTGTACTAAAGTTTTTAATTTTGATGGAATTTAGCTTACCTATTTTGTTGTTGTTGCCTGTGTTTATGGTGGCAAACCCAAAAAATCACTGGCAACTGAAATATCCTGAAGTTTTTTCCTGTGTTTTCTTCCAAGAAGTTTATAGTTTTAGCTTTTACATTAAGGTTTTTGATTTATTTTGAGTTAATTTTCTATACCATGTATGGTAGGTGTCCATTTTTATTCTCTTGCATATGGATATCCAGTATTCCCCACATCAGTTATGGAAATGACTTTTTCTCACTGAATGGTTTTGGCTCATTTGTTGAAAACCAATTGACCATATATGTGAATATTTTCTTCTGAGTTCTCTGTTTTATTCCATTGGTCTTTACATCTGTTTTTGTGCCAATTCCACACTGTTTTGATTACCATGGCTTTGTAGTAACCTTTGAAATCAGAAAGTGTGAATTCTCCAACTTTCTTCATATTTATAAACATTGTTTTAGCTATTCAGGGCCCCTTGGGATTCTGTATGGATTTTAAGATTAATATTTCTTTTTCTCCAAAATGTCATTGGAAACTTTAGAATAATTGTATTGATTAGTTTAGATAGTTTTGGGTGGTATTGATATCTCAAAAATGTTCAGTTTTCCAATCCATGAACATAGACTATCCTTCCACCTGTTTGTGTCTTTTTCATTTTCTTCAATAACATTTTGTAGTGTTGAGTATACAAGTTGCTTGCCCTCATGGTTAAGTTAATTCTTCAGTATTTTATTCTCTTTTATGTTATTGTAAATGAAATAATTTCCTTAATTTCCCTTTTCAGATTGTTCATTGCTAATGGAAGAAGTGCAACTAATATTTGTGTATTGATTTTGTATCCTGAAACTTTGGTGAATTTGTTTAAGAGTACTAACATTTTGTGTTTATGTGTATGTATGTGTATTTTTTAGAGTTTTATACATCTAAGACTATGTCATCTGCAAACAAAGATAATTTTACTTCATCCTTTTCAATTTGAATGACTTTTATTTCTTTTTGTTGCCTAATTGAGCTGGCTAGGACTTCCAGTGCTATCTTGAATAGAAGTGGTGAAAGTGAGCATCTTTGTCATATTCCTGATCTTAGAGGAAACATTTTTAGTCTTTCAATTTTGAGTACAATATTGGGTGTGGGTTTTTCATAGATGGCCTTTATTATGTTTAGGTAGTTTCCTTGTATTTCTAGTTTGTTAAGTGTTTTTATCATAACAAAGTGCTGAATTTTGTAAAAGTTCTTTATATGTCAATTGAAATAACCATAGGTTTTAAAATTTTTTTCCTTTTAATGTGTGGTATTAAACTGATTTTTTTTGTATGTTGACTCATCCTTGCCTTTCAGGAATAAATCCTCCCTTGTCATGATGTGTAATCATTTTACTATACTGTCAAATTTGGTGCGCCAGTATTTGTTGAGGGTTTTTGCATCAATATTCATAAGGAATATTAGTCGGTAAGGTTTTTTTTTTTTTTTGGTAGTTCCTTTGGCTTCATAACTCATTCTGTGAGGCTAGCATTGCCTCATACAATGAATTAGGAAGTTTATTCTCCTCTTCAATTTTTTTGAAGAGTTCTAGGAGGCTTGTTGCTAATTCTTCTTTATAGGTTTGGTAGAATTTACCAGTGAAGACATCTGAGCTTTATTTTTATTTTTATTTTTTGGTGGGAATATTTTAATTATTGATTCTATCTCCTCACTAGTTATAGGTTTACTCAGATTTTCAATTGCTTTTTGATTCAGTCTTAAAAGTTTGTGTGTTTTAGGAATTTATCCATCTTATCTAGGTCATCAAATATGTTGGTACACATTGTTCATACTATTGTTATAATCTTTTTATTTCTGTAAAATTGGCAGTAACACTTTCTTTTCTGACTTCAGTTATTTGAACCTTCTTTCTTTTTTTCTTAGTCAATCTAGCTAAAGGTTTATCTATTCTGTTGATCTTTTTTAAAGAACAAATTATTGACTTCATTGATTTTCCCTATTGTTTTTCAACTTTGTATTTTATTAATCTTTGCTTTAATATTTACTCCATTATTTCTGCTAGAGTTAGGTTTAGCTTTTTTCTTCTTTTCTTATTTTTTAAGGAATCATGTTAGAATGTTTACTTGAAGTCTTTCTTCTCATGTAACAGAAGAATTTAGAGCTATACATTTCCTTCTTAGTGCTGCTTTTACCGCACCCCAGAAATTTTGGTATGTTGTATTTTCACTTCATTTGTTTCAAGATATTTTCTAACTTTTCTTGTGATTTATTATTTGATCCATTTGTTATTTTGACTGTGTTTTAAATTTCCACATATTTGTGAATTTTTCTGTTTTTTCTGTTGTTGATTTCTAGTTTCCACTGTGTTCAGAAAATACATTTTGTGTGATTTCAATCTTATTTAAAATGTATTAAGACTTGTTATGTTGTATAACATATGATCTATCCTTGAGAATGTTTCATATACACTTAAGAAAAATGTATATTCTGCTGTTGTTGAGTAGAGTGATCTGTTTATGTCATTTTTGTACAATAGTTCTATAGTGTTGTCCAATTCTCTGTGTCTTTGTTGATATTCTGTCTGGTTATTCTATCCGTTATTGAGAGTGAGGTATTGAGGTTTCCTACTATTACTGTAGTGCTATTTTTCCCTTCATTTCTGCCAGTATTTGCTTCATATGTTATGAGCTCTCATGATGGGTATCTATGCATCTCTAATTGGTACGTCTTCTTAGTGAATTGACTCTTTTATAAAAGGGTCAACATAATGTTCTTTGTCTTTTGCATTTACTTTCTACTTAAAGTTTTTTCTGTCTGATATTAGAATAGCCACCCTTCTGTCTTTTGGTTACTATTTGCATGAAATGGCTTTCCCATCATTTTACTTCTAATCTATGTGTATCCATAGACTTAAAATTTGTCTCTTGTAGAAAGCATGTGTTTGGATCCTGATTTTTCGTCAATGCTGCCCATCTATTTCTTTGGTTTATATATTATTTGTATATTGCTTTCCTGATTTTCTTTAGTTCTTTATCCATGTTTTCCTTTAGCTTTTGGAGATTATTTGACAGTTGTTTTAAACTCTTTATTTGGTATGTGTTTCTTCAGAGACTGTTTCTAGAAATTATTTCTGCTTTTAATGGGTAAGATTTCCCTGTTTTTCTTTGTCTAAATAATCATTTGTTGGGAACTGTGCACTTGATAAAATAGCCACTTCTCCTAATCTTTGCAAATTGGTGTAGAATACTTCTGCTAATTAGTGATCCCCTGGGTCTTGAGATCAGCCTGGGGTAACGGCTTATGGTCTTCTTAGTTATTTTCTGGGCATGTAGCCTATCTGAGCCTCTGTAAGTGTGTGCTTTTGCCTCTTTCTTCTGATGTTCCTTGGCCACTTTCAAATGCCTTAGCTTTTCAGAAAGTCTCACCTTTTTATCCCTGTGCCTCAAATGTTCTAATGTATTCCCCTATCTATAATCTTTTGCCTCAGGCACCTATACACCTGCACTCCTCCTTTAGTTTTCATATGCTCTGATGCCCACCAAATGCCTTCGATGGTTTCCAATCTTAGATCTAAACTATGTTCTCATTCTTTTTTTAAAAAAATTTCATTATTATTATACTTTAAGTTTTAGGGTACATGTGCACATGTGCAGGTTTGTTACATATGTATACATGTGTCATGTTTGTGTGCTACACCCATTAACTTGTCATTTAGCATTAGGTATATCTCCTAATGCTATCCCTCCCCCCTCCCCCCCACCCCACAACAGTCTCCGGTGTGTGATGTTCCCCTTCCTGTGTCCATGTGTTCTCATTGTTCAATTCCCATCTATGAGTGAGAACATGCGGTGTTTGGTTTTTTGTCCTTGCGATAGTTTGCTGAGAATGATGGTTTCCAGTTTCATCCATGTCCCTACAAAGGACATCATGAACTCATCATTTTTTATGGCTGCATAGTATTCTATGGTGTATATGTGCCACTTTTGCTTAATCCAGTCTATCGTTGTTGGACATTTAGGTTGGTTCCAAGTCTTTGCTATTGTGAATAGTGCCGCTATAAACATACGTGTGCATGTGTCTTTATAGCAGCATGATTTATAATCCTTTGGGTATATACCCAGTAATGGGATGGCTGGGTCAAATTGTATTTCTAGTTCTAGATCCCTGAGGAATCGCCACACTGACTTCCACAATGGTTGAACTAGTTTACAGTCCCACCAACAGTGTAAAAGTGTTCCTATTTCTCCACATCCTCTCCAGCACCTGTTGTTTCCTGACTTTTTAATGATTGCCATTCTAACTGGTGTGAGATGGTATCTCATTGTGGTTTTGATTTGCATTTCTCTGATGGCCAGTGATGATGAGCATTTTTTCATGTGTTTTTTGGCTGCATAAATGTCTTCCTTTGAGAAGTGTCTGTTCATATCCTTTGCCCACTTTTTGATGGGGTTGTTTGTTTTTTTCTTGTAAATTTGTTGGAGTTCATTGTAGATTCTGGTTATCAGCCCTTTGTCAGATGAGTAGGTTGCAAAAATTTTCTCCCATTCTGAACTATGTTCTCATTCTTGTGTGCTTGCTGAATCAGGTGAGACAGATGCCAGTCCTTTGGGCACTCTACAGCCAGGCAAGCATTTTGAAAACAATTTGCACTTTGCTCTTTCTGCCCTGAAGGAGAGATCAGGAATTGAGCCATTTCCTTGACCCCACCAATATGGGAAGAGGTGAGCAAAGTCAAGTAAAACACCACAGAATTTTTCCTACCATTTCAATGTGTTTTGTTTGTTTGTTTTTGACTGGGAGTTTGGCTGGTTGCTATAGATCTTAGACTAATTTCCAGAGCTCTTGTAAAGTTGTTTTAAGCAGTCTGTAGTTTATTTAGTGTTTCCATAGGGACAGGGGAGTTTGGACTTCCTAATCTGACATCTTGCTGATGTCACTCTATCTTCTTAATCTTTTTAGGGGCCAATTTTGTGACTAAATACTGGCATTTTGTGAGCTTTTTGAGGTTTGAGCAGAAGGATGTATAATCACATACTCAGTATTTTTTTTTCTGCCATGTTATCAATAGCTTTTCTTAACTTTTACTACCTTTTCTCTTTTTAACCTGTTGAGGCTGAAAGTTATCAAAATTTTATGTTTCTTTACTTACTTTTTGTTTACTTGTTTGCTTAACACTTCTTTCCTCATTTTATCGTTCTCCTCTCTCATTTTACTATAAGTTCTAGTGGAAACCAGACAGCACCTTCAATTCTTTTTTGGAAATTTCCTTAGCTAAATATCCAACTTTGTTGCTAACAAATTCTGTTTTCCACATAACCACATAACTGCAGAAGACAATTTTGCTAAGGTTTTTTTTTTTTTTTAAACTAATGATCTAACCAAGGAAATTTAGGTTTCCTTTAGCATGCTTCCAAAAACTCTTTCATCCAAACCCATTCCATGATTTCAAGTTACCCTTACATTTTTAATATTTGTTATGTCACTTCTCCATTTCCAGTTTCCAAAATTTACTTTAGTTTTCTATTGCTGTTAATAAATTACCATCAACAGAACAGATTAAAACAAGACCTATTTATTTTCTCACAGTTTCTTTTGGTCAAGGGGCTGGGCACAGCCTGGCAAGTTCTCTGCTTAGGATCTCATAAAGCTGAATAAAGGTATTATTAGGAGTGCATTTTTATCTAGAGCTCAGGGGTCTCTTCCAAGCTTATTTAGGTCTTTGGCAGAATCAATTCCTTGAGGTGCCCATTTTTTGGCTGGCTGTCAGCTAGGGCCTGCTCTCAATTTGGAGAAGTCACCCTTAGGTCTTAGCTATGTGATAAAATGTTTACGAGAATCTAATAATCATATTTTCTTTAAATTCTCTCTTACATATAAAAGTTATTAACAAACGTATCTCAAAGGAAATGAATGCTCAGAAATTAAACCTTTAGGCAAAATGCTAATAACCAAAAGAGAAAATAATGTGTATGTCCAGTTAAAATAAAACTTGACATAAACAGTATAATGTAGAGACCAATTATGATATATGCAGGAGAATATTACTAAATAGAAATTAGATAAGCAAAAAATACATTTATAGAATTAACAAACTTTTGTAATACTATATAATTCCTTTTACATAAAGCTCAAAAACAGGCACAATCATACTAAAGTGATAGAATTACCCTAGGGCATAAGCAATTTTATAAGAGCACTGTCAGAAGTAAACTGGCAGTTTACGTCTTCAAAGTGAGCAGAATAATCTGTTTTGATTAATTTAAAGGCAACTGATTAGCGTTCTTAATGAGATCTGTAAAATGTCTTCACCTTTGTCATATGACGTAGTTTAATTGTGGCAGTGACAGCTATTGTATTCAAGGTCTCACTCACACTCAAGGGGAGGGGATTGTATGGGAGTTTGAGTCATTGGGGGCCACTTTAGACTTCTTCCTACCAAAACAGTATTATAACAAGCTAAACTGAATTTCCACAACTTGATCCTCTCTTTATATTTATTAGCCATTTGCATTTCCTGTTTGGTAACAATGTTGTTTCTTACCTTTACACATAAATTACATATTTATTTAAGAATAGTGTTCTAAATTTATTTTCACTAACATAAACTGCATACATCTTATAGTAAATGGCATAGATGTTAATTGTACAACCAGATGGATTTTTCCATGGTACATACCTGTGTAACCACCACCCAGATTAAGCTAGAACATTCCCAGTACTTCAGCAGGCACCCTCACATCCTCTCCAGGTCAAATCCCTCCTCACAAGGGTAAATGAATTACTTTAGAATAAATGTGCCTGTTTCTGAACTTTATATAAAAGGAATCATACAGTATATATAAAAGTCTGTGTTTTTTTCTAAGTATGTATTTTGTCCCTGAAATTCATCTATGTAATTGCTTGTGTAATTTCTATGTAGTAATATTCCCTGCATATATCATAATTGGTCTCTACATTCTACTGTTTATGTCAAAATTTGCTTAAACTGGACATATACATTATTTCTTTTTTGATTATTAGCATTTTGCCTTATTTCTTTTTTGATTATTAGCATTTTGCCTAAAGGTTTAATTTCTGAGTGTTCAGTTTTAAAAAATATTAGTTAACTTTTATATGTAAGATTGAATTTAGTGAAAGTATGATTATTAGGTTCTCATAAACATTTCGTCATCGTGGGAAGTTAGAATAATTTATGCTGAAGACGTATTGCCTATATATATCCTCTATATAGGATATATATATCCTCTTTATTATGCTTATACATCTGTTTTAGAAATGATAATTTTATGTTCTGAATTTGGAGAACATTATTAAAAAACCCATGTAAATAATTTGGAAATAAAACACGTGCAATAAAAGATAATGCTATATGAAAAAGAGTGATGTTTTGAATTTAAGAAAGAACCCTGAAGAAAGAAAAATTATGTTTTTATTGCCATTATAAAATATGACATAAAAATGCAATTTTAGTTATCATTCAAATTATAAATCTGGGAACTGAAATGTATATTAGTTAAGAATCAATTTAAGTATTTCATTACCAAATAAGAAGTAAGTCTAGGATGCATTAAAACAAATTTGGTATGAGATTGCCTACATTTGCCAGTTTTATTATATTCTGCAAATTCCTCCTATAAAACTCCACATGAGTCCTCAACCTAAGTCCAGTTTATGTTACTTAGTAGATATAACTTAATCACAACATTAGCTCAGGATACTGGACACAGCGTGCATTAATGTCTTCTAAGTAAAGTGATTTAGTTGCTTTTTGTGTTGTGTGTGTATGTGATCTACACTAGAGAAATTCAATTTCTAGAATAACCATTTACAAAAGCCTTTCTTCTCTTATTGGTGCCCTCAAAGATTACTCTTTTGTTATTGATTCCTACTCCTGGGCTGCACCTGCCTATGGGCACCCCTTCTCTCTACAGATGCCATATGTCTTCAGAAATAGTCTTTTAAGGGATAGCTCTGAAATAACTCACTCCTTGCTTTTCTGAGGGATTAATGAAGGCAAAATAAAATATAAAATATATACTTTTTAATCATAGGGACCCTAGTAGCTCCGTAGAAATGAGTTATGAAGACTGATGCCTGCAACTGCACTTTTGTCCTTGTCTCTGCACCGCAGAGTGTGGAAGTCACTCCTTCATGGAGAAAGAAACTATTTATTAGCTGCCTGAAGTGGGTCGGACACTATGATATGCACTTTACATGATTTGGATTTTCTCACTTCATCATTACAACCAATTTGCAAACAGACTTTCCTATCTCTGTTATTGGATGTTATAGAGATGTGATTTGGATTTCTGGGCAGTGTTGAGAGCCCTGTTACTAAGAATCTACTATACAGACTGCAAACTCTAAATGATAAAAATGCTAACCTTACTGCGAGGAAAATGAAAACTGTGCGATGAGTAACAACAAATTAGCATACCTACAAGAGAACTGTGTGCTAAATGTTGGAGGAACATGTAGCACAGAGTAAATAACTGCTCAGAAGAGCTGAGAGGCTTCCAGAGGAGAGACTGTGTAAACAGAGGCTGTGTGAGTGCTGTACCATGGCCAGTGGCCATGGGGCCAGATTTTACTCTAGATCAAGTCAAGTGGCATGAACACACAGAGTGTCCCTTCCCACTGCCGAGCTGCTGGGTTGAGGAATCAACCAGTCAAACTCTCACATTGCCCATGTGTAAGTGCTTCAAGAAAATGACTTCCCCAGTTGTATTATGACTTCCCCAAGTTGTAGTTGTATTGGCAGCTTGGGCTGCCAAACAAACTGCCACGGACTGAGCGGCTTAAACAACAGACATTCATTTCTCGCAGTTATTTTCTAAACCTCTAAACTGAGGTTTAGAAATGTTATCTGATTTGCCCAAACCCTCACCAGGTTCAGCATGAAACTCCCATCCAGGCACAATGCCTATATTTATCATCTTTCTTATGGCTATACATCTGCCATTTCAGTCCCTTTGGGTCATTTTTTAAAATAATTTAAATAATTTTTATTTTTTTAAAAGGCTTTTCCAAGGCTCAATATACATAAATCATTGAATTTATAATGTTTAGTATATATTAACTGCTTAGTGTAATGTTTAGAATATACATAAATCACTGAATTAACTAGTCAGCTTCCTGAGAAATTTACTGATCTCACAACTGAATGATGACCTGGAGAGTTTGTTACAACACAGATTATTGGGTTTCACCCCCAAATCTTCTGACTCAGGAGGTCCAGGATGGGGCCTGAGAACTTGCATTTCTAACGAGTTCTCAGGAGTTGCTGCTAGTCCATGCATCACATCTGGAGATACACTGTTCTGGTGTGGTGGAAAAAGAATTCTACTTACAATCATAAGTTATGGGGCTATTCTCTCTTTTAGTGGCTTTCTAGCTGTGCGCTGGTGTTACGGACTGAACTGTGTTTCCTGTTTGTTGAAGTCTTAACCCTCAGTACCTCAGCATGTGACTATAGCTAGGACTTTAAAAAAGGTAATGAGGACTAAATGACATCAAATGGGTGGATCCTTATAAGAAGAGGAAATTTACGCATAAAAAGAGACACCAGGGATGCACACACATAGAGATAAGACCATGTGAGGGGGAAGACGGCCGTCAGCAAACCAAGGAGAGAGGCCTCAAGAGAAACCAACCCTGCCCACACCTTGCTCTTCTTGGTGCTGACAACTGTGAGATAATGATTGTCTGTTGTTTCAGCAGCCCAGTCTGTGGTAGTTTGTTTGGCAGCCTGAGCTGACTAATACAACTGGGGAAGTCATTTCCTTGCTGAGCTTACACATGGGCAATGTGAGAATTCAGCTGGTTGATTCCTCAGGCCAGCCACTCCACAATGAGATGGGGCATTCTGTGTGTTCATGCCACTTGACTTGATCTAGTGTAAAAGCTGGCCCCCACGGGCACTGGCCATGGCATAGCACTCACGCATCCTCTGCTTACACCATCCCTCCTCTGGAAGCCTCTCAGCTCTTCTAAGCAGTTATTTACTCTGTCCTACATGTTCCTCCCATATTTAGTACATGCTTCTCTCACAGGCTTCACTTTGCTGATTTGTTGTTACTCATCGCATGGTTTTCAGTTTTTCCCGGTAGGTTTAGCATTTTTCTCATTTAGAGTTTGGGGGCTCTATAGTAGATTCTTAGTAACAGGACTGTCAACACTGCCCAGAAATTTAACCATGTTTCCCTGGCCAACTCTCACTTCTTGTGCCAAGTCAATTTCAAATGTCCTCTCTCCTCATGCCTCTGGTTCCTCCTCTTCCCACTCCCATTGGAGGAGGGAGTTCCTGCCTCAGAAAGAAAATAAGAGTGAATAAATCCATCCACCTCCCACCCTCTCCCACCTGCATCCTCTTTCCTTCCTGTTACAGGAGACAGTAGGGCCCTCTTCCTAGGTGAGGCTGATTTCTTTGCCAAGATGAATCCTTTCCCACCTTTGAAGGAAGAATTCATTGCTCTCTGTTTTCAATGCCTCCCCCTGTCCTGAATCTTTCTCATTAGGGATTAAACATGCTCATGGCTCTTCTTTTGCTAAAGACAAAGCAGCATAAGAGAAACAAAACCCTTCCTTCAAATCATTTCCCTCCAGTTACCTCCATAGCTCTCTCCCCTTTACAGCCAAACTTCTTTCTCAAGAGCTGTGGAGACAAGCTGTGACTTGCATCGTCGTCTCTCACTTGAGCCTCGGTCAACTCAGATATGTGCCATTCTCCCACCATCTCACTCAAAAGGCCTGTTTTAATTTCACTGGTGACCAGCACATCACTAGTTTCAAAAGGCATCATCCTTGATCTCTAAGCTGTATCCAGCATCCTCTTTTTGGGCAAAACTTTATTTCTTTGGACCTTATGACACATCACTTGTTTTCCTCTGAGTACTCGTCTTCACCTCACCTCCTCCTTCATCCTAACCTTCATCTGTTAGAGTTCTACCATGCTCAGGCAGTCCCTGAGCTCTCTTCTATCTTTATTCTTCCGAGGGGTCATTTTGTCCCTGAGTGAGGTTTCCTCATTCCCGTACTGTGGCTGCTCATACATCTGGGGTCAGCTCAGATCACCTCTCTTGGCTCTTGGCTATAACTGCCTGCTGAGCAACTCCATTCTAACGCATCCCAGGTACCTCCATCTCAACATGTTTAAGTCCAACTCATGATTTTGACCCAGAAAACTTTCCTCTGGCTCATTCTTGGTCTTAGAGAATATTGCTGCTCTCTACCTAGTTTACAAACCAGAATGTCAGAGTTATTCATGAGCCTTTTCCTCTTGCCCTCCATATGTAGCCATCCCTAGATTCCATCAGGGCATGCTATACACTGCAGCCAAGTCTTTCTTTCTTTCTTTTTTTTTTTTTGAGACAGAGTTTCACTCTTGTCTCCCAGGCTGGAGTGCAATGGCGAGATCTCAGCTCAGTGCAACCTCCAGCTCCTAGGTTTAAGCGATTCTCCTGCCTCAGCCTCCTGAGTAGCTGGAATTACAGGTGCCCGCCACCATGCCCAGCTAATTTTTGTATTTTTAGTAGAGATGGGGTTTCACCATGTTGACCAGGCTGGTCTTGAACTCCTGACCTCAGGTGATCCACACACCTCAGTCTCCCAAAGTGCTGGGATTACAGGCGTGAGCTGCTGCGCCCGGCCTAGCCAAGTCTTAAGAATAAGTATTTGATCACATTATTCTCACTCCCAAATATTTAATGGTTTTTCATCTTCTGGGATTCAAATTCTGCTCATGGACTCCTAAGATTATACAAGGATTGGGTCCTGACTGCACCTTGTCTATGCCAGTTGGACTCCTTTCAGTTTCTTAAACAGATCAAGCTCCTTCTTGCCCCCAGAATCTTTACAACAGCTCTTCTCCCTGCCTGGAATGCTGTCTCCTCTTTCCCCCTTCTCTGAGCTAATCTTTGTTCATTGTTCAGTATGTGATTTATTTGACTCTTCTGCAGCGTCTTCTTCGACTTGCCAGACCGAGTTAGATCCCTCCTGATAAATGCTCATGCTCCCCTCTTATGCTTCACAGCACCTGTGGCAGGTTGTATTTAAATAGCTAATTGCAAGTGTTTAACATCTTTGCCCAGTGAAAGAATGCAAATCCAGTGGAGCTATCTCGTGTGTGGCTGTATTTCTGGCAGGGAATGCAGTGTCTGTCATAATAAACCTGGAATATAGGTTGCTTGGCTGACTAACAGACCAGCTGAATGAGAAGGGACACCTGCATATCAAGGCAAGTGGTAACCACTTGGCCATACCTGGGTTCTACTCTAGGGCTTCTGGAATCCATGTATCACTGCACATATCTTGCCTTTGGGGGCCCTGTCCCACCTACAGAGTGAACAGACCCACAGTGTTGGCCACACTGATGTGGGCAACTGATGTGGTCCCACTGATGTACCATTGCCTTGGTTACTTTGTTCACAATGTAGTTTTAAGAGAAGGGACTTTTTTAAAGAAAGTTTAAAAATCACCTGGGTACTTAGTAAGATGGCATATTCTTGGGCCTAACTTTCACAAATTTGGATTCTAAAGACCTAGACATTTACATTAAGGAGCACCCCAAGTTCCTTGATTTAGATGGTCTGTGGCCACTACTATGAGAAACATCCTATTAGAGTATCTTTAAGCTCAAAGTTTATGTGAAAGATCACAAATCTATCTAATACTGAGTGATTTGGGGAGACATGATTGTTTTCTTTATATAATGCTTTGTCATGCCCTTTAAAAAAAAAAAAAAAAAGAAACCTTATTCCCTGACATGAAACCTGAGATTGCATTTACATTTTCAGCTCTATGATTTGCCAATACCACTTTACATACAATTCTGTTCCTTTTTTCTCCCACAATTTAATTCTCTGTATTTCATTTCTAATTACTGCTTCTTCTGATGATGGAAAGTAATTTTGGCAGTGATTAATTTGAAGGGTCTGCAACCTCTCCTTTGCTTTTTAAGACAATTCTATTTGTACAGCCCATCCTATGAAGGGCTGCTAGAACTCTGCCTCTTCAGAGAGCTGTTCCAAATTATTTGTGTGTCTCCTAGGCTTAACCATGGTGCTAATCCTAGAGTGCTGTCTTTTCTTCTTTATCCAAATTTCCTCAAATTTCAAAAACCACCTTCCCTGGAAGCAAGGTGGGAAGGGACATGGCTGCTGCCAATTATACAGGCCAAAGAAAGTTTGTTTTCCACATTAGTTAAAAGCAGCAGAGAGCTAATGGCAGGGTGCTTTGCAGAAAAGAGTCTGCCAAAACAAAATGGAATTGAAATAGATTTGGGCAGGACAAATGCTGGCGGCAGGTGCCAGAAAGCAGCAACTTCTGTCAGGAGCAGTGAAAAGAGAAGAAAGTGTGTGTAATTCTTGCAGCCAGCCATGCAGATCAGAGCTACTAAATAAAGCTCCTGAGGTTAATGATAAATAGTTCCAAACCTCATCTCCTGTACTGGAATAACATATTCTTGTGAGACATTTAACAAAAAATGAGCTTAACTCATCTTAAATGCAGTCATTGCCTCAAAAGTGGGTAATTCAGACAGGACTAGCTCTGAGCAACTTTCACTAACATATCTACCTCCAGGAAGCTAAGGATAAATAGGCCCTTGAAAGCATCTTCAATCCTGTTTCAACACCCACCTCCTCACTGGAGCCTAGGAGAGTTGGGTAGGGCATCTTGAACTGACTCCTTCAATTCCATCTTCCTCCCTACTTCCATAATCTCATTTCTTTCTCCCTAGTGGATAGAGATACTTGGGAATACTGTGAGCAGCTGCATTTATCTCTCTTTGAACCATGGTACAAAATCATGACTTTGCTTTGTTAACTACTTTAACTTTGTTGTTTATACTCTGAAAATCATGTTGCAATGAAGCCCCTTTAGTGACCTGAAAACTGCTCCTGAATGAGGCCCACTAGGCATGGCTGTCAAAGTTGAGAGTGAAATCAAGAGGTTAAAGGAACTTCAGAGGTGGTATTAGGTTTTCTGAGGAGGGGATGAATGGACCTAGGAGAGAGAGAAGCCTCACTTCAGGAAGGCAATACATAGATAGGGATGCTGAATACAATATTTGGTCAATATCCATCCATTCAATCACCCATCAGACCTTACTGAGCATCTCATTTGGGCTGGGGAGTGAGATTAAAGCGGAAGATATTGAGATGAATTTAAATTAAGCTCCACTCCTGGTTTCAAGGACCTCAGTGCATATGAAGAAGACAGGTAAGTGGAAAGTGATAGAACAGTGAGGGAGATGAACATTAGGCTCAGGTTGAAGAGAAGATTTGACAGTAGGGAAATTTTTCTTCTTTTTTTAGCTATATTTATTAACCCTCGCTTGTGCCAGATGCCACCATAAGGGCTCCTACTTGCATTATCATCACTAACTTTTCCAAGAGGAGCTGTCTGAGCCAGACTTCCAATGGGCAGATGCCTGACAAAAGAGTCCACATGCCTGCCCCCATAGAACCTTGCCTCCCAAATGTGACCAAAATAGAAATCAGAGAGCAGGGTTAAGGCTGAGATCATAATTATGGTGCAGCAAAATTATCTCTCTCCCTAACCATCAATGACAACTGCAAAGGAAGCTCAGGTTTGGAAACTCAAGTGTGAAGCTGTTTAGAGACTGCAGGAAGACCTGTCTTTGGTGCATATTTAGAGTTTGGGTGCCTTGACCAGGTAGTATATACGAGCCCTTTAGTGATACTGATGGGTTCGTACCACTCATTCAATATCCCTGATTCCCTGAATGTCAACTCACTGTCTTTTCAGTATAGGTTTAATCAAAAGTGTTTCAGCAACCTTTATTCAAAAATGTGGCTGGGTTTAAGGGATGACCTTATTCACAAGTGAAATACTAATTTGATCTTTTGACATTTTGGCTATTACAATCATAGGGCATTGCAAAGAACCAAATCAATGATGAATTAGCCACATAGGAACTGGAAATTTTAGTGGCATGACATGTAGCATTTTTCTTTTACCTATATTGTGCTTTTTTAAGAAAAATTACATTTGAAAAAGCAGTATGGTTGTTATAAGAAATAAACAGATAAAGTATCACGTAAATTGATAAGATATAATTATGAGATTATCAATAAAACAGTTTAGATAAATACAGCCTCCACTTATTAGCTTCTTTAAAGAATTAGGCTTAATATTGATTTTACTTTTTAAGAATATATTTAATTAACCTAGCTTTATTTATTTATTTGAGACAGAGTCTTGCTCTGTCTCCCAGACTGGACTGCAGTGGCATGATCTTGGCTCACTGCAACTTCTACCTCCCAGGTTCAAGCAATTCTCCTGCCTCAGCCTCCTGAGTAGCTGGGATTACAGGCACCCACAACCACGCCCAGCTAATTTTTGTATTGTTAGTAGAGATGGAATTTCACCATGTTGGCCAGGCTGGTCTCGAACTCTTGACCTCCAGTGATTTGCCCACCTTGGCCTCCCAAAGTGCTAGGATTACAGGCATGAGCCACTGTGCCTGGCTTCTAGCTGTCTGTACTGCCATGCTTAATAAATAATTGTTTTTCAGGTTTTATGTTGTGTTAGTAAGCACCCACATGCCACAAAAACATTCTTTTATTTCTTTTCTTTTCCTTTTGATTTCTCTCTATTCCCTTTCCTTTTTCCTCTCTCCTTCCTTCCTTCCTTCTCCTTCTCTCCTCTCCTCTTCCCTTTTCTATTCTTCCTTAAAAATAAGATGTTTGATTTTATTTGCTCTCTACTTGGGGAAACAAAAGTGTTTTGAATAAGACAATTCAGTAATGATTTGGATAAGTGTCATACAACTTTATACATACATATATATATATATATATATATATATATATATATATATATACCAGAACAAAGATTGAAGAGTACCCTATCTAACAGGAAAGAAAATTACCTGTCCAAAATGTTCAGTGTATTCAGGGTTAGCCAGGCCTGGAATTCAGGCATCCTGATGCTACAGTGTGTGACTTCCCCTGTGAGACATTTACAAAGTTAGTACCCATTTTAATGGTGTCTACCTATTGAATTAAAAGTATATTTCCCAAGGAAACCTGTAGCACTGTTAAGGTTTCCATGCAGCTCACCTGATTCTATTTCCCTGACTTGGTGAGACAGATGCAATGATTTATGTCTTTTCATGTCTGCCAATTATTCTGAAATCCAGCATTATGACTGGGGTCAGCAGAAAATAGTCCTCATACCATTTCCATAACCAGCTTAGCATATTTCTGCCCCATAATCCGTGTCTTTGCATGAGATTCCTTCTATTTCTTCACACTCTGGTTACCCTCCCTTCCTGTCACAAACATATTTTTATTTTTGAATTGCTGGCATTGGCTGACTCCTTGAAGAAGCTTCCTCTAATCTGACATTATGTATATTTCACTGTGTTGTTCAGGTTTCACTGACACGTTTTGTTTACTTGTTTGACTCTATTACAAGACCAAGAACTTCTCGAAACCCTTCTTCAAATAGATAACCCAGCACCTAGCATAGCACTTGCACTAGTAAATACTCACTGAATTTAATTCCCCAAATTTAACTCATTTCACAACCTCTCTCGAACCGGATTTATCTATAAATAAATGAACCTTTTGATCTACATTAGTTCAGAGAGCCATTTCAGCACTAGAATTCTGTAACTCACTGAACAGAGAATTATACTGTTTCTATCTCATAAAATCATGCTTTATTTCCTGAATAAGTGTACAGAAAAAACCCAGAAAATTGTGAAGAAGAATAAAAGAGTCATAATCTCACCACAAGAATATAAATTTTTAAGTAGGTTAAAAAATGCTTATACCACCTTCGCTTTTTAAATTAAAACCTTCCATTTTATCAAATGGCATGTAGGGTTTATGAATTATTGGATAAGATGCAACTTTTCACTAAAAGCATAATATCAAAATATTAATTTTTATAGTTTAATATTAGTAGTTTTAGCAAATTATCTTCATTCTATATGTATTACTTTGCAACATTTTTCATCTGATATATGATGAGTGTTTTCCTATAATTTCATATGTGATGTTTTAACCCTCTCTCATTTTTTGGTTAATACACGCACTTGGGTCATATTCCCTCTCTCACTCATTTTACTGAGTCACCTTTCATGTTCATTTTTCAAAAGACTGTATAATTTCATCTTAAATTGCTTTATTCACTTACAAAATGTAATAAACATTCTCTATGAGTATTTACCTGTACTATTACCTTAAGCAGATTAATGTATTTTACTACATCCTTGTATTGTAATTTGTTCAGTTAATTCCTACATATTAAATACTTAAGTTGTTTCTCGCCTCTTGTTATTATATTCTTTTTTTTTCTTTTCTTTTCTTTTTCTTTTTTTTTTTGGAGATGGAGTCTCACTCTGTCACCCAGGCTGGAGTGCAGTGGCATGATCTTGGCTCACTGCAACCTCCGCCTCCCTGTTTCAAGTGATTCTCCTGCCTCAGCCTCCCAAGTAGCTGGGATTACAGGCGTACACCACCATGCCTGGCTAATTTTTGTATTTTTAGTAGACACAGGGTTTCACCATGTTGGGCAGGCTGGTCTTGAACTCCTGACCTCAGGTAATCTGCTCCACCTTGGCCTCCCAAAGTGCTGGGATTATAGGTGTGAGCCACCGCGCCCAGCAAGATGTAATAAATCACCTGGTTTATGTATGTGATGAAAATTTATTTTATTATTTATAATAAAACTCTTGTATTGAGATAAAGCAGATCAAAGGCAATCTGTATTTGTCTCCAATAGAAAGACTATATGGACCTGTTCTCCCACCAGCAATGCACAAGAAGATCCGTTTCCTTAACCCTCAATAATATTAGATGTTAACATTATCTTTAATCTTTACTATCTTGATTAGTTTAAAAACTAAATTATTGCCTTAGATTACAATATTTACATATTGGCTATTTTGTAAATCTTTTATTAACTGTATATTCATGAACATTGTGTGCCCATTTTCTTTTGGAGTATTCATCTTAATTTTACTGACTTGAAAGCATTATGTTTGTAAAGCTTTATTATAAAATCTTTGAGAACACTTGGATGAACTGGGTAGTGTGGAGATCATATTCTTGGATGCTTGCTGAGACTTTGATATTTAAGCTATTTCTCATAGGTGTTAATGTTTGAACAATTGCAGCCAACTGACCAAAAAAAAAAAATTCTTTGGACATTCTTCCCAAGCAATTTGATGGTCAGGGTAAATGGGAATGCATGATTATGGATGAAACTAGAGTCCTTGAATATAATTGCACTCATAAGTCAAAGAAGGCAATTCATAACAATTTGGCCCAGCATTTTAATTTTGTCTGTTAAATTATTCATGTGAATACTTTCATGAGTTAAGCCATGAATATTTGATTGGTGGTTGATTCATAACCATAAACTATATTAGCCCTTTATTTTTCTCATTTATGTCCAATTAACATATATGGGAAGGTGGAGAAAATTTATTTTTCTTAATATGAGAAACATCTTTCCCCACAGACTTATTGAGGCTGTCTGATGAACATTTACTATGACTCCAGGTCAACATTATGTTTATTCTGGCAGTTTAATAATTGTTCTAATAATAATTCTCCTTACATAGAGGGAAAATATTACAAATCTCTACTTTACAAGTGAGGAGATGACATTCAGAGAGGTTAAATAATGTTGCAGAATCCACACGATATGTTGGTGGCTGAGATTAGGTTCAAATCCAGGATTAAAAAATGGAATGTTCCCCACCCCACAGTAGCTCTGATGATTGTTCTCAATGAACCCAGGCCAGTGTGCATGTAAATCACCACTCTCTCAGTCTACTCTATTCCTTTTCTGTTACCAGAGTAAATTGCTAAGTAGATATCCAATACCTGTTTAGTCATGTCAGTTTTGTATCACTTAACAAATATCTCTTCTGTCAAATAAACAGGTATTTACAGCCATTTCCCTGCTGTACACAAATATGAGAAGGTGCACAGTTTGGTAGGTGGCTAAGAATGGGTGGCTAGATGTGAATGTCAAAAGCTGCTACGTAAAGGCTAATTTGTAGGTTGTGACATTTGGCGAACTGTGGCTATTCAATTCCTTTTAAGCTTGAACAAAGTATGGCATTTTACCTTGTCAGAGAAAGAGCTTCTTGGTCAAAGCGCTGTGAAGATATCAAGTAATTATCTCAATAATTACTTTTAGAAATCCAGGGATGGGCACCTAAAAACATCCCAATTATTTTAGCTTGAGTTAGAGAATTCAAATACTTATCCTAATAAATATGCAGACTTAATAGAATTGGTGTTATCCAGCACTATAACCTCATAAAATCATCAAGAAGGGTGTATATACTTGTATGTGTGTATATATATATATATAGATAGATAGATAGAGAGAGAGCTAGATATAGACATAAAATTTAGTTCAATGACATACTTTTTTCCTAGAAGTATAATCTGTCTATATGCTGACTTAATAACTGCTTTATGAGAGCTGTATATGGATCACCATTGATAAATGCATTAAATCAGTGGTTCCATAGACTGGCTGAGAATTTCAATCTTCTGGGAAGTTATAAAAACACACTTTTAACTCTGAGTCTCTGGAGATTGGGATTTTTTTTTTTTTTTTTCAGAGATAGGGCCTGGCAACCAGCATTTAAAATGTTCCCAGGTGAATCTGATATGCAGCCTGGTTTAGAAACCACTGCTTTAACTACCTAATGCCTCATCCTCATTAGAACTTTACTCATTAAAATTAAATACTAATTTGCCTTATAATTTGGAAGTCTAACATGTGACTCAGCCCAAGTGACTCCTGGGTTTGGAAGTCTTCTGTCCTGCACAAACCCTGCAATCCTTAAAAATGGGTGTGCAGGTCTTTCTTGTCTTGGTTTCTGATCACCTTTAACTCTCATCTCCTGCCGCTTGCTACACATATGTGCCACATTCTGCTCCCTTGCTATTCACAGAGAATGCCAGGCCTATTTATACCTCCTGTTTTGATCTTTAGACTTCCACATTTTCTTGTCTGCCTGTAAACTCCCAGGGATCTCAAGGATTCTACCTGAACGTCTGGGCTGCTGGGCCTGTTTCTCACTTTTTCCTCAGCATCCCAAGGACTCACTCCTTGGTACCAACTCTTTCCAGCCTGACACTTTGTTACACTGTGCTGGGTTATTTCTTTACATTTTTATCTCAACCCTTATGTTGGGGACAGAAACCAAAGAGCCCAGCGCCTGCACACACTGGGCACTCAGTAAATATCCCAAATGAAGGAGTTTTCTCAGATATGCATTTTTATCCCCATGACTCCTCTACAATTCTCTTTTCAATGCTGTGACAAATGATTTCTCTTTCACATGGTACAGCTTCTTTAAAAATGTTCTCTTCTGGGTCTCAAACTTGTTTGCTGCTCTCTATTAACTGTGTTTCAGTTTGGTGTTTGTGAGCAGTACAATCCGTTTAGTACATCTGTTCTTTATAAGACCGCCTTTCTTGTGAAATACTTCATATTGGATTTTCTGGAGTACTTTAGAGTCAATCACTGGGAAAAACTATCACCACAGCTGATTGATCTGGCTGAGTCCTGCTTTGGACGTGGTTTAAGACTGCAGTCCATGGGCTGCCTCTGTCTCTGCTCCCAGCTTCTCATCCACCCAGTGGGCAGAAAGGCTGCTCTCCACAGCTTGTTTGGAACGTGCAACCTCAACTCCAGGAGATTTACTGAGATTCATCGGTAGAGGCCCCAAAGGGTCACTCTTGAGGGAGCGTGGCCAGATGATCAGTAGATGAATGATGCACGGCTCACGCTTTCCTGTCGAATTTTGCTTGTGGATTGCTCTGATAGCTGAGGATGTTTTCACATTCGCTGCGTCCCCCAGAGCAGGGAAGCGGGAGCAGGGAGGCCCAGGGGGCAGGCGCCAGGCTCTCCTATGCCCTGTGGGGAAGTGGAAGGCGCAGGGGGGCAGGGACGGTGGAACTGAGGAAAAGCAGGCCGTGGGGTTATTCCCTGAATGAATCCCGACCCACACATAAGCTGGGGTTTTCCCAGGAGCGACCTGGAGTTAAGAACAGAGAGGAAAAGGATGGTGGGAGAGGGGAGGAGGAAGCAAAGGAGCCGCCCAGGTGTGTCGTCCGGTCTAAGCGCAGCCGAGCGCACACGCCCTGCTCCTGCCACGCGTTGCCACGAGGCTTCCTCTTGCATGGCGGCCTTCCCGCCCAAGGCCCAGCTTCCTCACTTTAGGTGCATAAAGGGGACACTCAAGGGAGTCCTGATGTGGTGGGCCTGCGTCGCATTCCCATGGCCGCGAGATGCCGCAGGGTCACCGAGAGGGCAAACGAGGCGAAGCGCAGTTACCTCTGCGGAGCTGACGCAGCTGCCCTTCCTCCCGCCCGTCCCGCAGGTGGCTCCCTAGCACGGCCCGCACCTGTGCGGGGCCTCCAGCTGCTCCGCGCACAAGTGGCAGCGCTCCTGGCCCGGAGGCTCCGCCGCACGCTGCGCGCCGGGAAGAGCACCCTCGCCGACCTGCTGCTGCCTGTCCTCTTCGTGGCCTTGGCCATGGGCTTGTTCATGGTGAGACCCCTGGCCACCGAGTACCCTCCCCTCAGACTCACACCTGGACATTACCAGCGGGCCGAGACCTACTTTTTCAGGTAAGTTGTTTTTGTTCCTTTGATTTCCAAAATTTTTTTTTTTTATTATTATGCTTTAAGTTTTAGGGTACATGTGCACAATGTGCAGGTTAGTTACATATGTATACATGTGCCATGCTGGTGTGCTGCACCCATTAACTCGTCATTTAGCATTAGGTATATCTCCTAATGCTATCCCTCCCTGATTTCAAAATTATGTCAAGGCAGATTATGAATTGCAATAGCTTTGATACTTTTGGGAATTCTAGATAAAAACTTGAAATATAAGTGTTTTCATTATTTCCGAGGTCTGAATTCACGAGGAGATCCTTGGAGAAGCTCTTGCTCCTCTCAGGCTGTCTCAGGGCAGGCGCTTAAGGCTAATGAGGCTGCCTGATCTCCGAATCCTGAGCCGCTGACCCCTCCTCATGGTGGCCGAGTCCCTGCGCGAAAGGGCGCAAGTGGTCACCCGCCGACCTGCAGAGGGCCCGGCACGCCCTGCCCCACAGGAGGGCGGGATAGACTCCGGGATTTGTAGGATTCTAGAACGTATTAGATATATGTGGTATATTTCACAAAGCCCTCCACAGTTGTTTCTGGGACAACAGCCCCACAGTTGCACACACCTCTCTGCGGAGAAACGTATGACAGCACGATGGAAGCCCTAAGCCTCCCCAGGCCAGGGTCAGTTGAGCAGGATCTGTTGCCGGTGCGTTCAGAAGAGCCTGGGTTTTTGCCACCAAATGAATTTACGCAAGAACTCAGAGCTTTCTGGGTTGCAGATTCATACACAAGGGTTGGGAACCTAAAATAGAAACCGATCCCTTAAGTTCCTTTGCCTTAGTTTAGCGGGCTCCTCTCTAGATTCAGGAGAATCTGTGCAGAGTCAGGGAGGCCCGGCCCCTGCCGGGCATGGCCATGGCTGTGATCCCAGACATCACTACATTGAACATGCAGAATCGTCTTCAAGGTGACTATAATTTTTCACATTTGGGATGGGGAGACAAATGACTGGGACTCAGTGATACAGGTTTACAACTGCACAAGCATACTGGCTAGGCTTTTCATCATCAAGACAACTAAGAGGACAGTGTCAGTCCTGCTTTTGTCAAATATATATGCTTATTAAAATAAGCAGCTTAACCAGCTAATCTCTAAGAGCCTACTAATATGTGTGTTATTTTTGTAGTGATGTGTAATTTGGAATCAGATTTAAACAAATACATGGACAAAGTAAAAATCTATGGTAAACTTCAGTTTGTTCCCTCCTTGTCACACTCCTCAACTATAAAAGAGCTGTCACTATTTTGAGTCTTTTGATTATAAAATATGTTTCTTGAAGAAAATAATACAAAGCACAGGCTAGCCAAAAAATAAAATAAAAAACAATCACATGTAATTTTACCAGAGATATCTACTGTAAACCTATTGGGATAATCTGCCACATGATATACATAATACTGGTATCTACATGCATTTGTATTTTTATCACAATGAGATTACACTATAATACTCTCTGTAACTCTTTTACACTCCATAATATCTTTGTATCTCTTCTTATAAATCAGTACAACCACTTTACCCATGAAAACTACAGTACCCTGACTACTGAATGGCTCTTTAGTAGTATGTTGTTGGAGGCACATTAATTTATTTAGACAGTCTCTTTTTGGGGGCATATAAAGGTTTATTTGTTTGGTTTTTTTTTTTCATATTATAGGCAATGCTGTATAAGAATCTTTATTTAGCTAGATTTAGGTGACTATCTACTTATTCTTACCATCATACATTTCTATTAGAATTTTGGGGGGCAAAGGCATCAGTATTTTTATGGTAGATATTGCCAAATTACCCTTATAAATGTGTGCCAATTAACAGTCTTATAAAGTCATTGATTCTTTTCTTCAACAAGTATTTATGGTGTACTTACTACATGCTAGCTACTGTTCTAGGTGGTAGTTACATGTATAATTAGAACAAACCAAAACCCCTAGTGTTGTGGGAGAAAGGAAGTTCAGTTCTCTAAACTCTAATAGTTTTGATAGTTCAGACCTGATATTTCATTGCTTAATAGGCAGCTCTTTGATTACTACTGAAGTTGAATATTTTCAAAGTTTTTTGGTTATTTAAAATTTTACTTTACATATTGAATATATTAAGCATCGTCTATATATATGTGTGTATTTCCACATCATATTTTGCTTCTAACTGACTTCTTCACCCTCCTCCCCTCTCTCTACCGCTTGTCTTTTTCTTCTGAGACTGTTGAGAATTTCTCTACATGTTGTTTATTTCACTGATACCATTTTCAGTTGACTCCAAATAGCCATTCACTTTCTCTACTGCATTATTAATTTGGCGATTATGTTTTTCATTTGAAAGCAGTTTTCCTACTCTCCCAGTATTCATTTGTTACAGAGGTAATGCACTTCAAAATTATTTTGAGTCTGAGAATTAAGATATTTTAATATTTTCTTCTATTTCTAAGAGTTACTATTTTAAAGTAAGATATTTGTTCTCATTTTTCATAATGTTACTTAACTTATGAAACAGAGGCATTCACATATCTGGAGGTTTACTTTCTCATCCTTACAGAGGAGTCCTGCCTACACAGGCTATAGTACCTGTTCCATCAGTGATTGCAAGTGCCCCACTTCTAATGGTTAATTTCTGTCTAAAGAGAAAAGAACAAGCTTACATTTTCTCAGTTTTTATTTTAGTAGAGTGGTAGTTTAGTTAGTTATGAGGAAAAAGTAAAAAGCTACCAGGGAGCATCCACATTGATGGAACATTTTCTTGCTTTTTTATTATTATCTCTAATGTTTGCAGTGATAGTCAAAAATTAGTTGGGGAGAAGAATAACTATCATCATTTTATCATTTTATGGCTGCTATAACTGCTCTTGTTAGGAACTCTCCACCGACATTCATTACTTTTCTTCTGCATACTGGATCCTCTCTGAGTGTGTGCCTTGATTTCTCTGAAGACAACCCCTGTTGTTTTGCATTCGTATTAAACTTGCCTCTTTCCACTCTCAAAAGTGCCCTCATATGAGTGATAAATGATGTGGCCATTCCTTCTCTATTGAATTTGAGCACCATGGTCTAAATCTTGGCATAGGAATGATTCACAAAGGGGCCCAGATTTTCACATCTTATAGTCCTCCTGACTCCCTGTGTACACAGGCCACCCGTGGTAACCTAGCACCCATCCTTGCTGCTCCAAATTTGGGACAACCCCATTTTATAACATCTGTGAGCAGTCTCCTTGGGAAGGCATATAAGATTGCCATTATACTCCCTCGCTTTCTCCTTAGGGTAACTCCCTGTTGATAGGTGCATAATTCAGGCCTGCATGTAGCTTTCAAAAATCATGAATGCATTAGCTTTGTGCTGATTTGGAAGATACATATAAATCTTATCTTATTAGTGTTCTGACAATTCTCAATAGAGCCCCATGCTTCTAAAATTTTAGAGTTGAGAAAATGCAATTATATATCTACATTAAATTCACTGAAAATTTCTTGCAGAATACAAATCTTCATAAAAGTACAAACCAGAAGAAATGCACCAGAGAGGTTCTCTTCTACCTGAATCCTTCTACAAATGAAGGAACAGATGACACCCCCACAGCTCATAGAGGGATTGAGCTTCTTGGGCCCAAACAAACCTGGGGCTTTGGCAACTCAGTCTCCAGTGGTCTCTAACTCACATGCTTTGGTGGCCAGGTGGGGAGTGAAGTCATGACATCCACAGGGCTATAAAAATGCTTGTTTTGTGACCAGACCTCCACAGCACATTGACTTTATAGACTGTGAGGGAGGAGGAGAAGTATGGAGCATGTCTGTGGTGGTTTGGGATCTGGTCAGCCATTCATGACCCAGGCTTCTGACTCAGTTTTATTCTGAATCAACTTGCTCTGATTGCTGTTTTGAGAGTGCTCCAGAAATTCTCCCTCCCCACTAAGAAGTGTGAGAAAAGGGTGGCAAGGGCCTCTGTGCCTGTTCAGGGTGGTGGAGGCGAGCAGCACAGAGCAGCCCCAGAGAAATTAGAGGAGGGTGGTGCAGCTCTGAGAGATACAGTGTGAACACAGCTGCACCTGCTTGCAGACATCTGAGGCTGGTAAGATCTGATGGACCTGCTCAAAACCTTGAGCAGCTCCATATTGCCCAAGGGATGATATTGGCACATCTTAGCATATCGTACAGGTCCTCCTGGTGCCTCTGCAGCCTCTGCCACTCCCTTTATCTCATTCTCTGATCTTCAGAATGACACAATCATACATGATGTTGCTGCATCTCTCCCTGTTTAAGGAAATGGAAACTACCTTCCTCTCCTCAGTCCTCTGCCACTCCCACTCTATAGACTCTAATGTTCCCAGCAAAATAAGAATGCTTCCAAAACCCGGCTCAGATGCCCCCTTCCAAGGATCCTCTGTGGCTGCTCTCTCATCTGAATGTCTGTCATTGCTGCGTGGATGTCACTGTGGCTTAACTTAGTGCGGGAGATTCTTGCCTTTCTTCCTACAGGGAGACTTCCTGGAGGGTAAGGATCAAGCCTTCTTTAGTTCCTGCCAACATGTCTAGAAATGGTTACTTTCATTAAATCCTTGTTAAATTGAAATAATGAAAATGAAATGTATCAAAAATGTCTTCCAGAAATTAACTTGGACAGGTAGCAGACAAACAAATGGAGCCTAGAAAGACAGCTCTCTACACATTAAAAATAGAAAATATTTAGACTCCACGACCTCATCTTCTGGGATGGGGCTTTTAGTCCTTACTAGAGGAGATGATCCTAAATACACTACTAGTTCACTGCATTAGAAAAACCTGTGAGTCCTCCTCGAACATGGACCTGACCCTGGCCCACTGTCTGCTGAGTTTGTTCCTACCCCCAAACTCTCTCTCTTTTTCTCTTAGTTCTCCAACCAGAAAAAGACCTAGAAGGAGCAAGTGTAGGACTCCAAGTCCTGGTTGCTACACCAGTTCTTTAAGAACTCAAGAGGGCCAGTGGATGTATGTGACCAGTCAGTGGCCACTGTCATCATCCCCTTCTCCTGTTAGCATGCCAGCAGAAACTGGGTGCCTTTTTTAGTTTTCTAGGGCTGCTATAGCAAAGCACCACAAAATGGGTTACTTAACAGAAATGTATTTTCTCACTGTTCTGGAGGCCAGAAGTCTGAAATCAAAGGGTCAGCAGGACCATGTCCTCTCTGAAGGCTACAGGGGAGAATCCTTCCTTGCCTCTCTAGCTTCTGTGGCTGCCAGCGATCCCTGACATGCCTTGACTTGTGGCAGCATCACTCCAGTCTCAGTCTCCCATCTTCACGTGGCATTCCTCCTGCATGTCTCTGTGTCCACATTTCCCTCTTAGAAAGACACCAGTCATATTGGATATGGCACCCACTCTAATCCTGTATGAACTCGTCTAATTATATCTGGATAAACTCATTCCGAATAAGATCACTTTCTGAGGTTCTGAGTGGGCATGAAATTTGGAGGGAAATCATTCAACCCACAACATTTCCTACAACATCTTCCTTAACAAATACCACTAAATTTGACCAATCTCTTGCCCACTTGCCTACAGTAGAATCACTTGGTGTTCTGTAAAACTCAGGCTTTTCTGTTATATTCAGAAGGATAACAGAAATTAAATTAATTGAAGACTGACAGTGATGGTTGGTGTATATTTGTTGGTGTTCTGTCGTCTCAAAAACATCCACCAGGTTTTGCAAAATGGTCGCTGGGATGTGACAAATGTATACTTGATGATCCAGTGATGTTAACATTCATAGAGAACATCTTCAATTATTTATATTCTTCTCCTCATATATGTACAACTTCCTTCTATGTATGTGGCATCTTTATCACATGAGATAATAGTGATTGCTTCACTTTGTTTCAGTAATTCAGTGAGAGGACGAATGGAAAGTAATTGGACAATTGTTTGGAAGAAATACAATGAAAGTTATTTTTCTTCTTATTTTTAGTAAATACTAGGATGGACCTAATATATCATCTGTGCTTTTGAGCGGGATGGCGAGGATGTAGCATACTCACCAGCAGGCTCTTGGAAGCCTTTTTTCTGGTGGAATGACATACAAAGTGCTGGCTGCCCCTCTGATCTCATTTCCTGGTTGCCCTTCCCTTGTCTGCAAGGTCTGCCTTCACACCAGGCTTTGTCCAGGTCATAGAACATCCAAACTCTGGACCGACTTTGCATGTCCAGTTGGATACCCCAAGAGCATTCTTCCTCTCAGTCATGGCACAGAAGCTGCTTTCTCAATGTAACTCACCCATGGTCCTTTTACAGTCCAGTGGGAAAAAATAGATGGTAAATCAAATAGCTGAAACTATTTGCTTGACTTAATTATGTATACATTGTATGGGGACAAAGTCCAGCACTGAGTAGGCATTTTAAAAATGTTTATCCATGAGTGAGTGTATTTCCTTCATGCTCTACCCAACCATGAATTTAGGATGTACTTCATGGCCCCTCACCCTGGGTGAACTGTTCTTCAGCTCAACCCACCTGAGATTCAGTAATTTGTGAAGTGCTAGTAGTTGTACCTCTTAGTGGGCTGAAATTTAAGAAAAAAGAGAGAGAATCCCTGATGACGACATTCTCATTCTGAAGACAGTGAATTCACAGATGTTGGGTGAAGTCCTCAGTTGGCACAACCTAGCAGAAACAGGACTGAGAATCCATTTCAGGCCTCCTGGCTCTAATTCTCATTCCACAAACACAAGGCTGTAAGTTCTACCCTGAGAAAGTTTACAGTCAAGCAGAGAAATGATCCCTACAAACAGATGGGAAAGTCTTGTAGGTAGATACTTGGTGGAGGGGTTGTGCATAAGCCACATGGGGAGATCTATTTAGGGGTGTCAAAGAAGGTTTTTTAAGGCTATGCCCCCTAACTTGCTTCTTCTGAGATAAATAGGTGTTTTCCAGACATGGAGAAGAGAAAGTTTCTTCTCTCGTACTCTCTCTAAAGGAAGAAGTGTGAGTAAATGTGAAAAGTAATGAAGGAAGTCTAGCAGAAGCCTTGATGGTTTCTGGCAGGTATTATGGTATTATAAGGCATTCTGAGGAGAATTGACATTATCTTGCAAACACAATGCAGGGAGGCATTAAGGAGTTCTAAAATCTGGGGAGTGATATGAGGGAGATTATTTTTGTAGCTTCCAGGTATGAAGTCTGATTTGGAGCAGTCTATCTGAGTCTCTTCCCCTCATAGGTAACTTTTTCTGTCTGGAATTGTGTAAGATTTCTTCTTTATCCTTGGAGTAAAGGATTCCCCCCCCCCCCCAACTGTTTCCTCATCAAAACTGCAGATTTAAGTCTTTTTTTCAGTTCAGGGTAATTTTTTTGTGGGGTGGGGGAGTACGGGGTCTCACTCTGTTGACCAGGCTGGAGTGCAGTGGCGTGATCTTGGCTCACCACAACCTCCACCTCCTGGGTTCCAGTGATTCTCCTGCCTTAGCCTCCCGAGTAGCTGGGATTACAAGTGTGTGCCACCACATCTGGCTCGTTTTTGTATTTTTAATAGAGACAGGGTTTCACCATGCTGGCCAGGCTGGTCGTGAACTCCTGACCTTAGGTTATCTGCCCGCCTTGGCCTCCCAAAGTGCTGGGATTACAGGCGTGAGCTACCGCGTCCTGCCAGTTCAGGGTAATTTTCTTCTATTATTAATCTAATTTCTTCCTTACCTCCTTTTAGAACTCCTAGCACATCTCATGTTAGGGTCTTCCAAATCCATCTTTTAATTCTTTATCTTCCCTTAAGGATTTCTTTTTCCTTTTTGTCCTCCTTCTGTGTGGATATTTCTTATACATCACTGTTTGTATCTAAACAGTGGCTATCCTCTTACTCAATTTATACCTCTAATATTATCTTCAGGAAACAATTCTTCTTGGTTTGAGAAAGTCCTGTGTAGGCATGTGCTTCTTTGTTTTTTTTGTTTTGTTTTGTTTTTAACTTTAAAGTGTGTATTCCTGCAGCACCTTTATTTTTCATAAGTATTGGCACTGTTTGGGTTTTTCTCTGGTTGCTGGGACCCCAGGACATGTGTTTGTGTTATTGCTGTTTTGACAGATCAGATAAGGATGTTGCCTATCAACTGGATGAAGTTCTGAGTCAAAGCACATTCTGCCTCTGTAGGGCAGCAGCTGGGCTGCCAGTACTTTCTGTTTTTTTCAGGGAGGTGGGGACCTTTGCTTCCTATACTCTCTTTCATTTAGGAATAGAAGGTATCAGCTCCTTTAAGCTTTTTCTTGACTACTGGGGTCCAGCGAGAGAGGGGAGGCTGAGGTCTCTGGAGATTTGCAGGTCTCTGAGGGCCACACTTCCCAGGATGGGTCCTTTCTGGTCCTTTTCCCTGGATGCTCTGCTCCTGTTCTTCACATTGCATTCATATGTGGCCTGGCCTGTGGGGATGATAGCCCTGAATTTGCTTGGGTAGTAGTAAATCCCACAGAGCCCAAGACCTCACCTGGAACCAGAAATTTATCAACACCAAAAGCTGGTTGGATCAGGAGAGGTCAAAAGGCTGGAGCTGAGAGTGTAGGGAAGGAAGGAAGAAAGAAAGGAAAGGAAAGGAAGGGAAAGGAATGGAATGGAATGGAAAGGAATGGAACGGAACGGAACGGAAAGGAAAGGAGGAAGGGAGGAAGGGAGGAAAGGAGGAAGGGAGGAAGGGAGGAAGGGAGGAAGGGAGGAAGGGAGGAAGGAAGGGGAGAGTGCAGGCTGCTGTCTTCCCAGATGCCCCAGTGTTTCTCAAGATTGGTTTGATCCTCGTCTAAATCAGAACCACTGAGGGGACTTGTTAACCAGGAAGGCCCATTAGGAGTGTGCATTTGTTCAGCCAAGCTCCTTGGGTCACTCTGGTGCACAATAAATTTTAAGAGATGATTATTAGAGAGAGTGTTTCCATTTATGAAGTTCCTCAAGAATCATAGGTAGTAATTTTCAATTTCTAGAGTCTAGTAAGGACAGATGTCAAATGTTTCTAACAGAGATTTACTTTAAAATATAGCCAGGAGTTTGAAGGCAACAAAAGAGGGATAGTTTAGAAAAAAGCATTTGAATTTTGTGGTGACAAAGATACTTTTAAAAGAAGCTTGCATTTCCTAATTTGTTAGAAACCTGAAGGCTGTTTATACAGAGGTCACACTGCCTACTTATGAGACATAACTTTGTTGTAAATTTCAGCATGTTCCATCATTGTGTGTTTCTGGCCACAGCTGCAGGGAATTATATTAGGACAGTTGTAAACCATACGAATATTTTAAAATCTTTATTAAATTTTATGCAGTGGGGAAGATAGTGTTTTTCTATAAACATTTATTTCTGGATTTGAATGCCACAGAAGTGTTTGCATTTTAAGTTGCTCTGGAAACAAAGTCCTCCTCAGCAGAAATATAATATTAATTTAATGTAATGAGTTGCATTTCTTCTCAATTAAATTTTGTTTTTGTTTGAGTGGTAAAAGTTCAGAAAGGGCCAGATTTAGGGAAGTAAAATAATTGGATAGAGATTAAGGATGAGGCCAATGAATTCAGTGCATTGTTAACATATCACAACTTGTTCAACACATCATTTATGAGACCCTGAGTTCCAACACCTATCCTAAGCATTGTGCCCTTTCCTCAAGGATTGCTTCATTCCAGTAATGAGAACAAGGGTAAGCTTCCAGTTAAACTCGAGTGAAGATGTATACTAAGGCCACCAGGCAGGACAAATGGAGCAGAGGAGGCAGGGAGAACTTATCATGGAATCGGTGTTCCAACCAAGGTTTCCAGGCCAGGCTGGAGATGGCTTCCAATCAAGTGTCCAGGATGTTGGAGATACCGACACAGAGGGATCAGCACCCTCAAAAGCAGATCTGCCCAATCAAACAGTGGTTCTCCTGGGCTGGGCTGCACTGGCTAGGCTGGGCTGGGTGCCGTGCTCAGGAAGAAATGTTGAGCAACAGGCCCTAGGATTGTGGAGGGATTCAAATACTATTTCAAAACGCATAGGTAACAAGAAGCCATTGATAAATTTTGAGCAAAGAAAATGTCAGATTGGTATGTTAGAAGAGCTCACTAAAGGAATTAGAGAAATTGGGAGTCTGTAATGTTCCATTCTATGTGTAGGGTCACACTGAACAGTAGCCTAATGAGAAGTTTCTTCTCATTCTGAGCTTACGTTTGTTCTGCAGGATGTGGTTGGAAATTCCTACATTTCCACCTCAGACCTTTCTACATTTTAATGCTAATAGCAATTCAGAAAAATATTTTGGACTCAATTATTTCTTGTCTGAGAACAAAAAATTAATGAGAGAAATCAGTGGTTACAGATTACTCTGTGGTTGCTTACATTTCTTCTTTCTTTTTTTTTTTTTGCATTTTCTGTTTTTAAAGCTTTTTATTGCTCATAATAATTATACATATTTATGGGGTACACATGATATTTTGATACATGCATACGATGTATAATAACCAAAGCAGGGTATTTAGGATATCTATCACCTCAAATATTTATAATTTCTTACTTTGGGAATATTCCAAATCTTCTAGCTGTTTTGAAAATAGGATAAATTGTTGTTAACTACAGTCACCCTGCTGTGCTACCAAACACTAGTACCTATTTTTTTATAACTGTATGTTTGTACCTATTAACCAACCTCTCTCTCTCCCCTATTCTTCCCAGCCTCTGGTGCTTGCATTTCTTCAGTGTAGCTAATGTTTTAAGTTCTTTAAAAGGAGTCACTTATGTATATTTGTTAATTTATGTAATAATTCTTTCCAAAAAGAATTGAGGTCACCAGGTATAGCTATATAATCTATAATGCTGATTATACATCATTTTTGAAATTTTTGCGACAAGTGTTTGCAAAGATTCTTACTCAAAAAGTATTTTATAAATAACACAATGTAATTTCTGAAAAGTAATAAATCTGTACTCTTTTCTAAATACTAATTTAGATTTGTAATTAATTACATGATCTCATTCTCATTCAGTCCAATTTAGAAAATCTTAAAATGTCTTTTTCTCTACATTTTCTCAAGATTGTCTTATAATTGAGGTATAAAATTTAATACAGGGTTTGTTTCTTTCTACAACTCCCCACAGTGACATGAATAGTGTCTTATTGCTGATGGTGTCTTCAGTAAGTAAGTTCAGTATTGGTGGTTTTGGCTTTGGGTAATGCTGCTTGAACTACAAATAGACTTCTGAGATGTGTGCATCTCAGTAAAATTTAACGTGTACTTAAAGCACACATAGGATTCTGTGTTGAGGACCTCTGTTAAGAAAATGTAGCTCAATATAGCTCACATATAGAAACCAAATGATATTTCTTACATTAGAAATTGTTTTATTTCAGGACTATGATAATAGAACAAATATTCAGACCAGACTGGAGCTCCAACTTTAAGAGCATAGTTTTGCAGATTTTAATATATTAACACAATATGATATTATGTAGCCTTTAAAATTTGTTTTTAAAAACCATGCAAATATGTGAAAAATGGTTGTGTTATAATATTAAGTGAAAATGTTGAGGAAAATAATGTACTGTGAATGTGAGTCTATAAAAATGCATATCTGATGGCAAAACTATACTTTTAATAAATTTTCCAATTTTATGGCTTGTTTGGCATTACCATAAAAACAGTGGAAAATTAACTTTATCTCACTTACTAGGAATCATTAGATGGATCAGCCTGACTAGGGCACAATGTGAGGTCAACAGCTGGTTCTCCCTTCTCTGTTGGGAGCCACTAATAATCCCACTTTGTTTCCTTTGTCTCACAATGAACAGCAGCAGTGGGGTCGACGATTTGGACCTCACTCGTGTGCTTCTACGGAAGTTTAGAGATCAAGATTTGCCCTGTGCAGATTTAAACCCACAACAGTAAGTATCAGGTGCTCTCTGCAAAAGTGAACACTCCCAACTGGTAATATTGTAGCCTGGGAGGACTGTTTTTCTCCATGATTGGTTATTTCATGTCACAAGTTTAAGTTATAAAAAATCAAAATTAGCCTAATGAGTAGGTTATGACTGAACGGGCCTTATGGGTATCGCCATATAAAATGATCCGAAATAAGCTTCATAATTACCCCCTTTCTCCCTTTGTACATGCATGCTTTATATTATTGCAAAATGAATTCATAATTAATAGCATTCAATTTGTTTAATAAAACTCAAAGCTGAAAAGAATGAAGTAGCAATTAAGTCTGAATTATGTATTATCTGTTATTTACTTTTAGAGAATCCTTGTACATATAAAAAATTAATTATAATTTTTTTAACTTAAAAGACTTAAAGATCAGTACTGTACATCAATCTGGGGTGAATTACTTTGAAAATTATCTTTTTAGTATTTAATCATGGTTATTGTGATGACCTTTCTATGAAACTTGGATAGGGGAGGCCTTTCTTTATAAACACTTATTTCCCTCTTATTTTGCTCGATTGTTATATATTGAAGATCTACTACAAGTAAAGTGCTGCTGTAGGAACCAAGATTAATATGGAATATGGCCCTGGTCTCAAGGAATTTACAGTTCTGGGTAGAGCAAATGAGGAAAGTGATAAAAGTCTTAATGATTTAGTAAGTGCCAGAAGTGTATGTTTTTAAGTAGTAAATATAAAAATCTAACAATAATACAATATTGGCAATATGTTTTCTAATTTGTGATGACATATTTTGCCCATTAGTCATACTGGTAATTAGTGTGAGACTGAAAAACTATTAATGTTCTCAGTAAGAAAGAATTAATAGATAATTAATTATGTTGCTTCGCTCTAGTCTTTGCAAAACAAAATAATTTATTTAACTAAAGCTTCAATGGTAATGTTTTTATTTTTCTCCTCTCTGATGGAATACACAGGGTGTAAAATATGTCTACCTTTGAAAAATTGAAATGTAACCTAGGGCCCCATGGGGTCCGGCCCTGGTCCAAGCTGGGATCAAAGAAGAACCAGTTAGAAAAAAAAAAATCTTTTATCTAGTCCTTCTCCTTCGAGAGGAAAAAACAAAAGGTGGAATCAATAATTAAAGGATAGCAGAACATATTGGACATTTTGTTTGGACACATATTTTACTTCCAGTCCCTTTACATGGGTTGCAATAGAGCCCCAAACTCTCCTCCTGTCCTCTCTCTGTTCCATGAGCTCCTGCCCTCCAGCCCAGCCTGCAGATCAGCCTCATTGCTTTTCTCCTCTGTCCATTCTTCTTCTACCTTCCTGGATTTATGTTTTTGTGTTCTCCCTTTTCTTTGTGAAATCTACCTAATCTATCCTTAACTCATTTCTATATTTAATCATTTCTATCTATTTTTGTGGTCAGCATAACAAAAGGCTAGGGAGAGAGGTACATGAAAAGATGCTGTGAACACTTGTATTAATAATAATTTATGTCCATGTTATACAAATAGGGCTTGATTCACTAGGACCTCAAATCAGAGCAAAAAGTTTTACTTAAAACCTGTAGATTTCCTTCTGTAAGTGTAAAATATTGTTGAATTTGATGATACCTACATTTTACCTCCTTGGAAGACTTGGGCAATCACTTGATAATTAACTAGAGGAAACATTTTAAAATAATAGATTAGATTCTACTGATAGGTTGCTTTTCTGTTGAGATATTCAACTCTGAGTGTCAACTCAATGGTGCTATGTTGAACTTCTGATTTGTACCTCCCTCTCATACGAAGACAATGAAGAGCTCTAGAAAAATCCACTGTTGTCTAAATCCAATCTAAAATATGAGTTTCCTCACAGTAGTAGGTGATGCATAATTTAAAATTTAAAATGTGTTAAAGTTGTCAACTTTTAGAAGCTGATGGGTAGATATAGATATTTAGCTTCATTTTACAAGGCTTATATCTGGTGGCAGTTCAGTGTTGAATTCTCCTACTATTTCTAACACAAAATGGTCACTTTCCTCACCCATTCTTGTTAATGGTTTAGTACAGAACAAAGGTCGTAGCAAATCTTATATTTCTATCAAACTTAAAAAGCCAAGTGGGGAGATGGGTAAGGTTTATTTTTGTAATTAAAAAGAAAGTTATTAGATTGCAGCGATATAATAAATCATCTCGGTATTCAGGAAAATCTGGAAGGCTCATTATTAGCCAAAAGGTGGGATCTTCAGAGCCTGTCATGGCTGGTGACAGATTCCCTCTTAGAGTCCTGTAAAGATGAAAGTTGAGGCCATGGATCAGCAGTGCAGAGAGTGTGCATACCAGGGATCATGATAGAGGGGCAATATAGGACCAGTCTGCCCGAATCCAAATCTCAGCTCCACTCTTATTGACTGTGTAACCCACGCAACTTGCTGAACCTCTCTCTGCTTTTCTTCATTTGCATCAGTGTGCTCTCAGTTCTGTAGAAAGAATAGTCACCTCAACAGCAGGGTAGTTCTTGTGGAGAGCTTTTGTTCTCTTAAGGCAAGTTCCTGCCTCAGAAAGCAACTCTCAAGACAGTAGCTCCTTAGAGCTTCTGCCTCTGTCTTCGAGATTTAAAATGCACCTTAGCAGTTTGGGGAGGCCGAGGTGGGCGGATCACGAGGTCAGGAGTTTGAGACCAGCCTGGCCAACATGATGAAACCCCGTCTCTACTAAAGATACAAAAAATTAGCTGGGTATGGTGGTGCACACCCATAATCCCAGCTACTTGGGAGGCTGAGGCAGGAGAATCACTTGAGCCCAGGAGGCGGAGGTTGTAGTGAGCCGAGATTGTGCCACTGCATTCCAGCCTGGGCAACAGGGCGAGACTCCATCTCAAAAAAAAAAAAAAAAAAATACACCTTAGGTGATTTAAACTCCAGGCAGCCCTGTAGTAGAGAGAGCTATTTCACCCAGTGTGTCCAAACCTGAAGGACCAAATGACCCTCCTCCAGCAGCCTCTCTGCAGCTGTGTCCTCTAGGCCACTTTAGGGAAATGCTTTGCTAAGTCAAAGTGTATTTTTAGATTCCTAAACTTTAAAAGAAAAATTATGTAGAAACTTCTGATTTCTCATAGATCATCCCCTCTGTCTCTCCCTTTTATGAACATTCACACAGCTTCTTAGTGAATCTGTTTGAACACAAACGTTGTTGGAGGCTGAGAAGTGCTCAAAAAACTACCTGTCATGGGTCATTATGTACCTCTCATGGACACATAGTTTTACTCTATAAAAGGGAGCTAGGAGAAGAATAAGGGAGGATTTGGAAGAGAAAAAGAGGACTGACCTTTTGAAGTCATATATTAAATTATAAACACTTGTTAACCATCATCTAAGGCATCTGAAGGAAGAAAGGCCTGCTGAGTTTCAGAAGTATAAATGGAATTTTTTTTTTTAAAGTACATATCAGATACAGTACTCTGATTAAATACGTAACTCTCTTAGGTGTTATTTCCATGTAAACTCTTAAGTTTCAAACTGGAGTCCCTATAAGCTAGTCAGCCAAGAAAGTAGTGTGGAGAAATCTTTACATTATTTTTGTTGTTTCAAAGATTACATAGACATTGTACTTTGCTAACCTGGTTAATAGAAATGGCAAGTTTCTTTTCACCGGGCAGGGCTTTCTTCAATTGGTGTTATCATACTGGCTTTCTCATTGGAGCAGCACACATTTTGCATAGAGCTGGGATCTCGACAGCTGCTTCACCTCTCTGGACCCCACCTCTTCTTCTGAAAAGCAGGGCTAGTAAGGATGGTGGTAAAAATATCTAGCCGGTGCTCCAGTGCTTGTAATTCAGTAAATGCTAGTTTTCTTCCTCCTTTTCCAATTTTTGAGTAATTAAGAGTAATTATCATTACTAAAACAAATTTTGATTTCCAAATGCTAGAAAAAATATTTTAAAGTATGGGACTCATAAGGAAATAGAAATGATAGGGAAACTGTGGAATACAAATGTGTTTTTGAACCACTGCTACAAATGGTTTTCATAACTGTTTCTGTTGCACAATCTTTCTGCAACAGAAAGTTTAACCAGAAAGGTTTAAAGTGGAAATTTAAAAATTGTTTTTCCTTAAGTGATGATTAAATTACTGTGTCATGCCACAAAAAGGAATTAGCATCTTGCTGTTTATTAATTGCTTCTTGGTACCTGTTTATGAGACTGGAAGCCTCAGGTTCCACCAGGAGCCCCAGCCCCACCGTGAAAGTCCTAGGGAGCCCTGTGATACACTCAGTACAGTAAGAAAAGTGAGCCCCATGTAATATAATGGAAATGCTGGCGTTGTAATAAAACATTATCATCAGATTAACAGCTCAAGCTGTGAAAACAAATCTAAGAGCTCTGCCTTCTCGGCAGTAGGAGATGATTATCTTGTGAACTCTGTTCTAGTCTGATGAAACTCTCTTTTATGGAAATACAATAGCTTTGTAAATCTGAAAGATCATTCCAATTCTCTCCTTTTTTTTTAGGAAGAATTCTTCATGCTGGCGCACAGATCCCTTTTCTCACCCAGAATTCCAGGATTCATGTGGCTGCCTGGTAGGTTTCTGCAGCATTTTTGATCTTTTTAAGTCTAAAATTCAAGTGACAAAAATGAGTTTACCCTATCTATAAAATTTTCATATTTGTAACTGTGTCTCTATGACTTTTTGGTTTCCTGGATTGGCTGTTTCTGGGAAAAGTTTCATCACATACAATGAATATTTATAGAACACAGATGCTGTATAGATTGACAGTGCCCCTCTCCTTCATTGCCTACTGCCTTTGGTCTTTAACATTCCCCTGGCATTCATTAAGAAAATGAATATTCTTCAAGTAATGATAAAGAAGCTAGAATTGCCCTATGGAAGGAAATTTTTCTAAATTTCAAGGCAGCATGACCTCAAGGTTCTTGCCATATTTTTATTTGGGCTAGATATTAACAGCTAAGATGCCCCTTAGCTCTCTGACTATGGTTGATTCTTACAAAAACATGTGGAAGTAGGTGTGCCACTATTGAGGTGAGAGACATCACTGTCTAATCTGTGAAGGAGAATAAATTGAAATTTATTTAGAAAACTGATTGGAACTCATCTCAAAGAAAATCTCAGACTCTAATTAATAAAAGGCATAGACCTGCTAGCCACAATCAATAAGCAAGTATGATGACAGGTCTAATTTATCTGAAAAAGGGAAAAGAAAAAAAATATTGAAGTTAATTGAGCATCTGTAATGGAAATGGCCACTTGGAGAACATGTTTACAGGGCCTTCCTAGTTAGTGGCTCATGAGATGCAATTCTCCTTAATAGTTGTCAACCTAAGGGAAGAAACTGAGACAAATTAACATAGGTAGAGAGTTTATTTGAGCCAAAGTTGAGGACAGCTATGTGGGACACACTTCCAAGTTATCTCTGGAAGTACTCCAGAGAACAAAAAAGAAGCTCAAGTGAAATGGCCTTATTGTCTAGGGTGTCAAATGAAGTTATTTGTCTCATGGCCGAGGAAGTCAAGGATGTGGACACACCAAGAGTGAGCTTAGAGCAGAAATGTAATAAGTGAAAGAAAGAGAGAAAACTCCCTGCTGCAGAGAGGGATCTCAAAAAAGGGTTGTCATTTTACAGTGAAGAGCATTGGTTTTAATAAAAAAAAGCTAGCAGGGAAGAGTGCTCCATTTATATAGGGCTCAAAAAACTGGTTAGGACCAGGTGTGTCATTTCCATAAGGCACGAATCCCTGGCAGTCCCCACCCCATCTGTTTAGTGCACATGCAGGTCCTTAGCCTAAGTTACTCCATATTGCTTATCTCCTCCTACTGTGCATGCATTAGGGGTGGAACCCTTTTTATTAATCCATTTTCATGCTGCTGATAAAGGCATACCCAAGACTGGGCAATTAACAAAAGAAAGAGGTTTACTGGACTTCACAGCTCTACATGGCTGGGGAGGCCTCACAATCATGGTAGAAGGCGAAAGGCACTTCTTACATGGCAGCAGCAAGAGAGAGAATGAGAACCAAGGGAAATGGGTTTCCCCTTATCAAACCATCAGATCTCATGGGACTTATTCACTACCATGAGAACAATAAGGGGGAAACCACCCCCGTGTTCAGTTATCTCCCACTGGGGTCCCTCCCACAACATGTGGGAGTACAAATCAAGATGAGATTTGGGTGGAGACATAGAGCCAAACAATATTACCCTTCAAGGGGGATGTGCCTGGCCAAGGGTAGCTCTTCTTATCTATAGTGTTGCAGCCATGTTCCAAGCAAGCCCCCCGTGCAAGCTTCCTTATGTGAGTATGTCAAAAAAGGAAAGGAATGTGCTCACTGGGGCCCACTGTATGCCAGTGAAACTTGCTGACTACACAGGAGGCCCCTTTCTGTGTGGGAATTCATCTCCCTATCTATGTTTGCAGCCTGAACTTTCAGGCTGCTCTTTGTTAGAAAATAAATGCCGCTGAGGACCTTGCCCTAACTATCTGCCTAGCTAGTTTCTTCCTTCTTTCTCTCTCATAATTTATTAAAGAAAAAAGAATGAATCAGGAGAGTGGGTGATTACAAAAGTCGTTTGTCAGGGATTCTCACTGGCATTGTTAGGTTACTTTATAGCTCTGGTGGTGGCACTCAGCCTAGGGTCCATATAGCGAGCTGCTTAGAAATGATTGCTTAGCCCAAGGGGGATGGGGTGGAGTGTGACTGCTGTCTCACTTCAGTTGACTCTCTGGGCCTGATTATTTAAAGGGAGCTCACATTCCTCAGATAAAAAGTTTTTTTGTTTGTCTTTTTTCTAGAGATTTTAGAAGCCTTGCTTTTGGAGGAACTAGTCTGCTTTCTTCTCTTAGACGAAAGATACACATGTAAGCGGGAATAATGACACAGTACCCTTAGTGAACACTCAGAGTGTTGGTTGATATGGGAGAGGTTTTGGAACTCTCCATGTTTCCCTCTTGGCCCCAGCTGTCAATAAACTCAGCTACATTTGGTGATCCTTTGCAGTGATCAGTTATCTTTTTTTTTAAATACATAATTATTGTTTTTTTTTTCCCTGGTCTTGTTTTTCCATTTATTCACTTTAGGGGCAAAGGGCAAACTTCCCTTTTACCCTCTGAAGCTTCACTGAAAATCAATTGACAAAAGGCAGGTTAACTGGGGAAATACCATACAAATGTGTTAATGTGCATGGGAGGATCACCTCACAGAGTAATTACCCCAAACCCCCAAAGAGGTACAGAAATTTCTATACCCTTTTCATAGCAGGGAGAAGAGATGGGAAATGTGGATAATTCTTTTAGGGGCAGGAAATGATTGTTATAGAGAAAGAATGGGCCAGGCAGACAGAAATTAGCTTGTAGATGATTCTCCTGGAATTTGAGTGAGCCCAAAAGTCAGGCATTATCTTGTGAAAAAGTCCATCCAAGCATGGTTGCATTCTTCACTCTTCTTTTCTGAACTAGATAATGAGATTTCAGGGAGGGGATTGGGGACCTCTGTGTTTCCTTTGGTAAGGAGTTTTTTGTTCAGGTATGGAAATTCCAAAGAGAATTGGAATGGAGGAGGAACAAGACAAGGTTCCAGGGACCTTGATTCTGAGGCTTATTTCTGAGGCCTTTCAATTGATAAAAATGCCCAGCAGGCACAAGCACCATATTTTGGGGGATTGTTTTCTATGCTTCAACACTCATGAGATCTCTAATTTTTTACACCACGCTCTTATTCTCTAGCCTTGATTTGATCATTTTATTATACTAGTAGCTTTTAGTACCACCAGCTACCTAAGGCCTATTGGGATTAGACTGGGTAAATATCAGAATGATTGGTGTTTATGTTCCTAAATTCACTTCAACTCACATGAACTGTGAGATTTCAATAATATGTAAGAAAAAAGGTTTTACCTGAAAAAGTTCCATAGTCAAATAAGTTTTGCAAATGCTGGATAAAGCAGTATTAAGCAGGTATCTTTGCCACAGCTCTTCTAAGAAGCTATTTGGTGATAATGAAATTGTCATTGAATTGACAGTGGAGTAGATGCAGCATTTTCTGCAAATTTGACTGAAGAGTCCTTCCCTTTTGTGGCACCAGTGTTTTTCGGGATGCACTTTGAGAAATGCTGGACCACACATTAGAAATCAGAGAACCTCAGGAGAGAGAGAGTTGAGGTGGAATTAATGAAAGTCCTAAGCAATGGGTGTGGCTACTCTTCGGGGTTGTCTCAAAGGAGATGTACACAAAGCTGTGTGGAAGGAAGGCCTATATACCCAAGGCCAGTTCTCTGGTCTTTAGTGTTCATGTTGAGCCAAGTTGACTGTGTTTTGTCAGAAGGAAAAATATTTCTCTCCCCTTAAATACATGTGTGCTATCCAGAAGCCCTGGGTCTGCAAGGGCATGTCAATTTCCTCATTTTTTTTTTTTTTTTTGAGACAGAGTCACGCTCTGTCACCCAGGCTAGAGGGCAGTGGCGTGATCTCGACTCACTGCCACCTCCGCCTCCTGGGTTCAAGCGATTCTTCTGCCTCAGCCTTCTGAGTAGCTGGGATTACAGGCATGCGCTACTGTGCCTGGCTAATTTTCGTATTTTTATTAGAGATGGGGTTTCACCATCTTGGCCAGGCTGGTCTCGAACTCCTGACCTCGTGATCCACCTGCCTTGGCCTCCTAAAGTGCTGGGATTGTAGGTGTGAGACACCATGCCCAACCGATTTCCTCATGTTTTATCAAATACACTGTGGCTCTCTCCAAACCTACAAAAAAGTTCCATGGTTAGTTCTTCTGAGGATGAAAACATGATTTGGAAGAGACACCATTAGAAAAGGCTCAAAGGGGAGCATGAATTGAGCTAACTCTAAAGAACAAACAGGGATTTTTAAGGCCTGAGCTCCAGTGGATAACAACACTATGACCCAAAACATGTCATCGGGAGTGAGTGTGGCTTTATACAGAAGTCAGTGTCACTGGAGTGAAATTAAGGTGTCTGAAGACTCTTGAGGACAATCTGTCCTTTTCCTCCTCCAGCTTCTCTTGTTTCTGGCCTTCCTTGGCCTCTGGTGAGATTACACACATCTCTAGCTCCATTGTCACAGTGCCTCCTCCCCTTCTTTCTGTGTCTAGTCCTCCTCTGCCTCCCTCTCACAGTGGCACAGGTTGTAACCAGCAAAAGGGCCTGGCTGCTCGCTGCTTGTGGAAAGAGGCCAAAATAATAATGTGCTGATTAAAAGTGAGCAAGACTTTATTATCTGTGCCAGCAAGGGGAAGAGCAGAAAGCAATTCCACTGTAATTTGTGGAGGGAACACGGGTTTTTTAAAGAAAGGGTTTGGAATGCAGAAGAGGCAGGGGTGGTAGGTTGGGGGTTGGGGAGAGGGGGAGCTAGGAGGTCCCAGGAGGGGTTACTTACTCCAATGGCTCATCTTGAATTATTGTTTCATTTGGTGAAGAGGCTGACCCCATCGTGGATCCTGCCAGGTTATAAACTAATCACAGTCAATCTTGTAGTCAGTCTTCAGCCGGGAATGGGTTCCGGCCTTGAAGTAATCTTTTGCTGGGGACAGATTTTCAGAGGTGTCTAGCCCCTGAAGCTTCTAAGGAAATACGTGACCAGATAAGTGAGCTTGGCGTGTGCTTAACAAGCATGTAGGTAAATAAATGTGCATAAGGCATGGGGGCATGAAGTGGGAAAGGAAAGAGAAAGAAAACATTTCGAGGCTGTAAAGTTTATCTCAGAGCTACATCTTGAAACTGGGGAGAGGAAAGAGGAAAAGGGAAAGGATAAAACATTTTAAAATGTTGTTTGAGGCTAAACTGCTAAGCAGCTCAGTTACAAGGTGACTGCATGATGGTGCACTGTCACAATCCAGGATAATCTTCTGGACTCAAGATCTGTAACTTAATAACATCATCAAGATACAAAGTTACATTTAAAGAGTCCAGAGATGGGGGCCTGATATTTCAGTAGTGGGGGCCGTCAATATTCAGTTTAATACAGAGGGTGTATTTGGGGACACCTACACGGATAATGGTTAGAATGAGACCAAGGACATTTTCTAGTAGACCTGAATTCTTGATAAGAATTGGAATTTTTTTTTAGCAAGAAAATCATCTAACTAAAAACACCATTTTAGAAGGATGTATCTTGATAGGTATGGGGGGTGGTAAAGTGAGTTGGAGAGAGGAAAGCTGGAGGTAGGGAAACTTTAAAGGTTGTTATGTTCATCAAGGTTGGCTGATTTATTTATTTATTTTAATTGAGAAGCAGAAGTTATATATATTTGTGGTTATAGCATATCATATATCATATTATATATATAATATATAAAATGATATGACATTATATATATACATATATCATGATATTTTATATATATATATAAATATATATATATAAAATCACACACACCCATTATGGAATGGCTAAATCCAGCTTTTTATTATATGCATTACCTCATGTACTTATTGTAGGGGCACAGGAAAACTTGCCCTTCATCCTCTGTAGGTTTGCTAAAAAATCAACTCATAAAAGCAGATTAATTGGAGAAAAGGCAGATGAATTCTTTTAACATGTACAGGGAGAGAATTACAGAGTGATTATCTATCCCCCAATGAAGTTCAGAAGTTTATATATCATCTCAAGTTTACAGAGAGAATAGGGCCTTGGATCCTGGCAAATCAGGTTATGGAGGGAGAAGACGAATTCTGTACTGGGACAATAAAAGATTACAATAGGGAATAAATGGATCTTGCAACAGACACCGTCTGTTTAGGTGTGGTTACATTCTTGGTCTTACGGGGAGGAGAAGAAATAAAACATTCTCCTTAGTGAGTCTAGATCTTAGGTAGGTAAAGAATTTCAACTTCATCCTGTGCTTTGGGAGAGATGGTGGGTAGGAGGGAGGTCAGAGAGACCTTGAAGCTTCTTCAGCTCAGCATGTGAAAGCACCATATTTTGGGGTATTGTTTCCTGAGCCCCAACATTACTATTTGTGTGCATGTGTTTGTGTGTGTTGAGGATACTTAAAATCTACTCTTTTTTTTGAGATGGAATCTCGCTGTCGCCCAGGCTGGAGTGCAGTGGCACGATCTTGGCTCACTGCAAGCTCCGCCTCCTGGGTTCACGCCATTCTCCTGCCTCAGTCTCCCAAGTAGCTGGGACTACAGGTGCCCACCACCATACCCGGCTAATTTTTTTGTATTTTTAGTAGTGACGGGGTTTCACCATGTTAGCCAGGATGGTCTCGATCTCCTGACCTCGTGATCCACCCATCTCAGCCTCCCAAAGTTAAAATCTATTCTTTTAGCAATTTTCTTTTTCCCTTTTTTTGAGACAGAGCCTCGCTCTGTGGCCCAGGCTGGAGTGCGGTGGTGCCATCTTGGCTTACTGCAACCTCCGCCTCCCAGGTTCAAGCAATTCTCCTGCCTCAGCCTCCTGAGTAGCTGGGACCACAGGATCGTGCTACCATGCCCTGCTAATTTTTGTATTTTTATTAGAGCTGGGGTTTCATTATGTTGCCTAGGCTGGTCTCAAACTCCTGACGTCAAGCGATCCACCCACCTCTGCCTCCCAATGTGCTGAGATTACAGGTGTGAGCCACTCGACTGGCTCACAATTTTCAAGGTACAATACATTGTTACTGATTGTAGTCATTATGTTGTACAATAGATCTCTTGTACTTTTGCCTGCTGTTTAGCAGAAATTTTGTATCCATTGACCAACATCCTCTCTGCCAATCACCATTTTACTCTCTGTTCCTATGAGTTTGACTTTTTTAGATTCCACAAATAAGTGAGAGTCTTGCTGAATTATTATGTACTACAATTATTATTCTTTTTAGTATCTTTCCTCAAGCCTTTCTTTCAAGACCCTGAAAGTAGTATCTTAAATGTATATCGCCCTTCTTACTTTGCTGTAGTTCTTTCATGTGTATCTGAACCTAACAGTAAATCCATGCATTTAGGTAAGCCTGTTTTCATTTGCATTTTGCAAATAAGCAGACAAGCTTCCAAAGCTGTAATGAATGTGAAACTGGCCCAAATGTCTCTTAGAAGTAATATTTATGGATTTTCGAATAAACATAGAAATGGACCCTCCCTGGTCTTAAAACTTGAAACTTAAGTTTGTCTCATCTGAGTTTCTTCCTCAAGAAACTGATCCTCAGGCAAGGGACTGAAATACATTAGATCTCTGAGTTCAGAAAATGAGACTCCAGACGCCTCATCCATCATGATTGCTTCCTTACCCCTCCTTCATTCCTGTTTTCCCGTTTTCCCCTCCATATAACTCCCACCAGTTTTAGATGGTTGAGGAGATGGAGTCGAGACTTTCTCTTTCATTCTCCTCAGCTGCAGAACTCAGCTAAAATCTTCCTCCCTGGCAATACTCATTGTCTCAGTGATTGGCTTTCTGTGCAGCAAGACCAAACCCATGGCATTTTGATAACAAAAGACTCAGAGTCATTTCCTATTTTAATATATCATCTTTTCTGAAAGTGTTTGAGAAATGGAAACAAAGCACATTAACTCTAAAGCCGGTCTGTGGCAGGGCAGAGCACATCATTGTGCAGCCTCCAGTGGCCTGGGTTTTGTGTTGTGTTGATCACCACCTCCTACCTTGTTAGGTGATTATTCCATGATGCAGAGCTGGTGTTGGCATGCTGGTGAGTCGCTGGAGAAAAGCTGTTTGATTTCTACTTTAGACCCTTATGAAAGAGACACACGCCTTTGAATTATCCTGCTTATCTTCCTCCCACTAGTTGTCTCTGACTCTCTTTCGGGTTTGTCAAATGCAAGATCACCCCAGTGAAAACATTTTTTTTTCTTTTTAGCTTTTATAAATCTGCCCAAAGTTACATACAGAAAAGGATCTGAAGTTCTCAGATATAATTGACTGCAAAAGTCACAGTGGTATTCTGGCATAATTCTCAAATATAAGTGACTGAAAGAGATTTTAGAAATTAGAACATATAAAGGGCTGCGGATAATTTATTAAAAATGGAAAGCTAGAGAAAAATCACATGTAGTTTCAAGTAATGTCAGTGAACCAGTTTGTGAATTATAAAAAAGTTTTTGTTTTTATCTTTTTGAAAACAATTTCAGAAGTGTCCAAATAGAAGTGCTAGTGCTCCCTACCTGACCAACCACCTGGGCCACACACTGTTGAATCTCTCAGGCTTCAATATGGAGGAGTACTTGCTGGCACCATCTGAAAAACCAAGGTGTGTTTAATACTCTTGCTGGGTCTTTTCTTGTTTGGATTACTATGGAAAACTTATTGTTTTAAATGCTAATGTTCTTAAAAACTCAAAAATCTAAGACTGACCTTGGTGCTCATAAAAATTCCACAGTGTGTGATGTTCCCCTTCCTGTGTCCATGTTTTTACATTAAAAGTAGACAGTTTTGTCATCTGTTTCTCATCCATTTCTAATATTTAAATATAATAAAGTCTAATTGAAAACAAAAACAAACACAAAAAATTCCACATAGATGCCATGGACCTTAATAAGATTCCTTACTGCTGACTTTCACTGTTTTAAGTGCTGGGGGAAATCCTATCAATTGAGATTTGTCAGTGGCAGAAGCACGAGAGCCAGAAGCTGTTTTACTGCTTTAGGAAATAAGAGCAGATAAGTTTACAGCATAATGAAAGAAAGGCCTTATTTTAGAGTAAGTTTACAGCATAATGAAAGAAAGGCCTTATTTTAGAGTCCTCTCTATTATGCAGCATTCAATATGGGAACCTGGGTACAACTAGCATCTTGAAATTCCTCTTGGACAATTTTTGGGAAACCTTTTGTGTTGTGTTGAATTTCCTTGAGACTAAGGGGGTGAATCCAGATGAGGAAGATCAGTAGTGAGTGTTTCTCATTGCTTTGAATCTTAATAACATCTGCCCACTGTAATTTTCCCATATCCCCCAAATGTATTATATTGCTTCATGTATGAAGGCATCCATAGGCTGTCTTGCCTGGGACTCCCTACTGCCCTCTACCTGCCCCACTGGGGTTTGCCTGCCTCTCTTCTGCTGCCCCATCTCTTAATGTTTTTCAACATATACTAGAATCTCTGGTTTTCTGTTCTAACTCTGATGGTTAGCTTTTTTTTTTTTTTAATGGAGTCTCGCTCTGTCACCCAGGCTGGAGTGCAGTGGCACGATCTCAGCTCACTGCAAGCTCCACCTCCCAGGTTCAAGAGATTCTCGTGCCTCAGCCTCCCGAGTAGCTGGGTCTACAGGCACTTGCCACCACACCCGGCTAATTTTTTTGTATTTTTAGTAGAGATGGGGTTTCACCATATTGGCCAGGCTGGTCTTGAACTCCTGACCTCAGGTGATCCTCCCGCCTCAGGCTCCCAAAGTGCTGGGATTACAGGTGTGAGCCGATAGCTTTTTGAAGGTGGGAACTTGTGTGCCCAGAACTTAGAATATTATCTGGCACATCAAAGATGTTCAACCATTATCTATTGAATGAATGAGTGTATTCAATTGAGCCAGTTAGGAATGTGTACTTATTCCTTTGCCTGAATTTTTGCTGAGAGTAGAACACTGTGATAGAAGAGAAGACTATTCTTCAGTCTCCTTTTATCTAGTGAGTGGAAGACAAAATTTATTTAGATAATAGTTAACATATTTTTTTAAATGTTAACCCTTTTTTTGAAGTTTAATAGATACAAGATACTGTGCAACTCATGGAGATATTAAAAAAAGATATAATTCCCACCCAGGAAAAATTCACAGAGCTGCATAAAGATAAACCAGCAAATAGACAATAAAACCCAGTGTGGTAATTGATAACAATGGATGGAAATACAGGATATTGTGGGAACTCAAAAGACAAGGAACATCTAACCCACCTGAAATTGTCTGGAATGCTTTCCTAAACCCGGCAAGATTTGAGTGAAAGATTAAAGAAATAGAGTAGGGAAGACAAACCAGAGTGGCTCAAAAGATTATGACCACTATTAAGAAATTCTTTTTTTTTTTTTTGAAATGGAGTCTTGCTCTGTCGCCTAGGCTGGAGTGCAGTGGCACGATGTCCACTGTAACCTCCGCCTCCCGGGTTCAAGCGATTCTCTTGCCTTAGCCTCCTGAGTAGCTGGGATTACAGGTGCCTGCCACCATGCCCAGCTAATTTTTTTTTGTATTTTTACAAAATACAGAAAAAGACAGGGTTTCACCATGTTGGCCAGGCTGGTCTCAAACGCCTGACCTCAGGTGGTCCACCTGCCTCGGCCTCCCAACGTGCTGGGATTACAGGTGTGAGCCACCACACCTAGCCCAGGAAATTCTGAATAATGGATTTGTAGAGGGAATGACCATTAATTAAAATAATAACAGTGCTGATGATCAAGCCCTACCTGTTACATGGCATGTATTTCCTAACAAGACAGTAAGGCGTGACAAGTACACTTTCTAATGTGGCCAGCCTTATCCAGACCTTCTCAATTATCAGTGCCTTCCATTTTGCCTGGCTTGGGAGCCAGGCAACTTCCATCAGCACAGCATCTCTGCCTGTGTGTTCATGTCACAGACCACAGATGCTCAGTTGGCTACTGTCCTAAGACTGCTGTACCTGGTGGGGTTAGTAATGAATACCCTCTGATTAGAAGTCCTGGTGCTCTGTGGTTGAAGCACTAACACAATGTTCATTGTTAACAGGCTTGGAGGTTGGTCTTTTGGAGTAAAAATCCCCCGTGAAGCTGGAGGTGCAAATGCAAACATATCAAAACCCCCAACTCTGGCAAAGGTAATCATATTCTTTTTATTTTTTTCCTTTTTTAGAAAGTATTTAGGAAAACTCAACATTCAAATATAATTTTGAGCACAGGGTTGGGAAGGACCAGATTAAATCCAAGCATTTGTTACTAAGCATCAAGGACAATTATATGTAAACATTGTCTTAAAAAAAATGGCTTGTTTTTCTTTAGAAATAGAGGAAATAGGTTTTTGCTTTTTGTTAAGACAGGACTTCACCTAGTAAATATAAAGTGGAGGAAAAATCTATTTTTAAAGATATCCATAGTTGTGATAATTGGAAATATCACTAGTTTCTTTGCTGGCCAAGAAGTACTTCCATTCATGAATGTAAATGCCTCATCTTTCAGAAGGCTGGATAGGTAGGCCTGGAGATGACACAAAGAAAGCAGCAGTTACACAGAGCTACTCTTAGGAGTCCTGGATTTTCAAGCCCTGCCAGGACTATACCTGTGAATTAGGAATGGTCCCCTTAGAATTAAAGAGACTAGGTAGGGGATTCTTCAGATTTGAGAGAATGAGGACTGGGATAGAGGAAAGATGCCTTGATCCATCAGTAGGAATAGAGAAGTGGTGAACCCAACAATGAGTTGTTGTTATTTAAGGAAAAATGTCAACACTACCTTAAAATGGGGAAAGCAGAAAGATTCAAAGCATTCAGTCTCCATGACTGGAGAAATAGTATTGTGTTTGATTGAGAGAGAAATCAGAAAAGGGTAGATTGTGGGAGGAAGTTAAGTCCACTGCGGGTGAGTGAGTGTGAGTTCTTATTAGGATATCAGTATAGACATTTCATTCTGTAGTGTGTGGATGTTGTGTCTACTCATGAGCCAATTGTGGAACTATGAGAACAAGAACAATCTCCATGAGCCCAGGAAGGCACTCTCTCTCTTCTGTAGTGGGGACTTGCATGGTTCATGTGAACCTGAAGGAGCTTATTGGGATAAAGACATGCACATGTTGGAGGTTTATTCAGTGAAATAAAAGTTCTTACAGGTGCTTCACAATGTCATCCCTGACGAGACAGTCATACTTCAGAATGTAATCCCTAAACAAAATTTTAACAGTCGTGTATTATGATGTAATCTGGGAAAAATTTCCAGTCATAGTGTGGACGATTCAGGAATCTCTCCAACAGCTGAGGTTTGTTCAAATCTCTTTTCCTTCTAAAGGCAACACATATGCATGAAGATTTAAAGCTTGATATGAAAATATCATTATTAATAACTTGATAGAAAAATAAAACGTATTTGCTGACATATATTGGAACACATTATGTGGCCAGCATGAAAATATACCTAATTAGTAGAAGGAATCTGTTCATTTCCTCTACAAATATTCCGACTTTTTAGTCTATCCCAATCTAAACCCTTCTTACGTATTCATAGGAGATGGTTGTATCTTTGCTTTGAAGTGTCTGAGGCACGGACCTCTTGTTCAGTGATGAGTGGCTGGGGATTTGTGTGTTCTCACATCTCTAACTGTTTGTCTTTGTTTAGATGAGTCTTCTGTACTGACATGTTTGAGTGGTGATTGCTGAAGTTTTTAATGTTGTTTACGTGTCCTTCGACAGGCACAAGCATGCAGGTGAATTATACTTGACCCTTTGGGGACTGAGCTCCTCTCCAGCAAGCCAAGGAACTCAACATTGTTGTGGGGTGTAAAGGGCAATCTATTATTTGAAATACTCACCAGAACTGCTGGCAGCTGATACTGCTTCAAATGATTGCATTTATCTTTCTGTAATGACCAGCTTTTTCTTTCAGCCTTTAGGCTACATTTGTCGACATAGATGATATGATTTTCATAGTCCTTCTGAAGGAAAACATGAAAAATTTGCATATGAATAGGGTTAATGTATGGTTCATTATCTTGTAGAATGTCTCTTGTGTGACCTTTATGAGTTCTATCATTCACATCTTGAGTGTTTAGCTTGTTTAATCAAAACACTCTTTAGAACTTACACACTTCAGTTAAAGAAGCCAAACACATTTTCCCTTTTGTTTTTTTGCATAATTCTGTTCTCCCACGGAATTTTATATATTTGAAGGGCTGTTATTCCTGAGATGAAAGGTCTGTTTTGAGGTGTCACAGTATGTTCCTAAAAGAAGATTAATTTCCTATTTCATTTATTGGGCTTTATCACTTCGTGACTTACGGACGGTAGGGAAGGAAATCCCACAGCTTATTTCCAGAACACAGCCTAGTTTTAGAAAACCATTCTTGGGAGAAAAAGAAAAAGAAAAAGAAAGAAATAAAAGCTTTTTCTTTGAACTCTGTTAAGTCCTGAATGCTAACTTTAAGATCGTCACAAAGTATGCATTTATTACTTAAAGAATTTATAAAACCTTTCTCAAGTAAAGGCCAGTTTATAAAGGAACCAATCAGGAGTTCCAGAACATTTTAAAATCTGTTCCTTGGAACTCTGCAAATCAATCATTTATTGCCAAAATGATGCTATATAGCAAACAACTGCAAACCGTTAGTAGCATCAAGAGTAAACATGCATTTCGCTCATGAGTCTGTGGGATTGTGCTGCTGTGGGCTGTGCATAACAGAGGGTGCCAGGCCCCACTATCTGTGGGGAATTTGGGATGCTCCTTAGCCAGGCCCTGGTTCTGCATCCTGGGAATGTTCCCCAACTCATCATCTGCAATGACCCTTAACTCTACTCTGCCAGGTGCTTCCCCTTCTGTTGCCCTCCATAGCTATGTGTGAAGATAGTTTAAAATATGCCTTTTGAGTAGCTCTCAGCCTGCTCCCTGCCTATGGACAGCTGGGTTCTTAGAGCTATTTACATTTTACATGTATTCCAGCCTGGGGTACCTTCTTGATATAGCTTCCTGTAAAGCACTCTAGGCTTTCTAGTTTTCTAACTGAGATCCACAAGCTACTCTCACGATCTTGTTGAGATATGCTTCTCTCTCTAAAATTAATTAGTGGCATTTGGGGAATGCCAGAATACTAGAGGACAACACCCTTTAGGTTCCTAAAAGCCCTGTGTTCCCCTGAGAGATTCTCTTAGCAGCATCATTCTTTGAAGATCTCAACAAAGTTCTTACAGCTGCACCCTTGACTTGATCTTTCTTCTGAGGCCATGTCTTTCAACATTCTCTCTAGAGAGCTCCATACCCAGGTCAGGATGTTTATTGGGCACCATTTCCATCTTTGAAGTTAATACAGGTGACATTAACCAATGTTTTCACACTGTAATATGCGTCACCCTTTTTTCAATTATTTATAGCAGTTTGTTTTTTATTATTTTTCCCCAGTATTCCTAAATATTTTATCATATATTTCCAGGCTTCTCTAATTGTCTGTTTGTCCCCCAACTTGCTGGTCTCAAAAGCAACGCCAACTATTTTCAGTTTTTGGTACAGTAACACCCCATTCCAGTGTAAATCACTATATTGGGATTCTATTGCCACAATAATGCTCTATAACAACAATTTCAAAGCTCAGTGGCCTCCACAATGTATGTTCATTTAGCTCACGGGTCTGTGAGGTTTTGCTAATACAGACTGGGCTGGGCTGATCTTGGCCAGGAATGAACATGTGTGTGGTATTGGCTCCAGCTGGGATGACAGTGGAGGTCTCAGCTCCACTGTTGCACCTGACGATAGCAGAGGCATAAGGGAGACTTCAGGAACATACATGTGCCTCTCAATTGTGCCACATTCTATTGGCCATAGCAAGTCACATGGCTAAGCACAGCATCAGAATGGGAGGGCATGAAAGTCATATAGCAAAGCATGTGGATACAGGGATGGTGAAGAACTAGGGCCCTTAATACAATCACGAACAGAAGTTTCGGCCCGGTGCAGCGGCTCATGCCTGTAATCCCAGCACTTTGGGAGTCCAGGGTGGGCAGATCACCTGAGGTCAGGAGTTCGAGACCAGCCTGACAAACATGGAGAAACCCCGTCTCTACTAAAAATACAAGATTAGCTGGGCGTGGTGGCATATGCCTGTAATGCCAGCTACTCAGGAGGCTAAGGCAAGAGAATTGCTTGAACTCAGGAGGCAGAGGTTGCGGTGAGCTGAGATCATGCCATTGCACTCCAGCCTGGGCAACAAGAGCAAAACTCTGTCTCAAAAAAACAAAACAAAACAAAAAAAAAACACAAATAGAAGTCTCAGAATCTACAAAGGGTGAAACTAGGGAGGCTGAGCAGGCAGCCTCTTGTCTTTCCAGCTCCATTCTGCCAAAGAAGCTCTGTTTTTGTTTCTGTACTGTAGTGTGGTGTCATTTTTAAGTTTTTTTTTTAAATCTCTCTACTTTTAAAACAAAAATTAAAATAATAAAACAAATCAAAACAAAATTTAAAAAACCTTAATTCAGGGCAGGGACTATCATTGTGTCTTCTATTTTTTCCCTTCATTTGAACAGTTAAGGGAATCAAGACTTGGGGGAGAAGGAGGTCACAGACCAGGCTAGTGGGAGGTTCTACTTTCCACAGGCAGTGGGCTTTTCTACCAGATTAGCCTGTCCCTTAACTTCAACAGAATCCTGAGTTTCTATCATTTCCAGAAATCTGGCTAGTGCCTGTGTAGGTGTGTGTGTGTGAGGGGGCAGGGTGGCATGGGGGAGACCCCAGAGGGTGACAGTACAGAGTTGTGTGGGTGGATGACATGGACACACCTCTGATATATGACATAAACTCCTTCAGTTCACTTTTGACTTTTCCATCAAAGGAACTTGGAATTTACCCTACTTTGGAGAATTGTGTCTACGTCGCTTTAGATTTTTTTTTTCTTTTTCTTTTGGTCACAAAATCCCACTCTGTTTAGGCATAACCTTGAACACTCACAGTTCTGTAGTTAGTGGGTCTCAAGCTGCACTTCTTCCCCTTGGGTTTTAAAAAAATGATTGGCAAGGATTTCTCTGTGAACTTTAGAAAATATTTAAAAACGAGTGATGTGAAAGATGAGGTCTGCTTTCTGAATTGCCTGAAGAGGTAGGCTATTTGAGAAAGAATTGGGGAACATTGTCTTGTGTAGTAGGGTTTTGTTTTTGTTTTTTCTGTTTTTGGTTTTTTAACTATATGATAAATATTTTATTACTTAGCTGTTTCCACGAACACAATAGCTGCCACACAAGACTCTGGTTAAAAAATAATAGGTTATAGCATGAAGGGGTGGAAAGAAAATAGACTGGAAGCTGTCAAGTTGGAAGGGATTTGAGATCTGGTCCAAAGTTTGCATATACTACGAGAACTTGAATAGGTTCCTCCAAGTCTTAACTTGCTGTGAGGCAGCTCTAATTCTACCAAGTGGATTATCTGTCACAAAAGGCAGCCTCTTCTAGAGAAATGAGCTGTTCAGTCAATTGAATTAAGACCAAAATGCATCAGTTGGAGTCATCATACTTCTTGAAGACACTCACTTGCTTTTCAAATTAATAATATATTTTCATTTTTATTAAAATATTGATACTTTGAAATATAGATACTGATGGTTTGATTAGTGTTTTTTTATGATGCTTCTTATTCCAGCTTTAATAACATTGTCTTTCTCTTATTTTCACCTTTCTCTTGACAGGCATGCTACTTTATTCTCCAGGCTCAGCAAATGTTCAGTTCAGTTTATTTTGAGAAATAATGTTCCATGTTCAGTTATTAATTTGAAAGTAATCTTTTTTTTTCTGATCATCTTCCACACTTTTAATTTACAGGTCAAATTTCATTAGCTTACTGAGAAAGAAAAAAAATGATAGGCTTTGGTTCCTTTATTCTTGTAAGAAAAGAATTATAGAGCAACATTCACATTTGTTCTGGGGGAAATTAATCTATTTTTAGCTGTAAATTATATGCTGGAGATAAATATAAAATTAGCAGACTGGAATTGACTGCTCACTGTCAGCCATGCAGGAACATTACTTTGAATCCTGCACTCAGGTGCCTTGGAAGTTAATTGACACATACGTTCCTTATATCCCAGAATAGTTGACAAACAGACTTAAGAACTAATTTCGTGAGAGCCATTAAATTATCTTTCTTTTTTTAGGTGTGGTATAATCAGAAGGGTTTTCATTCCCTACCTTCCTACTTAAATCATCTAAACAACCTTATTTTGTGGCAGCACCTATCCCCTACTGTGGACTGGAGACAATACGGTAATGTTATTTTTCATGCATTATAATTCACTACTTTCAAAAGACAATGTTTTTAAAAGTGAAAGAAACAGAAAAGTTTCTGAATAGAAATGTGAAGGGCAATGAGAAGGTTTCTACTTGGCAAACAATCCATGTCTAAACACAATACAAAGTTGTAGGCTCTCTTTCCCTTTGTGTGTCATTAAATGTCTTTACTTTCTTGAACCTGTAACCTCATCTGTAGGATGAGGGGAATAAAATGTGACTGGAGAGTTCTCTCCTAAAATTATTTTATTCTGTGAGTTAATATCTTACAGAAGCAAGAAAAATTTTACCTTTTAAAGACAATATTATATGGAATACTGTGATAGAGAATACAGACTGTCCCTCCTCCTTATCACTGGGAAGATGAACATCACATTTTGATTTACGCTGAGCCCTCAATTCATCAATTATTTATGTTGATCATTGATTCATTATCTATGCTTTCTTATTTTGGTAAATGGCACAGGTCCATTTCTGGTATCCAGAGTTAACTTATTGGTTTAAGTGAATATTTATTTATTTCACTTGGGTGGGATAAATTATAATTTGTTAATTTAATTTAGTTTCTTTTTTAAAGAAAAGAAAGAAACAAGAAGTATAAGCAACAGGCCATGTCCACCACAATTTATTCACAAAATGTATTTGTTGAAACATTAATTCACATAGACATCAACACTAAACAATTTTTCTAATATGCTCTCACTTTATTTCAATCATACTTTATTTTTCCATATTTATTTTTCCTTCTACACCAGTTTTTTAACAAAGTAAATTTAATTATTTTGTGGCATTGTAATTATTTTGGAATGATAATAGGTAATGTAAAAGTTAAAAATGTACATGACTAAGAGAAGTACAAAAATAGTACAATAGTCATACAGAGTAGGGACAGCAGAATAACATTTCTAAAATATTTGAAATGCATCAAGAACTTCATTAGATATTTAACATCCATGGTCTTATCTAATTTTTATGTCAATTTTGTAAGATAGACAATATTTGCCTACTTTACTGATTAGAAAACTGATTTTCAGAAAACATCACCTGTCAGCTGTGGCTCTGAGCAAGGTAATAATGGGGCCATGATTGGATTCTAGGTCTAGCTGATAACAAACTCTTGCTTTTCTACTACATCAAACTGAGATGTCATTCTGGTGGGCATGAATACTGCATGGTTCACAGAGGGGGAAGTCCTTAACACTGGATATTGAACAATGAGCAGAAGTTTGACTGAGGTCAGAAAGCCATTCTAGGTCTTAGCAATGCAATAACAATTATAGTGTATGTTCAGCTTATATGGAAGAGTCCAGTTTCACCTCATCATAAAGCTGAATGTAGAGGGATAATTGTTGATCTCTTTGGAAAGATTGTTTAAGATCAAATGCTGCTTGGCTTTGACTGACATGATGAAGAGTATGGACTTTAGTAAGCAATAGTCAGGCTTTAACAATATGTGAGAATAAGAATGACATAATCTATGTAATATGTTAGGAAGAATGATCTGGAAGCCACTGATTAAAGGAAGAAGACTGGTTGTAATTTAATGACCTATTGGAAGGATACTGCTCACAATTTTGAGGTTAAGGCCAGGATGAATCCAGAGGAAAAAAATGATAAATTTCAGACAGATGAGAGAAAAGATTGAGGCACTAGGGATGGGAATAAAAAAGATTTTAAGAAACTAAAATATAAACCTGAGCATTTTAGAGTTCAGTACTGATGACGTTATAAGAAATGTCAGGGAGAAGAGATGTTTTCAGGGAAGGGGCAAGGTGATTTGTGCAGGATCAGAGATGCTAGTGTGGTTCACATACATAGACGAAAATGTGCAGTAGGATTCAGAAAACTGGAGAGAAAAGTTCAGTAGAGCAGTCATAGGTAACCTAAGCTCTAACATTAATAACAAATGATAGATAAAGTTGTTGGTAAAGTGAGATCCTGCATGGGTCAGACACAGGCTCAGAACAGAAGAGGGCTATGGGTAGAACAGAGGCAAGAGGACAAAGATCCTGTAGCCCTTGAGGTAAGAAGATCTTGGCACGGAGGCCACTGGAGGGCAGAATTTCACACAGATGGGCAGGAAAAATGAAATATTTCAGAGTCATCCAGAAGAAGGAGAATGCAGATGTTTTGCTGGTGACTTCCAGAGGGCTAGTTCAATGGTGTTTCAGAAATGGAAAATTAAAGTAGAAGGAATTAAGCAGAGAGAGGTTGTTTTAAAAACTTGAGACTAAACAGATAAATTCTAATTTGACTTGTTGATGCATCATCATGGGAAAGGAAGGTTTGTGCAATAAATTGGGAATATACAATACATAGCACCACAGGAAGGTGTGTTGGCAGTTATTATCAAAATATTGATAAAGAACTCCCACGAGCAGGGTTCTGATGAAAATATTTTATCACATCCCTTGATGCTTGCTTGTTCCTATGGGAAATGGACAGAGCTAGAACTATTAGCTTAATGCTTATAGTGAAACAAACCTTACCCTAATGTGGAACTTCAATAAATCCCATGAAAGCAGAAGCTGTGTCTTGCTCCCTGTTCATCTCAGCAGTCCCACAGCACCAGGCTCAGGGGACATTCAGGCTATAACAAGTGAATGAACGGATCATTATACTACACGAACAATATATCACACTTCTCATCACAATGGTTTTTGATAAGGTTTCAGCAGATGTACACATTCTAATATTAAAGATTTCTGAACCCTGATGCAGGCCACTTGATAAGAAGCTATTTTCTTAGAACCCAGGCTGGCCCTTTCTTTCTGTTGAGTAAATTTGCAGCTTTTCAGAACCCCTAATTTTGAACCTAAAACTCATTGTAAATCTGAATATTATAACCATTCAGCTGGAGTCAGTTTTTAAAGTATCGGAAGGCTGGTACTGGCCTAGACCAAATAGATGTGGTTTGAGAAGTGACTCTCCAAGGTAAATCATTTCCTCCTGCATGAGTATGACTACAGTTGGGGTGTTCTCTACTTAGTGAGTGCAAAAGATCTCATCCTTGTGTGATGAGAGGGAGAGTTTTGCAAGTACAGCCTAGAGCCTGGGGGAAAGGCATGGACTTGGGAGTACATGTAAGGGATGAAAAAAACATGGAATATATTTTCATATCAGAGACTTTTTCCCCTCTTTATGCTCACATCAGTAACTTAGTCACATGTCATATAATATTTTTCAGAATCTCAAGGAAATTTAAAGTCAGGGCCAGGCGTGGTGGCTCACGCCTGTAATTCCAGCACTTTGGGAGGCTGAGGCAGGCGGATCACGAGGTCAGGAGATTGAGACCATCCTGGCTAACACGATGAAACCCTGTCTCTACTAAAAATACAAAAAATTAGCCGGGCATGGTGGTGGGTGCCTATAGTCCCAGCTACTCGGGAGGCTGAGGCAGGAGAATGGCGTGAACCTGGGAGGTGGAGCTTGTGGTGAACAGAGATCCCACCACTGCACTCCAGTCTGAGCGACAGAGCGAGACTTCGTCTCAAAAAAAAAAAAAAAAAAAAAAAAGAAATTTAAAGTCAGTTGAGGCCAAAATCCTAATATTGATCGCGTTTTGTCTTGCATATTCTATGGTAAATCAGCAAATCTTATCTCTTCTGCCCTTGAAATTCTGAATGTGCATATTTTCAGTATGTTACTACTGCTCATCTGGCCCATGGTACCACCCACTCCTACCTGGACGCTTGCACCAGCTTATTTTGTGGCTCCCTGGGGCCGCCTTTGCTCCCTACCCCAAAAGTCTCATCTCTGTGTAAGTGCCCACCATCACCCATGGAATGTGTCTGTCAGAAATTCAGCATCCCCTTTGGCTTCCTATATCTCTTAAAAGAAAGAAACAATTCCTACCTATGACCTACAGGTCCTCCTTGGTCTGGGCCCTGCAGCCTCTCCTGCTTCATCTCAAACCACTTAATCACAACCTTGCTGAAATTTCAACTCCAGCCACACCTGACCACTCCTTGCTTTCTCCTAAGTATGCCACCTGTTCTCCCATTTCAAATCACAGTTCCCTTTTCTGGAATTTTCTCTCCCTCATATTTACATGACTTGCTCACTCACTTTCTTTTAAGTTTTCCCAGCAGTGTCCAACTGGGATGAAATACTAAAAATACAAAAACAAAACACAAATCCAATTCTGTGTACCCATCTCAGATGACCTTGTGTAACTTTTGGATGATAGTCTATATCTGAGCATCTTCCTCTTCTGGTTGCAGTCTTCTGAAAGCATTTTTGTCAAGATTCCACTTATATTGATTCAGCAATAAAGGCACAATCAAGATGTTGACATTTCTCTGGGGAAAGTATTTCTAAAATTGTTAACATTGTCCTTCTTGCCCAATATTTAAGACTTTTAATGCCTCACATATGTGTTCATGATAAAGATCACACTTCTAAATTGGCATGTGCTAGCTGCTCCTGACCTATCATCTCAGCCTCATCTCTTTCTTATGGCCCCTCACTTTCCCCTCTGTGTGGCTGGCCTTTGCATCACTGCCCTGCCATCCCTGTGAGCCTGGTAGCTGCATTGCCTCTGCTGAAACTGCCTGTCTTCTCCTGCATCACCTTAAGCATTTCTGCTCAACTTTCTAGGTCCATCTCAGACATCACCTCTGTTGGAATACTTACCACACTTGCAGGATGAGTTAGTGGCTTCTCTTTCTTCTCCCACAGTTATTTGCTTATGAAATTCATCCATATTTTTATTTTTAGCAAGAATTCATATGATGACAGATATTTCCCAGACACTGTGTTAGGTCATTGCTGTATTTTAAATGTGTCTCCCAAAAGTCTGTGTGTTGGAAACTTGGTCCCCAGTGTAACAGTGTTGGGAGGAGGGGCCTTTGGGAGGTGCTTGGGTCATGAGGGCTCCACTGCTGTGAATGAATTAATGTCGGTGTCTAAGAGTGTGCTACTTATTGCTGTTGCCATGCCCTTGGACTTCCCAGACTCCAGACACTGTGAGAAATAACTTTTTTCCTTTATAAATTACCCAGTCTCATAGCCGGGCATGGTGGCTCATTCCTGTAACTCCAGAACTTTGGGAGGCTGAGGTGGGTGTATCACCTGAAGTCAGGAGTTCAAGACCAGCTTGGCCAACATGGTGAAACCCTGTCTCTACTAAAAATAAAAAAAATTAGCTGGGCGTGATGGTGGGCATCTGTAATCCCAGCTACTTGGGAGGCTGAGGCAGGAGAATTGCTTGAACCCAGGAGGCAGAGGTTGCAGTGAGCTAATATCACTGCACTCCAGCCTGAGTGACAGTCTCAATAAATAAATAAATAAATAAATAAATAAATAAATAAATAAATAAATAACCCAGTTTCAGGTATTCTATTATAGCAACAGAAAACAGACTAAGACAGTCATTAGAGCAGTTGATGCTTCACATTATCATTATTTGTTTACATTCCTTTGTTAATAAAAGTGTAAACACTTCATGGAAGGTGTTTATACTACTGATGTTTGTGTTTTCTAAAGTCTTTATTCATAGGTATTCAATAAATATGTCATTTAAGTGAATTTGCTTTTGCACTATATTTTAGGGTTACTGTAGTACATTCCATTGTGATAATTACATTCTAAAATAAAGATAAATATGCAGCAAAATACATACTTGCTTCTTGCATTATACCTTTTAAGTTGGCATAATTTTATTAAATTAAAATATTAAATAAAGATATAAAATAATGAACCTAGGAGGAAATTTCTTTTAATAAGATTAACAGAATAAGTGAAAACAGAAGATTAAATAGATAGTGCTTAAGTAGATAAGAAGTTATCTTCCTCTGATAGAATAAAATTGAAAGGGGATAAAATATTATTTTATTTTGTGTTACTGGGGGTGGTTGTGGGTGGTGATGATAGCAGTTGTAAAGGTTAAACTTCTTCAACTACTTATTGAAATTTCATCCAAACCTTGGCATGCCAGTAATGAAATGCCACCACGTGAGAGGGATTAACCTCAGCAATGTCATGAACAAGCCAGATCCATGGTCGTTAAACTGTCTGCACATTGGAATCACTTAAGCATTTAAAAAATATTAATTTATGTTGCCTATCCAAAAAGATTCTGATTTGGTTGATTTGGAGTAAGTCTTTAACAGCAGGCATTTTAATGTTTTTGGGTGATTCTAATGGTAACCAAGTTTGAGAACCACTGGGTTAAACTGATAAACTTCCCAGCTGATTCATATCTTGACCACTGAAGCAGGAAAACAGACAGAAGTGTAAGTTAGGAGTCAGTTTAGAGATATCCACACTCACCTTCTCACTGCTAGGAAGGAACCTGATGGATACCTGGCTACTGGGTGTCAGGGGAGGACTGTTCTCTATTAGAACAAGAAAGAGCTCTTGTCTTTCTTTTCTCCCCATTTGTATATCTCTTTTGGAATCCCCTGGAGGGCCACAACTCATTAGTATGCTACAAACCCCAGGGAGGAAGGAGAAGGGTGGTGCATGTTGCATGCTAGGATGATGGGACAGAGACGAAATGAACCTGGGAGCAGTGGATGACATGCATGGTGTAGATTTTCCTGCTTTGCTTTTGATGAAATGAGAAACCTGCTAAAATCTCCAAATCACAACGAGAGAGTATGAGCATGAGAACAGGGGAAAATCTCTGATCTGTAATAGAGCTACTGAATGAACAGCATTGGCTGTTGGAATTCGGCTGGCATCCATAACCTTCAGTATGCCCTTGAGAGCTTTGGAGATATTTGAGAGAGAAGATCTGGTGGTACCCAAGTGAAGGTAAAGGGGCACCCTGGTGAGGGAGGATTCTGAGCAATGCAAAGCATCAGTACTAGTTTGCCCTTGCTGGAATCAAGGAGTAAGAAACAAAAGGACAGCAAAGCCAGTTATCAAACCTAGTATGGAAAAAGGACTGATCCCCAACCACAGAGAGGAGGTCATTGCATACCTTGAGAGGGTGTTTTCATGGGGAGCATCTCATGATGTGTTTATATCTGCATAAATAGAGGAAAATGTGTGAACTCTATGAAAGACAGGATAAAAGATAAGAAGAAAATGCCAGGCTGAGCTGCAGTGTGTTAGAAAAAAGGAGCTAGCTAAGATGAAGATAGAAATACGAATTTTCATTGGATGCAGTGAATAACATTATTGATTGATTACAAACCTCCCTCCTTCACTTAGAATTATTAACTTAAGGAACAAACATACAAACATGCAGTATTCTCAAAGAACACACAGGGAAGAGGTGACACAGTAAAACTGATCAGAGGGGAAAAGCTAGAGGAATCGAGTACAGAAAAAAAACAGATGAATAACAAAGTAAGGAGGAATGATGTAAGAAGAAAATGAATCAAGCACAAAACAAAACAACAAAATAATTCTGTACCAATGGATTGGAAGAGTTTGTCATGATTCTATCAAAATTTATGAATTAGGTATTATGGCAGTAGCAATGATTGATGCACAAATTTGGTGAATTTTCTAAAGTTCAAGGATAAAGAAAAAAGTTTTTACAAAGCTATGAGTCAAAGCACATTAGTTTCAAAGGAATAAAAATAAGACTGGCCTCTGACATTTTTTATAATTTCTCTTGAGACTTCATCTTTGACCCAGGGATTATTTTGAAACATGTTGTTTAAATTCTAAGTTTTTGAGATTTTCCTGTGGTCTTTCTGTTACTGATTTCTGGTTTGATTCATCATGGTCAGTGACCATACTCTGCATTATTTCAGTTATTTTAAATTGGTTGAAGTTCATTTTATGGTCAGGATATTGTTTATCTTGAAGCTTCCATGGGTGATTAAAAAAAAGTATTCTACTCTTGTTGTTAGAAATGTATATTATATGTCAATTAGATCCTGTTGGTTGATTGTGTGGTTTTGTTCTTCCATATCTTCACTGATCATTGAAGATTACTGAATCTTCACTGAAGATCATCACTGACACTTATCGTTTGCTGAGAGGCGAGTAGTAAAGTCTCCAAATTGTGGCTTTGTTTCTTTTTTCAGTTCCATCAGTTTTTGCTTCATGTATTTTGAAGCTCTGAGGTACACGTCAAATGTGTGTACACATTTGGCATGGTCACATATTTCTGGTGGATTGAGCCTTTTATCATTTGAGATGATTATATTTTCCTGGTAGATTAATCCTTGGCATATATGTAGTGTTCCTCTTTGTCACTAGTAAATGTAGTTGCTGTGAGATCTATTTTACCTGATCTCAACATAGTCACTCCTTCTCTTTTTCTTTTGATTAATGTTTACATAATGTATCTTTTCCGTTATTTTATTTCCAACATATTTCATTGTGTAAAGTGAGTTTTGTGTAGAGTGTATATTGTTGCGTCATATTTTTTAAACCGTGCTGCCTATCTCTGCCTTTTAATTGGTGTTTGGGAACCATTACATTTAAGGTAATTACTAATATATTTGGGTGTAAGTCTGACGTTATCATTTGTTTTATGTTTCCTCTGTTTCTCTTTTCTTGCTTTCCATGAGTTACTTGAGCATTTTTTGTTAGGATTCTATTATGATTTATTTATAGTATTTTTAAGTATATACATTCATTTAGTTTTCTTAGTGGTTCTTCTGGGTGTTATGATACATATATATGACTTATCACAGTCTACTGATATTGTTATTTACTACCTTGGGTGAAGTGTAGAAAGCTTACTTCAATTTACTTTTACTTTGTTTACCTTTAAAATATTATTGTCTTAAGTGTTTCCTATACACACCACATCAGATGGTGTTCTAATTCTTAGTTAAGTCACCAAATATGACTTAGGAAACTCATGAGATGAACGATAGTCTATTATATTTACTTCTATTTTTAACATATCTTGATGTTCATCTTTCCTTTTGTAAGTTCTAAGCCTTTTCCTGTTATGATTTCCTTTGTGCTTATGTAACTTTTTTTTGCTATTCTTTAAGAGTAAGTTTGCTAATGACAAATTTGCTTATTTTTTTCAACTGATATGATCTTTTTTTCACCTTGATTCTTGAAAGATATTTTCACTGAATATAGAATTCGTGGTTGACAACTAAAGAAAAGCTCAGGACTTGAAAAATGTGCTACTTCCTTTTGGCTTCCATGGTTTCAAATTAGAAATCCGTTACTATTCTAGTTGGTATTTTCTTCCTTCTCTCTTTGTGATGGCTTTAAAGAATTTTTTTTGTTGACTTATTAGTTTTTAGAAATTTAATTATGATGTATCTTGGTGTGGCTTTCTTTGGTTTTATCCTATTTGGGATTTACTTAGCTCTTGGATTTTTAGGTTTATGGTTTTTTTTGCCAGACTTGGGAAGTTTTCAGCTGTTATGTCTTTGAACACTTTTTCAGCCCCACTCACTCTTTCCTTTTTCTCTAAGATCGGGTAATAAGATTATTAGCTCTTGTATTGTTTTCCCAGAGGTCTCTTTCCTGAGTCTCATTTTTAAAAAAGTTTATTTCTCTATGTTATTTAGATTGGATAAGTTTTATTTTTTTCATATCTAGTCCATGGAATCTCTTCTTTTTTAGCTGCACTCAACTGTGGAGCATATCCAGTGGGTTTTAATTTCTGTCATTGTGTATTTTAGTTCTAGAATTTTCATGCATTTTTTAATCATTTATATTTTATAGTGACATTTTAATTTTTTTTCATATTTAAGGAAAATTCAAAATTACTTTTTGAAGCATCTTTATGATACATACTGTCAGATAATTCCAACATTCAGTTCATTTTGACATTACCATTTTTTTATTGCCTTTTTCAACTGGTAATATTCTGGCTCTTGTTGTGAAGGATTATTTTCAGTTGTATCCTACGCATTTTGGAAACTGTAATATGTGACTCTGGATCCCTTTTCCTAGCAGGCAAGCCCTCTGTTGAGGAATCATATAAGAGCCACCTAGACGTGTATGTTTGATTCCCTGTGGGCCTGATGACACCACCTTGGCTAGGCAAAGGTAGAGAACTGACTTACACTGCTTTTGTGCAGATGAGTGGGATCAGATCACCCACCAGCCTCACTGACACATTCGTGGTAAATGAGGCACTGACTCATGCTGTCTTATTGCCTGTAAGTGAGTAGGGGAGTAGAGTCTGCTCCCCATTGGGCCCTGACGATGCTGGGGACAGGTAGTGAAGTACTATCTAGCTCACTTTGAAAGTATTCTTTAGTCTCATCAAAGCCAGATGGGAATGGATGCTTGGCATCCCTCTGTGCCCTGCTGCCACTGGGGTAGAGGCAGTGGTGGAACCAGGGTACTGAGTAGCCGTGTTCTGCACTTCTGGGTTCAGTCTCGTTGCTGTCAGGTAGATGTGGAGGCTCAGCTCTTTGTTGGTCCCTCGTGACATGAGAAGTAGAGTGGCAGCTAGGCCTGTCTCACTCTGCTTTGTGAAGTCTCGTTGCTACCAGGTGGGGATGGAGGCTCAACTTGCCTCAGGAACCCAGTGAGAAAACCACTGTGCCCTTTGTCTCTGTCAGGTGGGGAGTGGAAGATTCACTACCCAATGGGCCCGTCTGAAACCTGAGAGGTTGGAGACAGTTTTGCTGGTGGTGTTTGCCTAGAGTAAGGCAGATATTGCTAAAAAGTAGTTCTTTTGTTAGACCACTCTTTTCTGGGTCCTTTGGTTTTTTATTTTTGGGAGCCTTTCTTATTTGTACTCGTTGAGTTTCAATTTGGAGACTTTGGCAATGCCTTGTTCAGGATATATGTGAGGTGATAAGGAAGCCAGGGTATTTACTGTTGTATTGTTGAAGTCTTATAGTCTCAGGGCACCACCATCTTGTTTGCACCCCAGAATCTTCCTATTTCTGTTTGTTGTGTTATGTCCAGCAGTTTTTTGTTGTAAAAATGAGGACTTGGCAGAACTGGGGCTGCTCCATCTAGGAGGAATATCTCTGGCATATTAACCACAACCTCAAAGGCAAAGAATAATAGAATAGCACCTATGGAATATGGAAAGAAAAAGCTATACTCCCCACATTTTGCACCTAGTGAAGATGTTTCCCATAAAGTACACAGGCCACAGAGATATGCTCGTGTAGAATGTGGCTCAAAAATATACTGTAGACATATTGTCCGTTAAAAAGAATGCCAGGAGGTAGTTATTTGAGATAGTAACTGAAAGGAGGATCATGAAAATACTGAATGCACACAATGAAGAAAAGAACTTGGGTGAGCACTGGTTGTAGTGAAGGACATAGATTATGCAAATGTTTGCATGCATGTAGTGAAAAATTAATGGAAGATCAAGAGTTACCCATTAAACTGAAGATATGTAATATACAACTTAATAATAATGCATACATGTAGAGAAAATTCTCAACGGAAATAATTAAGATCCAAATGCAAACAATGATTACTTCTCATTGGTTTTGGATAGGATTATAAGGTATTTTAATTTTATTCTTTACCCTATTTTAAAATTTAAAACCCTTCTACAATTGGCATCTATTACTCATAAGAGTAATAATTAATCTTAATATTGAGAAAAATACATTTTTTCAGGATAGATTGATGAGGAAGAGAGAGAGAAAGTCAGCAAAACGCCTTGTAGTCAGAAGAAAGCATATATTTATTTTAATAGTTTGTTAGATTGAATTAACTTTTTACCCTTACATATTTCACTGATATCTCATAATGAATTAATTAAAACAACATAAACTTTCCACATATATTGATGGTAAGACAAGTTTTTCCTTTTGGTAGATGCTTACAGACATCTGGGAATTAATACTTCTAAAGATATACATTTTTTAGGAGTAATGAACCCAAAAGTGAGTACTTGAATTGGAGACATGTTAAGTATCTTGCTATCATAATGGATATTGGACAAAAGCACAGATGTGCATTTTTACCAATGACAAATAAACAGAGTCTGGAAACCATAACAGATGTAGCCATAATGAGAACACTAAATGAGAAAACTAATTTTGTACATTCATACATTGCTGTGGGCCAATTCCTGGAAAGAAAAGCCAGAATGTAAATGATAAGAACAATCAAACAAAGAAAAGTTATTCAAATGTACTCAACATGTACATTTTGAAACGTCATTTCTGAAAACTTGTGAAGTATTGTCGTAAAGACTTCAGTGAGATTCTTCTACTCAATTCTGGTGTTGAAACTATGCCCCTTTTACTTAGGAGCCTTGGACCTTTTACCAACATCATTGTCTCAAGATTCTATCAAAATACAATTGTTACCTACCTAGAGTACTGAGTGCTCAACATACAATGAAATCTACAACCCAATTACAGAGATTGTCCATTGCAATAATGTGTTTTTTACAGCAAGGATATCAAAGACTATAAATGATTTTCCTAGTCTCATAGGAAATTGATCAGACTGGTATCCAGAAAATCAGGGTTGTAGTTCTCACTCTGTTACCAATTATGCTTGACCTCAGATAAGTTAGTAGAGTAAGCTTATGCCTCAGTTTCCTTACCTGCACCCACTCACCAACCTCGGCTACACTTCCTCTACAGTAGGCTCTATCACGTCTGGTAGGATTCCTCTTTATGAGACAGGGCATACCTATCCTCTCTTTCTTTGGATCCATGAAGAGAGTTCTGCTTTCTAACGTTTTACCATTTTAAAGAACAAGGGGTATCATGGGAAGGTGCGGGGTAGTGTGAGGGTGAGTCCATGCAGTTGCAATTGCTCCTACCTGCTGCTTTTTGCTCAGGGATCTAGGACAACCAAGGACCTTTAGGTAGGAGAGTAAGCTTCCACCTGTGTCTTGTTTGTTCTTTCTTTATTCATTACTCTTACTTTTGAGAAAATATTCATTATTTATTTAAATAACTCCAAGTCCGTCTTCCTTTTTGAAAAATAAGAGTAAAATCTTTTTAGCACCAATTTGAAGATATATTAGCTTGATTTTTAATGTATGTTTAATTCTATGCAGCTGCTTTCAACGAATGACTATGATTCTAAAAACATCTAATGTAGTGATTGATAAGCTGAATTGCAAGATAAAAATGAAAAGTTCACCCAGTGTTCCTAAAACAAAACATTGCATGGGTTTCACCCTGCACCTCTCTGCCACCCCTCCAGTCTTCCCACTGAAGCTCCAGGGCAGCCCTGCAGGATTGTACTTTCCTTGCACTCCAGCCCTGTGCTGGGGTATCCTGTGCATCTGGAATCTACCTTTCCTTAGAAAGCTCCCCGACTTCCTCCCACCCTGCTGCACCCAACCTCCTAGGTGACCTTACACAGGACATCATCCTGTGAGTGGGCTATAGTACTCTCACCATGGTGTGTCCCTCCCATCAGACTGCTGCGGCATAATGGGCAGGGAAAAGATGCATGTTGAATGAATTCTCCGTTCTGTGAAGGAAGAGGAATCAAATCTCTATTTGACCCTTGGTGAAACTCAATTATTGTCCAGTGCCCTGGTTTTCACCACCAAAATCATAACAAAGTCAGAACATTCTTTAACACTTGGCCTGCCAGGGGCAGGCTGTTGTCTTATAAAAGCTGCTGGTCAACGTCCAGTGGAGGGAGGTGGGGAGTGAACTCAAGACTGACAGCAGGTCCAGGGTTTTCTCTACTTACCTGATGACATTATTTTCCTAAACACTGTGGTCTAAGCCCTCTCATTCTCTGTGTCTTAGCTTTGAAAGATAATTTTTTAATTTCAGAGTGAAAACATGGGAATGTTAAGCCCCAAAATGCTTCGGAATTGTCCAGGAGCTCTAAGCACTAAGCAGAAAGGCCCCATTCCAAGCCCATGAGGATTCCCTAGAGGGCCCTGTGAGAGGAACTGTAGATCAGTGTGTTCTTTAATAGAGTGTCTTTAAATATTTACTCTATGACAATCATGTAAATTATAGGACTCTAAAGCCTGTGCCAAATGAAAATCTGTGGCCTCTCTGAATTATTTATGAGTAAGGGACCTAGGAAGAGAGAGGCAGCCACTGTAGTTTGGGGGGGGGGTTCAGGTATTTGCACCAGTGGTTTTTTACTTCTAAGACCTAAATGGAGACAGAGCTCATGGAAGATTACAGCTATGTGCAAAAAATCGGAAGAGAAGGCAGGATGGCTGCCATCAGTGGGCTCTCTCCTGAAGTTCATTATGTGAAATTTATCAGCTGCTCTCTTCTGCTGTCATGGTTGAGGTTTTCATTTCTATGTTATGCTGTCGTTGGGATCCATTGCGGCTCATTGTAGAGGCAGGATTTTCAGTGCTCTGTATGTTAGTAGGTGATTTGATGAGAGAGACACATACCTGTGACTCCAGACTTGTGGGTTCTGCCTGTGTCAGGAGCAGGTTCCAAACTCCAGGAAAAGTCACAACGTTCCTCTGATTCTGTTTCTGCTTCTGGAACACGAGGGCCTGTCCAAGCTAGACCACTTCAAGGGATTTCATTTTCCTATAAGAATCTACAATTCTAAAATGCTGAAAGCTGACTTACAAAGAACTGTGCATAGTATACTAGCTTCCTTAACACAATTTCACCATCAGATTACTGAATGAGAAAATGTATTATGAAAGCTTCCAGGAGAGGGTCTGGCACATTGGGGAATTACTAACTACAGGAGCAGTCAATCATTTCACCAGCGAGATGGGAGACCAGATGTACTCTCGCCTCCTAGATGAAAACCCTAAAAGAATGACACAAATCCGGGAAATGTGCTAAAATGAAGGGCAATAAATTCATAACAGAGAAACTAGGATACAGAAAGCAAATATGAGAGCACTGTTTTTAATCTTTCAGCAGTGACTGTCACGGTTTAAGGTAAGAAAAGGTATTTATGCGACTTGATCAAATAAAGATCCAACCTTGGTAGTTTAATGCTTTATTATTGAGCTCCCCACAGAAACAGCAGTGTTCTTTTGGCAGCTTTTCACTGCAGAATGAATAGAACAGAGGCATTCAACCTCCAGCCCTGTATCCTTCCCACTGTATGGCTATAGTCTTTGGAAAACCAGACACGTGTGCTGAAGAAAGGTGTATGATATGCTGGCAGGGAAATGGTTGTGGTGTCTGTAGACAAAGGTCTGAATGTCAGCTGTGTCATAGCTGTCAGTCTATAGGAAGATTTCCTAAATATCTGTGCTTCAGATACTGCTTCTGTAAACAGGCATAGTAATTCTGATGTGACATAGTTGCTCTATCAGAATTTATACAAATAGTCTAATGTCCTAAACAGCATATAGCACATGGCTACAGGCTAATTTTTGTGTATTTCTGGCTACCAACGCTTTCTCTCTGCTCACAAGTTTGAAAGGACTTAGAGTTTGAGATTTTCGTCTCCTCCTTTTTGCCCATCTTCATACTCCTGAAAATTTAATTAATCCTTTTTTTGTGAGGATAACTAAGATCTAATTTCTCAGCAAATGTTTAGTATGCAAAACATTATTAACTATAGTTGCCATGCTATACATTAGGTCTCCAGAACTTATTTACATATTTACTTATGTATGTATTTATTTATTGAGAGAGATGAGGTCTCACTCTGTTGCCCAGGCTGGAATGCAGTGGCGCAATCATGGTTCACTGCAGCCTCAAACTCCTGGGCTCAAGCAGTCCTCCCACCTCAGCCTTTCAAGTAGCTGGCACTACAGTTGCATGCCACCATGCCCTGATAATTAAAACAATTTGTTTGGTAGAAATGGGGTCTCTCCATGTTGTCCGGGCTGGCCTCAAACTTTTGGGCTTGAGCAATCTTCCTTCCTTGGCCTCCCAAAGGGCTGAGATTACAGGTGTGAGCTACCATGCCCAGCCTTTATTTATCTTATATCTGGAAGTTTGTATCCTTTGACTAACATCTCCCCATTGCCTCTTTCCTCTGGCTTGTGGTGACAGCCTTCTACTCTCTCTTTCTGTGAATTTGACTTTTAAAAGTTCCATGCATAAATGAGATTTTGCAGTGTTTGTCTTTCTTTGCCTGACTTATTTCTCTTAACATAATGTCTTCCATGTTCATTCATGTTGTCTCAAAGACAGGATTTCCTTCTCTTTTGAAGCTGAGTAATGTTCCATTATGTGCATGAATATCTATCTTATATTTTCTGTATCCATTCATTTATCAACAGACACAGGTTATTTTCATATCTTGGCTATTGTGAATAATGCTGCAATGAATATGGGCCTGCAGATATCTCTTCAAGATAATATTTTATTTTACTTTATTTTTTGACATACATCCAGAAATGGGTTTGCTGGAGCATATGGTAGATCTATTTTTAATTTTCTGAGGCACCCCTATACTGTTTTCCATAATGGCTGTACTAATTTACATTCTCACCAGCAGGATAAAAATTGTGATAATCATTTTGTAATGTATACATATATCAAAACATTACATTGTACACCTTAAATGTTTGCAATTATTATTTGTCAGTTATACCTGAATAAAGCTGTAAACAAAACAAACAAAATGAAAGCAATAATAATTGAAAACAAAGGAAATTTAATTCAGCATCGGACAGACGTGAGGCAGGAGTGGGGTGTCAGCAGGGTTGGACAGGAAGCATAAGGAAATGACGACATATGCCTGCAGCCATAGAGTTTGGGGAAATGATAGCAATCCAGCTTTTCAAATGGGAGCAGTGGGAGAATACAAAGATTGGATTTGATTTTAAAGGAGATCTGTGTCTAGGTAAAGAATATGGATTCTATATTTTTCTATTTCTTTCTGGAAGTTCTCTAGGCTTTCTGGGTGAGGGATTCATGAGTGTGCGGAGAGGTGAGTTGAGCAGGGATGCACATGTTTGTGAGTGAGGCCTGGCACTGCGAGGATGGAGTTCACGTGAAAGTAACAGGACTCAGCAACTTCTTGGATGTGTTGGGTGAAGAAGAGCAGGGAGATGGGGAGGAGTTAGTGTTTTTTGAGCCTGGGTGACTGGGAAGATGATGGGGATATTTGCCCCAGGGTGTGTGTGTGCATATTTAGGTTAAACAATTTCAGTATTCTCCTGTGTTCCTCAAATAATATAATTCAAAGACATGTACTCAGCTAACCACATTTCTCTGGATCCTCTTAATCTGGGGTGTTCTCATTCTTATGTAGAGTCTAGAAGAGCACACAACATTGCAAATTTACTCCACAGCACCAGTGGTCCATGGGCCATACTTTGGCAGGATCTGACACTTTATAAACACTGTCTAATGTTGCTTGGCTTTTTCCGACCTCCTGATAAGGTTGGTTGACATTGGGCTGCACATCAGGTGAGAAGCTGCCTGTGAGTCAACACTTTAGCTAGGAAGGACAGGACTGGCAGGCCCCATGAGGTGTAGGCTGGAAGTCAAGCTTGGTGAAAGAAAGACACATAGGAGAAAGACTGGTGGGTGTTATTGGTCCAGACAGGTGAGGGATCAAGACCACACAGTTCAGTTCATGATGAATGTGGTAAGTCCAGGATCCAGGAAGCGATGCAGCAGGTGTCAGGCACACACACTGCGAGCCTGGACCAGAATATCTGGACAGTATTAATTTATAATCAAAAAAATTTATTCTGGAAAACTGTACAGTGGATTCGCTGAACCAACAGCTCCTACTGTTGTTGCTTTTATGAGCCGGAACTTGCCTTAGTACGTGGCTGAGTCCCCAGTGGAAGGAAAAAAAAGGCTGGCATAGACGGGGAGAAGAGCAGGTGGCAAAGGGACAGAGGTCCAGATGCCTGGTCGCAAAGCTGTTGGAAGTTTGGAGCACTGTAGCCTGTTCCAACTCTGTACCTTTTTTGTAGGCTTACTTATACCCCATGATGTTTCAGAAAGGATTTAATGTGCTCTCATAAGGCAATGCCGATAAGATAATACCGATAAGATGAATTAAAATACAGGTGGTAGTATAAATTAAAATACAGATGATAGGGTAAATTAAAGGCGAGCCAAAAGAAAAATAAGCAAAATCTAGGACTGGCAACATGAAATGGAGCAAGGATTTGTGCCTTTGGTAATGGCCTCCGCATACAAGCCACACATTTGACTCCAATCACTGACACAACCAATTAGGCAAAGGAAACCTGATTACTCTCACAGTCCACAATGTCCAAGATAAAACACGAACCAATTTTATATATGGAGATCTTCTTAACAGAATATTGACTAGAATTTCTGGGGAAGCGCTGTCCCACTCTGTGATATTATAAACAGCTCTTATAATAAAATCCTTTTAATTGATAAGCTGATGGCATTTTCTTCATTTTGACTGCTGGCATCACACACATGCACAAGCCCAAGAAAGCAAACAAAGCAAAACAAAACGAACAACCCCAAAACCAAAATTGGTTCAGTGAAACAGTCCAGTTATCTATCTATCTAGACCTGGCTTGATCTAGAGGTGAATATTGATCTGATTCATATCAAATAGTCTTCTTTGCATATTGTTACTTAGCCTGAGTATGTTTCCTCTCTGCAAACATAGGCTGTGGGATACTTATGAGGATTACGCAATAAAATACGAGAACCTATGAACATAGGGCCTGTCATGTAAAGCATGAACAATTCATGCTGGTTGTGTTTGACAACAACAGCAATGACAGAAATCCCAGGACATATTTGCTGAATTTCACAATGGAATTTGCCATTCTTTTCTGCTAATTGGCCAGGGCCTGGGCAAAGCAAGCAGAATACATTGTGATGGCACAGGGAATCTGCGTAGCCTGTAGATGAGCTGTGATTCACCATGCAGGAGCAGGCTGATGGCTCACTTTTCAATTTGTCTTTCACAGGAATAACACTCTACAGCCACCCATATGGAGGGGCCTTGCTGAATGAGGACAAGATGTGAGTTGATGGAATGCTGAGGGGTGTGTGACCCTGACTATGGAAGAAAATCTTTGTGTTACTTAGGGATGACTGTGGTCTCTCTTTTGTGTTTGCCCCAAGAGATGGCTTATAGAGTTAGCAAGAAATGCCCACAGGACTTGGGCATTTCTTTGCAAAGTGTGAGAAAAACAACTATTAAGAGAGGCAGTACATTGACTGAGCTTAAAACAGATGAGTTTGTCATGCAACTGTACTTCTAAGCAGAAATTCTTCTAAGGGAATGATTTACCAGAAGCTTATGTGACTGTACATCTTCTGAAGAGCTTTTGGGGTTAAAATCATAAACATTGCATTCATGTACATAAACGTAGTAACGCCTCCTTGAATATTTCTCATGCAAGATTTTCCTCATGATCCAGATGGAGACATGGGTGGGGATAAGGCCAGAGCTCTTCAGATACAGAATTCTGTGTCAGTTCTCACTGTCTTTGTAAAGGGTAGCATGCTTCCACCTGTGTTCTCTTTTTCTCCCCCATCTCCCTTCTCTATTATATAGTTGACAAACTTTTAATTAAGAGTCGATAATAAAAGTAGGTATTTTTTAAAAACTTTTTATGACCTACCAAATTAAGTTGCAGAATGCAAATCTGCTTAATGTGCATTCTCTGCTCAAGTTGTTAATCTGGCAGGAACCGGCAGGAAGCACCGGTTGGGTTGCAGCTTGTCCTCACGTTCACATAATGATTTTCAGGATTCTAGCTTTAACAGTGTCTGACACCTTCCAGAATTCCAAGAGTAGGCTAGCTGACATCTGTTGTAGAATGTGATACAATGGAGCAGAAGGCATGGCACAGAAGATGACTTGTGCTGAGGAGTTCCATCATGTCGGCCTCCTGAAAGACCATCTGTGGTCTGACTGTTCCTAAAGAAGGAGTTGAGAGGAGGCAGCAATTGACTTGAGTAAAAGTAGTAGTGCTCCAGGTAAAACAATTACTAATAAAACGTACAGTGGATAATATTACAAAGCACCTCAATCTATTGCAAAATCTCCTTGGGATTTCATGTGACTAAATTCAGAGATGGGCCAGTGCAGTGTGGAGCCGTAGTGAAGGCTCCTCTCTGGCAGGTGCTACTACTGTATTGCAAAGCAGTCCTTGTGTGGGCAAAGGTCACCGCTTACCCGGATGCTGCTCAGGGGATATCTTTCATCTAAATTGGGAGTCAGGCTCAATGGTGAAGAGCAGATTTTGACACAAGAAGACTCCAAAATGCCCTCAAACTGTGCTCCTCAGTTATGTCTTCTGTAAACTGAGCTTAGTCATCCATGTCTCAAAAGGTGGCTGAGGGGATTTAATGAGGGGATCCATGCCCTTAGCCAACATGCCTGGCTGATTATGAATTTTTAATTAGCAGTTTTCACTGCTGTCATCATTGCTGATTGTTATTAGCAAAGAAGGCTTGTGTTCTTTGTCTGGTGCCTGAGAGCTGCTGTGTTCCATCCGCAGCCTGGAGAGCATCCGTCAGTGTGGAGTGGCCCTCTGCATCGTGCTGGGATTCTCCATCCTGTCTGCATCCATTGGCAGCTCCGTGGTGAGGGACAGAGTGATTGGAGCCAAAAGGTTGCAGCACATAAGTGGCCTTGGCTACAGGATGTACTGGTTCACAAACTTCCTATATGACATGGTAGGATTTGGGAATGAGATTCTGTGTGTCTCCACAATAGTGATCTAAATAGTGTGTGTATGGAGGGATGGAGTGGGGCGTGGGGCCCTGGCTGCCTTGGAGTGTCCACAAAAAGGGGTCATCTTATTGATAAGAGCATTTCAGATTAAGTCACCTTTACTGATCACCATAGAATTGGTTCATAAGGGGAAGACTGATAAGCTTCAGGCTGGAGAACTGGGAAATTATAGAACTTCACAAAGATGCAAAGTTTCTTATTGAGGAGATGAGAAAATTATCACCTTTACTATGCTCTTTACAATGGGGTAGCAGATGAGGTGATAAAAATCATTAGAAATGATCTTTCATCTGCATGCTTAACACCCCCTCCTGTGAGAACTGTGCCTCATTGCCTAATACGTATGGTGGGTATTATTAGCATTTTTGGAATGCACTCAGTTCCCCAATGGAAACCCTCCAGATCAGTGTCTCCCATCCTGAGGGACAATAACAGATGCTTTGTCTAGGTGTTCCCTATTCTTCAGGACATTTATCTTAAGTAATAAAAAGCATCTTATATGATAAGTTGTTCTTAGTGGTCAATATCTACTGTCATTGTTCTCTGGTGGAGCTGTCTTTATTTTGTAGAAAAGTGATATCCTTGCCCTCATACATATGATTCATCTTGTGATACAGAAAATCATACGTAAGTCAGTGGAAGGCCAGAGGGCAACCATTTACTGAGCACCTTCCATGCACTAGGTGCTGTCCCAGCTATGCTACGCCATGCACAAATTTCCGCATATTAACATGTTGCTTTCCTGTAAGGTTTATTTCTTTGAGCTGGCTTAGAATTTAGCTAATTTATTTTCTTTTGATCATGTAACTTGGATTTTTGTTTGGTTTTGAAAGTACAATTTATCAGGGTCACACCTAAGTTACCTAACATTTCAAGAGTTCATTTAATTTAATCAGAGGTTTCTTTGAACCTGCCTGGTGATAGGTATCACCTGGGACATTTGGTAACAATAAGGATTCCCAAGGGCCTATCCTTCAAGATTCTATTCAATAGGACTGGGGGGACTTGGAGGTCTGTGTTTTACTAGGTACTCAAGGTGATTTATGAATCTTAACCAAGATTGACAATCTGGGTCTTTAAACCTTTATCTTTACTGAGGGACACTTGAAGGCAGGCAAGTGGAAATGACTTGTCCAAGATTTTACATCTAGTTGGTACAGAGATGGCTTCACAGTGCCAGCCTCTGTCTCCTGGTCCAGTTTTGTTCCCAGTGCTACACACTGTTGCTGGCTACTTGTCTCTCTTCCATCTGTCATTTAACAGTGTCTAAGGGCCACAGCTTTCCCAGAGAAAAGGGAAGAAGTGTGTGGCAAGAGAGAATCACAACACACAGGGGGCCATGCTTCTAGGACACCATGGGGCTTTCAAAGTCTCCAAAACCTCAGGATCTTCCTTCTTTTCAGCACCCTTAGTTTATTATCTCTTTATGCCTCCTGCTCAGTCTGACCCTTCTTTACTCTGTGATGTTTGACCTTGGTGATTAAGGACAGGGAGGGTTTTTTGCTTCTTGGTTGGATGGTTTTCCATCTTCATCCAATCATACTCTGCTTATTCTATTCAATCACTGATTTAATAAATATTTTGAGGATCTGTTGTGGGTCAAGGTGGGTCCAAGGTTGCTGTAGACTAAATGATTATGTCCCCCCAAAATTCATGTTGACACCTAATCCCCAGTGTGATGGTATTTGGAGGTGGGATCTTGGAGAGATAATTAGGTTCTGAGAGTGGAGCCCTCCTGAATGGGATAAATGGCCTTGTGAAAGAGGCCTCAGAGAGCTCTATGTGAGGACACAGTGAGAAGTCACAGGCTGAACCAGGAAGCTGGCCCTTGCCAGACACTGAATCTGCCAGCACCTTGATTCTGGTCTTTCCAGCCTCCAGAACTGTGAGCAATGAAGTTATGTGGTTTATAAGATACTTGGTCTATGTTATTCTATCATAGCCCCCCAAATGGTGTTGGGCATAAAGCCATGCATAAAGCAGAGAAGATTGCTCCCCTCAAAGAGATTCTTATGAGAGGAAGCAGAAAACAAGCAAGTAAACAAACAAATAAATAAATGTGCAAGATACAGTTGGCCCATGACTGGGTCTATTGAAAGAATGAAAGAGAATGATGGGATGGAGGATAACTTCAAATATGAAGGTCAAAGAAGACAGTGAAACTTTAGCTGACATCTGTGAGGTAAGAAGGGGCCCTCCCCATGGATGACATGCAGGAAGAGCTCTGCAGCTTGAGGCTCTAAGAGAAGAAGGAGCCAGGTGAGTGAGAGCCTGAAGGAAAGCCATGGCTGTTGTTGGCCTGCAGGGAGCACCTTAAGGTGAGGCTGGATAGGGAGGTAGTGCAAGGAGCGTGTCCTTGGTTCTACGTGTGTGGGAGGAGGCTGTGTTTCATGAAAGCTGATTGGATTCCTTGACCCTCCTCAAAGGAGGTGGATATACATGACAGTAGTAGTCACCTCAGGCCACCATAACAAAATACCATAGGCTGGGTGGCTTCACCCCGGAAACTTGATTCTCTCATTGTCCTGGAGGCTGGAAGTCTGAGATCAAGGTGTTGGCAGGGTTGGTTCCTTCTGAGGCTTCTCTCCTTGGCTTGTGGACAGCCATCCTTTCCCTGTGTCCTCACATGTCAGCCCTCTGAGAGTGACTGCATCCTGATCTCCTCTAGAGACACCAGTCGTGTTGGATGAGGGCTCACCCAATTGACTTCATTTTACCTTAATCACTTGTTCAAAGCCCTGTCTCCAAATACAGTCACATCTTGAAATACTGGGGGTTCAATGTATAAATTTTGGGGGCATACAACTCAGATTGAAACAAGCGAATTTCCAGGACTAATTCCACGGCTACAGAACTCCTAATGTGCAAAATAGGAAATATATTTGTGAAGTTGAAAGGAAACTTCAGGATAAGTAGATGATAATAAATATGACCATCTGATATAACAGCTCTCCCTTATTTCTTTTTATCTTCTCAGCTCTTTTACTTGGTTTCCGTCTGCCTGTGTGTTGCTGTTATTGTCGCCTTCCAGTTAACAGCTTTTACTTTCCGCGAGAACTTGGCAGCCACGGCCCTCCTGCTGTCACTTTTCGGGTATGTGATGAGAAACGCTGCTGCAGAATTACGGTTTGTTTTCTGAAAGAGAAAACCCTCAGGATGGCTTTGAACCCGCTGTCGACTTCATGATTTCCTCTCTTTTGAAGCAATTATGTTGCTTCTGCAAGGGACACGGAGCAAACAAGCCTGAGCAGGATGATGAATGCCCCGTGGAGGAGGGAAGGGCTGACCAGGTCGTGATGAAGACAGCACTGCCCTGTCTCAGACAGGCCCTTGAGCTGTTTGACAAACTTGTGCAGCTGGAAATGGATTCTCTATTATTCTCACTTTGACATTAATCAGGGGCTCAAATACATAATCCAGTTAGCTCGGAGATTGCATTTGTGGAGGTTCTCTCAGCAAGCTGTCTGGCATTTTTTCTCCTCTCCTGTGATATTAGTAGTTTGAAAATGTTTTGTTTAATTTCTATCACTTTTTTTCAGATGAAAAATAGCAAATAGAGAAAAGTCATTTTATGAATTTGTGATTTATGCATGCTAGTCAGGATCATTGCTAGTGGCCTCAAAATTATATCTATCTGGTATCAGGATATATATGTCTTCTTATTTGTCATGCACGTATGCTTATATACAGGCTAACTACATAAGAGATGCTTAGTAGGGAAAATCATTATCATACTAATTTATTATAATTCAAGGCTATTTTAAAAGATGAAACAGCTTGCTCTTATTTAAGAGGATTACAAGTAAAATGATTTTTACAGTTTGTATTTATATAAGTGCCCTAGAATAATTCAAAACATCTAATTAGAGACAGAGTTTTACTTAAACAAATACATATCATTACTAGATGATTGTATAGGTGGGTGGGTGGATGGATGGAAGTATGTAGATAAGAGAGAGAAAGATAGACAGGGAGAGAGAGATTAACAGAGAGAGGGAAAGAGAGACTAAGAGAGAGAGGGAGAGAGAGATTAAGAGAGAGAGAGAGAAACAAGACAGACAACTTTTGGGGGAACATTGATATTACTACTCACTAACCCCAATGCTGTGGCATTGGTAATACTAATTATTCTGTCTAATCCTCAGTTTTTTCTTTGTAAAACTTCATGTCTTTTGCTATAAAGATTAAATTAAATAGTTTATATGAATATCATGGACAATGACTGGTACAAAGTTCCCATTAAATTAATTTTAGCCATTATTGTTACTCTTTAGAATTATTTTACTCTTTAGAAGATGTAATATCCTAAGCTATAAAACATGCTTATAGTAGACACATATTTATTATATTTAGCTAGAAATTTATGGACTTGTGTATAAAGATCTATATGTGTGTGTACCCAGCTCTAAGAACACAGTTTGATTTCAGTTTATTGATCCAATTGAATGGATACTGTTGTCATGTCTCCCTCTATTTCAAGTAAAATAGACTTTGCTATAAAATTATTTTTGAATTTTAGGAGAGTATATCTTAAAAACTGAGTTAAAACTTAGATGAAATGGTTAGAAAGCCTTGAAAACATGCTTTTAGAAATTTTTATTAATGTTGTTTTGATTGTGAAACCCTTTAAGAATTTGAATTAAACTACGAATTCTCTTCACATACATAACTACCACATTTTTCAAAGAATTTCTGGAGATTCACAGGTCTGTTGAAGCACAATCATAGGCAATAGGGGTTACACACTTCTGGTTAAGAACTCTTAGGTTGCAGGGACTGGAAAGATGTCAAAGATAACTCAGACCATGTTTGTGATCATGGCTAACCCCAGGGCAGAAGAGCCCCCAAGGGAAGTTGATCAGGGTCACTGGGTGACATCCATGGGGATGCAGATTTAGAAGGTAGCTCTTTCTTCATTGGAGCACAGCCAGTGGAACTGGTGACACCCTCCCCACCCACTGTAACAGGAGGGGCAGTGAGAGAACCGGTCTGGGGAACCGCTGTCTGCTGTGTGCCTGGCAATCTCTGGGTAAGGATAGCAGAATTGGCTCACGCCTGCTGTCCCTCTAAGCACCTGTGGGTACAGGGAGCCCAAGGGCAAACTCAGGAAAGCTGAATCCCAAGCTGAAACCTAAGAGCCCATCCAGGCATTAAATGGCTGCTTAAAGGCAGGAATCTGAAGCAATAAGGGATAGTATACACGAATTGATTCTTTTAAGAGATAACAAGATAAACATGCCCAATCACAGTCTTATTGTTTTTCTTCTTTCTATCAAGGACAATTTGTTATTTAAACTATAAAAGGGAGAGTCAGGGAGAATTAGCATCCAAAAGAGGGAAGTAACACCTAAAATGAATGAAAGAAAACAGAGCCTAACTTACATAAAAATGGAAACCTTAAGAATATATTTGATGTATATTTAGCACTAAAAGATGAGATTGCAGAATCCTGCTTGGTGTCTTGGGAAATCTACAAAGCATGGGGAAGTGGCCGATTTTCAAAAGGGGAATTTTCTTCCCCCAAAATTCCATGATGTTGTGAACAGTGGGCCAGTCTCTAGCAAATTTTAAAATCATTAAAATGATATTATATTTTAACAAAAGCCTGGAGATTGTTGAAATTCATTGTAATTTTCATAAAAAAAAGCCAATTTTATTTTTTTCTTATAAAATAGGAGGCCGGAGCTGCTAATACGTTAATTTGAGCCAAGTATTTGAAAGATAACTAATGAAAATGTAGTAAAAAAAAGTGATGGAATCATAGCCCGTTGAAAACCACACTGGAATACTCTTCATTCATCTAGCAATAGGAACTCTCGTGTGGCTTCATTTAGGGCTATGTCTCTGATTCTTTGTTTTTCTTAAATAATGCTTTGATCCACTTGTCAAATATTTAAATGACATAACCCAGCATGGAAACCTTATGTAATAAGTAACTAGATACAGATCCTGAACCATCTCAAAAGAAGTAGAGCCTAATGTTGAGGTGGTAATTAGTCACTCAAGTGCAGATCAGGTATGCAGGCTCCACAGCAAGACAGGGAGGCTGCTGCACCCTTAGATTGTATTGTTGGATGTGGAGATGCGGATCAAAGCAGATGATAATCTTGCTGTGTGTTGTGCCAGGCCAACCACATCATGTTCTCTGTGAGGTGGCCTTACCTAAACTCCCCTAAGTCCTACAATGCAAAATTTAACAGAGAGAGCTGGTTGAATATCATGTTGTTAAAGGAGCAGAGAAAGACCCAGTCTTTTGTAGTGGAGGTTTAAGCAGAATAACATGGCTATCCTCAGCTATTTAAAGGACTGTCACATGGAAAAGAAAAGCAATGTGTCACGTGTTATTCCAGAATATAGAGTTTGAATCAGTAGTTATAAGTTGGAGAGAGTTTTCATTCACTCTTAGAATGAATTTTATAGCAATTACAGCTGCCCCAAAATTTGGCTTACAAACTTCTACTACTGCTTATATTTCTGTTGCAAAAATACTTGCAGTTCTGTGATATCATTTGATTCTCAAAACAGTTGCGTGACGGAGTGTAGCACTTGATTTTTGTCTCAGAAGGGACAGTAAAGGAAAGAGGGTAGGTGTGTGGTGTGGGTGAATATGTGTTGGGGTTTGAATTCTCTGTGTGGTAGTTTATTTCAGACAGAGATGTTGATAATGTACAGCCCTAAGAAGTCATGACTTATCTCTCTGGCAATTATTTTGATTTAATTAGTTGATTGTCTTATGTAGCAACTGTTTTAGAACAGCTCTTGCCTCCATTGTGTGCTTTGAAATAATTATCTTCATGCCCACATTTTGAGGCAGATTGCTATTGAGTAGAGTGTCTAAAACACTATATGATTTTATATATCATATTATATATATCTTATGAACTATGAGAATGTATCTTTTAACCCAGGAAAGCATTCCAATATCATGGATGTCATATGAAAGGGGGTGCACACTAGACTAAGTGTTAACTTGAGGGCCTGGCATCTCTTATATCATTTTGAAGTCTCATACTTTTCAGAACTTGTTAACATATTAGGAAAACCTCAGACATTTTGCAGGCACTGAGGTGTTTCAGGTTAAGCCAATTATTCACCATAAGAAAACAGTGATACATTTACCTTGAGTGAGCAGAGAACTTGTTGGAGCTCCAGATATATGAGAATCTTTTGGGAAAGTCGTGATTCAAAATCAGTGACTTCTCTGCTGATATTAGGAACCATCATTCAAAGTGTACTTCCTTTATTGGTTGCAGTGGTATTATTTCAGGAAGGAGATGAGGGAAGTTGCCATGAGTGAAACCTGGCTCTAGAATTGAGGAGACAGAATGAAGAAAATGAGATGTTTTCCTTTTAGGGACATTTGGGTGGTATCTTAAATCCTGATGTCATCTGACACATGTGGGGACTGCTTCTAGGGTTCCATGTTTAGCAATACTTCTTACTACCCAGCTTTGGGGCCACATGGAAATGAATCCCATATTCATCTACTTATCACCTGCAAAGCTCGATCAAGTGTCTGAACTCTGCAAATCCCCATTGTTCTGCCTGTAAGATGACAGTTACAGTGCTGTCTCCTGGGTTTCTGGGGACTAAAGGAAGATTAGGGCACACTAAGGAGTTACAGATGGTACCCCCTGTGCAGTGGATGCTGGAAGGAGGCTTTCAGTTTTTATTTTTAGGCCTTATTTTTTTTACGTAGCTCTGCAGCTTTTTATATTCTTGATATCTTTTGATTCTCAATATAATGAGTAAGTATTGTTCCTGCCTTCCTGATGAGAAGCAGAGCAAAGAAGCTCCTTTTGGAGAAGAGAGGTTGGAGAAGTCAGCCGTCTTTCTCCAGGCCACAGAGCCAACAAGTTCAGGCCCACGTACAACCTGTGTGTGTGTTGTGACCCCATCCAGTGTTCTTTATTGCATTGCAGAGTCCTCTGAAGCCCCAGGAAGAGTGTGTTGTCTTTGAAAAATACCGTGGAATGTATTATGTAAAGTTCATTTCTGTTCACCAAGTGAGGAAAAATTGCTGGGCCAATAAAATTGCATCTATAATTCAGTCTTACGGCTGTCCCCTTATCTGCATTTTTGCTTTCAGAGAATTCGGTTACCCACAGTCAACTGTGGTCTCAAGATATTAAATGGAAAATTCCAGAAATAAACAATTCATCAGTTTTAAAGGGCACAATGTTCTGAGTAGCAGGATGAAATCTTGTACTGTCTTGCTCTATCCCATCAGAGATGTGAATTTCCCCTTTGTCCTGCATATCCTCACTTTGGACCTGGGAGTCAGTGAGTTACCAAATTGACTGTTGCAGCATGGCAGTGCTTGTGTTCAAGGGACCTTTGTTTTACTAGATGGCCCCAAAGTGCTAGAGTAGGCACGCTGGCATATTGCTGTAATTGTTCTATTTTATACTACTCGTTGTTCTTAATCTCTCACTGTGCCTAATTTATAAATCAAACCTTATCATAGGTTGTATGTATGGGGATAAACATAGTGTATATAGGATTCAGTAATATCTGCATTTTCAGGGATTCACCCCAAGGTCTTAGAATGTATCTGCCATAGATAAAACTACTGTAAATGTTACAGTAAAACAAATATTACTTTTCACTTTACTTTTCAGATATGCAACTCTTCCGTGGATGTACCTGATGTCCAGAATCTTTCCCAGTTCCGACGTGGCTTTCATTTCCTATGTCTCACTAAACTTCATCTTTGGCCTTTGTACCATGCTCATAACCATCATGCCCCGGTTGCTAGCCATCATCTCCAAAGCTAAGGTCAGTAGCTTTGTAGCATCACCTCTACACTTCTGCACCTCTAGTGCAAAGACGGTGTTAACTCATGCCTCTTTTGTTGCTTTTCTGACTGGAATTCAATGGAAATGCATTGGTATCCACTGTCTTTAAACTCCAGAAAGATAAATTGATTCTAATTAACAAAAAACACATTGTCATTATAAAAGCCATGCCTAGGCTTAGCAACAATTGATGAAAAAATGTGCTGTTTCGGCCACTCCATTCTTGAGGGTAGAGCCATGAAGATGTTCACTGCCACATCGCTAGCGTTTTCATCAGAGACTATTTGTTGATGAATTACTGATGAATGGTGGAAGAGTGAGTCTTTGAAACATGCCCTCTCAATGTTCACCATTGTTGGGATCAGACACTACAAGATAGAATGGGCCACACAACACAGCTGACCATGCTCTTGGGTCACAGCATGTCTGAATGATGATCTGGCGGGATTCTACCTTCTTCTCTGGGATTTCTGGAACAAATTTAATTTTGCTGTTTTCCAAGTGTGGCAGCCAAGGGCTTTCCTGAGCATGAGGCCTGTGGTCAGGAAGAACTTCTCCTTGTGAGGTCAATGCTACTCTCCAATAGGCCGTTCTGATTAGCAAGTCATTTCTTAAATGTCATCTCCAGCAGGTGTCTAGGTCAAGGTGAATCCATTAGTCCTGCCACATTCCTTTCACTCCTGTCTCCTCCCTTAGTGAGGCCTGCCTGGGTCTTTTCCTCTGCTTTAATACATCTTTCAGCCCCTCAGCATCCCCAGTGCTACCTGGAGATACGGACTTCAGATTTCGCACTTTCCTCTGCCCCCTTATTGCAATCCTTTTCATTCTGTTTTCTTTTCTCAGCTCTGACCACACTATTCTCTCCTGATTCCCTGCTGCTTATATGGAGTCTGATTCCTCAGTAGTTCCCAAATGTTTGGCCAGCTCAGGGGCTGAGAAAATGACCTGGAAAAGGTACTGAGCTCCTAGTTTGAAGCATGTGCTGCAGTTCTCATTTCAAATCAAACAGGGACTGATGCCTATTTAATTGGGATGAGTCTACTTCCTCATGGCTGGACTTTCAGAGACTTAGTAAATTTGCCAATGATAGCTAACATTAGTTTTTATTACTGTGCTTCATATTTGGATAGAAGCAGTGAACTCTGTAAACATCTATTATGCATTCAGTGATGGTAATAATCTATTTTGGTGATTTTCACAGATTTATTATTGACACTGATTTATATTAATATGTCTACACTTTAAAGAGAAAACTTGCAGAACCATTTATTGGCTTTAGCTTGAGGAGAAAATTGAAATCAGTAGAGATAGTGTACAATTTCCCTCCTCTGTCATCGGATCTCTAGCATGACATGAACCATCAGGATGTCAATCATGAATCATGGTGAAACTGAAAAGAGACTCACAGTAGATAATCCTATTGGTGAGGAACTTGAAAGCAGAGAGCTTCCCTGGGGAGTGGAGTCACAGAAGTGAGATTTAGCTCCAAAAGAAAAAGGAAGAAGAATTGTCCATATCCAAAGAGGAAGCTGACCAGGAACCTTTCCACTCATGAGGTTCTACCAGTGTGGCAAGTGGAAAGGCATTGTTACCTTTAATTATAAACAGCATTGCTTACTTGTTAAAAAAAAAATCAACAGGCAATGAGGTGTTTGCCAAAAAATGGATCTAAATCAATTGGTAACAAGTAATTAAAAGCAGCTTATTGCTTTTGTTTGGGTCTTTCTTTTCCTTTGCTCTTTATTTTGATATTATTTGCTTAGGAAGCAACATTATTCAAATGTTTATTTCAAATAATTTCAAATTTTCATTTGTAGGTTATGGAGCTTTGTAGCATTAATTCTTATAGAAGTAATGAAAGAAACCAAGAAAGGTGACTGGATTCTCAGATCAGTCTTTTTTTAAAAAAATAAAAATATTTTAAGTTCTGGGGTACATGTGCAAGGTGTGCAGGTTTGTTCCATAAATAAATGTGTGCCATTGTGGTTTGCTGCACTTCTCAACCCATCACCTAGGTATTAAGCTCAGCATGCATTAGCTATTTTTTGTAATGCTCTCCCTCCCCTACCCCATCCCCCAACAGGCCCCAGTGTGTGTTGTTCCTGTCCTTGTGTTCATGCATTCTCATTGTTCAGCTCCCACTTACAAGTGGGAATATGCAGTGTTCGGTTTTCTGTTCCTGCATTAGTTTTCTGAGGATAATGGCTTCTTGCTCCATCCATGTCTCTGCAAAGGACATGATCTCCTTCCTTTTTATGGCTGCATTGTATTTTATGGTGTATCCATCTATCCAGTCTATCATTGATGGGCATTTGGGTTGATTCCATGTCTTTGCTATTGTGAATAGTGCTGCAGTGAACATATGCGTGCATGTATCTTTGGAATAGAATGATTTATATTCCTTTGGGTTTATACCCAGTAATGAAATTGCTGGGTCAAATCATATTTCTGGTTCTAGATCTTTGAGGAATTGCCATATCATCTTCCACAGTGGTGAACAATAAGTCTGCATATCTAGTGTAACCAGTATTAACCACTGTGTTTACTAACTATAGTGTTAACGTAATCATTTTCATTGTTACCAAATCACAGTTTATATGATGACACATTTTGAGTTCAAACACAAGATCTGGAACATCTGTCTTTCCCACTGGCGAGGCTCTCTGTTGGAGTGACGGGGATGTGGGGAAGCAAAAACTCATGTTTTCTAATTTGTTTCTTTGTATAATTATCATTTTCACAATTTTCACATAATCCTAAATCGAACACTTATGGATTGTTATTCTGTGAGTTTGTGCAGCTGCATCCTCCTTATATGTATGGATTATTTGTTAACTCAGTGTTCATATATTGCTAACACCTTTGTTCATACTTGTGTAGAGATCATTGTGATTTCCTTAAAAGTAGATGTAAAAATCATCACTGTTCTCAAGCAAGGAAAACCTTGAAAGACAAATACCAGTAGATCTAATATCTCTAAACAAAATACCTTTGTTTTGATGGATGTCTGAGAATATCAGTGAATAGTTGGGATAGGGAAGACCTGGAACACAGAGCTAACCAAGGAGAAAAAGAAGTTATTGGTATATGTTATGAAAAGAGGAATAGCTTTTAATTGGATTTTTTTCTTTTTTTACTGTACAGAATTTACAGAATATCTATGATGTCCTCAAGTGGGTCTTTACTATTTTTCCTCAATTCTGCCTTGGTCAAGGACTGATAGAACTCTGCTATAATCAGATCAAATACGACCTGACCCACAACTTCGGCATTGATTCCTATGTGAGTCCCTTTGAGATGAACTTTCTGGGCTGGATCTTCGTGCAACTGGCCACGCAGGGCACAGTACTTCTCCTCTTGAGGGTTCTGCTACACTGGGACCTTCTGCGATGGCCAAGGTGGGTTCCGAAGGGCTCATCCTCGAGCTGCACTTACTCCTGCAAAAAGAGAGGAAGAGAAAAAAATTCATCCTGGAGGTTGCAAAATAAAAATTTTATCTGATCAGCATTATGCATAGTTCTAATGCATTAAGATTTTATTATTTTTTAAACATTGATTGGTGTGAGTCACCCACACCAGGAAGGAAAATTTCAAAAGGTAAGGTGACAAACTGTGAGATAATCTTTCCAATTATTTGTCTCAGCATATTTTCTTTTTTTAAAATTTTTTTTATTATACTTTAAGTTCTAGGGTACATGTGCACAATGTGCAGGTTTGTTACATATGTATACATGTGCCATGTTGGTGTGCTGCACCCATTCACTCATCATTTACATTAGATATATCTCCGAATGCTATCCCTCCCTCCTCCCCTCACCCCACAACGGGCCCCGGTGTGTGATGTTCCCCTTCCTGTGTCCAAGTGTTCTCATTGTTCAATTCCCACCTATGAGTGAGAACATATTTTCACTTTGAAATTGCTGAATTTCTCTGTTACTTTAAAGCAGCTAAGGTAAATTTGGTTAATACCATAACATTATTTTTACAACTAAATGCCAAGGACTCTGGGAGCAGGAAGATAGGAAAATTCAGTACAGATGTCTATGTGTCCTTTGCTGGATCTTGTTGCTTATGCTGCTGTACTCTGATCTTTGTCAGGTGAGGTTGAAAGTCAGTAGCACGGGGCATGTGTAGACATGTAGATATATGATGTGGTTTATACACATGCAGGCACACACATGCACACATATGCATTCCTACTACTATAAATGGATTTAATGTGGCCTTGAAAGGATATCTGAAATATTGTCAGATAAAACATTTGAACTACATAAGGAAGCAATGTGCTTTCCTGTGTAGGGTCCACAACGGTTGGCTTCCCCGCCATACCCAAGTGGCCTGAGTTCATTGGCCTGCTCTTTCCAAGGGCTATGTATTCCCCTCTGACCTCTACTTGAGGGAGGGATCCTTTTTGGAGAAATTACCAATTAAGATCATGTCACTAGAAAATCTATTAAGGATTATAAAGACACATGATTAATAATTTATGGTGATCCATTCATAGAATTATTTTTCCTTTCAGCCATTTCCTGACATATTTTGTTACATAACCCCTTTTAATACAGTAAAGTAGACACCGTTTTGAGTATAAATCCCAATGTGCTTTTGAATTGGCCACATCACCCCGGAGTCTGCAGATTTCCAATAGCTGACTGAACCTGGAGTAAAATGCAGAGTGCCTTTTAAACATAATTTGTTCTCTGATGTCCCTTACTAGTTCAGTCTATTTTAAAAAACTGTAATGTAGGATCCCCCTTGGCAGATTTCAGCGTACTCCATTTTCCTATAGTATCAAAAGATTTTTCTTTAAAGAGAAAAATCTGTATTACCTTTATTTTCTAGAGTTGTAAGTATAAGTTGAATTGTACTTTAGAATAATGTCCTTGTTATCCACAGTAAAGAGTCAATTTTTTTCTCTACATGAAGGTTACAGAGCATAGAAATTTAAGTGAATTTAGACACTAGTTGCCTACTACCATTTTCTGGATAACTGTCATAATGACCGCATGACCCAGTCAATTTACTTTTAAAACCCAGATCTAACTAAGCCACTAATCACTGTTTGAAAGGTAAAGCCCAAGGTTCTTAGCAAGGCCCCCCTTCAAGTGTGGTGCCTTCTGCTCAGTGAAGGTGTCTGTGATCACCCTCCCATCTCCACAGGGATATTTGTTGCCCTGCCTCTGGGGCTGGGCTCATGCCTTCTCAGGGTTTCTGTTACGCCCTCTTTCTCTATTAGGGCACATCTGTGTTGGTTTATAGTATCGATATGCTACTCATAATTGAATCTTGGAAGAAAATAGGGAGACCCTGCCCTGTACAACTGGGAATGGATAGATCCTGCCTTCCTAGCCTGAGCAGGGCCCCCTGTCACCTGCACCCACTGCTGGACATGAGTGCTGAGATCCCACTTCCTTGCTGCCCTTCCCTAACCTGCGCTGACTCCTGTCCAGCTGTGCCACTGTCCTGCTGCTGGCTTTGGGTTGTTTGCCATGAATTCAGGTTTCCATTAGGACCTAAGCCCTAGTTCCTGCCTATTTTGTCTCCTGCCTAGAGCTGCACTTTTGCTCTCTGTACCCTAGGTGCTGGCTGGGTTGGAACAGCCACACTGTTCAGATATGAGATATGCTGCATATCTGGAAAGTTCTGCTATACCCAGGTCCCATCTGAATTCTTCCTATTTAATATAGGGATAATTTGTTAGTCATTTTCAGTTAGAGGATAACTAAATGGCACATTTCTGGGCATAGTTGGATTCCTGTATTAGGACACTGGATTGTTGTGAGTGGGTGGACCAGAAGTAACCTCAGTCAATTGTCTCCACCAACCAGAATTACTTGAGGAGATTTAAATGAATGTGCACACCTGGGCCCCTCCCTAGAACTCTGCAATGAGAAGCTCTGGGGATGAGACCCAGGAGCTGTTCATAAAGCTTGCCAGGTAATCCTCCTGAGGAGAGAATGAGCAAGCTGATGTGGGTTACTGTGAATACTGCTCTGCCAGGCAGGAGGGAATACAGGTGGCACTACTTCCTTTGGAGTGGGAAGACTTCTGAAAGTCCAGGACAGGATGAAAGGTCAATAAACACACCTTCATCTGGGAGAGGGAAATAACATTCAAACAGAAAAGTGTAAAATTCAATGAATTTTCACAAATTGAACACATTGATGTAACCCCCTCTCACTAATAAACTGAATACTACCAACACTTCAGATGGCCTCTCATAAACTTCTCCATCAATAGCTGCACCCTAGGTAACTGCAATCCTTATTTTTATTTTTATTGATTCATTTTTCATGCCTTGGAACATTATATAAATGAGGTCATATAAGAATTCTGAGTATCTAGCTATATTTTTCTCATCGTCTATGTTCTGTGTAGAATAAATTATATATTGTCAAATGGTGATTTCAGGTGTGGAAAAATAATAAAAGTTGCCGGGGATACTGGGAGCTTGCCATGGATATTGGATTTTATTTTTAATACCTTTTTTATTTTGAAATAGTTTAATAATCAGAAGAAGTTGTAAAATTATTATCGAACATTGCTATGTACCTTACACCCAGCTTCTCCCAATGATAATATAATAATATTTTACATGGCAATTTACACTGTCAAAGCCAGGTAATTGATGTTGGTTATGATACTAACTCAGTCGTTATCATTAAAATATAGTCATTAAATATATTTTAAATGATTAAATATAATAATTAAAATGTTGGCATATTATAGTTTACAGGGGAAATTGAAATTTATTGCAAAATCAAATGTGTCAGATTGCAAATTAGAAAGAAGATTAGAAAGTGAGCAGCTCAGATTTAGAGAAAATAAGAGTTGAAAATTAAGTTTGCATTCCTCTGATAGATACTTACTGAATACTTTTTGCAAAGTATTGTGCAAAGTGCTGGTTATATAATCCTTTTATGCGATTCAACATATACTATAAACTTATAATGTTTGAGTACTTTTATATACAATCTATATTATTAAATGACTTGTTTAGTAAAAAGCACTTAATAAGTAAATGCCTTATAATAATTTTGTGATAAGTTATTTTAACATTTAATACAAAAGTCTGGCATGACTTTATTCATAAAATTAAAAACTAGCTCTAGTTTAGTGCCAATCCATTTCAGTATCTTTTAGGAAGATGTATATTTCATTTATGTTAGACAATAAAAAATAGATTCTTGCCTGATAATCAGGATGGCAGAACTGGGGTGCTCTGGACAAAGCTGAATGCGCAGAAGTCCAAAGGTGGTATCTTCCATTTTTTACAAATCTCTGACCTTTTTGCCTCTTCTAGACTATTCCGGTATCATTTGCCAGGTGTGAATTCACTCTGATTTCATCTTCCCAGGGGTCATTCTACTCTCCAAGGCACAGTCAAATCCTCTAAGGATACAGATGTTGAAAAAGAGGAAAAGAGGGTGTTTGAAGGAAGGACCAATGGAGACATTCTTGTGTTATACAACCTTAGTAAACATTATCGACGCTTTTTCCAGAATATTATTGCTGTGCAAGATATTAGTTTGGGCATACCAAAAGGAGAGGTAATGAAGCTTCTGTTTTTAATTTTCTTCTGTTGTGAACCTGTACAACTCTAGTAGCTGATCTGCTTGTGTTATTCTCAGAATATTTGAAATCAGAGCCAAAAATAGCCTTCAAATTTTAGAAATTCCTACGGAATCAGTAGGAGCAGAACCAAATAGAGGGTCTGTTGACTATTTCATAGTAAAAACTTGGCCGATTGGTAGGATTTATTTTGTTTTATAATTTTAAAAATTTCATGTGATTGCATAGTTTTAACTATGACTTGGGCTATGGGATAACTTTTTGTTGAGCAAATTTTTTTTGAATCTAATTAAGGAACCACTTTTATCTCTTACTGGGACATCAGTACTCTAAGTGTCCAATTAAGCCAGTCTGGCAAAATGCTACTCAGAAAAGGTAAAGAACACTCATCCACCATAGCAATAGCTCAGGAAGTTTTTTTCACAGGTAAGACATTAATTCTAGTTATAATGTTTAATCAGAACTGACAGAAGCCATATAAATTGTTCCTGATTTGTGCTTAATGTGTAAAGGGAAATCAGTTCTGGAAGTGATTGCCTTCAATTAACTGTTAAAAATAAAAGAGCACCTTGCATTCATATTGTTCCCAGCTCCTGAGAAATTCATAATAGGTTATATTGTTATCTGATTGGTTATCTATATTCTACTTGTGATCTGACAGTAGGTGTCTCAGATATGTGTATTCTGAGGTAAAGAGAAGCCGAGAGATCAATCTGAAGTAATGCAGGCATATTCTTACTCTCTGAATTATGATTTCTGGTAGATTAGGACAAAATGTTAAGAAAGGATTTTTTTTTTTAGTAGTTGTTAGCTTCTGCTCTAGGACTGGCTATGCAATCTTACCCATCTTATTGAACTATTTTTTGTACCCTTGCTTTAAAAATCATGATTATTATAGTTTTGCCGGTACCTCTCCATAGTAGTTTGAGGCAAAGGGGTGTGGGGGGACCGAGGTTCACTGAAAATCAACTGACAAAAGGCAGATTAACAGGAAAAAGGCATATGAATTTATTTGATTATAGTTTTACGTGATACGAGAGCCTTCAGAATGAAGACCCAAAGATACAGGGAAACTGTCTGTTTTTATGCTTAGGTTCAACCAAGTACGGGCAGCCATGTAGAGATATGGTTGGACAAAAAGAGTATGACCCAATGAATGCTATTAGACTGAGAGGGGAAGCCCAGCAAGCCCTCTCTGTTTAGATGCGCTTTTTTTTTTGAGTTATTATCTATATGTTTATGATGTTTTATTTTTATTTTTAAAAATTTTATTTTAAGTTCTGGGATACATTTGCAGAATGTGCAGGTTTGTTACATAGTTGTAAATGTGTGCTGTGGTGGTTTGCTGCACCTCTCAACCCATCACCTAGGTATTAAACCCCAAATGTATTAGCTATTTATCCTGATGCTCTCCCTCCCACCATCCCTCTGACAGGCCCCAGTGTGTGTTGTTCCCCTCCCTGTGCCCACGTGTTCTCATTGTTCAGCTCCCACTTATAAGTGAGAATGTGCAGTGTTTGGTTTTCTGTTTCTTCCTTCTGGGTGTGGGGCAGGACCCTCTCTGGAATGCAGTCTGTCTTATGACCTACAGTCAAACAAGGTAGGACAGATAACTTCTTTAGGGGTAATTTTTTTACTGAAAAATATGTAAAAGGGGAGAAGTTAGGGTAATATTTTTGGTTTTATGGTGGCTTTGGGGAAAAGAGGTTCTAGTTTCTATGACTAGCCTCAGGGGAGAAGGAGGGGCCGGAGACAGCAGGGCAGGAAAAGGTCAGAGTAAAACTTTTGATTCTGAGGCTGCCTTTGGGGCCTTCACTTTGGCATATTATTTTCTGAGTCCCAACAGGGCTAAGAGAGAAACTTGTAAAACATTGATAGAATGATGCTCCAGTTATCTTAAATGATCCAAGATGCCACTTAAAGTTGGATTTTATTATCTTAAGCTCTTATAAGCATTACAGTTTAATTACCTAGATGGAGAGTGCTATGCAAAAGTCTGTGGAAAATACAGAAATGACTAAGATACAGTCCTGTGTTGTTTAACAATGGGGATATGGTCTGAGAAATGTGTCATTAGGTGATTTCATTATATAATATACTTTCACAAACCTACATGGTATAGCCTATGACACACCTAGGCTGTATGGTAAGCCCATTCCTCCTTGGCTACAAATCTATATAGTATGTGCTGAATACTGTAAGCAATTGTAACACAATTGCAAGTATTTCTGTATCTAAACATAGACAAGGTACAGTTAAAATATGGTATTGTCATCTTGTAAGATGACCATTGTATATGCAGTTCATCATTGCCTGAACTATCATTGACTGTATGTCCTTCTCCATCTAGAAATTAATAATCAGTTAGGAAACAAAATATCATAAGCATATACTATGTTACATGGGAGCATCAGCATTGTCCCAAGGCAGGGACAGTGATATAATAATGTAATATTTTTTGGAAGTCACAGCATCATAATAATTGTTATCCTCCAATTTCATTTTTGTATATATTAAAGTACTTTCTAAAAAGAACTGAAAGGTGCATGAGTGGTATTGTCTTCAATGCTGTCAGTCCAGAGAGGGTGGCTGTGCAGGCAGGGAAGGAAAGGTGGGAGGACAGGGTATGTGGGGAGAGCTTTATTAAAAACGTGGTTTATAGCTAAGCCTAAAAGCATTGGTAGAATTTGGATAGGCTGATAGTGGTGTACCCTGGAACGTGGACAGGGTAGGCCTGGAGGGAGACGGACTCATATTGCAAATGGTGGGAGAGATGCAGGGAAAGCGGGGAAAACAAGGTAATTGAAGCAGATGGCAACTCAGGGGAGTTGTGAAATTCAGAGGTCCAAAATAGGGTTAGGTGATGGTTAGGTAGGGCTTGGTGGCAGAAAATCCAGAAGCAGTCACTTTCCAAGATTTGAGAAGCCAGGAAGCCAGTTTGTATCCATAGATCGCAGCTCCTAGCCATCAGATAACAACTGTATTGGAAGGAGATTGACAGAACCAGAGAGACACTGTCACCAAGGTGGACTCTCAGGCACAGTATATGCTGAGGCACATGATAGAGACAAAGTGTAGAAAAGACAGCAAGAAGGCCATTTTTCACGTTGGCTGTAAGGCGAGATTGGATCAAGAACTGAGTTGACTCTATGCTCAATGTCAGAATATAGAACGAGAGGTTCTCTTTTAATTAATATCAAGATTAGCTTAGACTCTGAGTTAGGAGTGAATTTGCAGGAATTTACAGGCTCTTCAATGGAAAAAGAAGATATGTAAGAAAGCTGTGAGCACTACACACACACATACACATACACACACACACATATGTATATACAGTAGAAGATGGAATCTTTTAAGAAAATACTTTAAAATATACAAAAATGAAATTAGGAGAATAATAATTACAATGATGTGACTTCCAAAGAATATTATATTATCTCTGCATAATTTGGGGGTAGTTGGCATTTATTTCTCATCCTCTTGAGTTTTCCACACACAAATTTATTGTCTGTAAATTACTGCTGAAATTCTTATACCATTCAAGTGCCATGATGATTTTGAGAGGACTTTGTAATCTATACAGTGTTTTATACAATATTGTCATTTTAAAACGCCATAAATAACACAAACCAACAAAGTCAACTCAAAGCTGTCTAAAAGCAAGTGCTATTTCTAATATAATTTTGATTTTATTTAACTTGTTCTATTTATTTAGCTTGTTTGATTGAATGTGCTTTACTTTGTTTCCTCTTAGTGCTTTGGACTTCTGGGGGTAAATGGAGCTGGGAAGAGCACGACTTTCAAAATGCTGAATGGTGAAGTTTCTCCAACTTCAGGACATGCTATCATCAGGACTCCCATGGGGTAAGATACAGATTTCATTATTTTTGCTACTTAAAGAGATAATAAGCCCAGAGAACCCCCAGCATTCCCTCAGTCCTGTGGAATAAAATTTGAATACATCATTTTCCTCCAAATTTACCTTCCAATTACCACTTCTCTGATGTGGGGAAAAGTTTCCAAATATGAATAAACTGAGCTCAGTACTTCCAGCTGGAATAAAGGGCCTTGGAGGTTTTATCACAGAGCAGCCAAAGGCAGACCTCCCTGGGTGGTATCAGAGTGGATTGGAAGTGCCCAGTTCCTCTCTGCAGATGGAACTCAGGGGAGCAGGAAATGGCCAAGGGGTGGTTCTTCTTTATTCTCCTCTGGATAAAGCTTCAAATGTTCCCATCAGTCTAAGTGGCCAGATGGTTTCCCTCTTTTTACCACCTAGACTTCCTCTTTCAGGTGGTCATGACTCCTTCAGGGTGGGAGCAGTGAACACATTAAAAACCAAGAAAGCGGCCTCTAGGGGAGTAGGCAAGATGTTTATTCCCCTTGCTTTAACATATGTGAGGTCTCTGGGCACCCTGCACACTCAGAGGCTGCCTGAGGCCAGATGACTCCTGCAGGCTCTGTGGGTAACATACACTCATGCACTCCTTTATGTCACTCTTACCTGGGCCCTTTCACTCCCGTTTCACAGGGTGCCTGATTCTTCACCTCCTTCTAAACTGTGTGCTTGGTTGGGAACATTCAGGGCATGGTGCCTTCACGCCCCTTTCTGCACCTGTTTGGTGGTGTGTCTTCCCTTTTCCCCTGCTCTGATCAGGACTAATGTTAATGATGTTTCTCTCTACTGCAAGAAGAAATCCCCTGCTCTAAAGCTCTCTGTGCTCAATTTGCTCTTTGATTTGTGCGCTATCAAGTTTACCCTAACAGCAAACTGGGCTCAATATCACAAACTAAAATCTTAGACCTTTAATTTCATAGCCAGTTTCTGGTGATTCTTTCTCCACACACCACTCCTGTGCTGTGCCTCCTAATATGGATGTCCTCTTATCCCATTCTGTTTTCAGTACTGTGTTACAAGACCCCAGGCATCTATCTTTCTTTTTTCCCGCTACAGCAAACTCATTGTAACTTGATGGGTAGTCAAATTCATAGCTGTCTTTATGAATTTAAACCCAGCACCCACCAGCCAACAGGTTGAGATGCGACCTCCAGCTTTCTGTTCAATTTCTGATCCAGAGAGATATTTATTTTTAAGAGAGGTTATATGTTCTTGACACTAGTTTTGTATCAATGAATATAGCAAATAAAAATCGATTAAACATTGTTTTGTGGATGTAGAGAAAGAAGTGTAAAGGATTGTGTCTACAATTTCCCACTGGAATTTTAATTGACTTTATGTTGCATTTATAAATTAACTTGGAAAGAACTAACATTTGACAATCTTTTTTTTTTTTTTTACAATCACTTACTAAAATAAATAGAATTCATTTGTAAAAGTATTTTAATTAATCCCTACAGTCTATTAGAAGAGAATGCTCTTATCAGTAATTAATGAAACATTTTTCTACACTTTCTCTACAGTAATGTCTCCTTTTTAAATTTTATTTTTTATTTCAATAGGTTTTTGGGGAACAGGTGGTGTTTGGTTACATGAATAAGTTATTTAGTGGTGATTTCTGAGATTTTGGTGCACCTCACCCAAGCAGTGTACACAGTACCTAATGTGTAGTCTTTTATCCCTCACTCCCCTCCCAACATTTCTCCCCAAGTCCCCAAAATTCATTGTATCATTCTTATAATTCATTGTATCATTCTTATGCCTTTGTGTCCTAATAGCTTAACTTACAATTATAGTGAGAACATAAGAATGCTTGATTTTTCATTCCTGAGTTACTTCACTTAGAATAATAGTCTCCAGTTCCATCCAGGTGGCTGCGAATGCCATTATTTATTTAGTTCCTTTTTGTGGCTGAGCAGTGTTTCATGGTGGATATTCTTTATCCACTTGTTGATTGATGGGCATTTGAGCTGGTTTCATATTTTTGCAATTGCAAATTATGCTGCTATAAATGTGTGTGCAAATATCTTTTTCATATAATGACTTTTTTTCCTCTGGGTAGATACCTAGTAGTGGGATTGCTGGATCAAATGGTAGACCTACTTTTAGTACTTTAAGGAATCTCCACACTGTTTTCTATAGTGGTTGTACTAGTTTACATTCCCACCAACAGTGTAAAAGTATTCCCTTTTTACCACATCCATGCCAACATCTATTATTTTGATTTTTTGATTATGGCCATTCTTGCAGGAGTGAAGTGGTACCACATTGTGTTTTGATTTGCATTTCCCTGATCATTAGTGATGTTGAGCGTTTTTTCATATGCTTGTTAGTCATTTGTCTATCTTCTTTTGAGAATTGTCTATTCATGTCCTTAGCCCACTTTTTGACGGTATTTTTTTGTTTCTTTCCTGCTGATTTGTTTGAGTTCTTTGTAGATTCTGGATCTTAGTCTTTTGTCTGATGTATAGACTGTGAAGATTTTCTCCCACTCTGTGGGTTGGCTGTTAACCCTGCTGATTGCTTATTTGGCTGTGCAGAAGGTTTTTAGTTTAATTAAGTCCCATCTGTTTATCTTTGTTTTAGTTGCATTTGCTTTTTGGTTCTTGGTCATGAAGTCTTGGCCTAAGCCAATGTTTAGAGGGGTTTTTCCGATGTTATCTTCTAGAATCATTATGGTTTCAGGTCTTAGATTTAAGTCTTTGATCCACCTTGAGTTGATGTTTGTATAAGGTGAGAGATGAGGATCCAGTTTCATTCTTCAACATGTGGCTTGCTAATTATCCCTGCACCATTTGTTGAATATGGTGTCCTTTCCCATCTTTATGTTTTTTTTGTTTGCTTTGTCAAAGATCAGTTGGCTGTGAGTATTTGGCTTTATTTCTGGGTTATTGATTCTGTTCCATTCGTCTATGTGCCTATTTTTATGCAAGTACCATTCTGTTTTGGTGACTATGGCCTTATAGAATAGTTTGAAGTTAGGTAATGTGATGCCTCCAGGTTTGTTCTTTTTGCTTAGCAATTGCTTTGGCTATGTGGGCTTCTTTTTGGTTCCATATGAATTTTAGGATTTTTTTTTCTAGTTCTGTGAAGAATGATGGTGGTATTTTGATGGGAATTCCACTGCAATTGTAGATTGCTTTTAGCAGTATGGTCATTTTCACAATATTGATTCTACCTATCCATGAGCATGGGATGTGTTTCCATTTGTTTGTGTTATCTATGATTTCTTTCAGCAGTGTTTTTTACTTTTCCTTGTAGAGGTCTTTCACCCCCTTGTTTAGGTATATTCCTAATTTTTTTTTTTTTTTTTTTTTTTGCAACTGTTGTAAAAGGGGTTGAGCTCTTGATTTGATTCTCCGTTTGGTTGCTTTTGGTGTATAGCAGAGCTACTGATTTGTGTACATTAATTTTGTGTCCTGAAACCTTGCTGGATCTATTTACTAGTTCTAGGAGTTTTTTGGATGAGTCTTTAGGGTTTTCTACGTATACAATCATATCATCAGCAAACAGCAACAGTCTGACTTCCTCTTTACCAATTTGGATGCTCTTTGTTTTTTTCTCCTGTATGATTGCTCTGGCTAGAACTTCCAGTACTATGTTGAATTGAAGTGCTGAAAGTGGGCATCCTTGTCTTGTTCCAATTCTCAGGGGGAATGCTTTCAGCTTGTCCCCATTCAGTATAATATTGGCTGTGGGTTTGTCATAGATGGCTTTTAATACCTTAAGTTATGTCCCTTCTATTCCTATTTTGTTGAGGGTTTTAATCATAAAGAATGCTGGATTATGTCAAATGCTTTTTCTGCATCTATTGAGATGATCATGTGAATTTTGTTTTTAATTCTGTTTATGTGGTGTATTACATTAATTGGCTTGCATATGTTAAATCAACCCTGCATCCCTGGTATGAAACACATTTGATCATGGTGGATTATCTTTTTGATATGCTTTGGATTCAGTTAGCTAGTATTTTTATAAGGATTTTTTCATCTATGTTCATTAGGGATATTGGTGTGTTGTGTTCTTTTTTTGTTATGTCCTTTCCTGATTTTGGTATTAAGGTGACACTGGCTTCATAGAGTGATTTAGGGAGGATTCCCTCTCTCTCTATCCTGTAGAATAGTGTCAATAGGATTGATCCCAATTCTTCTTTGAATGTCTGATAGAATTCAGCTGTAAATTCCTCTGGTACTGGATTTGTTTTTGTTGGGAATTTTTTTTATTATCATTTCAATCTTGCTGCTTGTTATTGGTCTATTCAGAGTTTCTGTTTCTTCCTGGTTTAATCTAGGAGGATTACATATTTCCAGGAATTTATCCATCTCCCTCAGGTTTCCTAATTTATGTGTGTGAAGGTGTTCATACTAGAATTGAATAATATTTTTTACTTCTGTAGTATCAGTAATAATATCTCCTGTTTCATTTGTAATTGAGCTTATTTGAATCTTCTCTCTTCTTTTCTTGGTTAATCTTGCTAATGGTCTATCAATTTTATTTGTCATTTCGGGTAACCAGCTTTGTGTTTCATTTATCTTTTGCATTTTTTTTGTTTAAATTTCATTTCATTCTGCTCTGATCTTCATTATTTCTTTTCTTCTGCTGGGTATGAGTTTGGTTTGTTTCTCTAAGTCTTTGAGATGTGACTTTACATTGACTGTTTGTGCTCTTTCAGATGTTTTGATGTAGGCATTTAAGGCTATGAGCTTTCCTTTTAGCACTGCCTTTGCTGTATCCCAGAGGTTTTGACAGGTTGTGTCACTATTATCATTCAGTTCAAAGAATTTTTGAATGTTAATCTTGATTTCATTGTTGACCCAATGATCATTCAGGAGTAGGTTATTTAATTTCTATGTATTTGCATGGTTTTGAGGGTTCCTTTTGGAGTTGATTTCCAATTTTATTCAACGGTGGTCTGAGAGAGTACTTAATATAATTGTGATTTTCTTAAATGTACTCAGACTTGTTTTGCGTCCTATCATATGGTCTATCTTGGAGAATGTTCCATGTGCTAATGAATAGAATGTATATTCTGTAGCACATGAATGTTCTGTAATCATCTGTTGAGTCCATTTGTTCTAGGGTATAGTTTAAGTCCATTGTTTCTTTGTTGACTTTCTGTCTTGATGACCTGACTAGTGCAGACAGTGGAGTATTAAAGTCCTCCACTATCATTGTGTTGCTATCTATCTCATTTTTTAGGTCTAGTAGTAATTGTTTTATAAATTTGGGAGCTCCAGTGTTAGGTGCATATATGTTTAGGATTGTGATATTTTCTTGGGCTAGTCCTTTTGTCATTATATAATGTCCTTTTTTATCATTTTTTAACTGCAGTTGCTTTAAAGTTTGTTTTGTCTGATATAAGAATTGCTACTCCTGCTTGCTTTTGGTGTCCATTTGCATGGAATATCTCTTTCCACCCCTTTACCTTAAGCTTATGTGCATCCTTATGTGTTAGATGAGTCTCCTGAAGACAGCAGAAATTTGGTTGATGAATTCTTATCTATTCTGCCATTCTGTATCTTTTAAGTGGAGCATTTAAGCCATTTACATTCAATGTTAGTACTGTTTGTTGCCTGAATGTCTTGTTTGCTTGTCTGTTTCATTGTGTTATTGTTATATAGGTCCTGTGAGATTTATGCTTTAAAGAGGTTCTATTTTGGTGTATTTTGAGGATTTGTTTTAAGATTTAGAGCTTGTTTTAGCAGTTCTTGTAGAGTGGGGCTGGTAGTGGCGAATTGTCTCAGCATTTGTTTGTCTGTAAAAAACTGTATCTTTCCTTCATTCATGAAGCTTAGTTTTGCTGGATACGAAATTCTTGGCTGATAATTGCTTTGTTTAAGGAGGTTAAAAATAGAACCCCGATCCCTTCTAGCTTTCAGGATTTCTTCTGAGAAATCTGCTGTTATTCTGATAGCTTTTCCTTTATAGGTTACCTGATGCTTTTGCCTCATAGCTCTTAAAATTCTTTCCCTTGTCTTTACTTTAGATAACCTGATAACTATGTGCTTATTTGCATGGTTTTGAGGGTTCCTTAAAACCTAGGTGATGATCTTTTTTAGATGAATTTCCCAGGTGTTTTTTGAGCTTCTTGTATTTGAATGTCTAGATCTCTAGCAAGGCCAGGGAAGTTTTTCTTGATTATTCCCTCAAATATGTTTTCAACACTTGTAGATTTCCCTTCTTCCTCGGGAAAACCAATTATTCTTAGGTTTGGATGCTTAACATAATCCCAAACTTCTTGGAGGCTTTGTTCATTTTTTAAAGTTCTTTTTTCTTTGTCTTTGATGAATTGGGTTAATTAGAAAGCCTTGCCTTTGAGCGCTGAAGTTCTTGCTTCTACTTTTCCAGTTCTATTGCTGAGACTTTCCAGTGCGTGTTGCATTTCTCTAAGTGTGTCTTGATTTCCAGAAGTTTGATTTTTAAAAATTTATGCTATTACACTGGAGATTTTTCTTCTACGTCCTGTATTATATTTTTGATTTATTTAAATTGGAGTTCACCTTTCCCTGGTTCCTCCTTGGTTAGCTTAATAATTGACTTTCTAAATTATTTTTCTGGCAATTCAGAGATTTTATTTTGGTTTCTATCCATTGCTGGTGAGCTGATATGATCTTTTAGGGGTGTTAAAGAATTGTGTTTTGCCATATTACCAGAATTGTTTTTCTGGTTTCCTCCTCATTTGGGTAGACTATGTCAGAGGGAAGATCTGGGACTCTAGCTGCTGTTTAGATTCTTTTGTCCCACAGGGTGCTCCCTTGATATGGTGCTCTTCCCCTTCCCCTAGGAATGGGGCTTCCTGAGAGCCCAACTGTAGTGACTGTTTTTACCCTTCTGTATCTAGCTACCCAGCAGAGCTACCAGGCTCCAGGATGGTATTGGGGAGTGTCTGCAAAGAGTCCTGTGATGTGATCCATCTTCAGGTCTTTCAGCCGTGGGTACCAGCACCTGCTCAGGTGGAGGTAGCAGGGGAATGAAGTGGACTCTTTGAGGTTCCTTGGTTATATTTTTGTTTAGTGTGCTGGTTTTGCATTGGTTGGCCTCCAGCCAGGAGGTGGCGGTTTCAAGAGTGTATCCACTGCCCTTGTGGAAGAAGGATCAGATGGTGGGTGGGGACGTAGAGTTCCCAAGAAATTAAGTGCTTTGTCTTCAGCTACCAGGGCAGATAGAGAAGGAGCATCAGATGGGGGCAGAGTTAGGTGTGTCTGAGCTCAGACTCTCCTTTGGTGGGGCTTGCTATGGTGGCAGTGGAGGTGGGTGTGTAGTTCTCAGGCCAGAGGATTTATGTTCCTCAGGGGATTATGGCTGCCTCTGCTGAGTCACACAGGTTGCCAGGGAAGTGGGGTAAGTCGGCAGTCACAGGCTTTACCCTGCTGCCATACAGCCTGCAGTCCTAAAGATGGGTCTCACTCCCACCGTGGCCCTCCCAACAGCATCAAGTCAATTTCCGGGCAGTTGGTGACCAGGGCTGAGAACTTGCCCTGGAGAACTCAGCCTTCCTGCTGAGAAAGCAAATGGACTCATGGTTTTCCGATGTCTCATTGAGCCAGCAGCAGTGATCCAGTTCCTTCAAAGGGTCTGTGGATTCTCTCAGCTTTCCTGGTATGTTCCTAGGGTAATTCTTGTAGCAAAAGTTCACGATGTGAGTCTTCACATGCGGCTGTCTGAGCAGGAGCTGCAGGCTAGTCCTGCCTCCTTTCCCTCTATGGTAACATCTCTGATTCTAATTCTCCTTATTGCTTTCCTTGGAACTATCAAAACAATGTTAAATGGCAATGCATTTTCTCATTTAATGGTAATATTTCTATTTATGAAATATGATGGATTGAAAATTATCTACAAATTTTCATCTAATGTAGGCATTATTTTGTTTGCAGTTTTATAAAAAGTTCTTACAAGAATATTTTAAATTTATCACTTTAAGGCCAGGCGCAGTGGCTCACACTTGTAATCCCAGCATTATGGGAGGTTGAGGTGGGAGGATCACCTGAGGTCAGAAGTTCAAGACCAGGCTGGCCAACATGGTGAAACCCCATCTCTACTAAAAATAGAAAAATCACATGGGTGTGGTGGTGTGTGCCTGTAATCCCAACTACTCGGGAGGCTGAAGTGGGAGAATCACGTCAACTCTGGAGGCGGAGGTTGCAGTGAGCCGAGATCACACCACTGCACCCCAGCCTGGGTGACAGAGTGAGACTCCATCTCAAAAAAAAAAAAATTATAACTTCAACATTTATAAAGTTGCATGTATTTTATAGTTCTTTTTCTTTTGACAAATTTGTTATAAATAAGAGGTTCTTGATTATCCATCTATCCTTAGCTTTCCATAATAAATTTTATTTTTGTTAGATTTTTAATATTTTTGTTAAATTTCATATGCTAATAGTCTATATAGATTTTATATTTATTATTCATAAGAAAAATTAATTTGTTGAAAATGTCATTTTCAATTTTTGCTATTAACTATTTTGCATTTTTGTAATTTTGACAATTTGTGTTTCCTTAGAAACTCATTAATTTAATTTAAAATTGCAAATTACTTACATAGCGTTATAACTATGGTTCTCCTAAAATTTGTATTTCCTTTCTATACCTATATCTGTATATTTGTGTTTTATTTCTATAAGTTATTTTCCAGATTCTGACTTTTATTTTTAAAAGGATGAAATATTGAATTTATTTAGAAATTCAAATTATTTTTACTTTTCAAATTTATCAAACTTTGTCATTCTTCTTAATCCCCCACCATGCTTTTCTCAATCTAGTTTTGTTGTTTTATTTCTAACTTTTTGATTTAAGTGATTTTTGTGTTTTTCATCTTAAAATAAAAATTCAAATTATGAGGATTACCAATATGCTTTTTGTACAGCTTTTACCTTGATCCTAAAAATGTAATAAATCATGGTATTGTTGTTATTCTCTAAATGATGTTAGAAATACATTTTCAATGCCACCAAAGAAATAGCACTCGAACATGAATTTTCTCAGCAAGGCAATTTTACTTCTATAGAAGGATGCATCTCACAGATGGAGCAATGGCGAGAGCACACCTGAACAGGGGAGGGGAAGGAGTTTTTATCCCTGATGCAGGTAGCCCCTACTGCTGTGTCATTCCCCTATTGGTTAGGGTTGGACCACACAGTCTAAGCTAATTCCTATTGGCTATTTTAAAGAGAGTAGGGTTACAAGCCAGAGTGGTGGGGTGAGCAGTTCTGGTGGGAAAGACGGTTACAGAACAAATGACTAAAGGTGACTCAGGTCAGAACAAGTGACCAGGGGTGACTCAGCTTGCAGCAGGTGATCAGGGGTGACTCAGGACAGAGCAGGTGATCAGGAGTGACTTAGGATGGATCAGGTGACCAGGGGTGACTCAGGACTGAGCAGATGACCAGGGAAACAGATGTGAACTACTGATTAGAACTGGTGAGGAGGTTGTTTACTGAAACTAGGGGCAAGGAGATGAGGAGAATGAGGAAGTTAAACTTTAAAATGAAGATCATAGAACTGAACATACTGACATACTGATTCTTTGAAGAGAAACTTAGAACTCACTGTATTTAACAATGACATATATGATTTTAATATAGTATTTTTATCAAAACTTTAGAAGACTTTTTTTCAGATACTCATTATCTTATTTTTTTTTTCTTTTTTTTTTTTTTTTTTTTTTTGAGATGGAGTCTTGCTCTAGCACCCAGCCTGGAGTGCAGTGGTGTGATTTCAGCTCACTGCAACTTCTGCCTCCTGAGTTCAAGTGATTCTCCTGCCTCAGCCTCCTGAGTAGCTGGGATTATAGGCGCATGCCACTGCACCTGACTACATTTTGTATTTTTAGTAGAGATGGGGTTTTACTATGTTGGCTAGGCTGGTCTCGAACTGTTGACCTCAGGTGATCCACCCACCTCGACCTCCCAAAGAGCTGGGATTACAGGTGTGAGCCATTGCACCCAGCCTATCTTATTTCTTCCTTCAATATTTTTACAAAATAATTTTAAAGACTTTTTTGAAGTTTAATTTACATATGAAAAAGGACATCCAACGACTTTTCATAAAATGAATATAATTATATAATCAGTACCTACCTCAAGAAACAGAACCAGACCACCAACCCATAAATTCCATCTGATCACATCCCTGTTGAGGTTAACTCTTATTTGCATCTTTTTTGTTTTTAATACAACTTAATGTATTATTAAAGGCAATCTTGTAAACAAAACTCAGGACAAGAAATAGAACTTTGGCAGCTAACTTATAAGTCATTCTGTGTACTCCATTCCAAACACAACCTCTTTCATCTAAATGATTTTTTAGAATTCATTACTCAAGAGTGTATTCCTAGACACCATAGTTTAATCTTGCATGTTTGTAAGATACTTGATAGGGCCTTTAAGTTACTCAATTCACAGGTCCTTTCTCCATTCCTTTCATTTCTTTACAAACTCTCTTTTGAAGAACCTGGACTGTTGGACATGGTGAATTGGCCTACAAACTTTGCTGACTGCATACTGATGATGGAATTTAACATGTTCATTTTTTCCATTTCTTGCAATTGCAGCTGGATTCAGAGGTTTAGTTAGACGCAGGTTCAATCCTTTGGCATGACTAAACAGGAGATGGTGTTCTCTTTCATCAAGAGGCACATAATGTCTGGGCCAGGTGAATTGGCTCATGCCTGTAATCCTAGCACTTTGGGAGGCTGTGGCAGGCGAATTGCTTGAGCCCAGAGTTTGAGAACAGTCTGGGAAACATGGCGAAACCCTGTCTCTACCAAAAATACAAAAATTAGCCAATCTCATAACCTTGTGTAAAAATAAACAAATAAATATTAAAATATAAAACTAAAAAATAGGCACATAATAGCTGGTCTTTAGTCTTTTTTTTTTGCTTTTAGCAGTTTTGATGTTTAATGCTTAGGTGAATTCATCCATTGCAAAATGGTGACGTTTTAACCTAGTCTTTTTGTTTTCATTTACTAGTTTGGGTAATTTTGTACAGAGATGCTTTAACTGTCTTTTATTTGGCTACTCAGAGGTGCAGTTCATACAGGAAAAGAGACAATTTATTTCCCCAGTTTTCACGATAATCAATTGGTTTTCAGCTGTCCTCAGAAAGTGACAGATTAGGTTTTCATGTATTTGTTTCCTTGTATCATTCTGACTTCATTCTGATAGAATTAGAATGTATCACAAGTGTCACTTTGTGCTTAGTTATCTCTTTTACTTCTTAGAATTTCCCTTTTTTATTCTCTCCCCATTCTCCTCTAGTCATTTCTTCATCCATATACTAGAAATAATAACTCAAATGTTTAAATGAAGGTTCAATGCTATACCACATAAAATCCACCTTGTGCAGAAACAGACATGCTGTTGTCATTTAACTGCAACTAACTTATATGAAGAAAGTTGCAGACCTGAAATCAAATCTATCTTGCTCCAAATGCTACATGCTATATCTATTTCTGTCTGTGGGCAGATAATGCAGTTTTACTTGGGTTAATCTATGTCAATAGGTGAAAACTCAACATTAAGAACTAATTATGTTTGAGAACAGAAAGTAGAGAAAATTTATTAGTTGAGCAAGTGTTTGAGGTTGGTATGTGTAAAGAGAGTTGTGATACTACTTATTCTGAAGAGAAATCATGCTGTATGGGATTGAATCTCTCTCAAGTGTTTCCTTGATTTTTCCCTGCAGTCATAGAAGAAGTAAGATATTTTTGTTGAGTTTGGAGGTGGGTTTTGAAAAAAAAATTCTAACTTCTCTATTTACAAGTACATGTAGACAAAAGAATTGTAACTTCTAAAGCAAAATTAGGTTTATTTCTTCATCCCTGGAAGACTGACTCTCTCCTTTATAATTCTATTTCATCATTTGTAAAATAATTGGAAAATGAAATTCAAATAAGTACTCTTGAAAAGAAGAATAAATTTACATCCAAATAATGGTCTGCAAGTCCCTTATTATACTCCATATCTGTGTAATTAGTTTAATTATAACTAAATCACACTTGCATTAATTATATTTTAACCTTGATTATTTGTAATGTTAATTGCACATTGGTATTCAAAGAATTAAATAGGTAATTAGCAGCACAATGGAATTTTTCACTACTTGGAGAGTTGAAATGTACCTTCCTGCCCATGAAGACCATAGCTTATTGCTACCTAATTGAAACACATCTACTCATTCATTCATTATATTAAGGTATTTTTGTCTCTTCTTTGAGGTTATATTATCTAAAACAGGGCTCTTTTACTTTCCTGTTTAATTTACTAATCTCCATGAACGCACATCTTCAAACTTGAGAGTAATACATGTCTAAATATATTTCAAAATTGGCCACTATAGTTTGGGTCAGAGCGTGTCATGTTCTCCTGATATACTGATAGTTGTCTCAGGCCAGAAATCACATACATTTTTATTATTATTATTTTTTATTCTCTGTAGCTCTTCTTCCTACTATTGTAACTCTCAACTTTTTGTCTCGGCAAGTTGTCAAGGCTGCAGCATAATAGACTAGGTCCCAGAGGAAGTGAAGACAAGGCAGTGAAGTAAGGAATTTAAGACTAAGATTTGTTTTATGAATTTGATCAACACAGTTGAGAAGTGGGCATAAGAATAAATAATTATTTGACTTAAAACTAGCAGGCTCATATCTGGCACACTAAAGTCCTGCTAAGGTAGTGGCAAGATTAACAAAAGGCTCTAAAAATTTGGAGACAAATTTTCTGATGAAAATCTTATGTTGTGATATTTACTTAAAATATGAAAGGCTGTGGCATTTTTATTTGGTCAGCACAGTGTTAAAATTCTGGATTTGGATTGGTGTTGGTTCCAGTTTGTCACAGTTGCCAACATTGCTTGTTGTCTTATTGATGGACACCATCAAACATTTACTTGGACTATTACATCTGAAATTATTGAAATTTGTGGCTCCTGAACACCATAAATGTTAATCTCATTAGCCATGATTTACTGTGTCTCTCTTATTCGCTGAGTATTAAGTTAGGGGCTTTACATTCTTGATCTTATTTGATAATTATAATGACAAAGAGGTTGTTATCCTAATTTTACTGACAAGAATCTAAGATTCAGAAAAATTAAGTGGCTTGCCAAAGTCAAACTTCTAGAACATGATGGAGCTTTGAATCCAAGTTTTTGAAACTCTAAATCAGATGCACTTCCTATCTACCCTTTGACTATTAGAGAAAACCCACAAAGTAGTCACAATCAATGAGATGGAACATAAAATATTTTAAAAGGGAGAAGAAAAAGATATATATATATATATATATACATATAAAATATCATGTATATAAATATCATATGATATACATCTTAGTTATATCTACATATATATTTTAAAAGGAAAGTTGACAGATACCACAGCAGACACATATTTTTATAATAAATATTATTGGGAGTATCTTTCCTTAAAAAATCAAACACTCAGAAACTGGGTTAAAAAAGGTATTATTTTTTTTTTTTTACATGACACAACACACCATTACAGTGAAATTAAAAATAATGGCCATTATGCAAATGAAAACAAAATAAAACTGTATAAATACATTAACATTTAAATATATAATTCAAGTAAAGGCACATATGAGGCAAAGGCACTACTAAATAAAATACATTCTTTGATGTGAAGTCATTGCAGTCAAGAAATTCTGTATATGAAAGACATAGAATGATAAGGTGTAAAGCAAAGTCTGTTGGGAAAACCAGAAAGAGAATGGGAGGATACGTTGGAAGGAAGAGACCTTAACTCTTTACTCTAATTATCTAATAGTTAAAAAGTGTAATATATTTGGAGAATGAATTTCACATCATCAACACAAGAAACAAGACTGTTTAGCATACAAACATGACAAATACAACTCTTCATTTTTATTTATGAAGTACTAGAGTAATTCCTGTTAAAATAAGAAACAGAATAACATGATCAACATTATTATTTAGCATTTTCTGGAACTTAAGTTCCTGCTATAAGACATAGTTTAAAAAATAGTATGAGTATTTATACTGATAATTATTATCTTTTGTGTCATCATACACTTAAATACCCAAGAAGATCAATTAAGAAATAATTTCAGCTGAAGTGGCCAGAAAAAATAAAAAATACATACAAGGCTCTATAATATGAAAAACACTTAATTACAATAGAAAAAAACACATGCAAGGTAATGAATAACCTTAGAAGGAAATATGGTCAACCTATATGTTAAAATCTAGATGATATTTTCAGCATAAAAGAATAAATAAGTAATGAGATATATACCATGTTGCTGAATGGAAAAGCTGAATCATCTTACTATTACTCTCCTCTAGCAAGTTTTATAGATTTAATGTAATTCCAATTGATATTGCAGAGAATAGAGTAGGCTTTACACAGAATTTCTGAAGTTTTAAACACAAGAATAAATAGATGGGTCTAATTGTGAGATTTTTCAAAAAGAATAGGTAGATAATGGCTAATTGTCTTAAGAAATATTTCAGTGCATTATATTGACTTTGTAATAAAATAATCTTTCTAATTGGATCGCTTGATTGATAAGAGAAGAGAAAATCAAAATATAAAAAAGGTAGTATACACATTTTACATTAGTGATAAAAGGAAAAGAAGTTGCAAAATTTTCCTGAGATTGGTATTTTCTATCCCTCAGAGAAAATTAGAAATAAAGCAAATAAATAAACACATTGTTTATTCAATCAGGACATTTCTTTTAGACATTAAATTAATATAAAATTTACACTAGAAAATACAGATATTTTTAAACATAGAAATTTAAATTTCTTCTGTAAGTCGAAACATTAAAATTGAAAGGCTGAAAACAAGGATCAAATAAGACAAAGCATTAATAGGTATAATATGTAAATTACTGTATAGTGATAAGGAAAAGACTGCAATTACAATACAAATAGGCTAGCTGGGCACGGTGGCTCACGCCTGTAATCCCAGGACTTTGGGAGGCCGAGGCAGGTGGATTGACTGAGGTTGGGAGTTCGAGACCAGCCTGGCCAGCATGGTGAAATCCTGTCTCTACTAAAAATACAAAAATTGGCCGAGCGTGGTGACGGGCACCTGTAATCCCAGCTACTCGGGAAGCTGAGGCAGGAGAATCGCTTGAACCCAGGAGTCGGAGGTTGCAGTGAGCCGAGATTGTACCATTGCACTCCAGCCTGGGCAACAGAGGGAGACTCCATCTCAAAAAAGTAAAAAAAAAAAAAAAAAAAAAAAAAAAAAATAGGCATAAGACTTAAGCATTAAACACAATATGAAAATGAATGGTTAATAAATATTTTAAAAATAGTTGCCATCATTAATATAAAAATGCAAAGCAAACAACAGATACATATACATTTTTAATCATTATAAACAACTAAAATGTAGTGCACCATTTCATGAAGATATAGTAAAGTGGACACTGTTATATGCTTATCTTTGGAATACAAATCATTATAATTTTACTGGAGTTAAGCATGGCAATATATATAAAAAATACTTGGGCTAACAATTTTCCTTCTGGGAAATTTGTGCCTAGGGAGATAACAGAAACTTGGATAAAGGTTTAAATGAAAATATATTTATTCTAGTAAATAATTGAGAAGATATTGTTCCTATATATTTAACAATTGCATGAATTACAAAATGTTGGTGCAAAATCATTTAAAATAATATTAAATAGATTAAAATGGAAGATTAGCATAACTTGAAAATGCTCTCATTACTAGATAAGAATTATCTAAAACTATTATATTAGTACCTATCTGAGGTCACAAGAAAGAAGGGAAATTTCCAGGTGCCATGAAAGAAGAAATCAACAAACCTGATGTGATACTGTGCAATATGTATTTCTGTCTTAGACCCATTTCCAAGCCTACAACTCCTAAAATTCTTGGAATGTCCAAACTGATGTCATTTTTTTGCTAATGATTTACGGGGTTGGCAGCCTCTAGGTCACTTCAGGATGGGGCTGGTCACCAGAAAGACCAAGACAGGACTAGAGGGTTGGGACTTCCAGCCACACCCCTCAATCTCAGAGGATGATGAGGCGCTGAAGGTTAAGTTGATCACAAATGACCAGCAATTTATTCAACCATGCCTCTGTAAAAGCTTCTGTAAAATCCCCCAAAGACTGGGTTCAGGGAGTTTCTGGATACCTGAACACACGATAGTTCCTGGAGGATGGTTCCCAGAGAGGGATGGAAGCTCCATACCCCATCCCACGTGCTTTCCCTTATGCACCTTTTCATTTCTATCTTTTGTAATAGTCTTTGTAATAAACTGGTAAATGCAAATAAGTGTTTCCCTGAGTTCTGTGAGCCATTCTAGCAAATTAATCAAACCCAAGAAGGGGGTCATAGGATCCCTGGCCGATCCCAAAAGGTCAGAAGCTCAGGTAAAACAACCTGAGGCTTGTGACTGGCATCTGAAAGGGAGTGGTCTTGGGGACTGAGCCCTCAACTTGTAGGATCTGATGATGTCTGCAGGCAGATAGGGTCAGAATAGAACTGAACTAGAGAACACTCAGCTGGTGTCTGCTGCAGAAATGATTGCTTGATTGTTGGTGGGGAGAAATCCCCACACATTTGGTCACAGAAGTCTTGTGTTGATTGTTGTGGTGTGAGAGCAGAGGAAAAACAGTCAGAGTTTTCACCCTTTCATTCCAGAGTAATTGCTTGTGTTGCCACCTAAGAAAGGGGCAAAGCATATGTAGATTTCCGATTTGGAGGCATAGGTTTTAATGTCCCTGATGGTGCAAGAGCTATGACTGCAGCTCTGCATGAGGAGAGGCATTGAACTGAAACTCTGTAATACAAAGCTAGGATCGTTGAAAGGCTGCATCCTTACTGAAGGGGTAGGATCTAGAAAAGACCTTCTACTGGCATAGAAAGATAATAGGAAAACATTGATTTCTGTCTAGGATTAGAGGTGAAAAGAAAAAAATCTCCCCTGGAATTTTGAAAATCTGAGTTTATACCCTAGAACTGAAACTCCTAGAATTGTGGGAGTTTAAATTTGACTACCTGTGATCTGAGAACCACAACTCCCCCTACCCAAGAATATAATATAAACATTGACCTCAGCTTGATGATACCCATGGGCACTTTTAAGAAGAAAACACAAATCTTTGCAAGGTTGGTCTCACAGCTCATATATCATTTTTTTTAAAGAGCCCATTAAAGTGGAGTGCCTAAACAAACATTACAAAACACACAAGACAACTATCTACTATATAGATAAATTAATGGCTATAACAAAAAGGAGAATTGGCACACAAAGAATGTAATGTAAGAGAACTACAATCACAAAGAAAATGTAAGAAGTACCATGATATTATGAGAGAGAATAGATTTGATAAAAAAGTACTAAGATTAAAAACTATGGCTATTAAAAAGAAAAGCAATGGTTGGGTTAAAAACAAATGATGTACTACTAATAAAAAATATGAAAATGAAATTATGTGAAATACAGACGATAGAAAGAGGTCTAACATAAGTCTAATTAGATTTCTGAACAAAAGAATAGAGACAATGGGAGAGAAGTACCATTTGAAGAAATAATAGATGAGGATTTTCTAGTGTTAAGACAGTTGCTTCCTTCAATTGAAGAAACATTACATTTATTGAGTATAATAAATAAGACATTCATACTTAGGCACTTTGTGTTGAAACCAAGAATTCCAAAAACAAACTCTTAAACAAGATGGCATGTCACCACAAAGTAAGAAATACACCTGCACCTGTTCACAATAATAGCCACTAGCCACTTGTAGCATCTAAAATTAAATGTAAATATGTTTAAATCAAATCAAATTATAATTTTTTTCTCAGCAGCCACTAGCAACATTTCAAGAGTACAAGAACCTTCTGTTTCAGGCAGCACAGATACAAAACATTTTCATTGTTGCAGAAAGTTTAATTTGGCAGTGACGAATTAGACCAAAGACCAACTTCTTGACAGCAAGAATATAAACAGAATCCAGTAAAATGAAAGAACATAATGAATCAAAATGCATTATTAGGTCAATAGTTGTTATATATAGACACAGAATTATAGGTAAGTTTTATTTTTTCTTAATCCTTTCTGTACTTTCCAAATCTTGCGCTATGATCATGTGTTAGATTATCAGACAATTAAATAATAAACAGGATATAAACTCTTAAGACAAAAGCCTTTCTCTTCACATTTCAAACTAGCATTTTTTTGAGTTTGCTCCATTTTAATATATGCAACTGGGATAAACTGTTTTTTCCTTAGGTTTTCCCATTTCTTAAGTGACCCCATCATAGAATTCATGTGAACAATAACTATGAAGTGCTATGATACCATCAAAATTCTAAGTATTATGTATATAATACTTAAAAATTTATGTATAAATTACTGTGCTTCATATAAACCAATGTACTACCAATATATACAAAAAGACATGGAACTCATTTATTGCTTTTAAATGTTTCATCTTCCTTTAGACTAATATGAGTCACAAATTAGAGTAGTTTGAATCATAACCTCACCAACTAGCAACTTGTTGACAATTTAATTTTCTCCATTTAAAATTAAATGACAATTTAACAATACTAACATAGGAAAACAATGAAAGAAAGTCCTCTCTAATTTCACATCAAAGTGATTTTTATTCTTGCAGACACCAGTTTAAAAAAATGGTCTGACTTTGCCTCTGTGTATGTATGTATCAATTATCTGTCTGCATGTACACATGCTTGCATGTACCTATACACAAAAATGCTCATATACAGTGTATATTTTTTTATTCATTTCACCCAGTTTTTAAATTTACATTATCATGTCAAAATGTTTTCAGAACTGCTGCACAGTCTTCACATTAATGCCTACCTTGTATTCCACTGGTTTTCTATGCCAGCATGTACTGAGTCATTTCTCTATTACATAGTTATATTCTCATTTGAATTTCCCTTCCCTGGAACAAAGTATCTCTTAGCTGAAAAAGTCTTATTCTGTGAAAGAAAATGCTGCCTCTTCCATGCTATGCCTGAGATATGGCAGAATGTGCAAACTAGCAGAAAGCATCTGTATTTAGCCACAAGCGTTGACTTCAGTCGGCCCCACGTAGATCTGTATTAGATGAGTTTCCCTGCTGCTTGCTGCCTCAGGCTTCCATGGGGAGCACCCAGAATACAGTATGTGCAGAGGTGTTCTTAATTTCACACTGAAGATGCTCACTCCTCTGCACACATGGTCCCTGATGTCCCAACTTTACACTGCTGTAAAAATGATACACATTTCAGTGAATACCATACTTTGGGTACCCATACAATCATTCTTTTCACTTTCAGTACAGTATTTACTAAATTACTTGAGATATTCAGGACTTTATTATGAAATAGGTTTTATGTTAGATGATTTTGCCTAGCTGTAGGCTAATGTAAGTGTTCTCAGCACACTTAAGATAGGCTAGGATAAGCGATGATGCTTGGTAGGTTAGGTGTATTAAATGCATATTCAACTTACAGTATTTTTAACTTACAATAGGTTTATTGGGATGTAACCCCATCCTAAGTTGAGAAGCGTTTGTATTTGCTACTTGTTGATGTTTACTTCCTGTTTGCTAACACACTACCTGGGGTGTGGCTTCTGTCATCCAGGATGTCTTTTGTGTCTTTTCAAGAAAAAACAAGGTTGATGCATAGCTAGAACTGATAATATGCTCTTTTTAGTGGAAAATATCTTCTGTATGTAACAAACTGCTAACTTCTCATACACAGTGAGTATTTTCATTTGTTAGTTTTCACTGGCAAATATTGCTTATCCTATAGGAATACATATATTTCTATATTCCTACCCTGATATGCCACTATAATTAAATCATCTTGTGTACAGTCTTTGTTTCATTACGCAGTGGTATTAGAAAACTTCTGAAAGTCCCCTGGCCGAGAAATGTCCCTAAGCATTTTGTTAATTAAGGGATAATGTCACTGAAGAGGAATATTGGAAGGAATTGCTTTCTTTCTCAGACATTTAAATACAAAAGCCAAGTTGAAGTCTTTGTTAATCTAGAATCTATTTTTCTTTCTAAGGCTATGCCAACACAAAACCATATTTTCTTTAATTAATGGAATACACTACTGGGAGTGAAGGGTGATAAAAACACCAGCATGAGACACATTTTTTTTTTTTTTTTTTTTTTGTCCAAAGATTGTTAAACGTCAAAAGCAACCTCACACTATGGCTTATATATTGAGCTGTGTGAGAGTTCACATGTCAACTTCCAATCTTCAAATTTGAGTTAATGTGTTGTTTGAGCTCCCTAGCGCTTCATGGGAAGTCCTCCCTGGGAGACCTTATCTCCCTTTCAGCTGCTCTCGTTACATAGAAACTAAGCCACCATGAGCAATGTGCAGGTTCCCTCATGCCAGGGTGTTTTCTGCATGCCTTGCTGGCACAGCTTCTATGTTCCCTAATTGCTCCTTACACCTGGGGAGCTCTAATCCTGTCAGTGCCAGGCACAGGTGAGTCTACTGACTCACACAGGAAGGGAGGATTATTCTCAACTTCTTTCTAAGATTGAAACTTGACTACATCTCTATTAAAACAGAGATGGGTGATGGTTGCCTGGTAAACCTATGGCCAAACAAATCTAGCCTATTTAGGAGTCATTATTTTTTCTTTACTTCTTAAAAAAATTTTACTTTAAGTTCCAGGATACATGTGCAGAATGTGCAGGTTTGTTACATAGGTATACATATGCCATGGTGGTTTGCTGCACCTATTAACCTGTCATTTAGGTTTTAGGCCTCGCATGCATTACGTATTTGTCCTAATGCTTTCCCTCCCCTTGCCCTCTACCCGCCAACAGGCCCCGGTGTGTGTTGTTCCCCTCCCTGTGTCCATGTGTTCTCATTGTTCAACTTCCACTTACGAGTGAGAACATGTGGTGTTTGGTTTTCTGTTCCTTTATGAGTTTGCTGAGGATGATGGCTTCCAGCTTCATCCATGTCCCTGCAAAGGACATGATCTCATTCTTTTTCATGGCTGCATAGTATTCCATGGAGTACATGTACCACATTTTCTTTATCCAGTCTATCATTGCTGGGCATTTGGGTTGGTTCCATGTCTTTGCTACCATAAATAGTGCTGCAATAAACATACATGTGCATGTGTCTTTATAGTAGAATAATTTATATTCCTTTGGGTATATACCCAGTAATGGGATTGCTGGGTCAAATGGTATTTCTGGTTCTAGATCTCTGAGGAATCACCACACTGTCTTCCACAATGGTTGAACAAATTTACATTCCCACAAACAGTATAAAAGTGATTTTATTTCTCCACAGCCTCACCAGCATGTATTGTTTCCTGACATTTTAATAATCACCATTCTGACTGACGTGAGATGGTATCTCGTTGTGGTTTTGATTTACATTTCTCTAATGATCAGTGATGTTGAGCTTTTTTCATGTTTGTTGGCCAGTTGAATGTCTTCTTTTGAGAAATGTCTGTTCATATCCTTTGCCCACTTTTTGATGGGATTGTTTGTTTCTTTCTTGTAAATTTGTTTAAGTTCCTTGAAAATTTTGGATATTAGACCTTTGTCAGGTGGGTAGATTGCAAAAATTTTCTCCCATTCTTTAGGTTGCCTGTTCAGTCTGATGCTAGTTTCTTTTGCTGTGCAGAAGCTCTCTAGTTTAATTAAATCGCATTTGTCAATTTTGAATTTTGTTGCCATTGCTTTTGGTGTTTTAGTCATGAAGTCTTCATAGGCAGATGAAGCATAGCTAACATTTCTGTCCTGTGCTTACCACAAAGTAGCTGCATATTTATTTTTACAGAAAATTCTGTGTTTCATATATTTTCTTCTTTACCAAACTCTTTGAAGTCTCTATTTTTCTTTTTTCTTTTTGGAAATGGAGTCTTGCTCTGTTGCCCAGGCTGGAGTGCAGTGGTTCGATGTCAGCTCACTGCAACCTCTCCCCAACCCGATTCAAATGATTCTCATGTCAGCCTCCAGAGTAGCTGGGAGTACAGGCGCCTGCCACCATACCTGGCTAATTTTTGTATTTTAGTAGAGATGGGGTTCATCATGTTGGCCAGGCTGGTTTTGAACTCCTGGCCTCAAGTGATCCACCCCCCTCAGCCTCCCAAAGTGCTGGGATTACAGGCATGAGCCACCAAGCCTGGTCTCTACTTTCTTTTTTATCTTTGAATAACAAATCTCTTAATTTATGTGTGTGTTGTTGTTTATTCTTCTTTTTTCAGTGGATAATGCCACTGGCTGAATAATACTGTGAATCCATCTATCTACCTACCTACCTACCTATCTATCTCATCCATCTATCTTCTTAATCTATCCATCTGTCCATCCATCCATCCATCCGTCCATCCATCCATCCATCCATCCATCTGCTTGGCAGACCTGGCACAGGTCATCCGTGTTATGTCACCACCCCACACTATCAGTGTGCACCAACTGTCATCCCAGGCAGATACGGTTTTTAATAATTTTACAGATAAGACTAATAGAGGCCAATTGAAAATTTTTTTTACCTTCCAACTCTTTACTGAGCATTCTATTTTAGTCATATTTCTAAATATTTCAAGAATTATTTTTTCTCTCTTATTTCTGAAAAAAATGGCATCCTACTTTTTAGAAATGCAATATCTAGATAAATCATTTTTTCTTTAAATTTTGATGTATTTTTCTTTTAAATTAGTTTCTCTGCATTGTTTCAGCTACCTCTAATTTTCTGGAGTTTTTTTGTTTGCTTATATTGTTCATGTCATGTATTTCCTTCAAATAGCTAATGTTTTGTGATTGTCTACTCCTACTTAATACGTGAGCATTAAAATCCTTAATGAAAACCCTTGGTATATGGCTAGGGCTTACTGACGCTGTTCACTATAGAGTGAGCCATCATTCTGATAGAATTTGGTGAGGCAATGAAAGTAAAATGTACATTTAAACTTCATCTTTAATTAGATGCCTAGATTAATTAAAACCACTTTTGCATTGCCACTATAATCCCATGTGATCATGTCGTATTCCTTTGAATTTTTCAAAAATTTGAATTTCCAGAATCAATAGTGAAATATTTTTGAGTTATAGACAGATAAATCTAAGGATTATTAGATCTGTCCTTTTTCTCTTCAGTCTTGATAATGTTCTTTGATTTTAGATTTAGACTGCTTTTAGGTTATTACTTTTTTATTATTTTTTCTTTTCAAATAAATTCGTATGTATTGCACTCTTTTTTTTTTTTTTTAAATGTATGTCTGTTTTAATTTGTTTCTACTGACCACCAACTTTTTCATTCATTTTAATAATGCTTAATTCTCAGTTTGGTAAAATAAATCTTAGTTGTTTTTTATTTTTGTAACAGAGGATGACTGCAGTGGGAGATTCCCTGTCCTGATTCTCTGACTATCAGAGAATAGGTTTCAGTTGCCTTCCCTTCTGAAAGACAAGAATGCACATGCCATTCTAAGGTTACATGTTTTCTCACCAGACTCTGGGCATTGTCCTACTGTCTTCTGACAGTCAACGTGCAATGGAGAGGTCCAAGGCAGCCTCACTTTGCTTCTTGTTCAGCTATTTACATGTTTTATATTCTTTCCTCTGGAGTTAACCAAGAAAAGCAAGAAAACAAAACCCATTAAACTCCTTGTCAAATCATCAAGTCTTAGTAGTATTTTCATTTTTCCTTTTAGCCTTTATTCATAGTTTTTTTTTTTAAATTTAAGAAAATAATTTTGGTTTCCTTGCAGTCCTTACTAATTTTAACCTATTAACCTGTTGTTCTGATTCTGGAGGGCCTTAAAAAAAAAAGTTACAATTTTATCTCAGACATTCCTTTCCTTGGGTTTTGTGTTTCTATTTCATTGAGGCTGCTTCATCTTGCATTCTTTTGGAAATACCAATGTCTTTCCTTAATATTCAGATACATGTTTTGCTGAATCTTATAGATTTTGTTCCTTTTGCACTGTTTATTTTTAGAGGATGTTGTTTTACTCATCTAAGAAAATGTAAGCTCTTTATTAAGTTGATGTTGATCAACAGCAATGGACAGTAGAATTCTCTCTGCTTACTTTGGTGGTGGTTGGATACAGAATTTGGACCTACAACACAGGTTGAATAGAAATGTATAGGTTTTAGTTCAGTCTTGGTTTTTAGCAAGTTTTTACTTTGTACTTCCTTTGTATTGTGGGAGCCTTTTTTTTTTTAGAAAAAAGTATGTATTGACAAATTATAGTTGTATATATTTACAGGGTACAAAGTAATGTTATGATTTAATTTTTTTAATTTTTAATATTTGTTGGTACATAAGAGGTATATATATTTATGGGGTACATGAGATACTTTGATACAGGCATACAGTGCATAATAATCACATCATGACAAATGGGGTACCTGCCCCCTCAAACTCTTACCCTTTTTGTTATAACAATCCAATTATACTGTTAGTTATTTTAAAATGTATAATTAAGTTATTATTGACTGTTATGCTGTCAAATACTAGGTCTTATTCATTCTTTACAACTACTTCTTGTACCCATTAATCATCCCCACTTCCCTCCCCACACACCCACTACCCTCCCCAGCCTCTGGTAACTATCCTTCTATTCTCTATCTCCATGAATTCAATTGTTTTAATTTTTAGCTCCCACAAATAAGTGAGAATATACGAAGTTTGTCTTTCTGTACTTGGTTTATTTCACTTAACACAATGACCACCAGTTCCATACATGTTGCAAATAATGGGATTCTCTTTTATGGCTGAATAGCACTCCACTGTGTATATGTGCCACATTTTCTTTATCTGTTCATCTGCTGATGGACACTTAGGTTACTTCCAAATCTTAGCTATTGTGAACAGTGCTGCGATAAACATTGGACTGCAGATATCCCTTTTACATGCTAATTTCATTTCTTTTGGGTATATACCTAGGAGTGAGATTGCTAGGTCCTTTGGTAGCTCTATTTTTAGTTTTGAGGAACTTCCAAACTTTTCTCCATAGTGATTGTACCAATTTACATTCCTACTAACAGTGTATGAGGGTTACCTTTTCTCTGCATCCTCTCTAGCATTTGTTGCTTGTTGCCTGTCTTTTGGATAAAAGCCATTTTAACTGGGGTGAGATATCTTTTTGTAGTTTTGGTTTGCATTTCTCTGATGATGAGTGATGTTGGGAACCTTTTCGTATACCTGTTTGTCGTTTGTATGTCTTCTTTTGCAAAACGTCTATTCAGATTTTTTGCCCATTTTTAAATCAAATTATTAGATTTTTCCTGTATATCTGTTTGAATTTGTTATGTATTCTGGTTACTAATCCCTTTTCAGATGGATGGTTTGCAAATATTTTCTCCCATGCTTTGGGCTGTCTCTTCACTTTGTTGGTTATTTCTTTTCCAGTGCAGAAGTTTTTTAACTTGTTGTGATCCCATTTGTCTGCTTTGGATCACCTGTGTTTGTGGGGTATTACTCAACAAATTTTTGCCCAGACCAATGTCCTGGAAGTTTTCCAAGGTAATAGTAATAGTAATTGTTCAAGTAATAGTTTCGTATTTTGAGGTGTTAGATTTAATTCTTTCATTCATTTGGTTTTATCATTTTATATGATGAGAAAATAGGGGTCTAGTTTCATTCCTCTGCATTATGGATATCCAGTTTTCCCAGAACCATTTATTGAAGACCATCTTCTTCTCAATGTAGATCTTGACATCTTTGTCAAAAATGAGCTTCCTATGGGTGTATGGATTTGTTTCTGGGATCTCTATTCTGTCCCATTGGCCTATGTGCCTGTTTTTATGCCAGTACCATGCTGTTTTGGTTACTATGGCTCTGTAGTGTATTTTGAAGTCAGGTAAAGTGATTCCTCTAGTTTTGTTCTTTTTGCTTAAGATAGCTTTGTCTATTTTCAGTCTTTTGTGGTTTCATATAAATTTTAGGGTTGTTTTCTCTATTTCTGTAAGAATGTCATTGGTATTTTGATAGGGATTGTATTGAATCTGTAGATTGCTTTGGGAAATATGGATATTCTAACAATATTGATTCTTCCAATTCATGAATATGGAATATCTTTCCTTTTTTTTATTCCTTCTTTGATTTCTTTCACCAGTGTTTTGCCATTTTTATTGTAGAGATCTCTCACTTCTTTGGTTGGGTTAATTTCTAGATATTTAATCTTATTTGTGGTTATATTAAATGGGATTACTTTCTCGATTTCTTTTTCAGATTGTTCACTGTTGGCATATAGAAATGCTACTGATTTTTGTATGTTGATTTTGTATCCTGAAACTTTAATTTGTTTATCAGTTCTAGTAGTTTTTTGTGGTAGAGTGTTTAGATTTTTTTCAAATATAAGGTGATATCATCTGCAGCAAGGGTAATTTGAGTTCTTCCTTTCTAGTGTGGGTGCCCTTTATTATTATTTTTTGATTGCTCTGGCTAGAAGTTCCAGTACTATGTTAAATAACAGTGGTGAAGGTAGATGTCCTTGTTGTGTTTTAGATCTTAGAGGAAAGGCTTTCAGGTTTTCCCTCATTCAGTGTGATACTAGCTGTGGGTCTGTTGTATATGACTTTTATTATGTTAAGGGATGTTCCCCAGTTTTTTGAGGGTTTTTCATCATAAAGGGATGTTGAATTTACTAAATACTTTTTCAGTATCAATTGAAATGATTATATGGTTTTTATCCTTCATTCTGTTGTTATGATGTATCACATTGATTGATTTGTATATGTTGAAACATCCTTACATCCCTAGGATAAATTTCACTTGGTCATGATGAATGATCTTTTTAATTCATTGTTGAATTCAGTTTGCTTGTATGTTGTTGAGGATTTTTGCATCAACATTCATCAGAGATATTGGCACATAGTTTTCTTTTTTTGATATATTGTCTGATGTGGGTATTAAGGTAATACTGGCCTTATAGATTGAGTTTGGAAGTAGTCTCTCCTCTTCTATTTTTCAGAATAGTTTGAGTAGGATTGGTATTAATTTGTTAAATATTTGGTAGAATTCAGCAGTGATATCATTGGGTCCCAGGCTTTATTTTTTGCTGGGATATTTTATTATGGCTTCAGTCTTGTTACTTGTTATTCGTATGTTCAGATTTTGAATTTCTTCATGGTTCAATCTTGGTAGGTTGTATGTGTCTAGGAATTTATCCATTTCCTCTGGATTTTCCATTTATGAACATATAGTAACCACTAATGATCCTTTGAATTGCTGTGGTATCAGTTGTAATTTCTCCTCTTTCATCCCTGATTTTATTTATTTAGGTTTTCCCTCTTTTATTCTCAGTCTGGCTACAGGTTTGTCAATTTTATTTATCTTTTCAAAAAACAAATTTTTATTTTATTGATCTTTTATATTAGTTTCTTTATTTCACATTCATTTATTTCTGTTTTGATTTTTATTTATTTATTTATTTATTACCAATTTTGGGTTTGGTTTGCTCTTGCTTTTCTAGTTCTTTAATATGATTATTAGGTTCTTTGACATTTTTCTTCTTTTTTGATGTAGCCATTTATAGCTATAAATTTTCTTCTTGGTACTGCTTTTGCTGTATTTCATAGATTTTGATAAGTTGTGTTCCCATTAGCATTTAAAGAAATTTTTCAATTTCTTTCTTAATTTCTTTACTAATATACTGGTTATTTGTGATCATATTGTTTAATTTCCATGTGTCTCTATAATTTCCAAAATTCCTCTTGTTCTTGATTTCTAGCTTTATTCTCTTGTGGTCAGGGAAGATGTTTGTTATTATTTCAAAGTTTTTGAATCTTTTAAGATTTGTTTTGTGATCTCATGTATGGTCTTTTCTTGACAGTGATCTATGTGCTGAGAAGGAGAATATATATTCTGAAGCTGTGGAGGGAAATGTTCTACAATATCTGTTAGATCCGTTTGTTCTGCAGTACAGATTAAGTCTAATGTTTCTTTGTTGATTTTGTGTCTGTAATATCTGTTCAGTGTTGAAAGTGGGGCATTGAAGTCCCCAGGTATTGTTATGTTGAGCTCTTTATCTCTCATAATATTTGCTTTATATATCTGAGTGCTCCTGTGTTGGGTACATAAATATTTACAGTTGTTTTACCTTCCTGCTGAACTGACCCTTTTATCATGATGTAATGACCATCTTTGTCTCTTCTTATGGTTTTTGTCTTGAAATCCATTTTTTCTGATATAAATATAGCTACTCATGCTATATTTTGGCTTCCATTTGCATGGAATATAGTTTTTCCATCCCTTTATTTTCAGTCTATGTGTATTTTTATAGGAAAAATGTATTTCTTGTAGGCAGCAGATCATTGAGTCTTGTACTTTTTTTCATTTGGCCACTCTGTTTTTTGATTGGAGAGGTTTGTTAACTTACACTCAATATTATTGATAAATAAGGATTTACTCCTGCTATCTTATTGTTTTCTGTTTGTTTTGGCATCTTCTCATCCTTCTTTTATTCCTTTATTGAAGATGATTTTCTCTGGTGGTATGATTTAATTTTCTGCTTTTTATTTTTTTGTTTATCTGTTGTATGTTCATTGATTTGAGTTACCAATAGCCTTGCAAATACTGTTGTATAACCCACTGTTTTAAATTGATGACAACTTAACAGTGATTGCATAAACAGGCAAAAGGAAACTACTAAAAACTTTAGGTTTTAACCTTGTCCTCCAGCTTCTTAACTTTTGTTGTTTCTCTTTAAGTTTTTTGTGCTATCTATGTCTTCAAAAGTTATTGTAGTTATTAATTTTGATTGAGTTCATCACTTAGTCTTTCTACTTGATAAGAGTAGTTTACACACCACAATTACAGTATTATAATATTCTGTGTTTTTCTGTATGCTCACTATTACCAGTGAGTTTTACACTTTCAGATAATTTCTTATTGCTCATGAAAAACCTTTTCTTTTAGACTGAACAAATGCTTTTAGTATTTCTTGTAGGACAGGTCTGGTATTGATGAGATTATTCGGCTTTTCTTTGACTGGGAAAGTCTTTTTTTTTCCCTTCATATTTGACAGATATTTTCACTGGATATACTCTTGTAGGGTAAAAGTTTTTTCTATCAACACTTTAAATATGTCTTGCCCTTCCCTTTTTGCCTGTCAGTTTTCCACTGAAAAGTCTGCTGCCAGACATATTGGAACTTCATTGTATGTTATTTGTTTCCTTTCTCTTGCTGCTTTTAGAATCCTTTTTTTATTCTTCACCTTTGGGAGTTTGATTATTAAATGGCTCGAGGTAGTCTTCTTTTGGTTAAATCTGCTTGGTGTTCTATTTGTTTGGTGCAAAAGTAATCATGGTTTTTGCCATTAAAAGTAATTACTTTTGGCAATTAAAAGTAATTACCACAATTACATTTGCACCAACATAATATAACCTTCTTGTACTTAAATGTTGATATCCTTCTCTCAGTTTGGTAAGTTCTCTGATATTATCCCTTTGAATAAACTTTCTGCCTCTATCTCTTTCTCTTCCTCCACTTTAAGGTCAACTCTTAGATTTGCCCTTTCGAGGCTATTTTCTAAATCTTATATGCATGCTTCATTCTTGTCTATTCTTTGTTCTTTTGCCTCCTCTGACTGTATTTTTAAGTAGCCTGTCTTCAAGCTCACCAATTCTTTCTTCTGCTTGATCATTTCTACTGTTAAGAGGCTCTGATGCATTCTTTAGTATGTCAATTGTACCTTCCTTTTCCTTCCTTCCTCCCTCCCTCCCTTCTTCCTTCCTTCCTTCCTTCCTCTCTCTCTCCCTTTCACTTTCTCTTTCCCTTTCTCTTTCTCTCTTTTTTCTTTTTTTCTTTTTGGCAGAGTTTTACTCTATCACCCAGGCTGGAGTGCAGTGGCACAATCTTGGCTCACTGCCTCACTCTATCACCTAGGCTAGAGTGCAGTGGCGCAATCTTGGCTCACTGCAACCTCTTCTTTCCAGGTTCAAGTGACTCTCCTGCCTCAGCCTCCCGAGTAACTGGAATTACAGGTGCACACCACCACACCTGGCTAATTTTTGTATTTTTAGTCAAGATGGGGTTTCACCATGTTGCCCAGGCTGGTCTTGAACTCCTGACCTCAGGTGATCTACCTGCCTTGGCCTCCCAAAGTGCTGGGATTACAGACATGAGCCACTGCACCTAGGCGTCAAATGTATTTTTCAACTCTAGAATTACTTCTTGATTCTTTTGAAGATTTTCAATCTCTTTGTTAAATTTATCTGATAGAATTCTAAATTCCTTCTCTATGTTATCTTGAATTTCTTTCAGTTTCCTCAAAACAGCTATTTTGAATTATCTATGTGAAAGTTCACATATCTCTGTTTCTCCAGGATTGATCCTGCCTTAGTTCATTTGGTGAGATCATGTTTTCCTGGATGGCCTTGATGTTCAGAGATGTTTGTCAGTGTCTGGACGTTGAAGAGTTAAGTATTTATTTTAGTGTTTACCGCCTGGGCTTGTTTGTGCCCATATTTTTGGGGAAGGCTGGGCTACTGTCACAGTGACAGCCTTTTTGCTTTCTTCTTTGGCCCCCTCTCAGCTGGTAATGTCTATCTAACTACCTAACATAACCACTACCTGCCTACCACCTATGTTCACTCAAGGCCCTAGGGCTCTACAATCAGCAGGTGGAGAAACCAGCCATGTTTGTGTCCTTCCCTTCGGGGCGGTGAGTTCCCCCAGGCCCTGGGTGGACCCAGAGAAGCTGTCTGGGATCCAGGGATTATAGTCAAGTATCTTAGAAATCTACCTGGTACTCTATTTTGCTGTGGCTAAGCTGGCTGTCAAACCACAAGTCAGAATCCTTCCCTCCTTTTCCTCCCTTTTGACTGTCAGAGGAGCCTCTCTCAGTGGCCACCATCACCATTGGCTCACAGGGAGTTCTTCAAGGCCAGTGCTGACTTCCCTTTAAAGACCAAGAATCAGCTTGTGATAAATGCTGCCAGGCCTGTGACTCACCCTTCAAGGCAGTGGGCTCCCTTCTGGTCCAAGACAGGTCCAGAAATAATGTCCAAGAGCCTAGGCTTGGACTCTGATACCCTGAGAGCTCACTCAGGTACCATAAGTGCTCCACCCCACTGTGGCTAAGCTGGTACATAAGATTCAAGACAAAGTCCTCTTTCCTTTGCCCTCTGCCCTTCTCAAGCAGAAAGATTATTTTATCATAGCCACTACAGCTAGGAATGTGCGGATCTCTCCTGAAGCCAACACAACTCAGTCTCATCCAAGGCCCATGGCATATTACCTGGGTATCACTGCTGGTTATTCAGGACTCAAAAGTTCTTTCGTCATCGGATGATGAATCCTGCCACGACTAGGTCCTTCGTTTCAAGGCAGCAGGTTCCCTTCTGGCTGAAGTTATTCTAGAAATGTCATCTGGGAGCGAAGGCCTAGATTGGAGGCCTCATGAATTTGCCTGGTGCCCTATTTGATTGTGGCTGAGCTGTTATCCAAGATGCAAGACAAAGTCCTGTTTATTTTTTGCTCTCCTCTCTTAACAGAAGGAAGGAGCCACTTTCATTGCCACCAGCTATGCTGCCTTGGGTTGAGGGAAGGGTGGTGCAAGGATTTCCTTAGCTGACCCCACTGGTGTCTCCCTAGGTCATGTGCCACCCTAGTCCACTGGCTGTAATCCCAGTCTAGAATTAGGATTTGCCTAGGAATTTTAGTTCTTGTGTTCTAGGCTCCCTTTCAAGTTTACCTAGGACCCTAGAGCCCTTTAGCCAGAGATGGTGAGGCTTGCTGAAACTCAGGTTCCAACTGCTGGGATGGATGACTCCCCTCTGGCTAGGGCTGGTCCAAATGCTACCTCCATGTGTGGGCACTGACTGAGCCCTGCATGATTTTGCTCTCTGCTGTGACAGGGCAGCATTTAGTTCAGTGCCAAGTCCCCCAGTCACTGTGCTCTTCCTCCCCCAAGTGCACAGATTCCCTCTCCACACCATACAGCCGCTGCACGGGTATGGGGGAGGGATGTCATCAGTGATTCATGGCTGTCTCTCCTACCCTCTTCAGTGCCTCTTTTAGTGATATGAAGTTAAAACCAGGTACTGTAATTGCTCACCTAATTTTTGGTTCTTATGATGGTGCTTTTTTGTGTGTAGTTAGTTGTTAAAATTTCGTGTTTCTGCAGGAGCGACAATCAGTGGAGGCTTCCATTCTGCCATCTTGTTCCACCTCCATTATGATTTTTGATGAGAATATGGAATAACTAAATTAAGCTGATTAGCATACCCATTACTTCGAATATTTTAACTTTTTTGTGATAAGCACTTTAGACAGTTACTTTCTAGCAATATTGAAATGTACAGTACTCAATTTTTAGCTGTATTTAGCATGTTGTGCAATAGATCTCAAAATAAAATCAGATTTATTTATTCTATATAACTGATCCTTTGTATGCTTTGACTATTATCTTCTGATTCTCTTCACCATTCAGTCTTTGGTAATCATGATTCCACTGTCTGTTTCTGTGATTTCAGTTGTTTTAGATTCCACATGTTAGTGACAATATGTGGTATTTGTTTTTCTGTATTTGACTTATTTCCCATAACATAATGTTCTCTAATTCTGTCCGTATCATCACAAATGACATAATTTCTTCCTTTTTAAGGGCTGAATAGTATTCCATTGTATGTATATGTATATATATGTATGTATGTATGCATATATATTTTTTCTTTATTCATTTTCTTTCTTTATTCATCCCTTGACAGACATGCAGGTTGATTCCATAACTTAGCTATTGTGAATAGCGCTGCAATGAACATGGGAGTATAGCTAACTCTTCAACATAATGATTTCAAATCTTTCAGTTAAATACCCAGAATCAGAATTGCTGGGTCAAATGATATTATATTTTTAGTTTTTTTTGGGTGATCTTTATACTTTCTCTTTTATAATGTTTACACTAATACACTTTCCTATCAATAGTGTGTAACATTTCCCTTTTCTCCATGTCTGCACCAACACTTGTCTTTTCTCTTTTTGATAATAGATGTAACAAATGTGAGGTGATATCTCATTGTGTTTTTAATTTGCATCTCCCTAATGATTAGAGATGTTGAACATTTTTTCATGTATCTGTTAGCCATTCAGATGTCTTATTTTTAGAAATGTGTTTCTTGCCCATTTCTTAATCAGATTATTGGTTTTCTTTCTATAGAAAGTTTGTTTGAATTTCTTATATATTTTGGATATTAATAGCTTATCAGATATGTGGCTTACAAATATTTTCTCTCAATCCGTAGATTGTCTCTTCACTGTTGTTTTCTTTGATGTGCAGAAGCTTTTTATTTTGATATAATCCCGTTTGTCTTTGTTTCTATTGCTTAAGTTTTGGGAGTCAAGTCTGAAAAAACATTGCCCAGACCAATGTAATGTAGTTTTTTTCTCCTATGTTTTTTTTTTCCTACTAATGTTATAGATTTGGGTCTTATGTTTCAATCTGTAATCTATTTTGAATTGAGTTTTGCATATGGCGTAAGATAGGTGACACCTATCTTATGCCAATTTCATTCTTTTGCAGGCTGTCTTTTCTGAGAACTTTCTGAATAAGTGTAGAACATGAAAACAGGCCCTGTCACATAAGCAGCCCACAGTACTTGAGGAGCAAAGTGCCCTGTCTTCTGGTTGGAAAGCTTCCTTCCTTTCTGAGCTGGGGTTCAGAGGACATATGCATATGTATGTGGGGGGTGGACACAAAGTTTACCTACCTTTTTTTCTTCATATATTCTCTCTTTATGATTCGAATCCTTATTATGATCTGAGCTGCAGTTGTGATAGTTTTTGGTTGTTTTAGTGCCACTCTTCACTTCTGTCTTGTAACTATTAAGACACCTTCTAAGGTTATTATTATACTGCTTTTCTGTGGTCTGAGTTTTTGTTTAATTCTATGGGCATTTTAGGGAAATATTAGAAATATCATTCCTTAATGACATCTAAGATTGGAAGTTAGAGCTTTGGTTTTGAATAATAAATCCGATAAGATAAAGTGTGAATCACCATGGGCAAAAACTCTTCTTTTCTTCAGATATCTAGGCAAGGGACCAAGGGGAATGAAACAAAGAGAAGAGCTGAGGAGTTAAAGAAGCAGAAATTACATATGCAAACATAGATTGGGTACCATAGAACCATAACTCTTGACCAGGGGCAGTGAAAAAAATAGAATCAAATATAATTTTGAAGTAGAGATGTTTGAGTCAGGATTTTCTGAAGAGTGACATGTTAATAAGCAATAGAGAATATGAAAAAGGAACCACTGGGGGACTAGATGCTGTCTTTACTTTTAGATGTTATTATTTTATTTTTTGGTGTTTGTTACATGTTCAAAGGTACATATGCATCCTGAAACTGAAAGGCATAAAGTTGTGATTTTGATATAATTTGTTACCTGTGAATATGGTAGATGGTTGCCAAAATTATCTAGCATAAATAATATAAACATGTGGTATCATCCTCTGTAATGATACTAATATATTGTGATTTCCAAAAAGAATGATGATGCCTTATAGCTTTGAGTTATTACATATATGTATGTATATATATATATGTCTGTGTATCTACATATATATACTATGTGTATATATATATTTATATGTATGTCTTGTGATATTGCTTTAGCATTTGCATTTGGCATGATCATTTAAAATATTTTTAAATATACAATGCATGTCCATGGCATAAATATCCAGGCTATAGAAAGGTACAGTCAAGGTGTGTCAAAGGCACTGAAAGGTATAGTTTTCCCCAGTCATGCAGCATTTCTCTTCACAGATTTCTTGTTTAGTTTTGTGTACGTTCTATGTGTAAATTTGTGTTACAGTGAGAAGGAGTTGTTCTTCAGCACATTCTTTCCAAATTCTAAATAGTAATTGGTCATTGTTTGCTTGTCTGTGAGGTCAGTTTGGGTTGTTTATATTTCCTGAAGAAAGAGAGGGTTAAAGGCTAGGGTGGATAAGTATTGGGTACTTAGTCAGAGTAGGGAAATGTGTCATTAAGGTTCTCCCTCGCTCCTCCCATAATGAGGTCTCAGCAGAGATGATGAAGGACTCAGATAAAGAGAGAAGAATGAAGTCACCTGGGCTAGAAATGCCAATACATGTAAGAGCATGACTGGCCAAAGGAGCCTGAGACCTTGACTGGGACTTCTTTCAGAGACTTCAGTGTGTTGGCTGTGCACCAAGTCTCACAGAGGAAGGGCAGCTTTCCCCCATGAGGCCTGTCAGGTACAGATTTTGTAATGGCCTGTGGTCAGGCCTGAAAAGTCGCATAAGTCTTTAACTGGAAGCAAGACTCCTCAAATTCCCCCACCCCAATAATGTTTAATTATATCCGTGTATGGTCTAGCTTTTGTTGTTTTTGTTTACTGCTTGTGTGTGTGTGTTTGTGTGTTTTGCATGGCCTCATCTTTCTTCCTATAATTTGGAGGATTTCTAGCCTGTGTTTAGCTTCTCTGGTTTCCTCTACAAATATAACTCTATATAATGCTTGGTTTCCTACTTCTTTACAGGGACTATATTAACTCTTCACTATAAACATAGCAAAGTTATTTAGTATATCCCTAACTCCACATGTCATCTCCTCTCTTTCTTTTTAAATAGATCTCTTTTCATCTTTTTCCCCCTAGCTTTTTTCTTTTGGAAAAGCATCATGGCATGAAACTAGAAGTGAGACTTGGACCCACAGCCAGAGGTTCTGGGTGCAACACACCTCTCAGATCTAGTCTAGCACATTGATTTGGTCCAATGTAACTGTCATATATGGTCCTGAATTCTATCCCCTTTAAATCTGTAAAATAATAATAAACTCAATTTATCCATGTCTTTTTTTTTTTTGAGGTAAAATACATTAGAATCTCTGAAAGACACTGACGGGTTTAAAGAATGGTATAAAACCGAGGCATTATCATCTTATGGCTACTGGTTATCAACAGCTTATTAACAAAAAAATGAAGCTCTTTTTTCTGATAGCTGTAGTTTCAACATTTTTTTAATAATAATGATTCTTAGTATATTTTGACACATAATATAGTAAAGTAACCTGTGCTCACATAGGAATTTTTTTTAATATCACTTTAGGAAAATAAAAATCTTAGTAAATTTACCTTCCCTTGCTTAAATATCTAAAAATATCAATCAGAGAGTAGTTGTACTAACATTCTCAATCTATCAGTCTCTTGTAAATAGCAAAGTTTTGGTATTTCTTTATATAAAAATTTCTTATATAATTAAAAAGTTAAATAGATTAGAAAATACATTAGAAAAATTTGAAATAGTAAAGTTTAAAAACCGTCCCTGACAATATCTATTATGGAATTAATAATGCATTTAAAATTTTTGAATCTACATATATTTGGAAAATAATACAAATATGTGTAAGCTATATTACAGACAATTGTTATGTGAATTGGTGGCTCTCATATTTACTATCCAGAATCTGTAAAACTTAACAGTGACTTGCTTGATCTCTAACACTAACTTTATGGAAGAATTGGATTTGGTAAAGGAGCTCTAAGAAAACTGGAACTGTGCTGTTTTCTGGATAGTTTTTAAAACTGAACCTGTGTGTGTCATAAATTAAGACTCCAAATGAAAGAAACATTAAATGAAAAGTCTGAGTGACTGCGGAACTGGTGATAAACATAAGCCACTGTTTGTTCTTTAAAAACATGTCTTTGATATATTAGTCTCTTCTTCCAATAAATTATTAAGTGGGAAGATTGGCAGCTGCTATGAACAGAGCATGTGTGTAATTTAATCAGCTTTTTTTTTTTTTTTTTTGCCAGTAGTTTATAACATTTTCCTCATGGGCAAGAACAAAAAAAAGTCTCGGGAGTATGAAAATATAATTGTGTGTTAATTTTTCTGTTTTGAAAAGATGTAACTTAATCAGATTTGTGACGTCTCCCTCAGCCAAGTACAAAGGAAGAAAATGAATAAAAATCATTACTGAAGTCCCTAAATGAATAACTGTATTCTCTTATGTTGCAGTTGTACTGATGTTTAAACACCAATCTGAAATACTTGAGAGAACTTCAACTTGTATTGGAGGGTTAAATAGGTGTGTGTGTGTGTGTACCTTTAAACCTGGGGAATAAACTTGTTCTACCTTTCAAAGAAGAAGATAAGGCTGGGCGTGGTTGCTCATGAGTGTAATCCCAGCACCCAGACTCCATCTCAAAACAAAACAAAACAAAAACAAAAACAAAGAAGAAGGTAAAAACATATTCCTAATCCATATGTAAGAAACAAATCAGCATGAGAGCATTGTAATCTTTCTAAAACAATGTCAAGCTGTCATGGAGTGTATGCTCCCTGAAGCTGTCTTTGGATTCAGTTTCTTTGGTTTAGGTCACAGGCTCAGGGCCTTCTCCTAACAAACACATGGCCCATGTTTAAGAGCCAACAAGACCAGCAGACAGGTGCCTGTGATGTTCCTGTTAACACACACAAACAATTCAGATATTCAGGATCCAGTCACTTGATGAAAGCGCGGGTGGTAAATTGGGGGTTAACCTTGCTATAAAGTATGGCCAGTGGCAGTAGAGAATTCAGCAGTTTGGAAGCAAATGAATTTAAAATACTATCTGGAAAGCAAATCAAATCAGGACCGTTGAGCTGTTCTTTCTTGACTCTCATTGACCTACTTTCACGGTTTACAGACTGCTGATAATATAAAGGAAATTAAATGCCTGCAGTGAGAAGGTTCTTGATCTGGCAAAGACCCCTCAGAGTGCTCCAAACATTTTATTTAATTTCCAAAATTTCTTGATCTGTTATGTCATTAAATAAAGGGGGAGAAACAGCTAGTCAGCATGCATCATGATAAAAGCCACTTGAAGCTCACTTTTCTGTCCCACCCAAGACTAAAAAATGTCTTGCCTTTCCAAGTGGTGCTGAAGCGTAAAGCATACAGTTATGACTTTCACTGCTAGGTTGAGATAACTGAAATGAAAGTGCATGGAAAGTGTAAAATGGATGTGAGCATTTTCTAATAATATCAATATGATTGACAGTGATTTTGATTAAGGAGATGTTGGTTAGCATCTCACAGAGATAGATTAGAAGATTTATGTAGATGAGCTCACTTCTTCTAGGTCAGTCAGAATGAGCTCTGGTTTAGATAATAAACTCTTGCCTTGCTGAAAGGCTTTATTATCATATGACCTCCTTTTGTATGCAAATCTGCACAAGGCTGTACCCACTTAGTGCTTCCATCTGGATTATAAGAAGACACCATGGAAAATGGGTCCTGTTTGCTTAAACTGAGTTGTCAGGTTGGTCTTCGTAGATCCTTATTTGCCCCCAAAATTCACATAAAGAAATTTACCTATTCACAGAGCATCAGGTATTTAAGCTAATAAAATAGAGCATGGGAAATCACGTACAGTTTGACTTAACATGTCTTTAAAATGCTATTTGAGTACTGACCTCTACTGTGGTTTAGCACACTCTGGATCCTCTCCACAAACATTCTACCGAACTACTTACAGTGATAGACATCACTGCTTAATGAAATCTAAAGAATTAATAGATACGCTGTGTGCAAAAGTTGAGTGAGGTGATTCCCACTGACTGCAAAGCAAATGCAACCGTTTTAATTGTACAGCACACAGAAGATACCCTGTTCTGAAAGTGGAAGTAAAGGTTCTTCAATTGTTTTCATTATGAAATCATGCCCTTAGTTTAAAAATATAACCTAAGTAATTAAAAATTAGGCAGCTGTCATTGAACTGGATGATGGGTTGCTTTGAAGGCAGAAAGACCTTTTCCATTGTTGAATCCCTGTGTTCGCAGAGTGCTGTATTTCCTGTTTTGAAGTTGAAAGATGCTGAGTAGAAAAAAACGAGTATGGGCCTTGGGCAGTGCAGAGGCTGGAAGGGTGCTGGGGTCATTGGATAATGCAAAGAATATCTGAATAAGTATTCCATATCTTTATATGTTTTAGAACATTTAAAATATATATTATATGGCTTTACATTGTTAAAGAGCTCATTGAGATTGGGGAGTAGTTGGTAGGAGACCATCCAAACACATTCTATCAGAACTTATAAAAAACCTTTTTAAACATGAACATTTGTGCTAGGTGATTAATTAATTAATGTGTGGAGATTACCAGCAAGTTTTAAAATATCAACTTAAACATTGAGTATATAATACTCATAAATCATAAATATATGGGTTGATGAACTTTTATAGTATTAGCATACATGTAACTATCATCAGGAGAGAGACCTTTGGCAGACCTCCAAGAAACTCCTTTCATGACGCTATCTAAACCAAAGATAAACACTGTTCTGGCTTTTATTAGCATAGATTAGTTTTACTTGTTTGTGAATTTTATATAAATTAGATCATACAGTTAATATTTTTACATGAGCGATTTTTTCCTATAAAATCATATTTGTAAAATGCATCCATATTGTCACATGTTGCAATAGTTTTATTGTCATTAATAATGACAGATATTTGTTATGAACAATCCCCGATACGCATATGAATGAAATTGCCTCCATAGAGCATGTGTGTGTTTAGCTTTTGTAAATACTGGTAGTGTTTTGGTTAACTAAGACATAATTCACATACTATCAAACTTACAATTTTTTAAATGTAACAATTCAGTGATTTTTACCATATTCATAAAGCCATACAATGACTTCCACTAACTCTAGAACATTTTCATTACTTTGAAAAGAAACCGTATACCAATTAACAATCATTCCCCACTGTGTCCCCCCATTGTCAACCATTAATGTACTTTCTATCTCTATGGATTTGAGTATCCTGGAAACTCCATATAAATAGGTTCATGCAATAACTTCCTTTTATCTCAAATTCTTTTCCTGTTTTATCATAAAAGGGAATTGAATTTTGTCAAATTCTTTTTCTGAGTTTAATGAGATGTGTGGTTTTTGCACTTTATTCCATTAACATGGTATAGATGATTGGTAGAATCAACAAATGATTAATTTTATATATTAAACTAACTTTGCATTCCTGGAATAAATTACACTTGAGCATAGTGCCTACTTCTCTTTATATGGGCTAGATTTGATTTACTTGTATTTTGTTGAGGATTTTTAAACATCTATTTATAAGAAATAATGTTATATAGTTTTCTGTCATGTCTTTAGTTGTGGCATCAGGGTGATACTGACCTTATTAATTAGTTTGGGAATTTTTTTTCTCTTCTACTTTTTGAAACAGTCTAGAAGCATTAGTATTAATCCATTTTTAAATATTTGGTAAAACTCACCAGTGAAACTGTTTGGTACTGGGCTTTTATTTATGAAAAGGTTTTTTGGCATTGTTTTTATTGTTTTTATTATTATTATTACTATTTCAGTATCTATACTTGTGGATCTGTTTAGATTTTCTTTTTCTCATTTGGTCACTTTCAGTATTTTCTGTCTTTCTAGGAATTTGTCCATGTTATCTAAATTTCTTCGGATTTTGGCATATGAATATTTAGACTATTAAAAAATTTTCCATTTCTTTAAGATTGGTAGAAATGTTTTATTTCTTATTTTAGTAATTTTAATATTCTTGTTCCGTTTTGTTGGTCATTGTAGCTATGAGTTTGTAGATTTGATTGACCTTGAATCAAGTTTTGATTCTGATTATTTTCTTTATTGTTTCTTCCCTATTTTATTTATTTCTGCTCAAATCATTATTTTTTTATTCTGTTTTCTTTAGGTTTAGTTTGCTTTACTTTTTCTGATTTCTTAATGTAAATGGCTAGGTTATTGTTCTGACATCTACCTTTTTAAAAAATAATACAGATATTACAGCTATATCTTCCCTTTATGCACCTTTTTAGCTGAATACCATGTTTTGATATGTTGTGTTTTTGTTTTCATTCATCTCAAAGTATTTTCTAATTTTCCTGTTGATTTCTTCTTTGACCCATTGGTTATGAAATAGTATGTTGTTTAATTTCTACACATTTGGAATTTCCCAAAGATTGCTTCTGTATTGATTTTTAATTTTAGTCCATTGTAGTCAAAGAACATACTTTGTATGATTTCAGTCCTTTTCACTTATTGAGTTTTTTTGTTTGCTTGTTTGTTTTTTGATGGAGTGTTGCTCTTTCACCTGGGCTGGAGTGCAGTGGCATGATCTCGGCTCACTGCAACCTCCACCTCTCACATTCTAGTGTTTCTCCTGCCTCAGCCTTCCAAGTAGCTGGGATTACAGGCATCTGCCACCATGCCCAGCTAATTTTTGCATTTTTCGTAGAGAGTGTTTTTCACCATATCGGGCAGGCTGGTCTTGAACTCCTGACCTAAAATGGTCTGCCCACCTTGGTCTCCCAAAGTGCTAGAATTGCAGGCTTGCACTACTGCACCCAGCTAATAAGTCTTTTTTTTGTTTTGTTTTGTTTTTTTTAATAGCCAAACACTTGTTCTATTCTGGAGAATTGCTTCTATATACATTTGAGAAGAATGTTCATTCTGCTCTTTTTGGATGGAGAGTTCTGAGTCTCTATAGTCTCTTAGGTCTAGTTATCTTGTTGTATTGTTCCAATCTCCTATATTTTTGTTAATCTTCTAGCATAGTTATTCTATTAAATATTGAATATAGTTTATTGAACTTGTTCTATTGTCGAATTGTCTATTTTTCCCTTTAATGGTGTCAGCATTTGCTTTGTGTGTTGTGAGGCTCTGTTCTTAATTTCATATGTTTTTCTGATTAGTCAATTCCTAAGGAATTGACCCTTTTATTGTTATAAGATGTTGTTCTTTGTTTTTAGTAACAATATTTTCTTCAAGTCTATTTTGTTATATATTAGTAGAGTCATCTCAGCTCTCTTTTGGATACTGATTTCATTGTATATCTTTTTGCATGCTCTTTTTTTTTTTGTTTTGAGACGGAGTCCCGCTCTGTCGCCCAGGCTGGAATGCAGTGGTGCAACGTTGGCTCACTGCAAGCTCTGCCTCCCAGGTTTATGCCATTCTCCTGCCTCAGCCTCCCAAGTAGCTGGGACTACAGGTGCCTGCCACCATGCCTGGCTAATTTTTTGTTTTTTGGTAGAGACGGGGTTTCACCATGCTAGCCAGGATGGTCTTTATCTCCTGACCTCGTGATCCACCCACCTCGGCCTCCCAAAGTGCTGGGATTACAGGCGTGAGCCACCGTGCCTGGCTGCATCCTTTTACTTTCAAACTATTTGTGACTTTGATTCTAAAGTGTATTTTATAGACAGCATACAGTTGGATAATTTAAAAAAATCCAGTCTGCCAGTCTATGAATTTGTTAAATGGTAGAATTAATTGATAATTATGTGGTAATTACATTAAATGTAAATGAGCTAAATAATCTAATTATTGAGATGGTAAAATTGGTTTCCACCATTTTACTATTTGCTTTCTATATTTCCTCTATATTTTTCATTCCTCTGTTCTTCTATTACTGCCATCTTTTGTGCTAAATAAGTATTTTCTAGAATACCACTTTAAGTCCTTATTGTGTTTTTTTGCTATATATATTTTTGAGTTATTTTCTTAGCAGTTTTCCTGGGGATTGCAACTAACGTCTTGAGTTAAAATTCTCTAATTTAGATTAATACCAACTTAATTTCAATAGTTTATAAAATTGTGTTTCTACATAGCTCCTCTCCCATTTATGCTATTATTATTACAAATTACGTTTTGAGAGATTGTGTGCTCATCAGTGTTGATTTTTAAATTATTCTATTATGGAAATGCATTTAACTAAAACAGAAAAAGGAATTATAAGAAACATGTACATTTATCTTGTCATTTATATTTCTTTATATGGTAGTCTTAACCAGTGCTTTTTATTTTATTTCATTATGTGGATTCATGTTACTGTTAGTAATTTCATTTCAGCTTAAAGACTTCATTTAGTAATTTTGAGGCAGTTCCATTGTCAACAAACTCTCTCAGTTTTTGTTGAGCTGTGAATATCTTAATCTCTCATTAAATTTTAAAAGATAATCATTTCTTCTTTATTTATTCTTTACTGTAGAATTCTAGGCTAGCTTTTTTTTTTCTTTTAACCTTTCAACACTTTGTGTATGCCATCCTATTGTGTTCTGGCCTCTGTGATGTCTTTTAAGAAAGCAACTATTAACCTTCCTGGAGATTCTTTTTACACTGTGAGTCACTTCCCTCATTGCCATCATGATTCTCCCTTTGTCTGAAGTCTTTGACAGTTTGATTATGATTTGTCTAGGTATAGATTATTTTGTATATATTATACACATAAGGATCTCATTCCTGAATATGTACAACATTATTATTTTCTTTCAATCTTTATAACTTTCTTTTTCTTGCCTTATTGCACTGGCCAACACTGGCATTATAATGTTGAATAGAAGAGGTGGTAAAGGGGACCTTACTTTTGTTTTTGATATGAAAGGGAAAACTTTAAATATTTTATGATTAACATAGGCTGGGTGCAGTGGCTCGTGTCTGTAATCCCAGCACTGTGGGAGGCCGAGGTGGATGGATCACTTAAGGTTAGGAGTTCAACACCAGCCTGCCCAAAGTGGCAAAACCCCATCTCTACTAAAAATACCAAAAAATTAGCTGGGCCTGGTGGCACACGCATGTAATCCCAGCTACTTGGGAGGCTGAGGCATGAGAATCACTTGAATCCTGGAGGCAGAATTTGCAGTGAGCCGAGATCATGCCAATGCATTCCAGCCTGGGTGATGGAGTGAAACTTTGTCTCAAGTAAAATAAAATAAATATTTTATTATTAACATAAATGTATAGCTTTTATGGACTTGGCATATATTTTAAAATCAGATTAAGAAATTTCTTTTGTATTTTCCTTTCTAGCTCAATTTTTGACTTTTATTTATTTAGTTTTATAAGGAATACATTTAGAGACAGGGTCTTGCTCTGTCACCCAGGCTGGAGTACAGCAGCGTGATCATAGCTCACCACAGCCTCAAACATCTGGGCTCAAGTAATCTTTCTGCTTCAGCCTTCTAGTAGGTGGGAATACATGCCCAGCTATTTTTATAAGCAATAATTTTAACATTTTACTATTTTTTCTCACTTTTTCTTTATACTCTTAGTACATTATGTTACATTAAATAATTTTTAAATTTTATTTAAAAAACATTGAATTCATGGATAAAGTTGACTTGGTCAAAATTTAATACACCTTTTATATATCACTTAATTTAATTGGGTAATAGTTACTAAAATTTTGTGATGATTATTATATGAAATTATCTTGTGAATTTTACTTATTGTAACACATTTGCCAGGTTTAATTGTCAAGGAATAATAGCCTTAGTAAGTAACTTGAAAATTGTTTCCAGCCTGTTTTCCAGAATAGTGTATGATCCATGTAATTTTTACATAGATGTTTCAAAGAATGCCCTAATGAAAGCATTTGGGTCTAAATTTATCAAAACAATTTTAATTAATGATTCAATTTCGTTTTACGTGTAGAAATTTTTAGGCTTTCTATTTCTTCCTTTTTTTGGTATATTGTGTTTTAAGGGATTTTTCTATTCCATCTAAATTATTCCATTTCTATGCAGAAATTTGGTGCATAATATACTAAAATTTTATTTTTAATATCTATCTTAGGTGATGTTAGTATTCCTGATATTGGTATTTTGTATCAAATTATATTACTGTTACTATTCATTACTATGTTTAAAGTATTCTGTTACTGTCTTAATTTTGCTTATTATGACTTTCCAGTTCTAAAATTTTTATTTGATTTTTTAAATAGATTTCAATTTTCTGGTATAATTCACCCCTTTTTCCTCTTTTTTGTTCACTTATTAATTAAACTATGTTAAAGTCTATGTCTGATAACTCTAATATCTATATCACTTGTGGGTTTATTTTTATTTTATTTGTTTTTTAATCTTATTATTATTATTTTTTTAGTGGTATTCCTGGTATATTCATTTGCTAGGACTACTGTAAAAATATACCACTGTCTCAGTGTGGTGGCTCATGCCTGTAATCCCAGTGCTCTGGGAGGTTAAGATGGGAGGATCATTTGAGGCTAGGAGTTTGAGACCAGCCTGGGCAACATAGCGAGACTCCATCTCCACAAAACAGAAACAAAACAAAACAACAGCAACAACAACAGCAACAACAAAACATTTAATTAGCCAGGCCTGATGGTGCATGTATGTAGTCTGAGCTACTTGGGAGGCTGAGGTGGGAGGATTGCTGGAGCCCAGGAGTTCGAGGCTGCAGTAAGCTGATTGTACCACTGCACTCCAACCTCAGCTACAGAGTGAGACTCCATCTCAAAGCAACAACAACAAGAACAACAACAAAACACAAACTTAGTGGCTTAAACCAGGAAAATTTATTCTCTCGTGGTTCTAGAGGCTTGAACTCTGAGATCAAGCTGTTGCCATTAGTTCCTTCTGACTGCTGTGGGGGAGGGATCTGCTACAGGCCTGTCTCCTTGGCTTATAAATGGCCATCTTCTCTCTGTGTGTTTATATCATCTTCCCTCTATACATGTGTCTGTGTCCACATTTTCCTTTTTTTAAGGACATCAGTCATACCAGATTAGAGCCCACCATAGTAGCCTCATTTGGATTTGATTTTCTCTGTGACATTTTATCTCCAAATAAGGTCATATTCCAAGGTATGGGGAGTTAGGACTCTAATATTATTATTATTATTACTATTATTTTGGATGGGACACGATTCAACCCATAACAACTGATAAAGTTTGATTAAATGAAAACATTTAGAGTCTCTGGATGATTCTGTTTTACTTCAAAGAGAATTCTCTTTAGTTTTGATATGGAATTAGAATAGATAAAATTATCACAGAAAATTCATCTCAGAAAATGGGATGATCTTACTAAATACATTTTTTAAAGGGCTTGTCTATTTTTACATTTCCGGAGGCTTCACTGTTCAATGGCCCTGACTGAAAGCCACGTTTATTTGCCAGAGTCCCGACACCTGAATGCCTGCTTAATGACAGTTTCTGTTATCCCAGCTGGTTATTCCAGGTTTGTTATAAATTTGATAGGTTTAGTTACTTTTTAGATTCTTAGATTTGTGTCTTGATTTCCCTCTTCAATTATAGACCTGCATTACTCATACATTAATGAACATCTCAAGCATGAGACAACTAGAGTTACAGGGTTTTTCTTACTTTCTTTACTCTGGGATATTGGCCTCTCAAGTCCTTTCTGCTCTGGTAGCCCTGAATCTTAATTTTTATCTCTTCCAAAGACTAATAACAGCTTTGCTTAGCTCCTCTGCCTTTTAGCAGTCGCTTTCTCCACAACATCATTACTTCTTCTTCCTCATTTTATAGGTGTGGCTAATATTTTGAGGAAAAACAAACAAAACATATGTCTCCTCTCAGTGAGTTTCTTCTTTTTGGGATTTGAATCTTTAATTCCTACTCTTTAAATAGATTTTTCTGCATTTTATCCAGCTGTTCCATTGTTTTATGGGCTATTGAAAACAACTCCCATTTTAGCATCAATTTTGATAATAAAGCAAAAGGATAATATAGCACATGGGTGGTATATTTGAAGCCACAGATAATATATACATTAACATTTATAAATATTCCCCTATCCAGAAAATACTTGAAACTTGAGTTTCCAGTAGACATTTTTTTTTGCATAGCACATATAAACATTTTATTGTACACTTAACATTATACATTTAACATTATACACTTAACATTTATTCATTGTCTATCTGAATTATAAACTTAAGTGGATATTTTGTATTTTTTTCTGGCAATCTTGCTCTCTTTAGAAGAATGCATAAACAATAATACATCAGAATAATTATGGTACAAAAGCTGATTGGAGCACTACGGAAAGATTCTAACTAAAAATTATACATGGATATTTTTATTATTTAAATATAAGGGAATGCTTTTTTAAAAGTTGATACTCTAAAGACTTAAAGGTTAAAATTTTATGACACAAGTGTGAAAACTTTCATGATAAATGTGCTAGCTGAATTTGAAAGATAGGAGAATATGGATGTAATAGAAACTAATGTAAAGGAAATTAAGTACCCAGCAGATCTTAAATTCTGTTTTCTCTTATATTTATCACATACAAAAGAATTAAAAGTGCAGAATATTAAATTAGCGCTGCCAGCGATAAACTTGAGAAATTGTTCTACTGTGTAGATTAGAAGCCATTGACACAATGAGTAAGAGAATGGTATAGAATGTAGAGGATGGAGAGATACATTTAAAATTTATAGCTTTTCCTGTGGGGCAGAGATGTGGAACATGAAAAAATGAAACAAAAACTCCACTGAAAAATGTACTGAGTTGTGGTTTTTGGTACAACATTTAAAGAGCTTGCAAGTTGTCACTTTCATTTTCACAACAGGAAAATACCTTAAAAACTAAAAATTATCAACTCTTCTTAGATCCCTCAGAGATTTGAGGTCAGAAAGCAAACTGCTACCCCAGTACTAGAGAGACAGTCAGGGGATCCCCTACACCCGTGGATTCATATCCATGGATTCAACTAACTGTGCCACAAAATATTCAGAAAAAAAGGGATGATTCTGCCTGTACTGAACATGTACAGGCTTTTTCTGTTGTTAGTATTCCCTAACAAATACAGCATAACCACCGTTTATATAGCATTTACATTGCATTAGGTATTATAAGTCATCTAGAAATGATTTAAAGTATTTGGGAAGATGTATGTAGGTATATAAAATACCACACTCTTTTATATAAAGGACTTGAGCATCCATGGATTTTTAGTATCCACGGGGAGTCCTAGACCCACCCCCCATGGATATAGAGAAACGACTGTACTAGAAGGAAGCCCGGGACTGTGAATCAGGAGACCCAGAAGCAGAAGTCACCATATGAGGCCAGGATCAGTAGGAACACATCCACTATAATCAAAAAGTGATGTAGGCTCAGTGTGGACTAACTTGAAAGTAGCCTTGGGGGCTCCTCACTGGTGAGTATTACCTACAGGAACCCTACCAGGTTCTCAGTGTGAAGACAGGGGAAAAATCCTTTCATGCTTTCAGCAGGGGTTAATTATATGGAAATATGCCCAAACCTCTGTAAGCATTAGAAAGACCAGCCCAAAGGGGAAACTGCTTTTCCAGAGCCTAACTGACCTGGGAAAAGGGAAATGCCCAGCTCAGGCTCTAGAAGACTGAGACGTGATTGTGGGAATATAGAACTCTTCCCCTCAACCAACTCCTCACCACCACATCAGTGGAGCTCCTGTGTAATAACCAGGGACTAAGAGAACTACAAGCCTCAGACTCTATTTAAGATGGAATCTCTAGGCAAACCCAAAGACAACTGGGTATAAACACAAGGACACTAGAACTAACACCACTGAGACAGCCACCGGTAAGCACAATATAACTTCTAGTCAGATAAACTCAAACCTCACACTAAAAGCCCAAATACAGCTTAACAATAAAGAAATAGACATCATCCAAACTATGCTGTCAAACCACAATGGAATTAAACTAGAAATAGAAAATAGAAGGATAGCTTTAGAAATCCCCAAATATTTGGATATTAAATAACCTATTTCTGGGTAACACACATGTTAAAGGAATTAGAAAAGAAATTACAAAAATTAAGCTTAAATGAAAATGAAATTTAAACCTATCACAGTTTGTGGAATACAGCAAAAGTTGTGCTTAAAGGAAAATTCATGGAATTTGATGCATCTATTAGAAAAGATGAGAGACCTAAAATAGATAATCTAAGCTTGTACATTACTAAACTAGAGGGAGAGGAGCAAATTAAATTGAAAGTAAGCAGAACAAAAGAAATGATAAAAATTAGTGGAAAAATCAATAAAATTATAAAAAGGAAAATAATAGAGAAAAATCAATGAAACTAAAAGCTGAAATCAATGAACTAAAAGACGAAATAAATAAAATTGATAAACTCCTAGTGAGATTATCCATGAAAAAAGAAAATACAAATTACTAATATCAAAAACCAAACATGTTATCCTTACTAATCTCATGAACATTAAAATATTAATAAGGAAATATTTTGAGCAAATCTATGCCCACATCTTTGATAACTCACTTGAAATGGGCCAATTCCCTGAAGACACAATTTACCCAAACCCATACGGGGAGAAATAGACAATCCGAATAGGTATATATCATTGAAAGAAATTGAATCAATAACTAATGACCATAAAAGCAAAAGCACTAGACTTAGGTGATCTCACTGGTGAATTCTACCATTTAAGAAAGAAATGATATCAATTTACTACAATGTCTTTTAGAAAATAGATATAGAACAAATATGGTTAACTGTTTTTATGAGGCCAGCATTACCATAATACTGAAACCAGACAAGTACACTACAAGAAAGGAAAACTATAGCCTAGTATCTCTTATGAGTATACATGCAAAAATTCTCAACAAAGTATCAAATTGAATCTAACAATGTACGAAAAGAATTATATACTATGACAAAGAAGGACTTATTCCAGATAAGCAAGGTTCATTCAATTTTTGAAAATCAATTAATATAATCCATTACAACAATAGAATAAAAGGAAAAAATAGTTTGATCCTATTAACAGATGCATAACAACATTTTTCACAAAAGCCAACAATTATTTATGATACTAACTCTTAGCAAACTAGGAACAGAAAGGAAATTCCTCAACTTGATAAAGAACACTTGTAATAAACCTTCAAGTAATATACTAAATCATGAGAAGCTAGATACCTTTCTCCTAAGTTTGGGAACAAGACGAGGATGTCTTCTCGCTCCATTCTTATCTCAATACTCTGCCAGCAAGCAGTCTTACATAATGCAATAAGAGCAGAAAAGGGAGTTAAAATCACACAGATTGTGAAGGAATAAATAAAACTGTTATTGCTTGTAGATGAAATGATTATATATGTAGAAACTCCCAAAGAATTGTCAAAAAAATACTCCTAGAACTAATAAACATTTATATCAAGGTTTCAGGATATAACATTAATATAGAAAAGTCATGTTTCCCTATATATCTACAACGAATAATTGGAATTTGAAATTTTAAAAACATATCATTTACATTAACAATCCCCAAAATGAAATACTTAGCTATAAATCTAACAAATTATATGAGGAAAACTACAAAATCCTGGCTTTTAAAAGGATGATCATCAGAAGATGGCAGAATAGGAACAGCTCCGGTCTACAGCTCCCAGCAAGAGAGATGCAGAAGACGGGTGATTTCTGCATTTCCATCTGAGGTACCGTGTTCATCTCACTAGGGAGTGCCAGACAGTGGGCGCAGGTCAGTGGGTGAGCACACCGTGCGCCAGTCGAAGCAGGGGCGAGGCATTGCCTCACTCGGGAAGCGCAAGGGGTCAGGGAGTTCCCTTTCCAGGGGTGACAGACGGCACCTGGAAAATCGGGCCACTCCCACCCGAATACTGTGCTTTTCCGACAGGCTTAGGAAACGGTGCCCCAGGAGAGTATAGCCCGCACCTGGCTCAGAGGGTCCTACGCCCACGGAGTCTCGCTGATTGCTAGCACAGCAGTCTGAGATCAAACCGCAAGTCGGCAGCGAGGCTGGGGGAGGGGCGCCTGCCATTGCCCAGGCTCGCTTAGGTAAACAAAGCAGCCTGGAAGCTTGAACTGGGTGGAGCCCACCACAGCTCAAGGAGGCCTGCCTGCCTCTGTAGGCTCCACCTCTGGGGGCAGGGCACAGACAAACAAAAAGACAGCAGTAACCTCTGCAGACTTAAATGTCCCTGTCTGACAGCTTTGAGGAGAGCAGTGGTTCTCCCAGCACGCAACTGGAGATCTGAGAACGGGCTGACTGCCTCCTCAAGTGGGTCCCTGACCCCTGACCCCCGAGCAGCCTAACTGAGAGGCACCCCCCAGCAGGGGCAGACTGACACCTCGTACGGCCTGCCAGGTACTCCAACAGACCTGCAGCTGAGGGTCCTGTCTGTTAGAAGGAAAACTAACAGAAAGGACATCCACACCAGAAACCCATCTGTACATCACCATCATCAAAGACCAAAAGTAGATAAAACCACAAAGATGGGGAAAAAACAGAGCAGAAAAACTGGAAACTCTAAAAACCAGAGTACCTCTCCTCCTCCAAAGGAACGCAGTTCCTCACCAGCAACGGAACAAAGCTGGACGGAGAATGACTTTGACGAGCTGAGAGAAGAAGGCTTCAGACGATCAAATTACTCCGAGCTACGGGAGGATATTCAAACCAAAGGCAAAGAAGTTGAAAACTTTGAAAAAAATTTAGAAGAATGTATAACTAGAATAACCAATACAGAGAAGTGCTTAAAGGAGCTGATGGAGCTGAAAACCAGGGCTCGAGAACTACGTGAAGAATGCAGAAGCCTCAGGAGCCAATGCGATCAAATGGAAGAAAGGGTATCAGCCCTGGAAGATGAAATGAATGAAATGAAGCGAGAAGGGAAGTTTAGAGAAAAAAGAATAAAAAGAAACGAGCAAAGCCTCCAAGAAATGTGGGACTATGTGAAAAGACCAAATCTACATCTGATTGGTGTACCTGAAAGTGACGGGGAGAATGGAAACAAGTTGGAAAACACTCTGCAGGATATTATCCAGGAGAACTTCCCCAATCTAGCAAGGCAGGCCAACATTCAGATTCAGGAAATACAGAGAACACCACAAACATACTCCTCGAGAAGAGCAACTCCAAGACACATAATTGTCAGATTCACCAAAGTTGAAATGAAGGAAAAAATGTTAAGGGCAGCCAGAGAGAAAGGTTGGGTTACCATCAAAGGGAAGCCCATCAGACTAACAGCGGATCTCTCGGCAGAAACTCTACAAGCCAGAAGAGAGTGGAGGCCAATATTCAACGTTCTTAAAGAAAAGAATTTTCAACCCAGAATTGCATATCCAGCCAAACTAAGCTTCATAAGTGAAGGAGAAATAAAATACTTTACAGACAAGCAAATGCTGAGAGATTTTGTCACCACCAGGCCTGCCCTAAAAGAGCTCCTGAAGGAAGCGCTAAACATGGAAAGGCACAACCGGTACCAGCCACTGCAAAATCATACTGAAATGTAAAGACCATCGATACTAGGAAGAGACTGCATCAACTAACGAGCAAAATAACCAGCTAACATCATAATGACAAGATCAGATTCACACATAACAATATTAACTTTAAATGTAAATGGACTAAATGCTCCAATTAAAAGACACAGACTGGCAAATTGGATAAAGAGTCAAGACCCATCAGTGTGCTGTATTCAGGAAACCCATCTCACGTGCAGAGACACACATAGGCTCAAAATAAAAGGATGGAGGAAGATCTACCAAGCAAATGGAAAACAAAAAAAGGCAGGGGTTGCAATCCTAGTCTCTGATAAAACAGACTTTAAACCAACAAAGATCAAAAGAGACAAAGAAGGCCATTACATAATGGCAAAGGGATTAATTCAACAAGAAGAGCTAACTATCCTAAATATATATGCACCCAATACAGGAGCACCCAGATTCATAAAGCAAGTCCTGAGTGACCTACAAAGAGACTTAGACTCCCACACATTAATAATGGGAGACTTTAACACCCCACTGTCAACATTAGACAGATCAACGAAACAGAAAGTCAACAAGGATACCCAGGAATTGAACTCAGCTTTGCACCAAGCGGACCTAATAGACATCTACAGAACTCTCCACCCCAAATCAACAGAATATACATTTTTTTCAGCACCACACCACACCTATTCCAAAACTGACCATATACTTGGAAGTAAAGCTCTCCTCAATAAATGTAAAAGAACAGAAATTATAACCAACTATCTCTCAGATCACAGTGCAATCAAGCTAGAACTCAGGATTAAGAATCTCACTCAAAACCGCTCAACTACATGGAAACTGAACAACCTGCTCCTGAATGACTACTGGGTACATAACGAAATGAAGGCAGAAATAAAGATGTTCTTTGAAACCAACGAGAACCAAGACACAACATACCAGAATCTCTGGGATGCATTCAAAGCAGTGTGTAGAGGGAAATCTATAGCACTAAATGCCCACAAAAGAAAGCAGGAAAGATCCAAAATTGACACCCTAACATCACAATTTAAAGAACTAGAAAAGCAAGAGCAAACACATTCAAAAGCTAGCAGAAGGCAAGAAATAACTAAAATCAGAGCAGAACTGAAGGAAATAGAGACACAAAAAACCCTTCAAAAAATAAATGAATCCAGGAGCTGGTTTTTTGAAAGGATCAACAAAATTAATGGACCGCTAGCAAGATTAATAAAGAAAAAAAGAGAGAAGAATCAAATAGATGCAATAAAAAATGATAAAGGGGATATCACCACCGATCCCACAGAAATACAAACTACCATCAGAGAATATTACAAACACCTCTACGCAAATAAACTAGAAAATCTAGAAGAAATGGATAAATTCCTCAACACATACACCCTCCCAAGACTAAACCAGGAAGAAGTTGAATCTCTGAATAGACCAATAACAGGAGCTGAAATTGTGGCAATAATCAATAGCTTACCAACCAAAAAAAAGTCCAGGACCAGATGGGTTCACAGCCGAATTCTACCAGAGGTACAAGGAGGAGCTGGTACCATTCCTTCTGAAACTAATCCAATCAATAGAAAAAGAGGGAATCCTCCCTAACTCATTTTATGAGGCCAGCATCATCCTGATACCAAAGCCTGGCAGAGACACAACAAAAAAAGAGAATTTTAGACCAATATCCTTGATGAACATTGATGCAAAAATCCTCAATAAAATACTGGCAAACAGAATCCAGCAGCACATCAAAAAGCTTATCCACCATGATCAAGTGGGCTTCATCCCTGGGATGCAAGGCTGGTTCAATATACGCAAATCAATAAATGTAATCCAGCATATAAACAGAACCAAAGTCAAAAACCACATGATTATCTCAATAGATGCAGAAAAGGCCTTTGACAAAATTCAACAACCCTTCATGCTAAAAACTCTCAATAAATTAGGTATTGATGGGTCGTATCTCAAAATAATAAGAGCTATTTATGACAAACCCACAGCCAATATCATACTGAATGGGCAAAAACTGGAAGCATTCCCTTTGAAAACTGGCACAAGACAGGGATGCCCTCTCTCACCACTTCTATTCAACATAGTGTTGGAAGTTCTGCCCAGGGCAATTAGGCAAGAGAAGGAAATCAAGGGTATTCAATTAGGAAAAGAGGAAGTCAAATTGTCCCTGTTTGAAGATGACATGATAGTGTATCTAGAAAACCCCATTGTCTCAGCCCAAAATCTCCTTAAGCTGATAAGCAACTTCAGCAAAGTCTCAGGATACAAAATCAATGGACAAAAATCACAAGCATTCTTATACATCAATAACAGACAAACACAGAGCCAAATCATGAGTGAACTCCCATTCACAATTGCTTCAAAGAGAATAAAATACCTAGGAATCCAACTTACAAGGGATGTGAAGGACCTCTTCAAGGAGAACTACAAACCACTGCTCAAGGAAATAAAAGAGGATACAAACAAATGGAAGAACATTCCATGCTCATGGGTAGGAAGAATCAATATCATGAAAATGGCCATCCTTCCCAAGGTAATTTACAGATTCAATGCCATCCCCATCAAGTTACCAATGACTTTCTTCACAGAATTGGAAAAAACTACTTTAAAGTTCATATGGAACCAAAAAAGAGCCCGCATCACCAAGTCAATCCTAAGCCAAAAGAACAAAGCTGGAGGCATCACACTACCTGACTTCAAACTATACTACAAGGCTACAGTAACCACAACAGCATGGTACTGGTACCAAAACAGAGATATAGATTAATGGAACAGAACAGAGCCGTCAGAAATAATGCCACATATCTACAACTATATGATCTTTGACAAACCTGAGAAAAACAAGAAATGGGGAAAGGATTCCCTATTTAATAAATGGTGCTGGGAAAACTGGCTAGCCATATGTAGAAAGCTGAAACTGGAACCCTTCCTTACACCTTATACAAAAATCAATTCAAGATGGATTAAAGACTTAAATGTTAGACCTAAAACCATAAAAACCCTAGAAGAAAACCTAGGCAATACCATTCAGGACATAGGCATGGGCAAGGACTTCATGTCTAAAACACCAAAAGCAATGGCAACAAAAGCCAAAATTGACAAATGGGATCTAATTAAACTCAAGAGCTTCTGCACAGCAAAGGAAACTACCATCAGAGTGAACAGGCAACCTACAAAATGGGAGAAAATTTTTGCAACCTACTCGTCTGACAAAGGGCTAATATCCAGAATCTACAATGAACTCAAACAAATTTACAAGAAAAAAACAAACAACCCCATTGAAAAGTGGGCAAAGGACATGAACAGACACTTCTCAAAAGAAGACATTTATGCAGCCAAAAAACACATGAAAAAATGCTCATCATCACGGGCCATCAGAGAAATGCAAATCAAAACCACAATGAGATACCATCTCACACCAGTTAGAATGGAAATCATTAAAAAGTCAGGAAACAACAGGTGCTGGAGAGGATGTGGAGAAATAGGAACACTTTTACACTGTTGGTGGGACTGTAAACTAGTTCAACCCTTGTGGAAGTCAGTGTGGCGATTCCTCAGGGATCTAGAGCTAGAAATTCCATTTGACCCAGCCATCCCATTACTGGGTATATACCCAAAGGACTATAAATCATGCTGCTATAAAGACACATGCACACGTATGTTTATTGCGGCATTATTCACAATAGCAAAGACTTGGAACCAAGCCAAATGTCCAACAATGAGAGACTGGATTAAGAAAATGTGGCACATATACACCATGGAATACTATGCAGCCATAAAAAATGATGAGTTCATGTCCTTTGTAGGGACATGGATGAAATTGGAAATCATCATTCTCAGTAAACTATTGCAAGAACAAAAAACCAAACACCGCATATTCTCACTCATAGGTGGGAATTGAACAATGAGAACACATGGACACAGGAAGGGGAACATCACACTTCAGGGACTGTTGTGGGGTGGGGGAAGTGGGGAGGGATAGCATTGGGAGATATACCTAATGCTAGATGACGAGTTGGTGGGTGCAGCGCACCAGCATGGCACATGTATACATATGTAACTTACCTGCACGTTGCGCACATGTACCATAGAGCCTAAAGTATAATAATAATAATAATAATAATAATAATAATAATAAAGAAAAAAAATCGAAAAAAAATAAAAGGATGATCATCATATCTTAGCTCATTAATCTTAAGAAATATGAGTTCAACATAAGGGTAACTAGATAACTCCAGTCTTTTTCTTTAGATACAATATAGTTTATTTAGAAATAAGACACATCATATCTCCTGCTCACTACATATAGACACCATCCAACACACACACACCCACCGCCCCCCTGCCCACACACACACAGATTGAACACATATCCAATTCCAAATGCATGATAATTTTCTTATTAGGCATTTGCAAATGCATTTCTCTATGTGTAAATACCCTTAAAACAGAAATAACTATCATTTATTAAAAAAAAAAAAAGAAAACTACAAAATCCTAATGAAATAAATAGAAAAAGCTCTAAATAAATAGATATTCCATGTTTTGGGGTAGAAAAACTTAACATAAACAAGATATTGGTTCTTCCCAACTTGAATGTTAGGTTTAACACAACCCCAATCAAAATCCCAGTGTTACTTTGTGGATATTAACAAACTGATTTTCAAGTTTATGTGGAAAGACAAAAGATCCATGATAGGCAACACAGTATGAAAGAAGAACAAAGTATGAAGACTGACATTACCTGACTTTAAGATTTACTATAAAAGCACAGTAATTCCCAGAGGTAGCCCCACACCAATACAGTCAACTGATATATGACAAAAGAACAAAGGCAACCATGTGGGCAAATAATCATCTTTGCAACAAATGGTGCCAGAACAAATGGATATCCACATGCCAGACAATGAAGCTGGGCACTTAACTTATACCTGTGACAAAAATTAACTCCAAGTGGATCTATGACCTGATTGTAAAATACAAATTATAAAAGTTCTAGAAAATAACATAGGATAAAATCTAGGTGACCTTGGATGTGACAATGTCTTTTTAGATACAGTATCAAAAGCATGATCCATAAAAGAAAATGTTGGTAAGTCTGACTTCATTAAAGTACATTTCTGTTCTGCAAAAGACACGGTTAAGAGATGAAAAAGTCAATCCATAGACTGGGAAAAAATTTTGCAGACCCATGTCTCATAAAACCCTTGTGTACAAAATATATAAAGAATCTTTAAAATCAAACAATAAGAAAACACACAATTAAAACATGGGTGAAAGATATGAACAGATGTCTCACCAAAGAAGAGAGATGCAAATAAGTTCATAAGATGCTCAACATCATATGTCTTTGGAAAATTGCAAATAAAAGCAACAATGCAATGCATCTATATACCTAATAGAATGAGTAAAATACAAAACACTGACAATACCAAATGTTGACAACAGTGTGGAGCAATAGGAACTCTCATTTGCTGCTGATGGGAATTCAAAATGGTACAACCACTTTTGCAGACAGTTTGGCAGAATCTTATAAAACTAAATATAGTCTTCCCACCTGATTCAGCAATACATATTAATAAAAAAACAGTTTGATTATGTATGTAGGCACAGGAGTTTCACACAAAAAATAAGACTCAAGGAGCTGCCCAGATGATTGAGGCTTATGTACCATATGAGGCTAAACAAAGCAAAAGGGACTTGGGGATTCTGGGCAGGGAAGGCCAGCTATGGGAAGGTGAGAGGAGGAAATGTATGGTGGACTAGGGTTGTCTCATTATGCAGATAAGAGTCTCTCCAGTTCAGAGTTTTCTGGGAAAGTAGCTCTCTTTCTGGTAGGGAGACATCTTTACAAACGAAAATTTCCTTTGTAAATGTGAATTTCCTTTTCAAAAAAAGATATTTATGCTGAATTTTTAGGCAGTTAAGGAGAGGTAAAGAGCTTTTCCTGTGTCCTCTGGTTCTCAGTTGCCTTTAGCTCAAAATAATCCATATGCCAAAGAGGCCTATTTTGGGGTGACTTCTTGTATTCTTCATTTCTCATGAATTGAACCTATTATTGTGAAATGAACTAATTGTTTTCAATAAACTGCAGTGGACTTGTTATTGATGAGCCACATTTTAAAAACGGGTTGATGCGAGTTTGGGAAACTGTTGTTCTCAGCCTGTGCTGCTTCTCTCTGCAGAGATGCCGTGGACCTGACTTCTGCTGGCGTGGCAGGTGTGCTCATTGGCTACTGTCCCCAGCAGGATGCCCTGGACGAGCTTCTGACTGGTTGGGAACATCTCTATTATTACTGTAACTTACGCGGGATTCCAAGGCAGTGCATCCCTGAGGTAAATCTCCCTGGGGTCTTCTAGATAAAGGGATCCATTGAGGAATGCTTGGTGACCACCTCTGGCTCCAAGGCAGCTCTCTCAACCTATGAGGAGAAGGAACTGTAGTGTCAGATAAACTTACCTGCAAGAGATTTTCTAATATGATTATACTGAAGAAAACATTAAATATATTTGCCTTATTTACATTATATATTTAAAATGTATCTGTGTGAGGCAATCATGTGGTTGGAGTTAAAGCATAAATACATCATTTATAACTTTGTATCCCCCTTGCTCTTTTCTTCCTCTCTAAATGCCTTTTACACTTATTGAACTACTAACTTGTATTCAGGAAGAAATATCACAAACTCTGTATTTTCAGGGCTTGTGAAAGAGTGGGCGCAAATTATGTGTGGAATCTGGGGGATTGTTGGAAGGAATGACTTCCTGATGAGTGGGCGGACAGATTCCTCCTGCCAGGGGATTCCTTTTTGAGTGGCCTTAGGGGAATGAAGGAGTGGCAGAAACTGCAGACCCCCATACCTCCATCACTGCCTGTGACAGGAGAGAGGCAGGTGGAACAGTGAGAGAGCAAAAGACAGCTGCCACTTCTTCTGGGCGAGTAGAGGTCAGCGAAGCGGAGCAGACAGCCTTGATTGACAGCTCAGGATGTTGTACCATGAGCTACCAAAATTGCAGTTATTTAAGCACATTTTTACCTTTTCTGCACCTCATTATAGAAAGTCTGGGGTGCGTGCTCCTCAGATTTCTGGATTCTGAACTAGAAGCAGAAATAAGTGGCTTATATGATGCGTTTGCAATTAGATTCTGCGGGAGAGGGAACATTCTAGGACTCACAGGAGACAAAACTAACAGCCTTCGCCTTCACTAGTCCATGAACATTCATTCTCTGTTCTGTTTTTATAATGCTTCAGCATTTGTTTCTTATTTATGCTTTCTAACTTTAAGTGAAACTAAACAGAATATGTGCACCTCATTGTAAGGACTCTGGCACCTTTTCCCATCTCCCGTCTTAATAAAGCAAAGATAACTGACCACCCCACAGAGACCTGCTGGTTGTAGTTAAACAGTTATTGGCATCCATGACTAATTGTTGGCTCAATTTTTAATCGGTGTTTATCTCTGTCAGCTCCTCTTTGTTAGTTTTTGATGAAAGAGGCGGGTGCTTGGCAAAGGCTTTAAGCTGGCACTTTTGTTTTTCGAGGGAAACATGCTTATGAAAAAGCTCTCGTTAATGTAGGTTGGTGCTTTCTGTCATTCAGGGCAATTGTGTCTTGATATTCAGCTGTCTTACAACTTTGTTTTTCTGAATTGTTCTACCAAGAAAAGTTATTTAAATGGTAACCAATTAGGAACTGCCTTCATTTCCTTTATAAAACTGTAACTGATTTTGCAGACAGTATTGCTACTTGCTCTTGTTTCTAAGATGTCAGCACACTTTTGCATCTGCTTCCAAAGGAGTTAGCTCCTTTTCTGGAAAAAAATTTTCTCTTCTATATATTTTGGGAATATTTAAGTTATAGAACAGGCATATCCATTTTGAGGTGCTTATCACAAGGTGTCCAGAAAGAATTATTATAAAATAATGGAAAATAATAGTTTTATCTTTTAGTATTTATTCCACGTCAGGTACTGTTCTAAGTATTTTACAGCAACCATATGAAGTAGATGCTTATTCCCATTTTACAAACTGAGAAATTAGACACAGTTTAATTGAGACACAGAGACACAGGAAAACTGAGACACCAGAGAAATTAGGCCACTTGCCCATGTTCACATGGCTAGTATTTGGCAAGGCTTTTCTTTGAACCATATAAACCAGCTCCAGGGTACAAGTTCTTGACTAAGACATTACTCTGACACTTAGTTTATTCAGGTTGTTAGTTGTATAAGATGGAATTCCTGGTGGTATTAACAGTTCAGTCTTATTTTTATACCCCTGGGATGGCCAAAAAAGTGGAAACTGTGTGGGGTTAGTGCATGACTTCTCTAACATGGAGCTCCTCCTGCTGCCTGGCTTTCCATTGGGCTGGAGTTGGGCTCAACATGTGTGCCTCACCTCCGGGCTTTCAGAACTCATAGATATGGGGGTAATCTTTAGACACATCTGCTGCTCACCTTAGTTGTTGTCATCAGGCTGCCACCTATTTTCATTGTAACATGGACAGCCACCATTGTAAGCTCTATGATCCTAGTGGAAGACCCTCTGTGCTTGCTGGGAGGCTCCTTTGTTCAGCCTTACAGTCGCCTCTCTTCCCTCCCAGGGACCCTCAGAGCCCATGCTGTGGCTGAGCCAGTCCATCTGTGCTCCACTTGCTGGTCATTTCTAAGTATGGTCAAATTCCTCACTTTCCCAACCTTTCAAAAATTTGATAAGGTAAGAATAAGACGCCACTTCATAAAGCTTGAATTTAGGTTTGGCAAGTTAACAATGATTTTCAGATTTCCCATGATTTACACTGCACAGTTTTGTGCAGTGTACATATTTGAGCCTGAATTTAATTAACCTTGTAAAACATGTTATATTAAGTTATATCACTTGGTTATTACCAAATGATGCAAGAGATGAGGGCTACATAGTCTGGGGTGCTAGAGAAAATGTTTCAGAGTTCATCATGCTTGGTTGTTTCAATGTTAGTGTCATACCATAACAAACAAACAGTATTTCTAAATGGGAAGAGATCTGGCAAATTCTGTGTTTTAGTTTTCCCTGGTATAGAAGAGGTATGGCCCCTCATCATCTTAGTTTTGTTAATACCTGCACATTCCTACGAGGGAATATCCCTACTGTGTCTTGCTTCCCCTTATCTTCTCTAAAGACATGACTTTTATCTTTAAGTTTTCTTCCATTCACACAGTCAGTTTAGCTAGAAGGAGCTAGAAGTTATAAGATAGTAGGAATGGGGACAGGAGGTCATCTTCAGAGGAAGAGCCAGGATAAACATTTCCATCTGAAATCCTTGGTTCCCTTTCCCTACTTTACTACTCATTTTGGTCTTTAATCTCACAGAAAATGTTGACCTGGCCATGTGTGGTAGTGGAAACACTTTGGCTTAGGAGTCCAACAGATGTATGTGTGAATCTCAGGGCAATTTATTTTGGCTCCAGTGATGTTTATGGAAGTCCTACCGTGTGCCAAACATGAATAAACACTGGGGATTTGCATCCCAGTGCATATCCCATTGGGATTCATCCCAAAACCAATGCATCCCCAAACGAAAGCATCCCAATACAAATGCATCCCAGTAACTTGCCTGAAGTGTGGTACAATTTCTAGAGCTTCGTAAGAGAAAAATACCAAACTGCAGAGAGAGATTCTGTGAACTTTTGACATTTTGGGATTTTAGGCAGTATTTTGACAACTGAGATTGCTAAGGCATTGCTTTTGCCATTACTTTGACAGTATTGCTGAGTGCAGAAAAGACTACAGCAAAATACTTCTTATTATGCTATTTTCAGTTATTTTCTGACAACATGACATCCAGAAAACATTGGATCAAACTAATACATTTGTTCCTGTATACTCTGGAATCTTTCCTATGGTTAACCAATCCAGAATTTGCAGGCTGCAATATTTAACCTTTTGTGAAATTGAGAAAACATGACATATGTCTCCTTAACTTCATAAAAATATGCAATAATAATTTGGCAAGTTTATTCAAAATGTAACTTGCATTCTCAGGTGCATTTCTCCAGAACCAGGTATATATATTATTATTTTTATTTCATTTGTCAGTTTATCAGTTTTCATTTATGTATTGCTAATCTTTGAATAACATGGATGAGAGTAACTAAACATTTCTTTCTAATACATGCACACATACACACATTTTCATTCTTTTTCTTGTAATATTTATAGATCTAAAAATAACAAAAAAAATCATTTTCACAATTTGTCATTTTTGCCAGCCTCACCACTGTTAGTACAGCAGGTCGCCAAATAACATTGTTTAGTTCAACATTGTTTCATTACAATGATGAGAAAAATAAAATTGATTTTCTGCCAAGACCACTGTTGGAGAGGAGTTTGCACGCTCTCCCCATGGCTGCATACATTTTCTCCAGGTACACTTGTTTTCTGTCATGTCCCAAAGCTGTGTACATTAGTTTCTTTGGTGTGTCTATATTGAGCCCATGTGGGTGAGTATATGTGGGCGTGTGAGTGTACCCTGCAATGGAATGGCATGCTGTCCAGGGCTGGTTCCTGCCTTGTGCCCTGAGCTTCCAGGATAGGCTCTGACCACCCTCAACCCTGAACTGGAATAACTGGGTAAATCATGTTTTTGTTAATCTTTCACAAATGTATCTGTAGCTCACATTTATTTTAGAGTTTGCTATTAGAAGTGTTTTTTTATTTAGAAGTTGGGAGATGTTTTTGTGACCAGACATATGACATAGGAACTTTTATTTCTACCAATCAGCTTATGGTAAAATTGGTTTCATTAAATGTTGATTCGGTTAAAGTGGTCTCCAAGAACATATAGATGACGTTAAGTAAGGACTTTTTCCCGACAGATAAAGCTTTCTAACAGGGTCTATCATGCTCTTAGTTTTCTTCTCTTTTATGGGGACACGTGCCTCCTTTTCCAGGAAGCCTCCCTGGTTTCCTTCCTTCATCTCTCATATGAGTGTTTATCTAGCACTGATTTACACTTCTTGGCCATTCTTCTCTGAGAAAAATTTAGACGAAGCTACATTACTACTTCTGCTATCTCTTTAATTCCTGAAATGCCAGGCATTTATATTTCTTCATTTATATGACCCTTCCTTTAATATTTGTGTTTGTTTGCTTGTGATGAATAAAACGTTTTGTTTTGATATTTTAAAATTCACTTAAGTGAATTTTTTTTCAACTTGTGATAACTGAAATAATTGTTCTGAATGGAGCCAGGAAAAAGGATGATTCACATAAAACATTCTGGGGAAAACAACTTTACTTTCAATAAGACCAACTACTGGCCTTGAGAAGATTTTCTTAGGCAGATAGCAGGAGATTAAATATTTCATCTTTATGTATCTTTTGGGCCTTGAAATCTGCATTTCCTAGAATTATACTATTTTACCATAAGACCAGTCCTTGAGCCTCTTCATTCATTTGCAACATATTTTGAAGTTGCACAAGTAAAGCCATATAATAATTTCTGTTGAAAGATTTTACTGAGGGGCATAATGATTATCCTAATATTTGTAGAAGTTCTTAATGCTTCATTATCATTATTGTTATTATCCTCACTTTTATGTACTTGTCAAAAAGAGTATACACATTAGTTTATATTTATTCAGTTATTTGGGATGCACAATTATTAACCCATCTTTTTAGTTCTATAGAATTTTTCCCTCTTCTCCTAAATTTGAATTAAAATATGATCTTGGTCAATTTGGCTATATGATGATATCTAAAAAATGAATCTATATTAATACTTCTATGGTCATAAGAGTTAAATAAAATTGTTTGGAAAAGTTTTAAATTATGCTAAGTTGGAAACAAAAAAATTGCTTACCTTGGACCCCAAGAAGAATTAATCCAGCATAGGAGATAGAACTGGAAACAGAAAATATAGTGTGGTACAAATTACAGTGGGAAATGCTAAATAAAAGTGTTCTATAGACACATATAATACACAGAAGAGGTGACACATATATCACACAGAAGAAGTGACAATTATTTTTTCTGATGAGAGATATGGGCTGGGCCTTCTAGGATGTGGGACAAGCTGGCAGGGTAGAAGGCAGGGAAGAATAAAGAAGCTGTGAACCGCAGGCTCTTGGGTACAGTCTGAACTCTCCTGTGGCTGGAGGGGTGAGGTTTGACAAATGCTGCCACCATCCTTGGGACTTGGCAAAGTGGTTTTCAGCAGTTGCAAATAAGAAATATTTCCCATTCTCCTCCCCACCTCTAGTTACTTTATAAACCAAACTCTGAGTTTGCAAACATTAACAGTGGCTTCTCAATGTCAAAGGGATATTTCTTTCCTTGTGTTAATATTGAAAATTCCCTCCAGCCATAAAAATGAACAAAATCACATCCTTTGCAGCAGCATGGATGCAGCTGGAGGCATCATCCTAAGCAAATTAACACAGGAACACAAAACCAAATACTGTGTGTTCTCATTTATAGCGGGGAGCTTAACGTTGGCTACACATGGACACAAACATGGCAGCAGTAGACACGTGGGAATCCAAAAGTGTGGAGGGAGGGCGTGAGACAAGGGGTGAAGAGCTACCTGTTGGGTTCCATGCTCACTACTTGGGTGGGATCATTAGAAGCCCAAACCTCAGTGTCACACAATATACCCATGTAGCAAACCTGCACATAGACTCCCTGAATCTAAAATAATGAAGAAAATTTTCTGCTTCGGTTGTCTTCTCCCTTTAAGTTTTGACACTGCTATTAGTTTCATTCCCATTTATTTCCTTCTCGGTTTTCTTTTTGGCATACCCCTCTCTGCTCACCTCAACATGGGTATTTATCTGGACCCCCAACCTTGAGTGTGTTTCTTGCCCACCCTGCTCCCTGAACTCTAGATGTGATTATTCTGACCATCACTTAGATGTCTCCAGCTGCAGAAAACTCCTGCCTGTTCACTCTCAATTACTGCCTGTATGGTACAGGGGGATGTTTCAGGAGATGTACTTGATTGTATGTGTGAAGGTAGGCAGGGTTAGTGGGAGGTAGAAGCAGGAATGAGGACTGAGACCAGCTGTCTGGTGGGCACTTTGGTGAATGCTGGTGTGCACATGGACATGCCTCTCTTCCAGGTTGCTGGAGACCTCATCAGGCGCTTACACCTCGAAGCCCATGCGGACAAACCTGTGGCCACCTACAGTGGGGGAACCAAGCGGAAACTCTCTACAGCCCTGGCCCTGGTGGGGAAACCTGACATTCTTTTACTGGTGAGTAGAAGAATGTCAATATCTTGGAATAAGATACATATTGCATATTGATTTATAAACTGATTTTAAGGGTTTTTCTGGGAAGTAACTTCAGAACTTGCAAAGCTGGTTCTACAAACTAGTAAACTGTTTTGCCATAAGCCAGCATTTCCCAAATGTCATTTGAATTTTACAGAAATAAAACATTTATCTTTTGCTAGATTCACTTATATTTGTCAAGCTGAAGATTTTATAAAATTTTAACGTTAAAACAGTGTTTTAAAAGAATATTAGAATTCATCTGTAATCTGAAAACCAATTATGTTATCCTCTAGAATATTGCTTTTATGTCTTTTTCTGTGTGTAGATGTATGTTTATCACAGCAGTAGTGACACCTGTCATGGTGAATCTTAAAGATGGGTGTTGAGAGTGAAGGATGGATATGGTGTTGAGAGTAGGGAAGAAAACTCCAGCAAGAGGCTAGAGTATATGCAATGGTCTTGAGACAAGGTGGTCTATAATCAATCTGGGAACTGCAATTAATTTGATTTGAATGAATCAAAGCATTAATTGGAGGCAACAATTGTCAAGAAATGGAGTTAATTGTCTTGTATTTCATAAAACAGCTATAACTGTTAATACAAGTAATGCCACTGAAAGAATAAATAAAGGCTATTGTTACATGCTGTAAATTGGATTCTAATCACTAGAGTGCATCTTTGGACTTCACACCAATAGAGAGTCTGAGGGCTGTCAAAAAGTGTGGAAAACAAAACAGATTCCTTTTTTTCTATCTTTCTTCATCAAATGAATACACCCTTTTAGTGGGGTGGTAAATGGGGATTGAGAAGGTCTGTGTTGGAAAATGGTCTCATCGTTTGCTGGTTGTCTCCTGGGAACTCACCTGGATATTCTTTTTAGGTGCCATAAATTTGCTTTTGCAATGTCCAAATTCCTAGACTATTGTATAGTTTCATATTCCGGAATCTGATAATAAAAGCTACCATTTGCACAATCCTGAAGTTTACAGATTACATTTTATTTTCAACATGAGGCAGGATTATGTTGAGTAGTTAACAAGATGTGGGCATTCATTACTTTCTGTGGAATTTCCCTTTGCCCAGCCTCTTACAATGCATCTCCTCAGTTGGATGAAGGGGCCTCTGCTCTATAGCCATGACCTGGCTCACTGCAGACCCTGACATGCTTTTCTTTGATACATCCTTGCTCTCAGCTTGCTGTGGATGCCCAAACCTGTGACACAGCGGCCAAGGTGGGGACTCTGGAGTCTCACTGACAAACATTGAATTTTGCTTCGGCAGCCGCCCAGCACTTGGCCTTGTATGTTCTATCCCTGCTGCCTTCTCATCTGAAAATTGTCCTGATAATAGTGTCTGTCTCATGGAGTCATTGAAAGCAGTAAATAAAATAAACTACATTAAGCATATAGCCCAGTGTCCAGCAGATGGTAAACCACAGTAAATATTCGTGACTATGATGATGGTTACTGTTCAGAGCAATAGGTTAAAAAGATTTGTTGCCGGGCCTTTGGAGTTCTCAACAGAGAGACTAGAAGTGAGTCTCAGAGCTGACATCAAGGAGGGAATCAGGAAAACGTAAATTACACATACAACTCTCATACTGAGCATTGCATGATCACACCTTTTATTTACTTATTTTTATAACTAGTACACATATATTGCTTGATTTGCAGAAAAGACTAGATATTTATTTTCCTGTTCAGTGCTTCTCCCCCTACCCTTACTGCTTCCCATCTGTTTCTTTCTTTGGGGAAGTTTATGAACCTAAGCTCTTAAGAAATATGTGTTTAGTACTCCCTGGCTAATAAAAGCACAGAAATAAATCTTACAGTTTGGCAAGATTTCTCTAGAAGTGGTTCATATAAGGAATGCTTTGGTGTCTATTGAAGGAGAAAGCTTCAAGTTCTAAGAAATATCAATTTATTTGATGTTGCTAAATAAATGAAGCCTTTTTCTGCTATCATATGTCTTCCTGGGGGATATCATTCCGAAATTTTATGGAGGTTGAAAATTCATTTTAAAAACATCAGGGTTGACTTACCTAGCCAGATCATGGAGGAGAACCAACCTGACATGAAAATATAGCCCAATTCCCCACCTCTCAGTTTTATGGAAGTGTAATTAACTGATAAAAATGGTATATATTTAATGAATTCAACATGTGTTTTGATATACATAAATATTCTGATGTGTTGACTACAATCAAACTAATTAACATATTGATTACGTCACATAATTGCCATTTTTTTTTTCCCTGTATGTGATGAGAACACTTAATATCTACCCTCTTAGCAAATTTCAAATATGTAATACAGCATCTTTACCTACAGTCCCTCTCTTAGTTCACTGTGCTGCTATAACAGACTGGATAATTTATAAAGAACAGAGAACAGAAATTCAAGTTTTGGAGTCAGGGAAGTCCAAGATCAAGGCACTGCCAGGTCCAGGTGTCTGCTGAGGGTGCCAACCCTGCTTCCTGAACCCTGTGCCCTCCAGAGGGGAGGAATAGGTGTCATCACAAGGCAAAAGTCAGAAGGGCAAAAAGAGGTAAATGTCCTTCATCAGGTCCTTTTATAAGGTCACTTAATCTTATAAACTCATTCACCTCCCAAAGGTCACACCTCTCAATACTGTTTCATTAGGGATTGAGTTTTAACATGAATTCTGTAGGGGACAAAACATCCAAACTATAGCAGCCCTATATGCTGTATATTAGGTCTCCAGAACTTGTTTGTCCTGTATAACTGAAATTTTCTGCCCTTTGACAAGTATCTCCCAATTTCCACAGCCTGGCACCTTTCTACTCTCTCTTCCTATGTGTTCAACTTTTTAATATTTCATTAAGAAGTAGTGTTTTTCCATGCATGGCTTATTTCACTTTATGCTTGGCATAAAGTCCTCCAGATTCACTTATGTTGTTGAAAATGGAAGGATTTCCTTATTTTTCAGGCAGAATAATATTTCATTACACACACACACACACACAGTGAGAGAGAAGAGAGAGAGAGAGACAAGGAAACAGGGAGAGAGAGAGAGACAAGGAAACCGGGAGAGAGAGAGAGACAAGGAAACCGGGAGAGAGAGAGAGAAAGAGAGAGAGAGAGAGACATACACATTTTCTTTTCCCATTTATACACTTAGGGATGCTTCAGTTGTTTCTATATCTTGGCTTTTGTAAATAATGTTGTCATGAATATAGCACTGCAGATATCCCTTCCAGATATTGATTTTATTTCCTTTGGATACACACACAGAAGTGGGATTACTGGATCAGTGGCAGTAGTATTTTTAACTTGTAGAGGAACCTCCACACTGTTTTCGATAATATGTGTACATTTACATTCCCACCAATTGTGTATAAGGGTTCACTTTTCTCTGAATCCTTGCCGTTGCTGGTTATCTTCTGTCCTTTTAACAATAGCCATTCTAACAAGTATAAGATGATATCTCATTGTGGTTTTCATTTGCATTTCCCTGATTATTAACAATGTTGAGCATCGTTTCTTATACCTATTGGCCATTTGCATGTCTTCTTTTGAGAAAAGTCTGTTCAAGTTTTTCGTCTATTTTTAATTATTATTATTTTGCTATTTAGTTTTACAAATTCCATATATAGGATGTAACCCCTTATTGGATATATGGTTGCAAATATTTTATCCCCCTCTTTAGTTTGCCTGCTTTGTTGATATTTTCCTTTCTTGTGCAGCAACTCTTTCCGTTTGAAATAGTCCCACTTTATGTTTGCTTCTGTTTTATGTGCTTTTGATGTCATATCCAAAAAAGAAACAAGCAAAACATTGCCAAGACCAATGTCAAGGAGCTTTTCTTTCTTTTTTTTTTTCTACAAGTTTCATGGTTGCTGATCTTATGTTTAAATCTTTAATACATGTTCAGTTGATTTTTGTGTATGGTGTAAGATAAGGACCGAGTTTTAATTTTTTGTATGTAGATATTCAGTTTTCCCAAAGCCATATATTGAAGAGACTGTCCTTTTCCCAGTTTTAATTTTGGCGTATTTGTCAAAGATTAATTGACTATGTGTGTGTGGGTTTATTTCTGTACTGTCTGTTCTTTTCTATGAATCTATATGTCTGTTTTTATACAAGTACCATACTTTTTAAATTATAATAGCATAGTAGTATATTTTGAAAATAGGAAATGTGAGGCCTCCAGCACTGTTCTTCTTGCTTTCTTTAGCTATTTGTGGTATTTTGGGTTTTTTAAAATATAAATTTTAGTATTTTGGTTTTCTATTTCAGTGAAAAAATGACAATGGAATTGTAGGAACAGCACTGAGTCTGTAGATCGCTTTGGGTAATATGGACATTTTAAAATATTAATTCTTTCAATCCATGTACATGGATAGCTCTCCATTTATTTGTCTTCAATTTCTTTAATCAAAATGTTATAGTTTTCAGTATACAGATCTTTCACTTCCTTTGTTAAAATTATTCCTAAGTATTTTATTCATTTTGATCTTATTGTGAATGAAATTGTCTAAAATTTCCTTTTCTGATAACCCATTGTTATTTTATGGAAGCACTATTGATATTTGTATGTTGATTTTGTATCATATGACTTTATTGAATTTGTTTATTAATTGTAATGGATTTTTTGGTGGAGTCTATAGTGTTTTCTGTATATTAGATCGTGCTTTTGAAAAGATGATTTTACTTCTTCTTTTTTGATTTGGATGCTTTTTCTTTGTCTTGACTAATTGCTCCGGTTAGGACTTCTAGTATTATGTTGAATAGAAGTGGCTAGAGTGGGCATCCTTGTCTTGTTCTTCTTAGATTTGAAGTTTTTAGCTTTTCACTGTTGAATATGATGCTAGTTGTGGGCTTATGATATATGGCCTTTTATTCTTTTCTTATTTCTGCTGACTTTGGGATTAGTTCATTTCTTTATCCAGTTTCTTCAATTGCAAAGGTAGGATATTTATTTGAAATCTTTCTTTTCTCTTAATGTTGATGACTTCTTCCTCAAATCTGCTTTTACTTCATCCCATAAGTTTTGTTTTGTTTCCATTTTCATTTGTCTCAAGACAAATGTATTTTTTAAAATTTTCTTTTTAATTTCATGTTTGACCCATTGGTTGTTCAGGAACATATTGTTAATTTACACATCTTTGTGAATTTTACAGTTTTCCTCCTTATTAACTTCTAGTATCATACCATGGTGGTCTGAAATGATACTGGATATGATTTCAATTTTTTAAAATTGTTCAGACTTGTTTTGTGGCCTAATATATGGTCTCTCCTGGAGAGTATTTTATGTGTGCTGGAGAAGAATGTGTATTCTGCTATTGTTGGATGGAATGTTCCATGTATGGCTGTTAGGTTCATTTGGTCTAAAGTGTAGTTCAAGTACATTTTTTCCTTATTGATTTTCTGACTGGTTATTCAATGTATCATTGAAAGTGGAGCCTTGAACTCCTCTATTATTATTGTAATTATGTCTTTTACTCCTTTCAGTTCTATTAATATTTGCATTACATATATAGCACTCTAATGTTTGGTGCATATCTATTTACAATTACTCTTTTATCATTTTATATAAATTGACCATTTTATCATTGTATTTTTATCTTTTTACAGTTTTTGACTTAAAGCATATTTTGTCTGACATAAATATAGATAAACATGCCCTCTGGGTCATCATTTGCTTGGAGTATCTTTACCTATTGTTTCACACTCAGTCTATGTGTATCCAAAAAAACTGTACTAAGTCTCTTGCAAACAGCATAAGATTGGATCTTGGTTTTTATCCATTCATTCACTTTATGCCTTTTGATTGGCAAATGCTGTCTATTTATATTTCATGTAATTATTAATAGGTAGGATCATATTCTTGACATTTTGTTAATTGTTTTCTGGCTATTTTTAAAGTTATTTATTCTTTTTTTTCCTCTATTACTGTTTTTCTTTTAATTTGATAATTTTTTTGTATGTTGGTATGTTGGTATGCTTTGATTCATTTCTGTTTTTTTTCTTTTGTGTGTGTGTGTGTATGTGTGTGTGTGTGTGCATCTACTATAGGTTTTTTATTTGTGGTTACCAAGAATCTATATAAAACATCTTATAGTTACAAAAGTCTATTTTTAACCTGATAGTAACTGGACTTATATCACATTAAAAAAAAAACTACACTTTTACTTCCAACCATCTCATTTTATGTTTTAGATGTCACAATTTGCAGCTCTTTATATTGTATTTCCATTAAAAAATTATTATAGCTATAGTTATTTTTAATACTTTTTTGTCTTTTAATCTGAATATTACAGTTATAAGTGATTTACACACCAAACCAACATTAAAGCATTAAAGTATGCTGAATTTGGCTGTATACTTTACTGTGAGTTTTATAATTTCATGTTGCTACTTAGAGTCCTTTTATTTTGTTTTGAAGAACCCCTTTAGCATTTTTTTTTTTTTTTATAAGACGGGTATTGTGTCAATCAACTCTTTCAGCTTTTGTTTGGGAGCATTTTTTTTTTTATAAGACAGATATTGTGTCAATGAACTCTTTCAGCTTTTGTTTGGGAAATTCTTTATCTCTTTTTTAACTCTGAAGGGCAGCTTTGCTGGGTAAAGTAGGTAAAGTATTTTTATTTGGCAGGTTTTTTTTCTTTCATAGGCCCACTCTTTCCCAGTCCTGAAGATTTCTTCTGAAAAATCCACTGATAGCCTTGTGCATGTATGTCATGAGCCTTTTTTTTCTCTTATTGCTGTGAAAATTCTGTTTTTCATTTTTGACAGCTTGATTACTGTGTATCTCAGTGAATAATTTGTTGGGTTGAAGCTATTTGGGAACTTTTAAGCTTCATATATCTCGATGTTCAAATGTCTATCTCTTTATCCAAATTTGGGAATGTTTCAGCCATTATTTATTTAATAAGCATTCTGCTGCCCCTTTTTCTCACCTTTTTTATTTTGTAAATCTCATATTGTAAAAGTTAGGTCTCTGGATAATGTGCCATAAACTCTGTCAGGCTTTCTTTGTTCTTCTTAATTCTTTTTTATTTTTTTAAAATTTTCCTTGGCTGGATAGTTTCAAATAATCTGTCTTCAAGTTCACAGACTTTTTTTATCTGCTTGATCAAATGTGCTTTTGGCATTCTCTATTATATTTTTTATTTCATTTTATTTTTCTGCGCCAGTATTTCTATTTGGTTCTTTTTTTTAAAAATAATTTTGATCTCTTTTTTGAATTTCTCTGGATGAGGTGAGAAAGAAGTGGGGCTCCTGGGTAGCATGCTGCATGGCTGGAGGAGTCAGGCACTCACTCAGTGCTCTCTCACATTCCTCTATCATTCTGGCTTTGTTGAGCAGAGTGCAACAAAGCCAATTGGAGAGGTGCCTGTTAGAGCCAGAGCAGAGATTTTTCTTTCACCCGGGGTCTGGCCTCCCATGTCATTGTGTATATTTCTATTTGTGTTTTTCAAATGCTGATTACTCTGTGTTGCCTTTCCTTCAGGATGAGCCCAGCTCTGGGATGGATCCCTGCTCTAAGCGGTACCTGTGGCAAACAATAATGAAGGAGGTTCAGGAAGGCTGTGCTGCGGTGCTGACCTCCCACAGGTGAGTTCCAGTTTCTCTTGTAGCCATTTCCTGAGTAAGACTGAGTAACAAAGGTTAAGAAGTGCATTTAGGTACCTGCACAGTGCTACACATAGACATTTCTTAATCTTTACAACACAATAATGGTGATATTATTGTTAGCCCTCATTGCATAAATTGAGACTGAAGCCATGAGGGATTATGTTTATAACCAAGTTTACATAGCAAATAGGTGGCAGAGCTAGAATTTGAACCTAGTATTCTGTGTCCAAAGACGATATTCTTGCCTCATCCATTGCTACTGTTCAAGGATGAGTGCTAGACTACCATTTTCAGGTCTTCCTGAAGGATCTTTCAGATCCTTTCCATCCAAGGCCTATTATTTCAGCAGGTAGAATTAGCTGAACTAAAATACTTAACAGGTTACTGAATCTGGTTTAACATTTTCTTTATCACAGAATTAAGTTTGTAATTAGATTTCAAAACCATTGGCTTCTTTTTAACTTTCTAATACACTGTTCTAGCCCACAAAGAATTACAAATATAGATTTCATAAAACCTACTTATGGGGAGTGAGCAATATGATTTAACTAATACAAATTCTAATGATGTAATAAAGACCAGGCTTTAATGTTTAGACTTGTTTTGTCTTTATGCTTAAGTAAAATATACCGTGAATAAGATGTCAAGAGCTGCCAAAGATCTGACATTTTGCCCTTTTGCAAGCTAACAAATTTAGCTTGATACAGTTTTATGGATGTTGACAGAAGAAATGAGACTTCTGGGTCGGAGATGAAAAACTTTATTGCTCACAGCAGGAACAGTAGCCAGAGTGTCAGCATGGTTTCTCATTGGTTCCCTAAACCCCAGTTTCTACTGGACTAATGGATGCCTGCACACAGAGGAGAGGAATGCCAAATCTAGTGAAATTAGTACCTTACAACATCTGATAAGGAAGCCAGCCCTTCTTCCATGGTTGTTTGCTGCAAGCATAACTTTGAGAAATGGCCCAGGTAAAGAGCAGTTAGGGCCTTATATTCTTGGAATTCATGGCAAGACACGTAGGAACACAAGGGACCCATGGAAACATGCTTCTCAACAGTCTAAATCATTCAGTCTATGCTTGAATACCCCAGCTCTTGTTACCAGAAGTGAAATATAAAGTTAGCCCTATCATTTGAAACGTGAGATTTCTGAGAGGACCTCAGAAGACTTTACTGATTACTGCAGCATTATTAGTTTACGTAAAAATACTATTAAACGCTATAACTCAGCATGCATAATCCTATTACACATAAATCTTACAGCCATTTCCTGTAACAAGTGTTACAGGCTGCAAAGCCAATGTATTGTGAAGAAATCAGCCATTTACACATTTCTCACATTGCTTCATGTCAGAGTAGACTTTTCTTCTTAATTTTCTATCTCTGGGCTCTTTCTTTTTTAGAAAAATTCATTCACTGATAGGTTTGTCTATACTTCTTAACATTCCTCAATTTTCGCTGCCAGACTAAACTTTACACTGTTGTTTTTTTTAAATATCATTTTCTGAAGTATAATTTACATTTGATATAATTTAACCACTGTAAGTATGGAATTCTATGATTCTTTAGTAAATTTATAGACTTGTGCAAATATTACCATAAATAAGCCTTAGAACATTTGGGTCACCTCCCCCAAATTTTCTCCTGCTTATTTTCAGTAAAATTAGCATTCAAGGCCAGGCGCCATGGCTCATGCCTGTAATCCCAGCACGTTGGGAGGCTGAGGCGGGCAGATCACGAGGTCAGGAGATCAAGACCATCCTGGCTAACACGGAGAAACCCCATCTCTACTAAAAATACAAAAAATTTAACTGGGCGTGGTGGCGGGTGCCTGTAGTCCCAGCTACTCAGGAGGATGAGGCAGGAGAATGTCATGAACCCGGGAAGCGGAGCTTGCAGTGAGCCAAGATCGGGCCACTGCATTCCAGCCTGGGCGTCAGAGCAAGACTCCGTCTCAAAAACAACCACCACAACAAAAAAATTAGCATTCAAAACCTCCACCTAGGAAAACATTGATGGCTTTCTGCCTCTGTAAATTTGCTTTATATGGATATTTCATTAACTGAATCATATAATCAGTAGTCTGCTGCGTCTCTTTTTTTAATTTATCATAACACTTTTTTTTTTGAGACAGAGTCTTGCTCAGTTGCTTAGGCTGGAGTGCAGTGGCACTCCACTTGGCTCACTGCAAGCTCCGCCTCCTGGGTTCACGCCATTCTCCTGGCTCAGCTTCCCGGGTAGCTGGGATTACAGGCACCCGCCACCACGCCTGGCTAATTTTTTGTATTTTAGTAGAGATGGTGTTTCACCGTGTTAGCCAGGATGGTCTCGATCTCCTGACTTCTTGATCCGCCCGCCTGGGCCTCCCAAAGTGCTGGGATTACAGGCGTGAGTCACTGCGCCTGGCCTATCGTAACACTTTTAAAGTCTATCCATTTCGTTTTATGTCAATAGCTTGCTCCTTTTCATTCCAAACGTATCCCATTTTATAGCTATACCACTTTTGTTTATCCATTCACCAGCTGATGAGCATTTGGGTTGTTTCCAGTGTTTTGCTATTATGAATAACATGTTATGAACAGTCATATAAATGTTTTTGTATGTATGGACATGTTTTAATTTTTTTAGATTTTTCTGAGTCAAGTTACTAGGTTGAATAGTAAGTTGTATTTGACACTTTAAGAAACTGCAGAGTTATTTCCCAAATTGGCCTTATCAGTATATGTTCCCAGCAACAATGATGAGTTTTCTTTATTCCACACCCTTGTCACTACTGTCTGTCTTTTTGATTATAGGCATCCTAGTGAAGTGGGGTTTTAATTCACATTTTCCTGAGGACTAACGCTGTTAGAATCTTTTCATGTGCCTATTGGTTATTTGCATTAATTCTTTAGTGAAATATCTATTCCAATATCTCCTCCATCCTCCATTTTTTAAGAATGGCTTTATACTTTAGAATAGTTTTAGTTTCACTGCAAAATTGAGAGGAAGGTACAGAGATTTTTTTAAATCCCTCCTTGCCTTCACACATGCATATCCTTCCCTATTATCAGCACACAGTACCAGAGTGATACATTTATTAAAATTGATGAGCCTACATTGACAGCACATTACCACCCCAATCCAATTTACATAGGGTTCACTCTTGGTGCTGGACATTTTATGGGTTTGGACAAATATCTAATAAGAATCCACCATTATAGTATCAGATAGAATTGTTTCTCTGCCCTAAAAATTTTCTGTGTTCCACCTATTCATCTCTCCCTCCTGCCTAACCCCTGGTAACCACTCATCTTTTTATTGTCTCCATAGTTTTACCTTTTCCACAATGCCATATAAGTGGAATCATATAGTATGTAGTCTTTTCAGGTTGACTGTTTTCATTTAGTTTCTCCCGTGTCTTCTCATGGCTTGATAGCTCATTTCATTTCAGTCCTGAGTCATATTCCACTATCTGGATGTACTACAGCTTATTTATCCACTCATCTGCTGAACCACATCTTGGTTGCTTCCAAGTTTTGACAATTTTGAATAAAGCTGCTTAAGGATCCATGTGCAGTTTTTTGTGTGAACATATTTTCAACTCCTTTGGGTAAATACCAAGGAATGTGATTGCTGGATCAGATGGTAAGAGTATGTTAATTTTTGTAAGGATCCTTTATATTTAAATTGTTTTTTATCTATTATTTTTGAATTGTAATAGTTCTTTTTATGTAGCAGATATTCCTGTATTCTGAATAGAAGTCCCTTGCTGGATAAATGATTTGCAAGTATGTATTTCCAGTCTACGGCTGTCTTTCCATTTTATTAATAATGTCTTTGGAAGTGCAAACATTTTAAATTTTGATTATATTCAGTTTATCAATTTATTTTTATATGGTTTGTGCTTTTGGTGTCTCATCTAAGAACTATTTGTTCAAATGAAGTCCTAAAGATTTTCTTCTTTTTTTTCTAAAAATTTTAGAATTTTAGCTCTTATATTTAAGTCTTTGATCTATTTCAAGCCAAGTTTTGTATATAGTATGAGAAAAGGATATAAATTCACTTTTATGCATGTTGATATCCAATTATTTCAGCACTCTTCCTTGAAAAGATTATCTTTTATCCCACTGAATTGTCATAGCACCTTTATTATATTATTTATTGTATGACTTATTTTTGGATTCTTAACTATTGTCTGGTGATATGTATGCCTATTTTCTCACCCAATAATATCATGTTGATTATAGTTGTTTTCTATTAAGTTTTGAAAACAGCAATTGTTATTCCTTCAGCTTTTTCCTTAGATTATAAAATTTTTCATTCTTTTGAAATATTTTTCAATTTCTCTTGTGATTACTTCTTTGATCCTTAGTTTATTTAGAAGTGTCGTTCAATTTTCAAATACTGGGAGATTTTTAAGAGATTTTTTTTTCTGTTATTCATTTCTGATTTAATTCTGTTGCCATTAGATGAAATAAGTTGTATGATTTCCATCCTTTTAAATTTGTTATGACTTTTTAATGGCCTGCCAGAGGGGTTACAGTTTTTTTTTAATAAAACACCATATTTTAATAGTTTTTTATCTATTATTTTTGAATTGTAATAGTTCTTTTTATGTAGCAGATATTCCTATATTCTGAATAGAAGTCCCTTGCTGGATAAATGATTTGCAAATATGTATTTCCAGTCTATGGCTGTCTTTCCATTTTATTAATAATGTCTTTGGAAGTGCAAACATTTTAAATTTTGATTACATTCAGTTTATCAATTTAGAACTAGAAATACCATTTGACCCAGCAATCCCATTTCTGGGTATTTGGTTTTGCAAGTCATATGGTGTGTACTGCAGTATCCAACTCCATTGTTGTAGTGTGAAAGCTTCCACCAGTGTTAGGTAAATGCATAATTGTGGTTGTATTCCAATAAAACTTTATTTGTTCCTCTCCCTCTATCCCCCACAAAATGGTGGCAGGCTGGATTTAGCCAATGAGCTGCAGTTTTTTACTCCAGGCTTAACATATGGTCTATCCTAGAGAATTGTCTATGCAAAGGAATATGTATTCTGTAGTAGTTGGATGGAATATTGTATATACAGCAAATTAGTTTGGCAGTGTTGTTTAAGTATTCTGTATTCTTGTGGATTTTTTCCTGGGTATTCTATCAATTACTGAAAATAAGATGTTGAAATCTTCAAGTATAATTGTTACAGTTTTCTTTTCCTTCTTTAGATTCTGTCAGTTTTTGCTTCATATATTTGGAGTCTGTGTAGTTAAGTGAATATGCATTCTTAATTGCTATCATACTAATATTTTGACTTTCTTATTATTATGAAATGTCTCTTTTTCACTCTAGCAGTACGTTTTATCTTAAAGTCTATTTTGTTTCTTAAAATAGCCATTGCTTCTGTCTTTTGGATAATGTTTGTTTGGTATATCTTTTCATATTCTTTTACTTTCAAATAATTTATATCTTTGAATAGAAGGAATGTTTCCTATAGATTGTGTATAGTTGGATATTGTTTTTTTTCCCAATCTGACAATGTCTGCCTTTTGTGTGAGGTATTTAAACCGTCCCACATTTAATGTAATTATTGATATGGCTGAAGTAACATTGACTGTTTTGCTATTTTTTACATAATGTCTCCTGTGTTTCTTGTATCTGTTTCTACTTGGCAGTCTTATATATTAAATGAATAATTTGAAGTATACTGTATTTAATATTTTCTCTATTTTTTTTAGTTATGTTCTTACTGGCTAGTCTAAGGATGATAGTATACATCTTGATGCTAACTTAATTCTAGAAAAGTATTGTAATCTTGCCCTAATATGGCTCTGTTTCCTCCCTTTTTCTTTGTGCTATTATTACCATATATATTACATTTTATATGCTATAAATCCAATAAAGCATATTGTAAGTTTCACTTTACACACTTTTAAATCCTTTAAAGAAGATAAGAAAATATATCAAAAAGAGATATCCACAGTCTTAAATAGTAATCCATACAATTGTCATTTCTGACGCTTATCTGTCCATATGAAAAATGTGAGAAAATTTTGGCCATTATTAACTCAAATACTTTTTCTGGTCCTATCTATCTTTCCTTTTCTTTCGGTCTTCCATTACATGTATGTTGAAACTCTGATCTTATCGCACAAGTCTGAGTTCTTGCTCATTTTTTTTAGTCTTGTTTTTCTCTATATTTGGATTGGATAATCTTTATTGATCTATGAGTTCACTGACTCCTCTGCCATTTTGAATCTGGTGTTGACCCCTCTAGTGAATTTTTCATTTAATTTCTTGTAATCTTTAACCGAAAGATTTTTTTTTAAATAATTTTTATCCCCTTCTTCAGAATCCCCACTTACTAATATTGTTGTCAGACTTTTCTTTAATTCTTTTTATTTATTATTATTATACTTAAAGTTATGGGATACGTGTGCAGAATGTGCAGGTTTGTTACATAAGTATACATGTGCCATGGTGGTTTGCAGCACCCATCAACCTGTCATCTACATTAGGTATTTCTCCTAACGCTATCCCTCACCCAGCCTCCCACCCCTGCAACAGGCCCCGGTGTGTGATGCTCCCATCCCTGTGTCCATGTGTCCTCATTGTTCAACTCCCACTTATTAGTGAGGACATGTGGTGTTTGGTTTTCTGATTTGTGTTACTTTGCTGAGAATGATGATTTCCGGCTTCATCCATGTCCCTGCAAAGGACATGAACTCATTCTTTTTTATGGCTGCATAATATTCCATGGCATATATGTACCACATTTTCTTTATCCAGTCTATTGTTGATGGGCATTTGGGTTGGTTCCAAGTCTTTGCTATTGTGAACAGTTCCTCAGTAAACATATGTGTGCGTGTGTCTTCATAGTACAATGATCTATAATCCTTTGGGTATATACCCAGTAATGGGATTGCTGGGTCAAATGGTATTTCTAGTTCCAGATCCTTGAGGAATTGCCACACTGTCTTCCACAGTTGTTGAACTACTTTACACTTCCACCCACAGTGCAAAAGTGTTCCTATTTCTCCACATCCTCTCCAGCATCTGTTGTTTCTGACTTTTTAATGATCAACATTCTACTAGCATGAGATGGTATCTCATTGTGGATTTGATTTGCATTTTTCTAATGACCAGTGATGATGAGCTTTTTTTCATATGTTTGTTGGCTGCATAAATGTCTTCTTTTGAGAAGTGTCTGTTCATATCCTTTGCCCACTCTTTGATGGGGTTGTTTGTTTTTTTCTTGTAAATTTGTTTAAGTTCTTTGTAGATTCTGGATATTAGCCCTTTGTCAGACAGAAAGATTGCAAAAATTTTCTCCCATTCTGTAGGTTGCCTGTTCACTCTGATGATAGTTTCTTTTGCTGTGCAGAAGCTCTTTAGTTTAATTAGATTCCATTTGTCAATTTTGGATTTTGTTGCCATTGCTTTTGGTGTTTTAGTCATGAAGTCTTTGCCCATGCCTATGTCGTGAATGGTATTGCCTAGGTTTTCTTCTAGGGTTTTCATGGTTTTAGGTCTTACGTTTAAGTCTTTAATCCATCTTGAGTTAATTTTTGTATGAGGTGTAAGGAAGGGATCCAGTTTCAGCTTTCTGCATATGGCTACCCAGTTTTCCCAACACCATTTACTAAATGGGAATTCTTTCCCCATTTCTTGTTTTTGTCAGGTTTGTCAAAGATCAGATGGTTGTAGATGTGTGGTATTATTTCTGAGGCCTCTGTTCTGTTCCCTGGGTCTATATGTCTGTTTTGGTACCAGTACCATGCTGTTTCTGTTACTGTAGCTTTGTAGTATAGTTTGAAGTCAGGTAGCTTGATGCTTCCAGCTTTGTTCTTTTTACTTAGGATTGTCTTGGCTATGCAGGCTGTTTTTTGGTTCCATATGAAATTTAAAGTTTTTTTTTCCAATTCTGTGAAGAAAGTCAATGGTAGCTTGATGGGGATAGCATTGAATCTATAAATTATTTTGGACAGTATGCCCATTTTCATGACATTGATTCTTCCTATCCATGAGCATGGAATGTTTTTTTTCATTTGATTGTGTCCTCTTATATTTCCTTGAGCAGTGGTTTGTAGTTCTCCTTAAAGAGGTACTTCACATTCCTTGTAAGTTGTATTCCTACGTATTTTATTCTCTTTGTAGCAGTTGTGAATGGGAGTTCATTCATGATTTGACTCTGTTTGTCTGTTGTTGGTGTATAGGAATGCTTGTAATTTTTGCACATTGATTTTGTATCCTAGACTTTGCTTGAGTTGCCTCTCAGCTTTAGGAGATTCAAGGTTGAGACGATGGGGTTTGCTAAATATATAATCATGTCAAGGGCAAGCAGAGGCAATTTGACTTCCTCTTTTCCTAATTGAATGCCCTTTATTTCTTTCTCTTGCCTGATAGCCCTGGCCAGAACTTCCAACACTATGTGGAATAGTAGTGGTAAGAGAGAGCATCTTTGTCTTGTGCTGGTTTTCAAAGAGAATGCTTCTAGTTTTTGTGCATTCAGTATGATATTGCCTGTGGGTTTGTCATAAATAATCTTATTATTTTGCGATATGTTCCATCAATACCTAGTTTATTGAGAGTTTTTAGCATGAAGGGCTGTTGAATTTTGTCGAATGCCTTTTCTGCATCTATTGAGGTAATCATGTAGTTTTTGTCATTGATTCTGTTTATGTGATGGATTATGTTTATTGATTTGCATATTTTGAACCAGCCTTGCATCCCAGGGATGAAGCTGAATTGATTGTGGTGGATAAGCTTTTTGATGTGCTGCTGGATTCAGTTTGTCAGTATTTTATTGAGGATTTTTGCATCGATGTTTATCAGGGATATTGGCCTAAAATTTTCTTTTTTTGTTGTGTTTCTGCCAGGTTTTGGTATCAGGATTATGCTGTCCTCATAAAATGAGTTAGGGAGGATTCCCTCTTTTTCTATTGATTGGAATAGTTTCAGAAGGAATGGTACCAGCTCCTCTTTGTACCTCTAGTAGAATTTGGCTGTGAATTCTTCCGGTCCTGGACTTTTTTGGGTTGGTAGGCTATTAATTAATGCCTCAATTTCAGAACTTGTTATTGGTCTATTCTGGGATTTGACTTCTTTCTGGTTTAGTCTTTGGAGGGTGTATATTATTTCAGTAATTAATCTATTTCTTTTAGATTGTCTTGTTTATTTGCATAGAGGTGTTTATAGTATTCTCTGATGGTAGTTTGTATTTCTGTGGGATCAGTGGTGATATCCCCTTTATCGTTTTTTATTGCATCTATTTGATTCTTCTCTCTTTTCTTCTTTATTAATCTGGCTAGTAGTCTATCTATTTTGTTGATCTTTTCAAAAAGTCAGCTCCTGGATTCATTGATTTTTTGAAGGATTTGTTGTGTCTCTATCTCCTTCAGTTCTGCTGTGATCTTAGTTATTTCTTGTCTTCTGCTAGCTTTTGAATTTGTTTGCTCTTGCTTCTCTAGTTCTTTCAATTGTGATGTTAGGGTGTCAATTTTAGATCTTTCCAGCTTTCTTTTGTGGGCATTTGGTGCTATAAATTTCCCTCTACACATTGCTTTAAATGTGTCCCAGAGATTCTGGTGCACTGTGCCTTTGTTCTCATTGGTTTCAAAGAACATTTTTATTTCTGCCTTCATTTCGTTATTTACCCAGTAGTCATTCAGGAGCAGGTTGTTCAGTTTCCATGTAGTTGTGCGGTTTTGAGTGAGTTTCTTAATCCTGAGTTCTAATTTGATTGCACTGTGGTCTGAGAGACTGTTATGATTTCCGTTCTTTTGCATTTGCTGAGGAGTGTTTTATTTCCTTTTATGTGGTCAGTTTTAGAATATGTGTGATGTGGTACTGAGAAGAATGTATATTCTGTTGATTTGGGGTGGGGAATTCTGTAGATGTCTATTAGGTCTGCTTGGTCCAGAACTGAGTTCAAGTCCCGGATATCCTTGTTAATTTTCTGTCTCAGTGATCTGTCTAATATTGACAGTATGGTGTTAAAGTCTACTACTATTATCGTGTGGGAGTATAAACCTCTTTGTAGGTCTCTAAAAATTTGCTTTATGAATCTGGGTGCTCGTATGTTGGGTGAATAAATATTTAGGATAGTTAGCTCTTCTTGTTGCATTGATCCCTTTACCATTATGTAATGGCCTTCTTTGTTTCTTTTGATCTTTGTTGGTTTAAAGTCTGTTTTATCAGAGACTAGGATTGCAATCCCTGCTTTCTTTTTCTTTCCATTTGCTTGGTAAATATTCCTCCATCCCTTTATTTTGAGCCTATGTGTATCTTTGTACATGAGATGGGTCTCCTGAATACAGCACACCCATGGGTCTTGACTCTTTATCCAATTTGCCACTCTGTGTCTTTTAATTGGAGCATTTAGCCCATTTACATTTAAGGTTAATATTGTTATGTGTGAATTTCATCCTGTCATTATGATGCTAACTGGTTATTTTGCCTGTTAGTTGATGCAGTTTCCTCATAGCATCGATGGTCTTCACAATTTGGTATGTTTTTGCACTGGCCGATACCAGTTGTTCCTTTACATGTTCAGTGCTTCCTTCAGGAGCTCTTGTAAGGCAGGCCTGGTGGTGACAAAATCTCTCAGCATTTGCTTCTCTGTAAAGGATTTTATTTCTCCTTCGCTTATGAAGCTTAGTTTGGCTGGATATGAAATTCTGGGTTGAAAATTCTGTACATTAAGAATGTTGAATATTGTCCCCCATTCTCTTCTGGCTTGTAGGGTTTCTGCAGAGAGATCCACTTTTAGTCTGATGGGCTTCCCTTTGTGGGTAATCTGACTGTTTTCTCTGGCTGCCCTTAACATTTTTTCCTTCATTTCCACCTTGGTGAATCTGATGGTTATGTGTCTTGGGGTTGCTCTTCTCAAGGAATATCTTTGTGGTGTTCTCTGTATTTCCTGTATTGGAATGTTGGCCTTCTTTCCTAGGTTGGTGAAATTCTCCTGGATAATATCCTGAAGAGTGTTTTCCAACTCGGTTCCATTCTCCCCATCACTTTCAGGTACACCAATCAAATGTAGATTTGGTCTTTTCACATAGTCCCATATTTCTTGGAGGCTTTCTTTGTCTCTTTGCATTCTTTTTCTCTAATCATGTCTTTTTGCTTTATTTCATTGAATTGATCTTCAGTCTCTGATATCCTTTCTTCCGCTTGATCGATTCAGCTATTGATACTTGTGTATGTTTCACGAAGTTATTTTGCTATGTTTTTCAGCTCCATCAGGTCATTTATATTCTTCTCTACACTGATTATTTTAGTTAGCAATTCATGTAACCTTCTTTCAAGGTTCTTAGCTTCCTTGCATTGGGTTAGAACATGCTCCTTTAGCTTGGAGGAGATTGTGATTACCCACCTTCTGAAGCCTGCTTCTGTCAGTTCATCAAACTTATTCTCCATCCAGTTTTGTTCCCTTGATGGCGAGGAGTTGTGATCCTTTGGAGAAGAAGTGCTCTGGTTTTTGGAATTTTCAGCCTTTTTGCTCCGGTTTCTCCCTATCTTCATGGATTTATCTACCTTTGGTGTTTGATGTTGGTGACCTTTGGATGTGGTCTCTGAGTGGACGTCCTTTTTGTTAATGTTGATACTATTCCCTTCTGTTTGTTACTTTTTCTTCTAACAGTCAGGCCCCTCTGCTGCAGGTCTGCTGGAGTTTGCTGGAGATCCGCTCCAGACCCTGTTTGCCTGGGTGTCAGTGGCGGAAGCTGCAGAACAGCAAAGATTGCTGCCTGTTCTTTACTCTGGAAGCTTCATCCCAGAGGGTCACCTGCCAAATGCCAGCCAGAGCTCTCTTGTATGAGGTGTCTGTTGGCCCCTACCAGGAAGTATCTCCCAGTCAGGATACACAGGGGTCAGGGACCCACTTGATGAGGCAATCTTTCCCTTATCAGAGCTCGAACACTGTGCTGGGAGAACGACTGCTCTCTTCAGAGCTGTCAGACAGGGACGTTTAAGTCTGCTGAAGCTACCCCAAGTCACCCCTTCCCCCAGGTGCTCTGTCTCACAGAGATGGGGGTTTTATCTATAAGTCCTTGACTGGGGCTGCTGCTGTTTTTCCAGAGATGCCCTGCCCAGAGAGGAGGAATGTAGAGAGACATTCAGCCTTGCTGAGCTGCAGTGGGTTCCACCCAGTTTGAACTTCCTGAAGGCTTTGTTTACACTTTGAGGGTAAAACCGCCTACTGAAGCCTCAGCAATGGCAGATGCCCCTCTCCCAACCAAGCTCGAGCATCCCAGGTCCACCTCAGACTGCTGTGGTAGCAGCGAGAATTTCAAGCCCGTGGATCTTAGTTTGCTGAGCTCTGTGTGGGTGGGACCCGCTGAGCCAGGTGCCAGGCACTGGAGGAAATCTCGTGGTCTGCCAGTTGCAAAGACCATGGGAAAAGCGCAGTATCTGGGCCGGAGTGCACTGTTCCTCCCAGTACAGTCTCTCACAGCTTCCTTTGGGTAGGAAAGGGAAATCCCCTGACCCCTTGTGCTTCCAAGGTTGAGGCAACGCCCCACCATGCTTCAGCTTGCCCTCCATGGGCTGCACCCACTGTCCAACCAGTCCCAATGAGATGAACTGTGTACCTCAGTTGGAAATGCAGAAGTCACCCACCTTCTGCGTCGATCTCTCTGGGAGCTGCAGACTGGAGCTGTTCCTATTCGGCCATCTTGCCAGCTCTCTCTTTAATTCTTTAAATTTGGTTTTCATTAGTTCTTTGATGATATTTATAATAGCTGCATTTAATTTTTTTCTTCTAAATCTAGCATCTGAGAACACATAAACAATTTCTTTTGACTGCTTTTTCCTCCCCAATTATGGGGAGAAACTTTCTTGTTTCTTTGCATGCCTTAAAAATTTTTATTGAAAACTGGACATTTTAGATAATTGTAGCAGGTCTGGATTCTGATTCTCCCTCCCCTATGGTGGTTATTGTTGCCAATTTTTTAAAAGTTTATTTGTTTATTTTGTGTTTGTGTCTTACTTATTTGCCTGAGATAAATCTATGAAAACTCTTTCTCCTTTAGTGAGTAGCTACTGACTCCTCTACTCATTTTTTATTTTTTATTTTTATTTTTGAACCGTCTCACTCTGTCACCCAGGCTGGAGTACAGCAATGCAATCTTGGCTCACTGCAACATCTGCCTTGTGGATTCAAGTGATTCTCCTGCCATAGCCTCCCAAGTAGCTGGGATTATAGACACCTGCCACCATGCCCAGCTAATTTTTGTATTTTTAGTAGAGACAGGGTTTCTCCATGTTGGTCAGGCTGGTCTTGAACTCCTGACCTCAGGGGATCCACCCACCTCGGCTTCCCAAAGTCCTGGGATTACAGGCATAAGCCACCATGCCCAGCCAGTTTGTTTTTTAAAATTTGTTCTCATTTTTTAAGACCGGCTCATAGGAGTCACTCTGTTTATGCATAGGCTAGTTGCTAGTGAGTGACTGGGCACAAGTTGTGCTCAACCACCTCAGGCCAACAAGGTTTTTTTCTTTGCAAATGTATCTGTGTGTGGAGAGTGAAGAAATTCAAAGTTCAGGCTATTTTCATGTTAGCCTAACTTTACTGGCTCCTTTTGTGTCTCTCCTATGTGCATGTGTATAGCCTCTGGGTTGACAAAGAACATGTGGCTGGCTTGGGCCCTCTCCAATCTCAGCTGCACATACGTGCAGCCACAGCTATATGCATGCTATATCCATGCAATTCCAGTCTAGTAGAGGCCAGATACTGGAGGTATTGGCTTTTTCTGTTTGCTTGGCTCCAAAATAATCATGTATATCAACAGTATCACTGGACCTGGGCATTATCCAGTGGTCCAAATTGTTTGCACCCTCTTCAGCTGGGGCAGAGAAGCTGCTGATCCTCACGGTCTGCCCTTCCTGCCAGTAGTTGCATGTTGGTGAAACTATGGAGAGTGGGGAGCAGCCTATGGCTGGAATGCCACTGATTATCAGTCTTCTTATCCTAAGCTTAGCAGTTTGTCAGCTAAAAGTGCTTCTTAGATTGTGATATGCCTTTTTGTTCAATTTTCAGAATTTTGAAATGGCTATTTTTGTTAATTTTGTCCAGATTCATCATTACTTTTTGAGAAAACAATTTACCAGTTTATTCATCTGACCCTAGTTGGAAGTCCTACCCTGGGATTTTTTTGTTGTTGTTGTTTTTCTTGTATTTCACTTCAGAAAATAAAATTTTACATTGAAATGAATTAAATTTGATAAACCTTCTCCTTTATCATAATGCATACATGTGTTTGCTTAAAACAATCATTTTGCTTTGCCAATTCTAGAAACTCTCTACATTCTTGTATTTATTTTGCTGGAGTTTGTTTGCTGGCATGAGAACATGAGCCTTCATGTTCATGCAGAAGTTCTAAGATTGGGTAAAGTGGTGTCATGATAAAAATTTCATTTATTTCTCATATAATTATTATAGATTGTTCTCAGAAAGACTGCATATCATTGCAATTTCTCTTTTATATCCTCCTATTCATTTGGTTTCACATTAAATATGTATATGTTCATTTCCATAAATCTGTCCATATCCATGCAGTACAAAGATCAAAATTACTCACTGTTGATGAAGAGTGGGGAAGCTTATGATTTATTCTGTGATTCTAAAATGGCAGCCTTTGTTGAGAAAAGGTCTCTGTATTGGACATTTTCCCCTTAACTTTGAGTTCATTTATCATTGCCTCTTCTGGTTCCTTACCCCAGGGAATCTTGGTAAAGCATGGAGCAGGAAACTGAGGATAAGAACCTTGCATACTACTTTTCTTACTAAGGGAGTTGAAATCAGTGTAATCAAGAATGACCAACGCTACTTTTTTCTCACACATCCAACATCATGAATTCCAATATAACTCCTGAAATCTCTGCATTGCCTAGCCATATTTCTGTACTAATTAGATTATCCAGCCATACAGGAAATTTTGTGTTTATTTTTTGAAGCTAGCACATCTTACATGGCCAGAGAAGGAGAAAGAGAGTCAAGGGGAAGGTGCTACACATTTATTAACAACCAGATCTCATGAGAACTCACTCACTATCACAAGAATAGCAACAGGGAATCCTGCCCCATGATCAAATCATCTCCAGCCATGCCCTTCCACCAACATTGGGGATTACAATTTGACATGATATTTGGGCAGGGGCACAAATCTAAATCATATTACTTCATAACTGACCTTTCCCATATCTCATGTTTTTCTCACACTGCAAAACACAATCATCCCTTCTCAAAATTCCCCCATGTCTTAACTCATTTCATCATGAACTCAAAAGTCCACAGTCCAGAGTTTCATCTGAGAAAAGGCAAGGCCCTTCTGCATGAGCCTGTAAAATAAAAAAAACAAATTAGTTACTTCCAAGATATAATGAGAGTACAGACATTGGGCAAATACACCTGAACAAAAAGGAAGAAATCAGCTAAAAGAGAGAGGCTAGAGGCCCTGAGCAAGTTCAAAACCCAGCAGAGTAGTCATTAAATTTTAAAGCTCCAAAATAATCTCTTTTGATTCCATGTCCCACATTCAGGCCACACTGAAGCAAGGGGTAGATTGCAAGGCCTTGAGCAGCTCCGCCCCTGTGGTTCTGCAGGGCTCAGCTCCCACGGCTGCTTTCAAGGGCTGGCATTCAGTGCCTGTGGCTTTTCCAGGAATGCAGTGCAAGCTGTCAGTGGATGTACCATTCTGCAGTTTGGAGGGTGGTAGCCCTCTTCTCACGGTTCTACTAGGAAGTGCCCCAGTGGGGACTCTGTGTAGGTGCTCCAATCCCACATTTCTTTTCTACACTGCCCTAGTAGAGGTTCTCCACGAGGGCCACGTCCATGCAGCAGACTTCTGTTTGGACATCTCATGTTTCCATACATTCTCTGAAATCTAGGTGGAGGCTCCTAAGCCTCAACTCTTGCCCTCTGTGCATCCGCAGGCTTACTGCCATGTGGAAGCCACCAAGGCTTACTGCTTGCACTCTCTGGACCAGTAGCCTGGGATCTGTCTGGGATAATTTAACGATGGCTGGAGGTGGAGCAGCTGCAATACAGTGAGCAGTGTCCTGAGGTTATGCAGGGCAGTGGGGCCCTGGGCCCAGCCCACAAAATCATTCTTCCCTCCTAGGCTTCCAGGCCTATGACGCGAGGGGCTGCCTAGAAGGTCTCTGAAATGCTTTTGAGGCATTTTTCCCATTGTCTTGGCTATTAACATTCAGCTCTTCTTTACTTATGCAAATTTCTTCAGCCATTCCTCCTCAGAAAATGTGTTTTTCTTTTCTACCATGATGTCAGGCTGCAAATTTTCCAAACTTCTATGCTCTGTTTCCCTTTTAAATAAAAATTTTAATTTCAGATCATCTCTTTGCTCATGCATAACAAAACTGAAGTATGCTCTAGTTTCCAATAAGTTTCTCATCTCTATCTGAGATCTCCTCACCCTCGACTTATTGCCTGTATCAGTATCAGCATTTTGGTCACAACAATTTAACAAGCCTCTAGGAAGTTCCAAACTCCCTTATTTTCCCGTCTTCTCCTGAGCCCTCCAAACTGTTCCAACCTGTGCCCATTATCCAGTTCCAAAGCTGCTTTTACATTTTCAGGTATCTTTATTGCAATGCCCCTCTGTCTGTACCAATTTTCTGTATTAGTTTCTTTTCACACTGCCATAGGGAAAAGAAGTTTAACAGGCTCACAGTTCCACAGGCTGTACAGGAAGCATGGCTAGGGAGGTTTCAGGGAACTTACAATCATGGTAGAAGGCAAAGGGGCAGTGGGCACGTCTTACATGGCCAGAGCAGGAGGAAGAGAGTGAAAGGGGAAGTGCTACGCACTTTTAAACAAACAGATCTCATGAGAACTCACAATCATGAGAACAGCAAGGGGGAAATCGGCCACCATGATCCAGTTACCTCTGGCCAGGCCCCTCCTCCAACACAGGTGATCACAATTTGATATGAGATTTTGGTGGGGACCCAAACACAAACCATGTTAGACCTCCACTTGTCTGAACTATGTTTAAGAAACTAATATATAAGTGACTTAATATTCTACCTCTTTAATTAGAGTACCTACAGTGAACCCATAAGGTGATTACTTTTACATTGAAATTAATTAAAGAAATATGTGTTTGTACAGGAAACTATATAAGGCATATTTGGAAAATTTATGATATGTATCTCTCGGACTTCATGCTAAGCAACTATAACAAAGAAACCTCAACTTACAGTGGCCCAGACAAGACATATTTTTTCCTCTCGCTAAATTCATGTCAGTGGGCTGTGCATCATCAGGCCAACCAAGGCCTTGGGTTCTTTCCACCATGCCACCATCACCATCATCATGGTTGACGTTGACTCATCAGCACCGTATCTACATCCTAGCTCAAGGGAAGCGGAGAAAAACAAAATCCAGGTCAAGTGGCCTGCTGTATTTCAACATGACCCAGAAATTGTACATTCCATTGAGCTGAGTTTGTTGCATGTCCACATCGACGTGCATGGAAGGCTGAGAAATATCTTGATCTGAATGCCCATTAACCCACCCAGGAGACTGCTTTATGACTGTTCTCCAATAATATAAATAACACATGCTTCCTGTAGAGTATTTGGATAATGCAAAATGGTAAAATAAGTAAGGAAAATCCATCATTAATTTCATTTTTGAGATATTGACAGTCATACTTTTTTGTGTGTTTTTCTTCCTAGGAAGTTTTTTAACATACCTGTGCAATTCTCTGAATACACATTGTCATTTTACCATTGCTATATTATGAACTTTTCTCCATGTGATTAATTGACTTTGGTGAACCTCATTTTAATAGCTAACATATGGATGAACTTTTACTTATATGAGTGATATATTCTCCTACTGTGAAACATTTACCTGTTTCCAGATGCTTACTATTATAAATAAGTTGTTACATGCATTTATATTTTCAGTGTTTTCTAGGGTAAGTTCTTAGGAAAGGAATTACTGCCAAATTGGTGTTCAAAAAGTTATGCCAATTTTTACTCCCACCAGCAATATATGAGATGACATATTTAGAATGACTGAGAAAATGGCCTTAACTTTCTGTTTTTTTTTTTTTTATTTGAGAACTCATTGTTTTTGAAGTGACGATTGGAAATAAAAACCCCTCATTTTTCTCTAGAATACACAAAAGTACACATGAACACTTTTCCAGCAAGAAAATAGTTTTAAAATCAATTGATTTAATGGTTTATCTTTTGTAATTTGTTGGTATGTTTATTACCCACGAGCAGTTCTTTGAATGGTCTCTACATGTTATTTACCCTTTTTTCTCTATTATATTTTTATTATTTTGTTTTAAACTAACATATATGAGTTCTTTATAATAAGTATATCAACCTCTACCCAGTATGTCTGTTGGAATTTTTTTCTTTCTTTTTTTTTGAAATGGAGTCTCGCTCTTCTCACCCGGGCTGAAGTGCAGTGGCAAAATCTCGGCTCACTGCAACCTCCGCCTCCCAGGTTTAAGCGATTCTCCTGCCTCAGCCTCTTGAGTACCTGGGATTACAGGTGCCCCCCACCACACCTGGCTAAATTTTTGTACTTTTAGAAGAGACAGGGTTTCACCATGTTGGCCAGGCTGGTCTCGAATTCCTGACCTCAGGTGATCCACCCACCTTGGCCTCCCAAAGTGCTGGGATTACAGGTGTGAGCCACCACGCCTGGCTGGAATTTTTTAATGCTAGTTTGCTGTGTTAAGACACAACGACTACAAACCCCTTAACAGCTTCTTCCATTGCTTTTCTGCTTAGAAAATATCTTCCCATATTCAAATCATTATGTATATAAGATAGTAACATCTTGTTTGGGGCTCTCTTATCTTGTTCTAATGACATCTGCCTTGTAATTCTTTAGTGTATTACTGAATTGCAATTATTTTAGTTATATAGAAAATATTTATGTTTTCTGGAGCAAGTCTTCTTTCATGATTCCTCTTTCATTATTTTTCTTCCTTTCACCAAGTAATTTTAAAGATATACTTTATAATTATTTTAAAATTTTCTCATGGGAGTGATAAATGTAAAATTTTGATTAGATTTACTATATATTATAATATATTTTCATTATTATAATAATATAATTATAGATTACCAATTTTGTAACATATTTCGAATTGAAATGTCAAAATATAATTTAAATTATAATTACACGTTAAAATGTTATTATGGTATTATATTTTATATTATACACTATATTAAAATAGAACTTATTTATATTTTACATATAATTAATTTACTTATGTTTTATGTTTACACTTAAGGTAATATTTAATATTTATATTAACATTTATATTAATATATTAACATATTAATATTATTTTATATTACACTAATTTTCATATTATAACAGTTTTTCCGTTTTCAAAATATCCATTCTTTTCTTCTCTTCCATGCCTCCTTCCATTGATTCAATATTTCATTTGTGCCTATTAGTAAGGCTTTCTTGTTTCTTTTCATAAAACATCCACATTGCTTTGTTAAGATTATTCTTATTTTGTATTTTTGTACTATTGCTAAATGCTTCTCTTCTATATATTTTATAGCTGGTCTTCCTGGTATAAGAAAATACTGATTTTTTGTTAATTGTAAAATTGGCTGTTTTTGGCTAACATGAGATTTCTGTATAAAAAAATTAAGTAATTTGCCCTAATGGTATCTTGTCTCCTTTTTGTTTTGAAAAGTTTGACTCAACCCTCCCATCTTCAGGAAATGGCTCATTTTTGTCTCTTTTCCTTCCTCACAGCATGGAGGAGTGTGAGGCTCTTTGCACAAGACTGGCCATAATGGTCAACGGCAGCTTCAAATGTCTTGGTTCTCCTCAGCACATCAAAAATAGGTGCGTTGAAGTTCTCCTTTTGCTTAAATATTTACTATGAAATCAATAGCATGATGCAGGGTTATGACTGGAGATGCCTTAGAGGCAAGTATGTTCCAATTACCCGCTGGCATAAAATAGGAGAGAAGGCTCTTAGGGGATAAAATACTGTGGCTACTAAGTCAAAGACACAGCAACTCCCAAACACAGAGTCTAGTGTTCTCCCTGTAAGGGAGACATTTTGCTTTTCTCTTGCCAGGAGGACATTGTTCTCTCATTGTAGTGACATTGGTAGGGGTGAGAATAAGATTGCAGAGTCAAGATGATGACAGGACACAAAATGTCCTCTACACACAAAATGCATTATGAAAAGACTGTACTGATATGTCCCTCATCTGCAGTGAATCAAAGTTCCCATTTTATCCTACCAAACACTATCCTTTTGAAAAAGACCATCAATTTATAAGGGTAAGAGAGGGTTGTTATGGTCGCTTTCCATTTGGATTATGAAAGACTAAAGACTTCTTTCCTGTGCTCATTGATCCTTTATATTTCTTCCTGGTTAATTCTCTTCATTATTTTCTTCATTTCCTTTTTGGAATCTTAATAATTCTGTTATCAATTTGTGTGAGCATTGTTACATCCTGGTATAACATTAAAAAAAAATTAAAGTTGCCTAAATACATGTCCAATGTTCCTTTGATTTGTTTAACCTGTCATTCTTATGTAGAATAATTTATCCATTTATGTTGTTAAATCTCTTATTTTCATTTATTCAATGTTTTTAAGGTTAGGATTCTCAAGCAGAGATTTGGTAGTCATATGTAAATTTTAAATACTTTTAATTTATGGGGAAAATAGCTGATGCTCAGTATTGAGATGACATAGCAGGGGGTGAGTGTCCATTTTTAGAGTTAGGCACTGCTGAGATGTTCAACCTCACAGTTGCTTGCTGCTACGGGTCAACCACTGGTCAGATGCACCTACTGGAAACTATTCTTGGTATGTACTCTGCCCATCTTTAATAAGTATCATCAAAAGAAAAATAATATTTCATGCTCTCCAACCTTTATGAATGCCTACATAAAGTTTTATAACCCATTCCTGATTGTTGGGTGATTTATGTCTGATTTATGTTTACAAAGTTTCCCGCAAGAGCCAGCAGGATGAAGCACATGGGGATAGGTTTTCTCTAGCTGTTGCATTCTACCTACTGGAAAATCTGTGCCTACGTTGGAGTTTGGGTTCCCATAATGTGATATATGGGTTGAGCATGAATTGTTAGTGGATATGAACTGTAGGACTATATTAAACAAGAAATAGCTTGTGGGTTATTCACTGAAACATCAAGCTTAATAAAATTTAAAAAATAATTTGTGGCCAGGTGTGGTGGCTCACACCTGTAATTCTAACACTTTGGGAGGATGGAGTGGGAGGATCACTTGAGGCCCAGAGTTTGAGACCAGCCTGGGCAACATAGTGAGACCTCATTCCTACAAAACATTTTTTAAAAATTAATTAAAAAAATTATATCCAGGTGTGGTGGGGTGCATCTGTAGTGCTAGCTACTTAGGAGGAAGGAGGATCAGTTGTGTCCAAGAGATCGAGGCTGCAGTAAGCCATGATTGTGCCACTACACTCCAGCCTGCGTGACAGAGTCAGAAAACAATTAAAAAGTAAGTAAAATAAAATAATTTGTAAAGTGTTTATTCTTCTATAACTATAAACCTATAATAAACAAACACATGATGATGCCTGTTTCTATAATATTGAGATAAAGAATAAAGGATTGATCATGACATAGCTGGTAATGATAACTAGATTTTTCATAAACTTCGGCATCCATACCTGGGAGTCAGCAACATCAGAACCCATTTCTCTGATGTGGAGGTGTTGAGATGGATGAGAGAACTTGTAGTGGGGCTCCTTCCTCCTCCTCTCCATCCTTTTCTTTCCTTGAACATGAATTGTTAGGAACATGAATAAGGAAGAGTAGGGTCTGGGTGTGGGAAGAGGTTCTGAGGAGATAACTCAGGAGAAGGCGAGGGTTTTGGAGGGAAGATTTTGGCTGAATTTGGGCAGGGATCTGGGTGTCAGGATGTCCCCGTGGAGAGGCAGGAGGCTGGTGAGGAGGGTCCCAGGCTTGGGCTGGGAGACATATGCCCAGAGGGAGAACAGAAGACAGGAGCTATAGAAATCCCACAGAGGTGGGACCCAGAGGGCAGGGCTTGGGCCTCAGAGACCAGCTCCCCTTGGGAGGGGCAGGTACAACAAGAGCCTGCAATGAGAGCCTAGTGGAGTGAAGCCAGGGGAGCATGAGGGTTTAGCCACCTTTAGCTTCTGAATTGCAGTGCTGACCTTGACCTCATGGACAGTCGGGAACTCTCAAACTTCAGCGCAGGTCTCAGCAAATTCGCCTGTGACAGGAAGCTGAGGCTTGCACCTGCTACGGCAGTTCACTTGGACAAAGCAACCATTTTTCAGGGTGAAGTGCGGAAAGTGGAAAAGGAATGTAAGGATCAGAAAAATGAGGAGCCACAGAAATATAGAGGGAAGAATGTCCGTGGCAAGTAGGGACAGATACATAAGAGGAAAAAACAAAATGGAAAGTGAAGTGAAATTTCCCAAACCAAAGAACTTTTCCTACCTCACTCTCTGCCCCAGGCACAGCCCTCAGAGAAGTGGGGCCTCAGATGAGAAACAGCTCTTCCATGGGACTTCAGACCCCACCTGGGCTCCCTGAGTTCATCCCACCTTCCTGAGTCTGGGGAGCAAGACCCAAGCGCAGAGATCACTTTCTACCCCAATCTGCGGGTGGCACTGTCTTTCCTTCCCACCCTCTGTCGGTTCAGTCAGCCCCGTAAACCCATGCCTGACTCTGCTCTGATTCTCTTACTTCCTGCTGTGCTCATTTGAGTTGCTTTCTTGGGTCCTAAGCAAAACTTTGGTACTTGCACTTCACCATCAGAGAAGGGTTTCCGCAGAGGACACCAAATCCCATTCCCATGCTTCTAATAGAGCATTAACACCGCGGCATCCTGCTTCATGCCTGGACTGACCTCATCCTTAGCCCACTGTTTTAAAATATAGTGTGTTAATAGAAAAATTGAAGTACAATAGGGCCAACAGATCAGGAGACGACTGTCTTTGAAAATACCATGTATTACAGTTTCCAATAATAGGGGCATGGCACACAGGGTCCCATGAGGGAGCATCAGGTCAGCCAGGAGGCAGAAGGCAGCTGGAAGGAAACATGATGAAGGGCCTTTTTTGTGGTTTCTATTGGAAGGAAGGGGTGAAATAGGGCAAGCAAGCCTGGGATCTGCTAGTTCGAATAACTTTAGTGGGCTGTGCGCATAGGGGTTGTCCCTAGTTGTCTAGTACCTGTCCCTGGGGTGACTGGGGTAGGTGGATTGTGGCTTAGCATGTGAGAACCCCTTAGAGGAGGTGTTTGAGATGGTGCTTGCTCTAGGTCAGCTGATTTGTATTTGAAAAAATGAATTTATTTGCAAGTTGTTTACTATCTTTAGGAATGGCTAGCTCTGGGAGGGGCAGTTCTTCCAGAGTCAGCAAGTCCCCGTATTTTCAAAGTATTATAATACAGAAGATAACAGGCATGGTTAATACACCCACTCCAGGACTCACTGAGGCTGAGTGGAGCCATAAGTGCAGGGCCAATCACATTCTCTTTGCCTGGAGGAAGCCAGGCTTGCCCACTTTGCAGAGGAAGGCAGGGAGCTCTGGCTGTGCCAAGGGTTCTGAAGTCCCCCTTCTCTTCCTTGGTACAGACTTTTGTTCTTCCTGGGATTCTTTAATAGTTTGTTTCAGAGCTATTATCTACATAGTGAATTTCCAAACACTTTGAGGTTATAGAGTTGTATTAAAAAGCAAGTTCCTTGGACCCCTGATCTATGGATAACCTAAAGCTCTGTGTGACCGGTCTGTACCAATCATCCACGGAGAAGGGCCTCTGAGAAAAAAAAAATGCAATAGGCCACTATCTAGTGTGTATTTCTATCCATTGATATCAAGTTGTTATGTTAACTGTGATGTTGTTTCTTACCTGAGTCACAATTTAAGAAAAGTCAATCAATATTATATCTTTTGCTGGTAAAATTGAGGCTGTTTGCTTCTGACATTTAATATTTCTTTAACAAATGTTTATTGAAACCCAGCAAGGGGATGCAGAGGTAGGTCTGATGCAGTTTATGCCTGCTTTGGTACTCACAAGTGCAGAGAGTGAGCCCGGCACATGCCTGGTGACATCACAAGGCCTAACAGGGCAGACAACATAGAAAAGGTATCAACTAGAGTGTTCCGTGAAAGGGCCATATATGCCAAGTGGCCTCCAAACCCAGGAAAAGCCGAGAAATCAAAGAAGGAGGAAGACACATCCAGTTTGTTGGTAAAGGGCGATTTCCTGGGGGCACTTATGAATGGAAGTGTGGTCTTGGGAAGCAGCAAGACAGGTAGACCTCTGCAACATTACTCCCCAGACCCAGGGCTCTTATATCATAGGGAAAGGGCACCTACCCTAGAGAGACAATTGAAGACACCCCTCCATAACAGGCAAGAGTGCTTCATGCGTCATGGGCTGTCATTTGTGCAATAACATAAGGGTTACCTTGATCTAAAGGCGGGAGCGCTTGTTCTTACAGGAAGGACAGGAAGTGAAGTAGGAATCAGGAGGCATTCACGGGCCTAGGCTAACCAGAAGTCAACATGGTAGATTAGCATCCATGATGGAGTCACTTTTGTCTCCACATGGAGCCCTGAGGAGGAGGAGGAGGAGGCCTTTTTTAGTTTGAGAAAATAGGGAAATATCTTAGACCTGGAAGTACAGGTAAAATTTGGTTAAAAGGGGATTTAATTCTAGATTGTATTTAGTAATAAAAACATCACTACAGAATTGGAATTTGAGAGCAAATAAGAGGGACAGACATATACCAGTCAAAGCAAAGTTTAGATTTCAACATGAAAAATAAAGAAAATCCTCAGGCTAAGTAAAAGCAGCATGACTGTTTTAAATGTTCCTTGAGCAACCCTTGGCTTCGTGGTCTTAATTTCGTTTCTGCAGCTCAGCACTGTTTCGTTTTGGGTTGGATAATTCTTGGTTGTGGGAGGTTGTCCTGGGCATGTAAGATGTTTAGCATCAACCTTGGCCTGTGCAGCACCCTCACCCCAATTGTGACAACTAAAAATATCTCTTGACATTGGCAAATGTCTTTTGGGCAGCAAATTGTCCTGGTTGAGAACCACTGTCTCAGCTGTTACTTTGTTCTATGTCCCCAGAGACAGGGAACATACTGGGAAACTTAGTTACAATAATAGACCAGATTCCAAAGACATTAGGCAGTCAACCCTGCCTTTCCTATGGCCAGATCTGAAACATGTCCTGCTCAGTGGCTAAGAGGAGGCAGGTGTATGAAGTAGGAGTATGTCAGCAAATGGGCGCAAGGATGGGTAGAGGGCATTGCACACAGGGCATTGTCTTCCCAGAGGCAAACCCTCTGGGCTGTGGAGTGATCTCATTTTGCAGAGGTCCAAGATCCATGGGAAAGGAGTGCCCTCTTCTCCTTTCAGTCTCAGTACAGCCCCAGTATGAGATGTATGAAGTCATAGTGGAAGGCCAGAGGGCCTGAGAGGAGCTGCAACTCTGCAGGCCAGCGTCACTCAGGTGCTTTCTCATGCTTCTTTAAATACATCCCTACCCCACCTCAGTGTTTGTTCTCACTTGAACACCTTGTTTGGACCATTCCCCATCACTGATTACACAATACTCCCACCCACAGACACCCAGGATGATTCTTCCTTTTTCCTTGAGATTTCTCTGGCTTTTTCAATGCTTGGCATTTTCTTCCCTTTGCTTGTGTTTTTTTCTTTATAGCAATAATCTTTTCCTCTTCTTTGGCATAAGTTTGCATCCTGCCTGCCAAAAGATCGGTTTGTAGAGTGTTTAATATCCACAATCTTACCTCATTCCAATTCAGTGTTCTGCTCCTGGAGAGCACAGACTTCGTCTTTTATCAGTCCTGCTCTTGCAATATGCTCATGCATCCATGTGATTTAGGAGATAAAATCTGAGGGCAATGACAACCAGTCCAGTCCTGGAGGTCTTGATGTCTGAAAACCCAGGGGTACCACAATAAAGAGGATATGTGTGGTCCTGAAATGTTTAGGTTTTAGTTCACCAGGAGGTTTAATACTGCCAGATTCTACATTCATTATTTACTAAATTGGTGTCCTATGCTCTTCTCAAGTTCTAGATCTTCTTGTTATAGTTCCTTAAATTATCTTTTTGATACTTCTAAGTAGTTAAACAATGCTTTTAACTTTAGATTGGTATTCCAATGTATTTCTAAACTGCTGTATGTGTTCATAAGTTAAGAACTAACCAAATTAAAGTTTAAAGAATCATGTCTATGGTTTATCACTTCAACAAAATAAGCCAACAATGGATTTCTATTGGTGGGATTTAGCTAAAAGAATTCTCCTGACTCTGGTTTTGGACCTCATCATGCTGTTCCTGGTTTCAGCCAACACCAACTGCCGCAATCCTGAATCTGGTGCAGGTGGAAATATTTGTTCAAAATTGGTAACTGATTTCCCAGAAGGACAGACAGCATCTAGAGTATAGAATTTTGGGGACCCAACCTCATAGAGAAAAGTGGATTTGCTCCCTCCCTGGTCATCTTGACCTCATTCCAGCACTTCCCTTCTTCTCTCCCACCCTTGTGACCCTCTGGCCTATTTCAACTGGAGAAATCAAGTCCCTCCCTGTCCCCTCTCCAGCCTGCAGGACTCTTGCTAAGCTTGCAAGGTCGTCACAGAGTGCTCCTCAGATGCATTCTTCAGGTGTCCTTCCTGTGGTATTACCAAAACACACCCTCAAAGGATTATTATTATTTGTTCTTTCTGCCAAACCTTCTCTCCCCTAATCCATTCTCTACTTCTCAGTTTCTCTAGCCTGGACCCAGTTTACACCTGGGCAACACCTGTGCCATTTTCCTCTTGGAGCAGAAGGGGTTAGAATGCTGCTGGATGTCCTCCCTTTGGGCTCAATAAACTCCTGGAAAATTCTCTTCTCCCCTTTTACTCCCTGGCAAAGGAAAATTTGCCCCTTATAAAATCTGTAGAGTGTGTCCTAATGCACAATCCTGGACCATCTCTTAGTGATGATATGTCCCCTTGTCTTGCATCACTATATTTCTTTCTTCTTGCCTTTCTAGCCTATAGATATTCCCCCTTTCCTAGTTGTCCTCATCCTCATCTTTTATCTCTTTTATCTTCACCATTTATTATACTCTCTTACCTACTGCTCTGAGCAAGGTATATAGATTATCTAGCAATCTGGATAATAATATTGAGAACTAATTCTATATAGTGCTTACTGCATGCCAGCTCTAAGTGCTTTATACACATGAATCAATTTATTCCTCATGGCAATCCTACAAAGTAGCTGTTATTATTACCCTTCATCTTATAGGCATAAAAAAGTAGTTGTAGAAAGGTTGAGTGACTTTTCAGGATTACCATCTAGTAAGTAGAGGGACTGAGATTTGAACCCCAGCATTCTGGTGCTACTTTGCTCTATGATGCATCATCTCATGATTGTCCACATTTAACAAATGAAAGAAGTGAGCCTCCTACCTGTGGTGGAGCTGCCTTTTAACTGCAGCCAGTCTGACTCCAAGCTTGCAGGCCTGGTCACCATTTCCGCTTCCTTCCTGCTGGAGCACTTCCTAGAGCCGTAAGCATGAATGTGCAAACTCTCACTGCATCTGCAATGGTGTCTGCACCAGCAACTCTCTCTTGTTGACATGTCTTTTTGCAAAATTTTAATATCTTTTCCATTCCTATTGAGACCTCATCATCCTACTCATTTAACAAGTAATTTCTAATTTCCTGAGAGACACCTCTTGTCAGCTAGCTTTTTGATGGGCTCTCACAAAGTTTTTATTTCTTCATTATCCTTTTCTTTCTTTGTATCTGTGTCTGAGAAAGCAATCTGCTTCTTTGTTGAGTGTTTTTATTCTGTTTGATGATAACATGATCGATTTCCCTTGGGATACCTTCTGTCAGTGGTTTTATTCTGCTTTGTATCCTTGATCTTTTCACAGTCAAGAGCAGTTAATAACAGAACATCAACCACATTGACTTAACCATATTCATCGTTATTTGTAGTAAGAATCCAGAGGTAACTAGTTATTGGCATTCCTTAAGAGGTCCTAGGCCTGACAGTGTGGGTGTTCCCAAAGTGGCTGCTGTAGCTAATATATCTATGTTCTAGGCAACAACTAAGAAAAGCAGAGAAAAGCAAAAAGAGCACATGCCAACTGTCTGTTCCCTCTTAAAGTAGCTTTCTGTCAGAGTCCCACCCAGCAATTTGTACTTAGGTTTATTTGTCACCCCGGCTACAAAGAAGTCTAAGAAATGTAGACTCTAGCCTGGCACTTTGCTACTTAAATAAGGTTAGGTTTCTGTTCCCGAGGAAGATAGGGATCATGGATGTGGAGTGGGAAGCCTGCAGCCTCACTTATTCACCTGACTGGATTCTTTTCCTCCGTTGAGAGTAGGTCATTAGGTTGAGCAGCTGAGCTGAACGGACTCTTGGGATTTCAATTTAAGATTGTCATATGCTGTGAAAGAGCCCTATATGTAATAGAGATTCATGAGTTTATGTGTGAGCACATGATAGAGTGTGTGCATGTGTGTGTGTGTGTGTGTGTGTGTGTGGCTCAGTTAACAACAGAGGAGAGCTGGAGTGGAGTGGCACTCACCTAATAGCCACAGGTGGCTAAAACTATCCTTTTGGGCACTGATGTTTTGTCTCAGGCAATTAGGGATGCATCCTTAAATCCTCTGCATGTCATAAACTGAGCACATAATGGTGCCCTGATAGCTAGCTGCCTTTGTACTTGCAGACACTGAGCATATTCGTAACTTACCTGGAGGGAAACATTAACAGCTGCATGCGGCACCTATTTGCTTTTCTCCTGCCTTGAACCTCATTGACATAGGAGGCTTAAGTCTGACTTGGTAAAAACACTCCTCTCATGGAGAGGAAATAAAGCATGCTTCTGAAGCACAGAGTTTACAATTTGAAATACTCCAGGCCAATTTATGATTTTGGGGTGAGGGAGGATAAAGGCTGTTTATTTTGTTGTTGTTGTTGTTGTTTTCTTTTTTCTTTTTTCTTTTTTTTTTTTTTTTTTAGACAGAGTTTTGCTCTTGTTGCCCAGGCTGGAGTGCAAGTGCAATGACGCGATCTCGGCTCACTGCAACCTGTGTCTCCCAGGTTCAAGCGATTCTCCTGCCTTAGCCTCCCAAGTAGCTGGGATTACAGACATGCACCACCATGCCCAGCTAATTTTGTATTTTTAGTAGAGATGGGGTTTCACCATGTTGGTCAGGCAGGTCTTGAACTCCTGACCTCAGGTGATCTGCCCGCCTCAGTCTGCCAAAGTGCTGGGATTACAGGTGTGACTCAAGGCACCCAGCCTGTTTGTTTGTTTTTCTTTCTTTCTTTTTTATTTTTTATAAATAAAACATAGCTTCAAATGATTTAAAGAAATTGTTAAGATTATGAGAATTTACATTTCCTTGAGTTATCAACTGTAAACTTTGAGAACCAAGAATAAAAGTAGAATAAAGTTCAAAGGATCCCATCATAGATGTGTTATATAGCCATCTAAGTTAAAATATAAAGAATAGTGTAGAAGGGTTTGTTTGTGGATTTTTTTTCCTAAAAAAATGATAGGAGGCGGAATGTTGTTTGAGCTCTCAAGCTACCACTGTCTGAGTAGCTGCAAATTAATGTATCACCTTATGTGACACCATATGCTTTAGTGTGGCAACTTTGACTTAATATATCTATAAACCAATACTACAATCATAACATCTCAGATTAAGATTGCATCACCACATAATGAAGTGGATCATTTAAAAGTGAAATAGATAATTCAGTATGTTTATGTCATTTTCACAAATGGGGAAGGAAGTTTGCACATGAGCACATAAAATAATTTCTGCCATGATGTGAAACTATGGAATGATGTGCTACTGAGTTATATTTTTCTATATTTTACTTTAGTTTAAAGCATCATATAATTCACCTGCTGCTACTAAACACTGAATTAATTCTCTTTACTAGAAATGATTTTATTAAGAGAGATAGTGCACCTCCATATCCTCAGCATGTTTCACCTCACCTGCTATGTGTAATTTGTCATCTCATTTGTTGTCACAACATCATGTTGTATGAACACAGCATTGCTCTGACATAATTAGCTGGGAAGACTTTCTGATTCTCCTGCCATTCTCACGCTGGGCATTTTGGTTAGCTGCCTCTGGTCTTGGAAATTCAGGTCATGAACAGTATCACCCAGAGCTGTCACTTTACCAAAAGTAAGCATTCGACATTCATTTTCTAATATTTTCTGTAAGAATAACAGAATGCTTTTCACTCACAATGAAGATGGAAAATAGAAGTGTTGGAGATATTTTTAGATGGGTGAAGTTGTTGGGGACTCAGACTCACATCATGAGTCCTGTTCATTCATACACGTTTATTGAGTAACCACTTTATTAGAGATGATGAAAATGTGATTCCTAATCTCAATAAACTTGGCATAGTGTAGAGGCAGAGACCTAACAATGAATGCAACACAATGTGATAACTGTTCTAAGAGACTGGTGAACGAAATGCTGTGTTGTGCACCTCAGTTTAAACCTGCAAACATTACTGAATGTTTACATAGTGCCAGGGTCTTGGGATTGAGTGGGTAGTAAGGCATGAGCCCTGTAAGAACTGGGCTAGACACTCAAATAAAAAAATTATGTAAGAAAGACCATTAGCTTGACAAGAAGGTTTCAAAGCCCATGAGGTAGGAGTTAAGAGGAGGAAGAATGCGCATGCATTCTTTTAGGGGAAGGATTGGCACAGGTGGTTTTATGGGTGAGGAGGAATTTAAACCACGTGTATGCTTAGCCAGCTAATCAACTATGAATGCATTAGAGGTAGTGGCACAGAGATGAACAATGCAAACCATGCTTGAAATAGCTTGACTGCAAGTGGAATACAGGTGGAATCATGGGGCATAAACTTGAAGAGAATCTTTGGGACCAAATAATGGGAAATATTAATTCTAAGGTAAAAAAAAAAAGGCAAAATAATGGAGGAACAAAGGGAAGCAAAAAGAAACAGGAGAATAACTGGCCTATTAAACAGAAACTTTTGTTCTCTAGTAGGAAGTTAAATAAGACAAACTGAAGTCAGCTGGTGACCAAGCACATGGAGAAGGCAGCATGGGTGCAGGAGATGTTGGAGAACACGATAATAGAACTTTACAGCCAGCTGATCTGAGCTTGAGAAAAGGAGGTGCCTTCGGGTTTGGGACATGGAAAGATAGTGATGTCTTTAGAGAAACAGAAGTTGGGTGGGCTGTGAGGGTGAGGAGGATTCTGGGTGTTGAGTATGTTCCTAGGGAAGCACTGATGGGCTGTTTGGAGAATTCCTATGAAGAAGGGCCGTTGATATTCATGTCTGTTTTGCTATGGCAAGAAGGAGGAGAGAAAACTTAAAGTTGGGGGTGATTATTGCATGTGGTTGAGAAGGAGGAATAAGTAGCTGAATTCATCACAACTTTGAAGCAATATTTATAAACTGAAGTAAAGTGAGCTGAGCTCAGATTCATGCTTCTGCATTTATTTTAATTATTACTAAATATAGGCAATTTGCCAAATGCTTTCTGTGCATGCTCTTATTTAATCTTTATTACATAATGGCTATTATTGTACCCACTTCACAATAAAGAAACTGAGACCTAAAGAATTTAAGCAGTTGTCCCCAAAACAGAGTTAGTATTGAGAAAAGCAGTTTTCAAACTCGATTTCTTGACTCTAAGTTTCTTATTCTTTCCATACCACTTCGATAGTCTCAACCAACTTTATGTATAACTGACTAAAGAACAAAGCTTTGCTTCAAGTACATGTCGTGGACACCTGCGTGATGAAACCTACACACTTTACTCTTTGTTGAATTTGCTTCCTGTGTATTTACCGAGAAAACAGACTATCTTCTTTTAAAAAGATGCACAGACTCTGCTTTGAAAGCCTAGTTTGATGAAATAAAAGATATTTAGAGTAAGACTCTTACTCACTTACTACCTATGTAACTTAGAAAAAGTTAACATCTCTGGAGGTAGTCTTTTTCTTCAGTGGAGATAATAGTACATATTTTATAGTATTTTGAAAAGAAATGGAGGAATATGCCAATCATTTTCTCACCTGCGTTAATCCATTTGCTGTTACTATAACAGAATACCAGAGACTGGGTAGTTTATAAAGGAAAGAGGTTCATTTAGTTCAGAATTCTGGAGGCTAGGAAGTCCTAGATTTGGCGGCTGCCTCTGGTCGGCTTCTGGTGAGGGCCTAGTGCTGCTGGATAGCCTGGCAGAAGCACAGACATATGAGTGCAAGCTAAAAGAGACAAGCACAAGGGGTCAAGCTTGCTATGTAACAACCCACTTTAATGAGAACTAGCCCAGTTCCCTGAGAACTAACCCAGTCTCTAAAGAACAGCATTAATCCATGCATGGGGAAAGAGTCTCCGTGACCCAAACACCTCCGACTTAGTCCTATGTCCCAATACTACCACATTGAGGAATTGAGGTTCCAATACCTGAACTTCTGGGGGACACACTCAAACCATAGCACCACTTGAGCATGCTATGCTTTCTCTTTCCCCCGCTGTAAAGTTCTTTCCCAAGAAAAACACATGACTAGTTCCTTTAGTTCTCTGCTCAACTGTCCCCTCTTCAGAGAGGTCTCCAGTATTATTGTAATTATTCATAGAAGCAGAACACCTAGATGTTAGCTGACAACATGCCTACATAGGAATAAGACTGTTTTCCAGCTTTCCCTACAGCTACATGTGGCCAAAGAGTTACAGTAAGAAGAGATGTCCACAATGTCAGGGATATGAATTTGCAAGGAGGGACATCCCTGATTCTTCCCTTTCTTTCTTCCTTTTACTTTATGCAGAGCTGATGGCTAGAGATGAAGCAGCCATCTTGAGCCACGAGGAAATCTTAGCAATGGAGACCTGTGAAGCTGAGCAATAATACAGAATGAGCCAAAGGAATGCTTTTTCTGCTCTGGCTGCCTGACTTCAGACTTTAAACATTAACATCCTTACTATTTTGGGCTGTCACTGTACATGAATCTGAACAGACTAATATTCCCTGTGACATATTTAATATAGCATTAATTTATTTACTTAGAGGTTATTGTCTGCCTCTGCCCAGTAGAATGTAAACTTTCTGAGGGTAAAACCTTTTCTTCTGTTTACTTCTGTATCCTTACCATTTGAAATAGTGCCAGGTACATAAATGTGCTCAACGTATTTGTTTGTTCAACAAACAAATTCATTTGTTCAATGAATGAATGTATTAATAATGAATGTAAAATTCCTAGTACATGGCAGCTTTTTGCTTAATGGGAATTCCTTTCAGAATGCTGCAACTAGACTCTAAAAGACGAATCAGATGAGGCCACTCAAGCATTCAGCTTCTGCCTAGCTTAATGAACAACAACCACTACTAAGAACAATAACCGACCCCTTTGATGGAGACTTTTACTCTGATCCCATTTATCTTTAGATAGGGTGAAGCCTGCTTTCTCTCAAAACAGTCTGCATTATTCATGATTAGTTTGCTGCTTTTCGAAACTGGACTCTGTCTGCCTTTGGCATCTCCACTAACAGAAACTATCAGGTGTATGATTCAGCCTAATTGCTGCCATGGCCTTGGCAATATTGTGCTGTCACCTTCTCTGCTGGACAGCCAGACTTAGTGCTGGTGTACACCGGCTTGCCAAGAATTAATGTGCATTGCAGACAGCAAAAATATGCCATTCCAGAATCCAACTGTACACTATGGGATTATGATTTCCTATTGTAAATACAGCCTAGGCACAAGAAAACATAGCCTAACCAAGGAAATGGATTTCTTTATTCCAGGTTTAAAATGTATCAGGATTGGGATTTGGGAGAAGCTTTGCTTAATCTGAGTTCAAACTATGAGCCTAAAATGTGTGTGTGTGTGTGTGTGTGTGTGTGTGTATTTTTAAATGCACCGGACCACAACATTTGTTTCATAGTTATCTTACAAATTTTATTTTTTCATTCCATTTTTATAAAAGAACAAAAAAAATTCCTAAAGCATCAGTTACATTTTGGCAAAAAAAAAAAAAAAATGCTGCAAAGTCTATAAAAACTCAATGGCTTAAAAAATCATTTGCCTTCAAGAGCCTGCAGGTTTTATGGAGATGGGCTGGCCTGGGCTGGATTTGTGTACCTGTCCCTTGTCATCCTGGGATTGGTGTCTGGAATATTGAGGCACCAGAATGGACAGGCCAAACTGCACGAGGATGAATCAAGCCTCTGGTCACATCACCGCTACTAATGTCCTTTTAGCCAAATCAAGTCACATGGCTAGCCCAAAGTAAAAGGGTAGGAAGGTAGTCCCACCCATAGTGGAGAAACACCACATATAGCTGCATGGCAAAGGACACATATGTAGGAATGAGAAGAATTGGGGCAATATTTACAATCTGCTACAATCTCCAAATATATTTACCGATTTTTAAAATTATTATTATCTATTTCTTGGTCTTTTTTGTTCTACTTTTCCTTTTAGGAGAGTTTCCTAGATTTAAAATTTTTATGTGTTTTGAAGATCTTTTTTGTTTTTGGATTACTACTCTAAATATTTGATATAATATCCTGTCAATATTTCAAGGATAAAATGTCTTTTATTACTTTTTTAAAAAACTTTTAGTTTTAGGGGTACAGGTGTAGGTTTCTTATATAGGTAAATTTCATGTCATGGGGGTTTGGTGTACAGGTTATTTCATCACCCGGGTAATACACATAGCATCCTATAGGTAGTTTCTCAATCCTCACTCTCCTCCCATCCTCTACCCTCAAGTAGGCTCCAGTGTCTATTGTTCGTTTCTTTTTATTTATTTATTTATTTATTATTATTATACTTTAGGTTTTAGGGTACATGTGCGCAATGTGCAGGTTAGTTACATATGTATACATGTGCCATGCTGGTGCGCTGCAGCCACTAACTCGTCATCTAACATTAGGTATATCTCCCAATGCTATCCCTCCCCCCTCTCCCCACCCCACAACAGTCCCCAGAGTGTGATGTTCCCCTTCCTGTGTCCATGTGTTCTCATTGTTCAATTCCCACCTATGAGTGAGAACATGCGGTGTTTGGTATTTTGTTCTTGCGATAGTTTACTGAGAATGATGATTTCCAATTTCATCCATGTCCCTAAAAAGGACATGAACTCATCATTTTTTATGACTGCATAGTATTCCTTGGTGTATATGTGCCACATTTTCTTAATCCAGTCTATCATTGTTGGACATTTGGGTTGGTTCCAAGTCTTTGCTATTGTGAATAATGCCTCAATAAACATACGTGTGCATGTGTCTTTATAGCAGCATGATTTATAGTCCTTTGGGTATATACCCAGTAATGGGATGGCTGGGTCAAATGGAATTTCTAGTTCTAGATCCCTGAGGAATCGCCACACTGACTTCCACAAGGGTTGAACTAGTTTACAGTCCCACCAACAGTGTAAAAGTGTTCCTATTTCTCCACATCCTCTCCAGCACCTGTTGTTTCCTGACTTTTTAATGATTGCCATTCTAACTGGTGTGAGGTGGTATCTCATTGTGGTTTTGATTTGCATTTCTCTGATGGCCAGTGATGGTGAGCATTTTTTCATGTGTTTTTTGGCTGCATAAATGTCTTCTTTTGAGAAGTGTCTGTTCATGTCCTTCGCCCACTTTTTGATGAGGTTGTTTGTTTTTTTCTTGTAAATTTGTTTGAGTTCATTGTAGACTCTGGATATTAGCCCTTTGTCAGATGAGTAGGTTGCGAAAATTTTCTCCCATTTTGTAGATTGCCTGTTCACTCTGATGGTAGTTTCTTTTGCTGTGTAGAAGCTCTTTAGTTTAATTAGATCCCATTTGTCAATTTTGGCTTCGTTACCATTGCTTTTGGTGTTTTAGACATGAAGTCCTTGCCCATGCCTGTGTCCTGAATGGTAATGCTTAGGTTTTCTTCTAGGGTTTTTATGGTTTTAGGTCTAACGTTTAAGTCTTTAATCCATCTTGAATTGATTTTTGTATAAGGTGTAAGGAAGGGATCCAGTTTCAGCTTTCTACATATGGCTAGCCAGTTTTCCCAGCACCATTTATTAAACAGGGAATCCTTTCCCCATTGCTTGTTTTTCTCAGGTTTGTCAAAGATCAGATAGTTGTAGATATGCGGCGTTATTTCTGACGGCTCTGTTCTGTTCCATTGATCTATATCTCTGTTTTGGTACCAGTACCATGCTGTTGTGGTTACTGTAGCCTTGTAGTATAGTTTGAAGTCAGGTAGCATGATGCCTCCAGCTTTGTTCTTTTGGCTTAGGATTGACTTGGTGATGCGGGCTCTTTTTTGGTTCCATATGAACTTTAAAGTAGTTTTTTCCAATTCTGTGAAGAAAGTCATTGGTAACTTGATGGGGATGGCATTGAATCTGTAAATTACCTTGGGCAGTATGGCCATTTTCACGATATTGATTCTTCCTACCCATGAGCATGGAATGTTCTTCCATTTGTTTGTATCCTCTTTTATTTCATTGAGCAGTGGTTTGTAGTTCTCCTTGAAGAGGTCCTTCATATCCCTTGTAAGTTGGATTCCTAGGTATTTTATTCTCTTTGAAGCAATTGTGAATGGGAGTTCACTCATGATTTGGCTCTGTGTTTGTCTGTTATTAGTGTATAAGAGTGCTTGTGATTTTTGTACATTGATTTTGTATCCTGAGACTTTGCTGAAGTTGCTTATCAGCTTAAGGAGATTTTGGGCTGAGATGATGGGGTTTTCTAGATATACAATCATGTTGTCTGCAAACAGGGACAATTTGACTTCCTCTTTTCCTAATTGAACACTCTTTATTTCCTTCTCCTGTCTAATTGCCCTGGCCAGAACTTCCAACACTATGTTGAATAGGAGTGGTGAGAGAGGGCATCCCTGTCTTGTGCCAGTTTTCAAAGGGAATGCTTCCAGTTTTTGCCCATTCAGTATGATATTGGCTGTGGGTTTGTCATAGATAGCTCTTATTGTTTTGAGATACGTCCCATCAATACCTAATTTATTGAGAGTTTTTAGCCTGAACCGTTGTTGAATTTTGTCAAAGGCCTTTTCGGCATCTATTGAGATAATCATGTGTTTTTTGTCTTTGGTTCTGTTTATATGCTGGATTACATTTATTGATTTGCGTATATTGAACCAGCCTTGCATCCCAGGGATGAAGCCCACTTGATCATGGTGGATAAGCTTTTTGATGTGCTGCTGGATTCTGTGTGCCAGTATTTTATTGAGGATTTTTGCATCAATGTTCATCAAGGATATTGGTCTAAAATTCTCTTTTTTGGTTGTGTCTCTGCCAGGCTTTGGTATCAGGATGATGCTGGCCTCATAAAATGAGTTAGGGAGGATTCCCTCTTTTTCTGTTGATTGGAATAGTTTCAGAAGGAATGGTACCAGTTCCTCCTTGTACCTCTGGTAGAATTTGGCTGTGAATCCATCTGGTCCTGGACTTTTTTTGGTTGGTAAGCTATTGATTATTGCCACAATTTCAGCTCCTGTTATTGGTCTATTCAGAGATTCAACTTCTTCCTGGTTTAGTCTTGGGAAAGTGTATGTGTCGAGGAATTTATCCATTTCTTCTAGATTTTCTAGTTTATTTGCGTAGAGGTGTTTGTAGTATTCTCTGATGGTAGTTTGTATTTCTGTGGGATCGGTGGTGATATCCCCTTTATCATTTTTTATTGCATCTATTTGATTCTTCTCTCTTTTTTTCTTTATTAATCTTGCTAGCGGTCTATCAATTTTGTTGATCCTTTCAAAAAACCAGCTCCTGGATTCATTAATTTTTTGAAGGGTTTTTTTGTCTCTATTTCCTTCAGTTCTGCTCTGATTTTAGTTATTTCTTGCCTTCTGCTAGCTTTTGAATGTGTTTGCTCTTGCTTTTCTAGTTCTTTTAATTGTGATGTTAGGGTGTCAATTTTGGATCTTTCCTGCTTTCTCTTGTGGGCATTTAGTGCTATAAATTTCCCTCTACACACTGCTTTGAATGCATCCCAGAGATTCTGGTATGTTGTGTCTTGGTTCTTGTTGGTTTCAAAGAACATCTTTATTTCTGCCTTCATTTCGTTATGTACCCAGTAGTCATTCAGGAGCAGGTTGTTCAGTTTCCATGTAGTTGAGTGGTTTTGAGTGAGTTTCTTAATCCTGAGTTCTAGCTTGATTGCACTGTGATCTGAGAGATAGTTTGTTATAATTTCTGTTCTTTTACATTTACTGAGGAGAGCTTTACTTCCAAGTATGTGGTCAATTTTGGAATAGGTGTGGTGCGGTGCTGAAAAAAATGTATATTCTGTTGATTTGGGGTGGAGAGTTCTGTAGATGTCTATTAGGTCCGCTTGGTGCAGAGCTGAGTTCAATTCCTGGGTATCCTTGTTGACTTTCTGTCTCGTTGATCTGTCTAATGTTGACAGTGGGGTGTTAAAGTCTCCCATTATTAATGTGTGGGAGTCTAAGTCTCTTTGCAGGTCACTCAGGACTTGCTTTATGAATCTGGGTGCTCCTGTATTGGGTGCATATATATTTAGGATAGTTAGCTCTTCTTGTTGAATTGATCCCTTTACCATTATTTAATGGCCTTTGTCTCTTTTGATCTTTGTTGGTTTAAAGTCTGTTTTATCAGAGACTAGGATTGCAACCCCTGCCTTTTTTTGTTTTCCATTTGCTTGGTAGATCTTCCTCCATCCTTTTATTTTGAGCCTATGTGTGTCTCTGCACGTGAGATGGGTTTCCTGAATACAGCACACTGAAGGGTCTTGACTCTTTATCCAATTTGCCAGTCTGTGTCTTTTAATTGGAGCATTTAGTCCATTTACATTTAAAGTTAATATTGTTATGTGTGAATTTGATCCTGTCATTATGATGTTAGCTGGTTATTTTGCTCGTCAGTTGATGTAGTGTCTTCCTAGTCTCGATGGTCTTTACATTTTGGCATCATTTTGCAGTGGCTGGTACCGGTTGTGCCTTTCCATGTTTAGCGCTTCCTTCAGGAGCTCTTTTAGGGCAGGCCTGGTGGTGACAATATCTCTCAGCCTTTGCTTGTCTGTAAAGTATTTTATTTCTCCTTCACTTATGAAGCTTAGTTTGGCTGGATATGCAATTCTGGATTGAAAATTCTTTTCTTTAAGAATGTTGAATATTGGCCTCCACTCTCTTCTGGCTTGTAGAGTTTCTGCCGAGAGATCCGCTGTTAATCTGATGGGCTTCCCTTTGAGGGTAACCTGACCTTTCTCTCTGCCTGCCCTTAACATTTTTTCCTTCATTTCGACTTTGGTGAATCTGACAATTATGTGTCTTGGAATTGCTGTTCTCGAGGAGTATCTTTGTGGCATTCTCTGTATTTCCTGAATCTGAATGTTGGCCTGCCTTGCTAAATTGGGGAAGTTCTCCTGGATAATATCCTGCAGAGTGTTTTCCAACTTGTTTCCATTCTCCCCGTCACTTTCAGGTACACCAATCAGATGTAGATTTGGTCTTTTCACATAGTCCCATATTTCTTGGAGGCTTTGCTCGTTTCTTTTTATTCTTTTTTCTCTAAACTTCCCTTCTCACTTCATTTCATTCATTTCATCTTCCATTGCTGATACCCTTTCTTCCATTTGATCGCATCGGCTCCTGAGGCTTCTGCATCCTTCACGTAGTTCTCGAGCCTTGGTTTTCAGCTCCATCAGCTCCTTTAAGCACTTCTCTGTATTGGTTATTCTAGTTATACATTCTTCTAAATTTTTTTCGAAGTTTTCAACTTCTTTGCCTTTGGTTTGAATATCCTCCCGTAGCTCAGAGTAATTTGATCATCTGAAGCCTTCTTCTCTCAGCTCGTCAAAGTCATTCTCCGTCCAGCTTTGTTCCATTGCTGGTGAAGAACTGCGTTCCTTTGGAGGAGGAGAGGTGCTCTGCTTTTTAGAGTTTCTAGTTTTTCTGCTCTGTTTTTTCCCCATCTTTGTGGTTTTATCTACTTTTGGTCTTTGATGATGGTGATGTACAGATGGGTTTTTGGTGTGGATGTCCTTTCTGTTTGTTAGTTCTCTTTCTAACAGACAGGACCCTCAGCTGCAGGTCTGTTGGAGTACCTGGCCGGCCGTGTGAGGTGTCAGTCTGCCCCTGCTCCGATGGAAATGCAGAAATCACCCATCTTCTGCGTTGCTCACACTGGGAGCTGTAGACTGGAGCTGTTCATATTCGGCCATCTTGGCTCCTCCCCAGCTATTGTTCCTTTCTTTGTTTTCATGCATACTCATTGTTTAGCTCCCACATATAAGTGTGAACATGTGTGATTTGGTTTTCTGTTTCTGCATTAGTTCATTCAGGTTAATGGGCCCCAGCTCCATCCATGTTGTTGCAGAAGACACGATCTTGTTCTTTTTTATGACTGCACAGTATTCCGTGGTATATATGTACCACATTTTCTTTATTTAGCTGATGGTCATTTAGGTTGTTTCCATGTCTTTGCTACCGTGAATACATGCTGCAAAAAACATATACATGCATGTGTCTTTATGGTGAAATGATTTGTATTCCTTTGGGTATATACCCAATAATGGGATTACTGGGTTGAATGGTAGCTCTGTTTTAAGTTTTTGAGAAGTCACCAAACTGCTTTCCACAGTGGCTGAACTAATTTACATTCCCACCAACAGTGGATAGGCATTCCCATTTCTCCACAGCCTTGCCAGCATCTGTTTTTTTTTTCTTCTTTTTAATAATAGCCATCCTGACTCATGTGAAATAGTGTTTCACTGTGGATTTGATTTGTACTTCTCTGATGATTAGTGATGATGAGTATTTTTTTCATATGTTTGTTGGCTGCTTATAGATTTTCTTTTGAGAAGTGTCTATTCTTGTCTTTTGCCCATTTTTTAATGGGGTTATTTGTTTTTTGCTTGTTATGTTCCTTATAGATTCTGTATATTAGACCTTTGTTGGGTGCATAGTTTGGAAATATTTTCTCTCATTCTGTGGGTTGTCTTTCTATTTTTTACTCTGTTGATAGTTTCTTTTACTTTGCAAAAGCCCTTCAATTTAGTTAGGGCTCACTTGTCAGTTTTTATTTTTGTTGGAATTGCTTTTGAGGACTTAGTCATAAATTCTTTGTCAAGGCTGATGTCCAGAATGATATTTCCTAGGTTTTCTTCTATGATTTTTTTTAGTTTGTAGTCTCATATTTAAATCTTTAATCCATTTTAATTTTTATACATAGTGAAAGATGGGGGTCCAGTTTGATTCTTTTGCATATGGCTAGCCTCTTATCCCAGCACTATTTATTAAATAGGTAGTCCTTTCCCCATTGTTTATTTTTGTCAACTTTGCTAAAGATTAGATAGTTGTAGGTGTACAATTTTATTTCTGGATTCTCTATTCTTTTCCATTGGTCTATGTGTCTGTTTTTGTACCAGTACCATATGTTTTGGTTATTGTAGCCTTATAGCATAGTTTGAATTCAGATAATGTAATGGCTCCAGCTTTGTTCTTTTTTATTAAGATTGCTTTAACTATTGGAGCTTTTTCTTTCTTTTTATTTTTTTGGTTCCATGTAAGTTTTAGAATAGTTTTTTTTTAATTCTATGAATAATGATGTTGGAATTTTGATAGGAATTACATTGAATCTGTAGATTGCTTTTGGAAATATGGTCATTTTTATGGTGTTGATTCTTCTAATCCATAAGCATGGGATGTATTTCCATTTATTTGTGCCATATATGATTTCTTTCATTAGCATTTGTAATTTTCTTTGTAGAGATCCTTCACCTCCCTGGCTAAGTATATTACTAGGTATTTTGTGTTTTTGCAGCTTCGTAAAAGGAATTGAGTTCTTGATTTGATTCTCAGCTTGGTTATTGTTAGTGTATAGCAGTGCTACTGATTTGTGCACATTGATTTTGTAAACTGAGACTTTACTGAATTCATTTATCAAGTCCAGGGGTCTTTTGGAGGAGCCTTTAGTGTTTTCTAGTTACACATTCATATCATTGGCAAACACAGATAGATTGACTTCCTCTTTTCTGATTTCAATGCCCTTTACTTTTTTCTCTTGCCTAATTGCTTTGGCTAGGACTTCTGGCTGCCTAAGTCTCTGTAGGCCTAGAAGTACTTGTTTTATGCGTCTGGGTGCTCTTTGGCCATTTTTATATTGGTTTATTTGTCTTTATTATTGAGTTGAGATCTATATCTTTATCTATATCTACCTTCTGGATGCCAATTTCTTATCAGTAGAATTTTTCCCATTTTATGAGCTGTCTTTTCACACTTTGGGTATTGCCCTTGAAAGCACAAACAGGTTTAATTTTTATGATACTTAATTAATCTTTTTTTTCTTT